>NC_086445.1:662499401-663099401 GCF_028390025.1 Pseudophryne corroboree
GGATGGGGAGGCTGATAGCCTTTTGTGATAATGAAAAGATATTGTTTTTAGTAGCAGTACTACAAGGCCCAGCAAGCCTCCCCCGCATGCTGGTACTTGGAGAACCACAAGTACCAGCATGCGGCGGTAAAACGGGCCCGCTGGTACCTGTAGTACTACTACTAAAAAAATACCCAAAAAAAGACAAGACACACACACCGTGAAAGTAAAGATTTATTACATACATGCACACAAACATACATACATACTTACCTTATGTTCACACGCAGGTCGGTCCTCTTCTCCAGTAGAATCCAAGGGGTACCTGTTGAATAAATTCTACTCACCAGATCGCGGGTCCCAGGGTCCTCGGGGCATCCATTTGTAATCCACGTACTTGCATAAAATAAGAAAACGGAAAGCCGAGCCACGAACTGAAAGGGGCCCCATGTTTTCACATGGGACTCCTTTCCCCGAATGCCAGAAACCCACTCTGACTGATGTCTAAGTGGGTTTCTTCAGCCAATCAGGGAGTGCCACGTTGTAGCACCCTCCTGATCGGCTGTGTGCTCCTGTACTGAGTGACAGGCGGCACACGGCAGTGTTACAATGTAGCGCCTATGCGCTCCATTGTATCCAATGGTGGGAACTTTCTGCCCTGCGGTTGACCTAAAGTGACGTCACCGCTGAGCAGAAAGTTCCCACCATTGGTTGCAATGAAGCGCATAGGCGCTACATTGTAACACTGCCGTGTGCCGCCTGTCAGACAGTACAGGAGCACACAGCCGATCAGGAGGGTGCTACAACGTGGCACTCCCTGATTGGCTGAAGAAACCCACTTAGACATCAGTCAGAGTGGGTTTCTGGCATTCGGGGTAAGGAGTCCCATGTGAAAACATGGGGCCCCTTTCAGTTCGTGGCTCGGCTTTCCGTTTTGTTATTTTATGCAAGTACGTGGATTACAAATGGATGCCCCGAGGACCCTGGGACCCGCGATCTGGTGAGTAGAATTTATTCAACAGGTACCCCTTGGATTCTACTGAAGAAGAGGACCGATCTGCGTGTGAACATAAGGTAAGTATGTATGTATGTTTGTGTGCATGTATGTAATAAATCTTTACTTTCACGGTGTGTGTGTCTTGTCTTTTTTTGGGTATTTTTTTAGTAGTAGTACTACAGGTACCAGCGGGCCCGTTTTTCCGTCGCATGCTGGTACTTGTGGTTCTCCAAGTACCAGCATGCGGGGGAGGCTTGCTGGGCCTTGTAGTACTGCTACTAAAAACAATGGCCCTCATTCCGAGTTGATCGGTCGCAAGGCGATTTTAGCAGAGTTACACACGCTAAGCCGCCGCCTACTGGGAGTGAATCTTAGCTTCTTAAAATTGCGACCGATGTATTCGCAATATTGCGATTACTAACTACTTAGCAGTTTCAGAGTAGCTCCAGACTTACTCTGCCTGTGCGATCATTTCAGTGCTTGTCGTTCCTGGTTGACGTCACAAACACACCCAGCGTTCGCCCAGGCACTCCCACCGTTTCCCCGGCCACTCCTGCGTTTTTTCCGGAAACGGTAGCGTTTTCAGCCACACGCCCCTGAAACGCCGTGTTTCCGCCCAGTAACACCCATTTCCTGTCAATCACATTACGATCGCCGGAGCGAAGAAAAAGCCGTGAGTAAAAATACTTTCATCATAGTAAAGTTACTTGGCGCAGTCGCAGTGCGAACATTGCGCATGCGTACTAAGCGGATTTTCACTGCGATGCGATGAAAAATACCGAGCGAACAACTCGGAATGAGGGCCAATATCTTTTCATTATCACAAAAGGCTATCAGCCTCCCCATCCGCAGCCCATTGGATGGGGGGGGGACAGCCTCGGGCTTCACCCCTGGCCCTTGGGTGGCTGGGGGGGGACCCCTTGATTGAAGGGGTCCCCTCTCCCCCAGGGTACCCCGGCCAGGGGTGACTAGTTGGATTTTTGATGCCACGGCCGCAGGGCACTATATCAAAGTGACCCCCGGCTGTGGCATTATCTGTCCAGCTAGTGGAGCCCGGTGCTGGTTTTAAAAATACGGGGGACCCCTACTCTTTTTGTCCCCCGTATTTTTGGAACCAGGACCAGGCGCAGAGCCCGATGCTGGTTGCTTAAATATGGGGGAACCCCTGTCAATTTTTTCCCCATATTTCTGCAACCAGGATCGGCTCAAAGAGCCCGAGGCTGGTTATGCTTAGGAGGGGGGACCCCACGCAATTTTTTTAAAGAAAATAACCACTTTCCCACCCCTTCCCACTGATATACATGCACGGATCTCATGGATCCGTGCATGCCTATCCAATCACGGAAAAAAAAAGCAGGTCTGTTTTTTTAAAGCACTTTTTTACGAGTTGTAATTTTTCACGGCAGTGTTTGTTTGTTTTTTGCTTTGCACTTCTTAGTAAATGACCGAGATTCATACTTAAACAGCCGCGTTTTGACCGATGGTGTATTCATTCGTAATTTTTTTCTTGGACTTGCAAAAAATTACGAATGCCCTCATCACTGCCGTGATTATTGCTTAGTAAATTACCGAGATGACACTTTGATGAAAAAACGGCATCTCGGTCAAAATCGGGACCTTAGTAAATTTACCCCTATGTTACTATGTAATAACGTGTTTTTACCTGTGGGCTTAGAATATACTCCTGTAGTGATTCTGCCATCTGTAATGGTCACCTGTACATCCAGGTAATTAATTGACGTGAGAGATTCTTGAGATTTTATTTTAATGCTTGAGTTCCTAGAGTTGATGTATTCACAAAGTTGATTGAAGGCATACAAACCTCCTGTCCAAAAAAAATTTTTTTGTTCTTGACTATCAATTATTACAAAAGCACAAAATGGAAAGCCTCAGGATTCCTTGAGAGACCTTGTTATCATCAAATGTGAAACCTCCAAGATCAGATATCCCCTTTGTGAACAGATTTAATACTGCCAGCCCGGTAGTGCAAAGGGCTTCAAGAGAGCTTTGGCCGATCATGGCGACAGACAAAACGCTACCGATGTTCAAAGATAAACATCCTATGCTGTGCTTCTCCAGGGGAAAGAACATTAAGGATATGATAGACCATTCGGATGTGACGGGGTTTCAAGCGGAGGTCGTTAATAGTCGGTTACCCTCTTCTTCATTTCTCAGTAGGCCTCCAGGTTGTTATAAAATGTATGAAATGCACAACTTGTTCTAACATGATCCCAGGATCCTCCTTTAAACATCCACTTAAGAATAAAATCTATTGCATTAGATATGTGCTGACCTGCACTATGACCCATATAGTGTATTCGATGATTAAATGCCCATGCTATCAACATTATGTGGGCAAATCTGCGAGAGAATAGCCCTGCATAGGTCAGCTATTAAGCAAGCCTTGTTAGACAAAGAATCGAAACAACCAGTGGCCCGTCACTTTGCTCTTGCTGGCCACACTATGACATCGACATCAAGTAATCGACCATGTTCCTAAGAACATTCATGGGGGTGATAGGGACTGGAGACTACTCCAGATGAAGACAAAGTGGACTTTTTCCCTCAATACAATCAGCCCAAATGGACTAAATGAGAAGATTGTGTGGAACGCATTTGATTGACCCATAGAATGTCTAAGCAGTAACGGATTAGGTTGACTCTACAGGAGGGACAGTGTCTTAGTCTTTCCTCTACTAAGTAGGTAGCATAAATCAATGCAAAAGGTTGTTCCCACTTTGTGACGGTATGGTCATTGGCTCCAGTACTTTAACATCACTCTATGGCCAGATCCATTCTTATTGTTTTTTTATTTTTGTGTGCACAGCCCAAACACACCATTGCACTTTACTTCTTGGTCCCTGGCTCGAGTAGTTTGTTTCTACTCTATCGCTAGGTTCACATATTCTTTGTATTTACGGTTAAACACACCAACACACTCCCCCACCTGTTTACTTTTAATCCCCGGTTTTAATTTTAATAAAAAAAGGGGAAACAGTAATGCTTACAAACACCGTTAGTATATCATCCATGAGGAGAGAGTGTACATTTTTTCATTGCACCACTACTATAACATCTAACATTAAACGTTACCAGCTACACTTATAATTGATTTTATATGTTAGGTACCACATAACACGATTTTCCTGTCTGGTCACTGTATGTAAATAAGTGGCATACTGCGTACGCAAATGTAGGCCATTCATGAGTAGTGATCTAGCCAAGCACACCTTGCTTTTTTACACTAACCCCTTATTAAGTTTATGATCTGGATTCCAGTGGCATTAATTTTTTCTTTTGTTACATTTTTCCATTTTTTCCTTTTCTCCTTAGGAGTTATTTACTATTTGCTTTGTGAAATTGTGAGAGTCAGTAGCCATTGACAACGCCTCTAGATATGTCATAGATCAGATTCCAGGGCTCTAATTCCCCTAGCTATGTTTGTTATTAATGGTACTATTAAATATATTTTTTGATATCCATCCCAGTAGTGCTAAATGTAACTGTTATTTGATTCTTTTGAGGTGGTGGATCTGTCTAATGACTTATGATGTCGCATTATGTTTTTTTGTTATTCAGCACCGCAGTCTGGACAGTCGGTGTCCTGGTTGTCTTGGTTATGACATAAGACCCTGACGACCGGGAACGGATCGGACAGCTGAACTGGCAGGTGGGCGCAATACACTGGTGGGCTTCTCTTCTGCATAAAAGGTATGTTTTAGTTTTCCTGTTATTGCTCACCTTGACAAAGGGGCTAGTCAGCCACAAAACATTGGTTTCGGTTTGTTGAAATACACCATTTACCATTGATGAACGTCTCCGAGTGCCACTGCTTTTCATTGCTGGATTTTTGTTAAAATATATATATATATATATATATATATATATATATATATATATATATATATATATATATATATATATATATATATACTGTGTATATATATATATATATATATATAATATATATAAATAAAACAGTATTGTTGGGATTGTCGTAAAATAACAATACTGACACCAAGGTATATAGTGAAAACAAAACAGTTTTACTAAACCACAGGTTCTTTTTTACATCAAACAAAACCAATCTCCATGGCTGTTTAACATCAGGTTGTTATGGATCCAGCATACAGTTTATATAACAATGAATCCAGCAGTGCAAAGCTTTTTGCTAACAGCACTACAAATAAACATTCACAACACAGTGTCCTAGGTTATAGTCACCAGTGCGTGCAGCGTCCCACTTCAGTGGAAATGTGTCCTGACAGGAATCACTGGTACCAAAGTCCCTTCAGACACACACAGTCTTCCAGACCCCTGACACTAGCCCCTCTTACAGGCCCTCCTCTCCCATCCACCCACAGGGACCCTTACTGGTTTTCTACAAAACCAAACTACAGAACCTAAAGCATTTTCCAGGTTGTTTGAAAAAAAATGGAACGGATACATTACCTTTTCGCGAGGCTCCTTTCGGCTGGTCTGGCACTCCACTTCAGACCGTCTGGTGTCTCTCTCCTCACTAACCCTCCCCCTACTCTTTTCCTTACTAGGGAAAGCGACTTTTCCTTCCAGGGGCTTTATTGTCTCGCAGCACCTGGACAAAGTGTCAGCATTTTTGTGATGGGGTCTAGGTCTATATGCTACCTTGAACTTGAACTGTTGAAGTGCCAAAAACCAACGTGTTACTTTAGCATTGACTTCCTTATTCAACTGCATCCAACGTAGCGGAGCATGGTCTGTTACCAGGAGGAATTCTCAGCACAGAAGGTAATACTTAAGAGACTCAACTGCACATTTAATGGCGAGACACTCCAACTCGACAATGGCATATCTTGTTTCCCTGGGTACTAACTTTCTGCTTAAGTAAAGGACCGTTTTTTTCTTCTCCATTTATTTCCTGTGACAGGACAGCTCCTAGACCCGATGTTGACGCGTCTGTCTGTAGTATGAACATGTTCTTGAAGTCAGGAGCTACCAGAACTGGGGCAGAATACAAGGCTGTTCTAAGATCTTCCCGGGCTCCTTCCACAGCTTTTGTCCATGCCACTTTCTCAGGTTGACTCTTCTTTAAGAGTTCCGTAAGGGGTAAGGCTCGGGCAGCAAAGTTTTCTATGAAGCGCCTATAGTACCCGACCAGTCCCAGAAATGTTCGCACTTTCTTTTTGGTGGTAGGTTTAGTCCACATTCTCATGGCTTCCACTTTACTTCCTTGGGGTCTGACTTCTACTTGACCTATCACGTGCCCAAGGTAATTGGCCTCAGTCAGTGCCAACTTGCATTTATCTGGGTTGGTGGTTAAACCATGTTCCCTTAGAGAGGTTAGGACTGCCTGCACTCTTTCAAGGTGGGTATCCCACGTATTTGTAAAGATGACTATGTCATTTAGATATGCCGCCGCATAACCCCGGTGTGGTTTCAATAATCGGTCCATGGCTCGTTGGAACGTGGCAGGTGCTCCATGGAGCCCAAAAGGAAGCATCTTATACTGGAACAGTCCATCTGGAGTGGCAAAAGCAGTTTTCTCTCGTACATCTTTGGATAAGGGAAATTGCCAATAAACTTTTGTTAAGTCTAACGTAGTAAGGTACTGACTGCCTGCGAGGTTCTCCACTAACTCGTCAACTCGCGGCATGGGGTATGCATCAAAACGTGATACTTGATTAAGTTTTCGGAAATCATAGCAAAACCGAATTGTCCCATTTGGTTTTGGTACCAATACTATGGGACTGGACCAATTGCTTTGTGATTCCTCAATCACACCCAGGTCCAGCATTTATCGAACTTCTGTGGCAACAGCTTCCCGTCTCACCTCGGGTATCCAATATGGTTTTTGTCTAACGATGACTCCCAAAGGTGTATAAATTTCATGCTCAGTCAGAGTTGTTCTTCCAGGCTTGGATGAGAAAACATCTTGATTCCGAGCAACCAGAGCTCTCGCCTCTGCTACCTGTTGTCGAGTTAGAGTTTCTCTTACAGGCACTTCGGCCACCTCTGGGCGAGAAGCAGCCACAGCCGATGTGGATTCCTCTTCTAACCAAGGTTTGAGTAAGTTGACATGATAGATCTGTTCTGGGTGTCTTCTCCCAGGTTGTTTGACCTTGTAATTAACTGGACCAACAGCCTCTATGATTTCATAGGGTCCATGCCAATGAGCATACAACTTACTCTCCAGAGTTGGAACCAGGACTAGCACCTTATTCCCGGGTGGAACTGCCTTGCTTTTGCAGTAGCATCATAATATTGTTTCTGGTGGGTTTGGGCTTCAACAAGAATTTTCCGGATGATAGGAGCAATCATGTGAAGTGTCTCATAGAGCCGGGCTACAAATTGTATCACACTGGGTTCTTCTGGATGTTGTCTTTCCAACTTTCCTTTATCACATCCAGTATGCCTCTAGGCTGTCTCCCGTAGAGATGATCAAATGGGCTGAACCCTGTGGAGGCCTGAGGGACTTCTGGGATGGAAAACATTAGGAATGGCAGTACTTTATCCCATTCTCAGCCATTCTTACTAACAGCTCGTCTTATCATAGTCTTCATGGTTCTATTGAACCATTCCACCAGACCATCCGTTTGTGGGTGGTAGACTGAGGTATGCAGCCTTTTGATTTGCAGTTTCTGGCACAACTCTTTAAGAACTTGGGACATAAACAGAGTGCCCTGGTCAGTAAGGATCTCTTTAGGGAAGCCAACCCAGGTAAATAACAACAGTAGCTCTTAGCAATGGTTGCAGTTTTTGTGTTATGAAGAGGTATGGCTTCAGGGTACCACGTAGCATAATCGAGCACTACCAAGATATGCTGGTTTCCTTTTTTAATTTTTTCCAGTGGACACACTAAGTCCATTGCTATCCTCTCAAAGGGTACCTGTACAATAGGAATAGGTATAGGTATCAAGGGAGCACGGAAGTGGGGTTTTGGACTGGTCCATTGGCATGTGGGACACCGCTGGCAGTACGCTTTTACATCTGCATGTATTCCTGCCCAATAGAAACAGAGTAATATTCTCTCTCTTGTTTTCTCTTCGCCTAGATGTCCACCCCAGAGATGCGTGTGTGCAGCGGTCAGCGGTACATGTTTTCTGGGTACTAATAGCTCATCTAGTTTTCTCCCTTGGGTAACTATTACCCGATATAATGTCTTTCCTCAAAATGAAATAAGGTGTCCCGTCAGGCGAACAAGGTATATTAACCCTCCCACTGACCTCGACCAACTTGTTCTTTATATTATCAATAGCGGCATCATTCTGTTAATCCCTTGCAAAGTTTTCTAGGTCCACATGCTGTAAGTTTTACACCCACTCTGGAAAAGGAACTGGATGCTCTGGCACTTCTTTTGGGAAAGTCTGCTCATCACTACCTTCGCCCACAGCAACCACCTCAGATGATGCATTATGAGAGTGCTTTGGAGGGTCATCAGATTTGTTCTCTGTCTGAGCAATAAGCTTACTAAAGCCTGGGAAATCCCATCCCAGAATTAACGGATAGGGCAGTTTAGGTCCAACTGCCACTGCAATGTAATAAGTCTGGCCTTGTACAGTGATAGGCAGTATCACACGGGGATACTTCTCCGTAGTCCCATGCACAAACAGGACATTGGCCGATACCAGCAGTTGCTCCACGTTCTTTGGCACGATAGCCGCTGAGACCAATGTTAATTCACTGCCGGAGTCCACCAAGGCCATCAATTTCCATCCTCCAAGTTGCACTGGCTCCCATATCAGAGGAGCTCGCCCTTGTGAAGGCAAAATAGACCAGAACTCCATGTTCTCTTCTGTGGCTTTTGCAACACTACAATCCATGGGCTCTCTTCTTCTGGGACACATGCGTCTGTAGTGGCCAGTTTCACCACATTCATAGCATAATGGGGAGGGGCTATCGTCAAGAGAGAATCCATTATTTATAGATGCAGGGACAGTAGGGGAAGACCCCCATGGTCGCGGTGCTGTGCCCAGTCCGGGAGAATGAGTCATAGGTATTGCCTTCACTGGCCGCCCAGCCAGTGATTTCTGATCAGGGCCTTTAGCCATTCGGCCAGCTGTCTCATATCTCTCCAGGGTAATTGCCAATGACTCCAGATTGTGAGGGGCAGTGTGGATTACCCATCTTTGGGTGTTGTGATTCAGGGTGCAGATACACTGGTCCACAATTACCGTCTATACTATCTGGTGAGAACTGTTCTTTTCAGGCTGTAGCCAACTGTGGCCATACTTGGCTATCTCTGCCAATTGTATCCTGACAGGGGATCCAGACTGAAAAGTCCACTCCTTGAAGCGCTGCGCTTTACTCGCTATGGTCAGGCCCAGCCGGGCTAAGATAGCAGCCTTTACTACTCCATAGTGTTTAGTTTGTTCCACAGACAAGTCTGCATATGCCCGTTGCGATACTCAGATATTGTGCTAACCGGTCCGCCCACGTATTTACCTCCCATTTTAACCGCTGAGCGTTTTTTTTTTGAATATTCGAAGGTAGGCTTCCTGATCATCTGAAGCGGTCATTTTATTTAATATGACCGTTTTTTTTTTGGGCACCCAATCTGTCAACAACTGTGCCATCTGCTCTTGGGTCTTTTGCTGTGCCATGACAGCAGTGGTCAGTGTACACAACAGCTCTTCCATATTGATGTTAGAGGGGTAGCGGAAGCCTTCAGGCTTCAAGAAATAACCCCTATGAACCAGTTCAACAGGCTAGGCGACGGGGAAAAAAACCTTTGTACTTTTTGGGACATTTCCCCTTTAAGAAATAAAAAGTGGAAAAAAACTTTTTTTTTTTTAAAGCTTTATTTAGGTCTCGGGGGGGGGGGGGTTTAGTACCACGCTGAAAAGCGTCTGGCACCCTACTTTACAGCTCCCCGTATTGGCCACCACTTGTAACAGTATTGTTGGGATTGTCATAAAATAACAATACTGACACCAAGGTATATAGTGAAAACAAAACAGTTTTACTAAACCACAGATTCTTTTCTACATCAAACAAAACTACAGTAAGTTGTTCACACCACAACTTGGAGTAACAACAATCTCCCTGGCTGTTTAACATCGCACAGCCGTCAGGTGGTTATATATCCAGTCTATACAACAATGAATCCAGCAGTGTAAAGCTTTTCTCATACGTCCTAGAGGATGCTGGGGGTCCACTTCAGTACCATGGGGTATAGACTTTTCCGCAGGAGCCATGGTCACTTTAAGACTTTTTCAGACTGTGAACTGGCTCCTCCCTCTATGCCCCTCCTCCAGACCTCAGTTTAGAAAATGGGCCCAGGCAGACTGGTCGCACTCTAGTGGAGCTTTACTGAGTTTCACGAAAAGACTTTGTTAGGTTTTTTTATTTTCAGGGAGACTGCTGGAAACAGTCTCCTTGCTTCGTTGGACTTAGGGGGAAGAAGTAGGGACCAACTTCCTAAAGTTTCATGGCTCTACTTTTTGCTGACAGGATGCCATTAGCTCCTGAAGGGTACTGAACACTAGCTGCGGCTATGCGCTCACTCCCACAGCACGCCGTCACCCCCCTAACAGAGTCAGAAGTCAGAAGACGCATGAGTATTATTACCGGAGATCTGCAGAGGGACCTCTGGTCATCGTGACGGCTCAAGGTACCGCGCAGCGAGCAGGAACGCTGCGCGGACATGCTATCCATACACAGCGCACAGCAGGGTGCAGGGCACGGGGGGGGGGCACCCTGGCCAGCATGAAAACCTACTCTGACTGGCAATAAGGTAGCATATTGGGCCATGGCACAATCCTACAGACCCGCCAGTATAAGTATTACCTCATGTTTTCTGAGGGGAAACGTGCTTATGCAGGGGGCGGAGCTTCCTCCTCAGTCAGCCAGCGCTGCTCAGCACCATTTTCTCCAGGCAAGCTGCAGGGACAAGACACGCTGCCCTCTGGCTCCTCCACATCTGAATCAAGTATCAGGGTGTATAATAAGGGGGGCACAGTGAAAAGTGGTGCTTAAATTGGCATATAAAAGTGCTAAAGGTCTCTGTAGATACACAGCTATTTTTTACATTGGAGCTAAGTTGTGAGCTGGCAAGTCCCTTCTGTGTCCTTCTGACAGATTTACTGTATGTCTGTCCCCTATAAGCCCCGGAGTGTATGTGGTGTGATTGTGCACGTGTGTGACATGTCTGAGGCAGGGATCTCTTCCCCTGAGGGAGCCATTTTAGGGACACAGAGTTGTAATGTGGTGGCGCTGCCGGCACACCATGAGCCTGAATGGGTGAAAGAATTACGTGATAGTGTGAATCATATCCGTAAGAGATTGGATAAGTCTGAGTCTCATGCAGAAAACTGGAGAAAATCTGTCGAAGATGTGATTTTTAATAGTTCTGCCTTTTCATCCACAGGGGAGCACTCTGGGTCACATAAAAGGTCATTTGCACAAATAGTACAAACTGATACCATCACGGACTCTGATTCCTGTGTCGACACTAGTGATTCCAGGGGAATAGATCCAAAGTTAGCGAAAAACATTCAGTACATGATTGTTGCTATAAAGGAGGTGTTAGAAGTTACGGAGGCCCCTCCTTTACCACAGGAGGAGAAGGCTTACTTTTGTAAAGAAAAGAAAATTAATGTAACTTTTCCTCCATCTCATGAGCTGAACAGTCTTTTTGAGGGAGTCTGGACAAATCCTGAAAAGAAATTTCAGATTCCAAAAAGAATTCAGGTAGCGTACCCTTTCCCTGCAGAGGACAGGAAAAGGTGGGAGTCACCCCCTGTTTTAGTTTAGACAGTGCCTTGTCACGGTAAGCAAAAAAGGTGATACTCCCTGTGCCTGGGATGGCTTCACTAAAAGAGCCAGCAGACCGCAAATTAGAGAATACGTTGAACTCTGTCTATGTGGCAAATGGAACACTTCTCAGGCCTACCATTGCCTGTGCGTGGGTGAGTAGTGCTATTGAAAAGTGGTCAGAAAACTTGTCATCAAAAATGTACACAATAGATAGAGACGAGATACTCCTAACTTTAGGTCATATCAAAGATGTTGCTGCATATATGCTAGAAGCCATTAAAGATATTGGTCTCTTGGGATCAAAAGCCGCTACCATGGCAATCTCAGCACGGAGGGCGTTGTGGATTCGCCAATGGAATGCTGACGCAGATTCCAAAAGGAATATGGAGGCTCTCCCGTACAAAGGTGAGGCCTTGTTTGGAGATGGGTTGGATGCTTTAGTTTCTGCGGCTACCGCAGGTAAGTCGACATTCTTGCCTTATGCTCCTGCAATGGCGAAAAAGACACATCACTCTCAGATGCAGTCCTTTCGGCCCACTAGATACAAAAAGGGTAAAGGTTCCCCTTTCTTTGCGGGTAGAGGAAGGGGAAAAGGAAAAAAGCCCACAGTGTCTCCTGGATCACAGGAGCAGAAATCAACCTCTGCTTCTGCCAAACCTGCAGCATGATGCTGGGGCTTCCTTGCGGGAGTCCGCTCAGGTGGGGGCGCTTCTGAAACTTTACAATCAATTATGGGTTCAATCTGGCCTAGACCCGTGGGTCGTACAAATAGTGTCCCAAGGGTATAAACTGGAGTTTCAAGACATTCCCCCATGCCGATTTTTTTAATCGGCCTTACCAGCTTCTGTCCCGGACAGGGAAGTGGTAGCAGCAGCAATACAAAAATTGTGTCAGGAACAAGTCATTGTCCTGGTTCCTTTGTTACAACAAGGAGTAGGGTTTTATTCAAGCCTATTTGTAGTTCCGAAGTCGGATGACTCGGTCAGACCAATTCTAAACCTGAAAAATATGAATCTCTACCTGCAAAGGTCCAAGTTCAAGATGGAATCTCTGAGGCCAGTGATTTCCAGTCTGGAGGAGGGGAAATTCATGGTGTCAGTGGACATAAGAGATGCCTACTTACATGTTCCCATTTATCCACCGCATCAAGCTTATCTGAGATTCGCAGTGCAGGATAGTCATTACCAATTTCAGATGTTGCCGTTCAGACTCTCCTTAGCACCGAGGGTGTTCACCAAGTTTATGGCGGAGATGATTGTACTGCTTCGACAGCAAGGAGTCAATATAATTCCTTACCTGGACGATCTCCTGATAAAAGCGAGGTCCAGGGAAAAGTTGGTACAGAACATTGCACTCTCCCTGACAGTACTTCAACATCACGGTTGGATCATACATTTTCCAAAGTCACAATTGGAACCGACAACAAAATTATCGTTTCTGGGGATGATACTGGACACAGAAGTACAGAGGGTATTTCTTCCAGTAGAAAAGGCTCAGGAAATCTAGAGAATGGTCAAACAGATTCTGAAACCAACAAGAGTGTCGATTCATCAATGTATTCGGTTGTTGGGAAAGATGGTAGCGGCCTACGAGGCCATACAGTTTGGCCGATTCCATGCCAGTGTATTCCAGTGGGACCTATTGGACAAGGGGTCCGGATCCGATCTACACATGCATCAGAGGATAGTCCTGTCTCCCAAAGCCAGAATTTCGCTCCTGTGGTGGCTACACAGTTCTCACCTCCTAGAGGGACGCAGGTTCAGGATTCAAGACTAAATCCTGGTGACCACAGATGCAAGTCTCCGAGGCTGGGGAGCAGTCACACAGGGGGAGAGCTTCCAAGGAAGATGGTCAAGTCAAGAAACTTGTCTTCACATAAACGTTCTGGAGTTGAGTGCCATTTACAACAGCCTTCTACAAGCGGTGCATCTTCTTCAAGATCAACCCGTACAGATCCAGTTGGACAATGTAACAGCAGTCGCGTACATAAACCATCAGGGCGGAACGAAAAGCACAATGGCAGAGGTGTCAAAGATCCTCCTCTGGGCAGAAAGACATGCAAAAGCTCTGTCGGCAATTTTCATTCCGGGAGTGGACAACTGGGAAGCAGACTTCCTCAGCAGACACGAGCTCCATCCAGGAGAATGGGGCCTCCACCAAGAAGTCTTCGCAGAGTTGACAGGTCTTTGGGAAATTCCTCAAATAGACATGATGGCGTCTCATCGCAACAAGATGCTTCAGAGATATTGTTACAGGTCAAGAGACCCTCAAGCAATAGCAGTGGATGCACTGGTGACCCTGTGGGTGTTTCGGTCGGTATATGTTTTCCCTCCACTTCCACTGATACCAAAAGTTCTCAACATCATAAGAAGAACGGGAGTTTGAGCGATCCTCATTGCCCCAGACTGGCCAAGGAGGGCTTGGTATCCAGATCTTCAGGAGTTGCTCATAGAAGATCCTCGTCCTCTTCCTCTTCGCGAGGACCTGCTGCAGCAGGGGCCGTGCGTGTATCAAGACTTACCGCGGCTACGTTTGACGGCATGGCTTTTGAGCGCCGAATCCTAGCCGAAAGGGCATTCCCAAAGAAGTAATTTCAACTATTATTCAGGCCAGGAAAGGTGTAACGTCTAAACATTACCACCGTGTTTGGAGAAAATATGTGTCTTGGTGTGAAACCAAGAAGACTCCAACGGAAGAGGTTCAGTTAGGACGTTTTCTCCATTTTCTCCAGGCGGGTGTGGATGCGGGCCTACGATTGGGTTCAATCAAGGTCCAGATTTCGGCCTTGTCTGTTTTCTTTCAGAAACAATTGGCCTCCCTTCCAGAAGTTCAGACATTCGTGAAAGGGTTGTCACACATCCAACCTCCATTTGTGCCTCCTGTGGAACCATGGGATCTTAACGAGGTGTTGCGATTCCTTCAATCGGATTTGTTTGAACCTCTCCAGGAGATGGAGTTGAAATTTGTCACTTGGAAAGTGGTCATGCTGTTGGCCTTGGCATCCGCAAGAAGGGTGTCTGAGTTAGGGGCTGAGTTAAGAACTCGTCAGCAATTTCTTCCAAAGGTGGTTTCTTCTTTCCATATAAACCAACCTATTGTGGTGCCAGTGGCTACTGACACCTTTGCTGCTTCAAAGTCTCTGGATGTGGTCAGGGCTTTGAGAATCTATGTCGCAAGAACGGCTTGGATACGGAAAACAGAGACTCTGTTTGTCCTGTATGCTTCCAACAAGATTGGGTGTCCTGCTTCTAAGCAAACTATTGCGCCCTGGATCAGAGGTACATTCAGCACGCTCATTCCATGGTAGGATTGCTGATACCAAATTCTGTGAATGCTCATTCTACTAGAAAGGTGGGCTCATCCTGGGCGGGTGCGCGGGGGGACTCGGCATTACAACTTTGCTGAGAAGCTACATGGCCAGGGGCAAACACGTTTGCTAAGTTTTACAAGTTTGACACCTTGGCCGATGAGGACATACAGTTTGGTCAGTCGGTGCTGCAGGGTCATCCGCACTCTCTTGCCCGTTCTGGAGCTTTGGTATGACACCATGGTACTGAAGTGGACATCAGCATCCTCTAGAACATATGAGAAAACAGGATTTTAATACCTACCGGTAAATCCTTTTCTCCTAGTCCATAGAGGATGCTGGGCACCCAGCCCAGTGCGTACTTTACCTGCAGTTGTTATTTTGTTAATAATGTTTCAGCAAGTTGCTGTAAGGTTCATGCCTGATGGCGTGTGTTTTGTTAAATGCCTTGTGTGCGCCATGGTTGAAGTGTGAGCTGATACGAATCTCACTGTTAACTTAAAAGTAAATCCTTTTCTCGAAATGTCCGTCTCCCTGGGCACAGTTCCTATACTGAGGTCTGGAGGAGGGGCATAATGGGAGGAACCAGTTCACACTCTGAAAAAGTCTTAAAATGCCCATGGCTCCTACGGAACTGTCTATACCCCATGGTACTGAAGTGGACCCCAGCATCCTCTACGGACTAGGAGAAAAGGATTTACCGGTAGGTATTAATATCCTGTTTTTGCTAACAGCACTACAAATAAACATTCATAACACAGTGTCCTGGGTTATAGTCACCAGTGGAAATGCGTCCTGACAGTAATCACCGTTACCAAAGTCCCTTCGGACACACACAGTCTTCCAGACCCCTGACACTAGCCCCCCTTACAGGCCCTAGCTTCTGGCCTCTAGTCAGCATCAGAGGTCCTGCACCTGTGAAACCTTCAGCCCTTTCTAGGTATTCCACAGGTGCACAATTACTTAGCCATCCTGGCTGCAGAACCCACAAGACCTGGACTGACCTTTGTGGATGGGTCCCGCCCTCTTCTCCCATCCACCCCCAGGGACCCTTACTGGTTTTTTACAAAACCAAACTACAGGACCTAAAATAGTTTCTTCTGTCTCCTTCTGCGCTGTTCTAAGGCTAATTAGATACAATAAGATACAGTACTCCTTGGGAGGGGCTGCCTATTTCACTAAGTCCCTTGTTAGGAGGCACTGGATACAGAAAATATAAAAAAAAAAGAAAGAAAGGAAATTGGCGCCCAAAGGTTATTTTAACCTATAAATACAGGGAATCCAGTGGGTTTCACAATTAACATTGATTTTAAAACATAAACATGAACTGTTCTTTCATAAAAAAATTTATTAAAATGTACAGAAGAAATGAAGCAAGTCCATCATATTACATAGACAAAATGATGTAATTTCTCTTCGATTACTCCATCTTTGAAGTTGATAGCGGAATATCGGCAACTTAGTGCAATATCTTTAATCTTCCTCATATGCTATTCAGAGAAAACATCAAATATAACAATCCAATGCGTTTCGTCTAGTAACTAGACTTCATCAGAGGTATGTCTTTTGGTATTAACATTTATCAAAATGTGATCAATCAGAGTGGACACTCAGGATTTTTCAAAGAATAACTTCAAAACATCAAAAAGGAGACTGCCGAAGCTTCAAGCCAGTCTCATATATTCGATTGATCAGAATTCAGCTATTTCCTATGTTTCTAACTTTCAAAAGGAAGGTAAAAACAGCAAGATCCTGCCAAAAATGGACCTCATGTGTCAAACACAAACGTGAAATACAGATACGGGTAAGCTGTCCATACAGATTCACACAGGAAAAAACTTTCCAAACAGACAGCTAGTGGTGCTCCAGTGTCCTTGCAATGTGTCTCATCACAATATATACTGTGTATATATATATATATTTATATATTAGAGATGAGCGTGTTCAGTTTGTCGAGATCCGAACCCCCGCGAACTTAACGTGGTTTATACGGGTCCGAGGCAGCCTCGGTTCTTCCCGCCTAACATGCAAAACCTGAATGGGGTAAAACGTCATCATCCCACTGTCGGATTCTCGCGAGATTCGGATTCCATATAAAGTGCCACGCGTCGCCGCCATTTTCACTCGTGCATTGCCGATTGAGAGGAGAGGACGTGGCTACATTCACTGCCTGAAAAGCTCAATATCTGTACACAGTGTGCTGCATTGTGGGGACCAGTATATAGTAGTACAGTGCTGCATTGTGGTGACCACTAGTATATAGTAGTACAGTACAGTAGGCCATAGCGTTATCTTGCAGCTCCATGTCAGACTCAGTTCTATTCTCCGGATCAGTACTCAATATCTGTGCTGCATTGTGGGGACCAGTATATAGTAGTACAGTGCTGCATTGTGGTGACCACCACCATATAGTAGTACAGTACAGTTGTCCATTGCTGTATCTTGCAGCTCCATGTCAGACTCAGTGCTAATCTCCGGATCAGTGATAAATATCTTTGCTGCATTGTGGGGACCAGTATATAGTAGTACAATGATGCATTGTGGTGACCACCAGTATATAGTAGTAAAGTACAGTTGTCCATTGCTGTATCTTGCAGCTCCATGTCAGACTCAGTTCTATTCTCTGGATCAGTGCACAATATCTGTGCTGCATTGTGGGGACCATTATATAGTTGTACAGTGCTGCATTGTGGTGACCACGAGTATACAGTGATACAGTGCTGTTGTCCATTGCTGTATCTTGCAGCTCTGTGTCAGACTCAGTTCTATTCTCCATATCAGTGCTCAATATCTTTGCTGCATTGTGGGTACAAGTATGTAGTAGTACAGTGCTGCATTGTGGTGACCACCAGTATATAGTTGTACAGTACTGTTGTCCATTGCTGTATCTTGCAGCTCCGTGTAAGACTCAGTTCTATTCTCCGTATCAGTGCTCTATATCTTTGCTGCATTGTGGGGACCAGTATATAGAATTACAGTGCTGCATTGTGTTGACCACCAGTATATAGTAGTACATTACAGTTATCCATTGCTGTATCTTACAGCTCCGTGTCAGACACAGTTCTATTTTCTGAATCATTGCTTAATATCTTTGCTTCATTGTGGGGACCAGTATACATTAGTACAGTGCTGCATTGTGGTGACCACCATTATATAGTAGTACAGTACATTTGTCCATTGCTGTATCTTGCAGATCAGTGTCAGACTCAGTTCTATTCTCTGGATCAGTGCTCAATATCTTTGCTGCATTGTGGGGACCAGTATATAGTAGTACAATGCTGCATAGTGGTGACCACCAGTATATAGTAGTACAGTACAGTAGGCCATAGCATTATCTTGCAGCTCTGTGTCAGACTCAGTTCTATTCTCCGAATCAGTGCTCAATATCTTTGCTGCATTGTGGGGACCAGTATACATTAGTACAGTGCTGAATTGTGGTGACCACCCGTATATAGTTGTACAGTACAGTTGTCCATTGCTGTATATTGCAGCTCCATGTCAGACTCAGCTCTATTCTCCAGATTAGTGTTCAATATCTTTGCTGCATTGTGGGGACCAGCATACATTAGTACAGTGCTGAATTGTGGTGACCACCAGTATATAGTTGTACAGTACTGTTGTCCATTGCTGTATATTGCAGCTCCATGTCAGACTCAGCTCTATTCTTCATATCAGTGCTCAAAATCTGTGCTGCATTGTGGGGACCAGTATATAGTAGTACAGTGCTGCATTGTGGTGACCACCAGTATATAGTAGTACAGTACAGTTGTCCATTGCTGTATATTGCAGCTCCATGTCAGACTCAGCTCTATTCTTCATATCAGTGCTCAAAATCTGTGCTGCATTGTGGGGACCAGTATATAGTAGTACAGTGCTGCATTGTGGTGACCACCAGTATATAGTAGTACAGTACAGTTGTCCATTGCTGTATCTTGCAGCTCTGTGTCAGACTCAGTTCTATTCTCTGGATCAGTGCTCAATATCTGTGCTGCATTGTGGGACCAGTTCATAGTAGAACAGTGTTGCAATGTGGTGACCACCAGTATATAGTAGTACAGTACAGTAGGCCATAGCATTATCTTGCAGCTCCATTTAAGACTCAGTTCTATTCCCTGGATCAGTGCTCAGTATTTTGCTGCATTGTGGGGACCAGTATATAGTAGTACAGTGCTGCATTGTGGTGACCACCAGTATATAGTAGTACAGTACTGTAGGCCATAGCATTATCTTGCAGCTCTGTGTCACACTCAGTTCTTTTCTCCGGAACAGTGCACAATACCTGTGCTGCATTGTGGGGACCAGTATATAGTAGTAAAGTTCTGCATTGTGGTGACCATCAGTATATAGTAGTACAGTACAGTTGTCCATTGCTGTAATAGGCAACTCTGTGTCAGACTCAGTTCAATTCTCGGGATCAGTGCTCAATATCTTTTCTGCATTGTGGGTACCAGTATATAGTAGTACAGTGCTGCATTGTGCTGACCACCAGTATATATTAGTACAGTACAGTTGTCCATTGCTGTATATTGCAGCTCCATGTCAGACTCAGCTCTATTCTTCATATCAGTGCTCAAAATCTGTGCTGCATTGTGGGGACCAGTATATAGTAGTACAGTGCTGCATTGTGGTGACCACCAGTATATAGTAGTACAGTACAGTTGTCCATTGCTGTATCTTGCAGCTCCATGTCAGACTCGGCTCTATTCTCCGGATCAGTGCTCAAAATCTGTGCTGCATTGTGGGGGCCAGTATATAGTAGTACAGTGCTGCATTGTGGTGACCACCAGTATATAGTAGTACTGTACAGTTGTCCATTGCTATATCTTGCAGCTACATGTCAGACTCAGTTCTCTTCTGCAGATCAGTGCACAATATCTTTGCTGCATCGTGGTGAGCAGTATATAGTAGTACAGTGCTTCATTGTGGTGACCACCAGTATATAGTAGTACAGTACAGTTGTCCATTGCTGTATCTTGCAGCTCCGTGTCAGACTCGGTTCTATTCTCTGGATCAGTGCTCAATATCTGTGCTGCATTGTGGGGACCAGTTCATAGTAGAACAGTTTTGCAATGTGGTGACCACCAGTATATAGTAGTACAGTACAGTAGGCCATAGCATTATCTTGCAGCTCCATTTAAGACCCAGTTCTATTCCCTGGATCAGTGCTCAGTATCTTGCTGCATTGTGGGGACAAGTATATAGTAGTGCAATGCTGCATTGTGGTGACCACCAGTATATAGTAGTACAGAACTGTAGGCCATAGCATTATCTTGCAGCTCTGTGTCACACTCAGTTCTTTTCTCTGGAACAGTGCTCAATACCTGTGCTGCATTGTGGGGACCAGTATATAGTAGTACAGTGCTGCATTGTGGTGACCATCAGTATATAGTAGTACAGTACAGTTGTCCATTGCTGTAATAGGCAGCTCTGTGTCAGACTCAGTTCAATTCTCGGGATCAGTGCTCAATATCTTTTCTGCATTGTGGGTACCAGCAGCATTTATATAGTAGTACAATGCTGCATTGTGGTGACCACCAGTATATAGTAGTACAGTAGGCCATAGCATTATCTTGCAGCTCAGTGTCAGACTCCGTTCTATTCTCCAGATCAGTGCTCAATATCTGTGCTGCATTGTGGTGACCACCAGTATATAGTAGTATAGTACAGTTCTCCATTGCCGTATCTTGCAGCTCCGTGTCAGACACAGTTCTATTCTCCGAATCAGTGCTCAATATCTTTGCTGCATTGTGGGGACCAGTATATATTAGTACAGTGCTGCATTGTGGTGACCACCATTATATAGTAGTACAGTACAGTTGTCCATTGCTGTATCTTGCAGCTCCATGTCAGACTCAGTTCTATTCTCCAGATCAGTGCTCAATATCTGTGCTGCATTGTGGGTACCAGTATACAGTAGTACAGTGCTGCATTGTGGTGACCACCAGTATAAGTAGTACAGTATAGTTGTCCATTGCTGTATCTTGCAGCTCCATGTCAGACTCAGTTCTATTCTGCTGATCAGTGCACAATATCTTTGCTGCATTGTGGGGACCAGTATATAGTATTACAGTGCTGCATTGTGGTGACCACCAGTATATAGTAGTACAGTATAGTAGGCCATAGCATTATCTTGCAGCTCCATGTCAGACTCAGTTCTATTCTCCGGATCAGTGCTCAAAATCTGTGCTGCATTGTGGGGACCAGTATATAGTAGTACAGTGCTGCATTGTGGTGACCACCAGTATATAGTAGTACAGTACAGTTGTCCATTGCTATATCTTGCAGCTTCATGTCAGACTCAGTTTTATTGTGCGGATCAGTGCACAATGTCTTTGATGCATAGTGGGGACCAGTATATAGTAGTACAGTGCTGCATTGTGGTGACCACCAGTATATAGTAGTACAGTACAGTAGGCCTTAGCGTTATCTTGCAGCTCTGTGTCAGACTCAGTTCTATTTTCCGGATCAGTACTCATTATCTTTGCTGCATTGTGGGGCCAGTATATAGTACTACAATGCTGCATTGTGGTGACCACCAGTATATAGTAGTACAGTACAGTTGTCCATTGCTATATCTCGCAGCTCCATGTCAGATTCAGTTCTTTTCTCCAGATAAGTGCACAATATCTTTGCTGCATTGTAGGGACCAGTATATAGTAGTACAGTGCTGCATTGTGGTGACCACCAGTATATAGTATTACAGTACAGTTGTCCATTGCTATAACTTGCAGCTCCGTGTCAGACTCAGTTTTATTATCCGGATCAGTACTCAATATCTTTTCTGCATTGTGGGGACCAGTATATAGTAGTGCAGTGCTGCATTGTGGTGACCACCAGTATATAGCAGTACAGTACAGTAGGCCATAGCATTATCCTGCAGCTCCGTGTCAGACTCAGTTCTATTCTCCAGATCAGTGCTAGATATCTTTGCTGCATTGTGGGGACCAGTATATAGTAGTACAGTGCTGCATTGTGGTGACAACCAGTATATAGTAGTACAGTACAGTTGTCCATTGCTGTTTTTTGCAGCTCCGTGTCAGACTCAGTTCTATTCTCCGGATCAGTGCTCAATGTCTGTGCTGCATTGTGAGGAGCAGTATATAGTAGTACAGTGCTGCATTGTGGTGACCACCAGTATTTAATAATACAGTACAGTTGCCCATTGCTGTGTCTTGTAGCTCCGTGTCAGACTCAGTTCTATTCTCCGAATCAGTGCTCAATATCTGTGCTGCATTGTGGGGACCAGTATATAGTAGTACAGTGCTGCATTGTGGTGACCACCAGTATATAGTAGTACAGTACAGTTGTCCATTGCTGTATCTTGAAGCTCCATGTCAGACTCAGTTCTATTCTCTGGATCAGTGCTCAATATCTTTGCTGCATTGTGGGGACCAGTATATAGTAGTACAGTGCTGCATTGTGGTGACAACCAGTATATAGTAGTACAGTACAGTTGTCCATTGCTGTATTTTGCAGCTCCGTGTCAGACTCAGTACTATTTTCCGGATCAGTGCTTAATTTCTGTGCTGCATTGTGGGGGCCAGTATATAGTACTACAATGCTGCATTGTGGTGACCACCAGTATATAGTAGAACAGTGCAGTTGTCCATTGCTATATCTCGCAGCTCCATGTCAGATTCAGTTATTTTCTCCATATCAGTGCACAATATCTTTGCTGCATTGTAGGGACCAGTATATAGTAGTACAGTGCTGCATTGTGGTGATCACCAGTATATAGTAGTACAGTACAGTTGTCCATTGCTATAACTTGCAGCTCCGTGTCAGACTCAGTTCTATTCTCCGGATCAGTGCTCAATATCTGTGCTGCATTGTGGGGAGCAGTATATAGTAGTACAGTGCTGCATTGTGGTGAACACCAGTATTTAATAATACAGAACAGTTGTCCATTACTGTATCTTGCAGCTCTGTGTCAGACTCAGTTCTATTCTCTGGATCAGTGCTCAATATCTGTGCTGCATTGTGGGGACCAGTATATAGTAGTACAATGCTGCATTGTGGTAACCACCTGTATATAGTAGTACAGTATAGTAGGCAATATAATTATCTTGCAGCTCCGTGTCATACTCAGTTCTATTCTCCGGATCAGCGCTCAATATCTGTGCTGCATTGTGGGGACCAGTTTATAGTAGTACAGTGCTGCATTGTGGTGACCACCAATATTTAATAATACAGTACAGTTGTCCATTGCTGTATCTTGCAGGTCCGTGTCAGACTCAGTTCTATTCTCCGGATAAGTGCTCAATATCTGTGCTGCATTGTGGGGACCAGTATATAGTAGTACAGTGCTGCATTGTGGTGACCACCAGTATATAGTAGTACAGTACAGTTGTCCATTGCTGTATCTTGAAGCTCCGTGTCAGACTCCGTTCTATTCTCTGGATCAGTGCTCAATATCTTTGCTGCATTGTGGGGAATAGTATATAGCTGTACAATGCTGCATTGTGGTGACCACCAGTATATAGTAGTACAGTACAGTAGGCCATAGCATTATCTTGCAGCTCCATGTCAGACTCCGTTCTATTCTGCGGATCAGTGCTAAATATCTTTGCTGCATTGTGGGGACCAGTATATAGCAGTACAGTGCTGCATTATGGTGACCACTAGTATATAGTAGTAAAGTACAGTTGTCCATTGCTGTATCTTGCAGCTCCGTGTCAGACTCAGTTATATTCTCCGGATTACTGCTCAATATCTGTGCTGCATTGTGGGGACCAATATATAGTAGTACAGTGCTGCACTGTGGTGACCACCAGTATATAGTAGTACAGTACAGCTGTCCATTGCTATAACCTGCAGCTCCATGTCAGACTCAGTTCTATTCTCCAGATCAGTACTCAATATCTTTACTGCATTGTGGGGACCAGTATATAGTAGTACAGTGCTGCATTGTGGTGACCACCATTATATAGTAGTACAGTACAGTTGTCCATTGCTGTATCTTGCAGCTCCGTGTCAGACTCAGTTCTATTCTGTGGATCAGTGCTCAATATCTTTGCTGCATTGTGGGGACCACCATTATATAGTAGTACAGTACAGTTGTCCATTGCTGTATCTTGCAGCTCCATGTCAGACACAGTTCTATTCTCTGGATCAGTGCTCAATATCTGTGCTGCATTGTGGGGACCAGTATATAGTAGTACAGTGCTGCATTGTGGTGACCACCAGTATATAGTAGTACAGTTCAGTTGTCAATTGCTATAACTTGCAGCTCCGTGTCAGACTCAGTTCTAGTCTCCGGATCAGTGCTCAATGTCTGTGCTCCATTGTGGGGAGCAGTATATAGTAGTACAGTGCTGCATTGTGGTGACCACCAGTATTTAATAATACAGAACAGTTGTCAATTACTGTATCTTGCAGCTCTGTGTCAGACTCAGTTCTATTCTCTGGATCAGTGCTCAATATCTGTGCTGCATTGTGGGGACCAGTATATAGTAGTACAATGCTGCATTGTGGTAACCACCTGTATATAGTAGTACAGTATAGTAGGCCATAGAATTATCTTGCAGCTCCGTGTCAGACTCAGTTCTATTCTCCGGATCAGCGCTCAATATCTGTGCTGCATTGTGGGGACCAGTATATAGTAGTACAGTGCTGCATTGTGGTGACCACCAATATTTAATAATACATTACAGTAGTCCATTGCTGTGTCTTGTAACTCCGTGTCAGACTCAGTTCTATTCTCCGGATCAGTGCTCAATATCAGTGCTGCTTTGTGGGGACCAGTAAATAGTAGTACAGTGCTGCATTGTGGTGACCACCAGTATTTAGTAGTACAGTACAGTTGTCCATTGCTGTATCTTGAAGCTCTGTGTCAGACTCAGTTCTATTCTCTGGATCAGTGCTCAATGTCTTTGCTGCATTGTCGGGACCAGTATATAGCAGTACAGTACTGCATTGTGGTGACCACCACTTTATAGTAATACAGTATAGTAGGCAACAGTATTATCTTGCAGCTCCGTGTCAGACTCAGTTCTATTCTCCGGATCAGTGCTCAATATCTGTGCTGCATTGTGGGGACTAGTATATAGTAGTACAGTGCTGCATTGTGGTGATAACCAGTATATAGTAGTACAGTACAGTTTTTAATTGCTGTATCTTGCAGCTCCATTTAAGACTCCGTTCTATTCTGCGGATCAGTGCTAAATATCTTTGCTGCATTGTGGGTACCAGTATATAGCAGTGCAGTGCTGCATTTTGGTGACCACCAGTATATAGTAGTAAAGTACAGTTGTCCATTGCTGTATCTTGCAGCTCCGTGTCAGACTGAGTTATGTTCTCCGGATCAGTGCTCAATATCAGTGCTGCTTTGTGGGGACCAGTAAATAGTAGTACAGTGCTGCATTGTGGTGACCACCAGTATTTAGTAGTACAGTACAGTTGTCCATTGCTGTATCTTGAAGCTCCGTGTCAGACTCTGTTCAATTCACTGAATCAGTTCTCAATATCTTTTCTGCATTGTGGGGACCAGTATATAGTAGTACAGTGCTGCATTGTGGTGACCTGCAGTATATAGTAGTACAGTACAGTAAGCCATAGCATTATCTTGCAGCTCTGTGTCAGACTCAGTTCTATTCCCTGGATCAGTGCTCAATATCTTTGCAGCATTTTGGGGGCCAGTATATAGTAGTACAGTGCTGCATTGTGGTGACCACCAGTATATAGTAGTACAGTACAGTTTTTCATCGCTGTTTCTTGCAGCTCCATGTCAGACTCAGTTCTATTCTTCGGATCAGTGCTCAACATCTTTTCAGAATTGTGGGGACCAGTATATAGTAATACAGTGCTGCATTGTGGTGACGACCAGTATATAGTAGTACAGTACAGTTGTCCATTGCTGTATCTTGCAGCTCCGTGTCAGACTCCGTTCTATTCTCCAGATCAGTGCTAAATATCTTTGCTGCATTGTGGGGACCAGTATATAGTAGTACAATGCTGCATTGTGGTGACCACCAGTATATAGTAGTACAGTACTGTTGTCCATTGCTGTATCTTGCAGCTCCGTGTCAGTCTCGGTTCTATTCTCCGGATCAGTGCTAAATATATTTGCTACATTGTGGGGACCAGTATATAGTAGTACAATGCTGCATTGTGGTGACCACCAGTATATAGTAGTACAGTACAGTTGTCCATTGCTGTATCTTGCAGCTCCATGTCAGACTCAGTTCTTTTCTCTGGATCAGTGCTTTATATCTTTGCTGCATTGTGGGGACCAGTATATAGTAGTACAATGCTGCATTGTGGTGACCACCTGTATATAGTAGTACATTACAGTAGGCCATAAAATTATCTTGCAGCTCCGTGTCAGACTCAGTTCTATTCTCCGGATCAGTGCTCAATATCTGTGCTGCATTGTGGGGACCAGTATACTACTCAGTTCTGGACGTGTCTGGATGTGTCTGCAGGAGCTCCTGGGCTCCATCTGGTTACCTGAGGGATCCCGCCCCCTCTCCCTGCTGTGGGAGCTGGGGAGTGGGCAGTTGCAGCAGGGGAATCCCCTGCCTGGATGGCCCAGGCTGGGTCTTGTATTCCTAAACATCAGGGGGTGCCTGGTGGTGCCCTATCATCATGCTGAAGAAGGGGGGAGGCCCGTTGGCCTCCACAGCTAAAGTGAAAAAGAAAGATAACATCAGAACATCTGTCCGTGTTGCAGCGGCGGCTGCTGCTGTGAAGGAATCAAAAGAGAAGATGCAGGAGACTATAGCTGAATGCCAGGGACCTGAGAAAACAAGAGGTAGGCAAAACACCCCCTCCGTGCAAAGGGGGGGTACCTCAAAGCAAGAGGCGGTGGGAACAGAGAATCCCGGAGCTGAGAAAGGTCCGCCCGTAGAAGGGAAAGTGGTGTCTGCAGGTCCGTCCGGAGAAGGAGAGCGGCGAACGGCACAGCAAAGAAACAAATCCCGAGAAGGGTCCCTGTCCAGGGCAGCCCTCCTTCCCGTGCTAGCATCAGGTATCCCTGGGGGTAGTGCAGCTCCCGGGGAGAATGCTGCAATGGCCGGGGGTCCCTGTGAGGGGATTGGGGGGAAGCTGCGGGACGGAGGGGAGCGGCAGGTGCCGCTAGTTGGAAAAGCTAAAATTGAAGAATCAATTTCATGGTATGATGCATCCCCCGAGCCCCTCGAGTTAGCAGAGAGTACCTTTGGGGGCATGCCAGCCCCTGGGGGGAAATCTGCGGATACCGGGGGGTTAGGGGTTAATCAAGAGGAAAGCAGCATGGAAGAAGTGTCAGAATTGGGGGAAAATTCTTCTTCTGTAGACACATCTGACACTGAAGAAATATTATCCAAGATGTCACTACAGGAGCTAATAATGGAGTCAAAGAGAATTAATACCCGTATTATAACAGCAAAGAAAAGACGGAATAAAGGTCAAGTGTGGGAGAGGCAGAGGTATAGAAATCAAATAGAGGACTTGACACTGTACCATGCTCGTATTAAGGAGAAAATGATAATTTCCAGGGAAGAAAGCTGTAAGAAAAGCAGTATTGAAAATCTGTCGGCGCAACAGGGGTTAACAGCATTGCCATCTGCCAAGGATTTCCCTGTAGCGCAGCAGGAGCCAGCGGTGAAGAAGGCGCGGCTTCAGGAAGGATTTCCCTGTGACATCAATGTGGAGGTGGTCCCGGGAGCAGAAGACCAATGCGGCAGCCAAGGGAACCCCGGTGACACGGCAACTGACGTGAAAGAAACCCCGGTTACCATGGAGACGGAGGAAAAGCCGGGGTCCGTGGACGAAGGTGAGCCAGTGGCGATGCAGAGGCAGCAGGAAGACCAAGAAGCAGTGGCCAGAGCGGTAAACTCTGAGAGCAAGGAGACAGAAAAGACCCGTGCGGGGATCCCGACTGAAAGGAAGGTGACGTCAGCTGGAGTCCCGGGCAGCGGGGAAATCTGCAAAGCGGCTGGAAACAGCAGGCAGGAAATGATTGTCCCTGGCGGTGGAGGAGTGAAGGAGGCAAGGGGGGCTCCAGAAATTTGTTTGCGTGGAGGGGGCCCACTTGGGCTTTTCAGGGGGGAGGGGGACCAAGGCGATAATAAAGGAAATACAGGTAAAAATGATAAAACAAATAAAGAAGGAGGGAATATGGAGAAGCCTGCTATGCAGTGGCGTCACAAGGGGGGTGCGGGGGGTGTGGCCCGCTCCCGGGTGTCACCCGCCGAGGGGTGACACCAAAATGCCGGTTCCTGCTTAGAGACAGGAGCTGAGTGCTGCACTGTTATATTAAGTGCAGCAGTCGGCTCCTGTCACTGTGTAGGAGCCAGCACTGCAGGCACAGCACTCCCCAGGAGTGAGCCTGCACCTCCTAACCCCCCAAGTTGAAAAAAAAAACGGGTGTCGGGACGCGAAGCCCCGCCCCTTTTGGGAAGCCACGCCCCTTTCAAGTCATTCAAGCTGATAAACAAGGGATGTCAGTCAGCGAAGCCCCGCCCCTTTCCCCAAAGCCCCGCCCCCCCTTTTGCCGCCGCACCGGGTGTCTAAGAGGTGAGTGACGCCTCTGCTGCTATGGTGCAAGGACAGCCGAGACTGGATAAAAGCTCACTGTCGAAACGGGAGATGGAGGTGGTGAACACTGTTTATGGAGAACTGCAAGTGCCAGAGAGGATGCGAGCGGCAGCAAAATTGATAAGTACAGAAACATTAAAACATAAAGATAAAAGTAAAAATGTCGTGCCTGTTATAAAATGTATGCAAATGAAGTCTGCATTTGTCCCTCTTCCAACCACTGCCCCTGTATTTGTCCCTGTCCCTGTTGCAGGTAAAGGTGGTACATCTAAGGACGGAGACATATCTTATGCAAAGGTACTAAGTGAACCAGTGACAGTAGGACAAAGTGATGATGTTTGGGGAGATGGAGGGGAGGCGGGAGGCTTTGGAAGGAGAAAAATAATCCATTTTAAATGGAATGGGAAAGGGGAAACTCCTACTAAGGTAGATTTTTTGAGGGAATTCTTTGCCCTAGGGTTCTCGGCCAGACAATTGTATTCCTGCATCCACCCTGTGAACTCGAAAGAGTTTGACGTGGCCTTTATGGCAAACGGGGTGATGCAGGAGCGCTTCTTGAAATTAACTGACCTAGAGGAAGGTGGTTATTTCAATCAATTTTCCTTTTTCATGAGGGGGAGGATTGAAAGCATTAAGGTTTCTATACTGGTAAGAAATGAGACAATACCAGAAAATGACATCAAATTCTGGCTCAGCAGGCAATGCGAAAAGGTATTAAGTTTGGAAAAAAATGATTATACACTTGGAGTTTGGGGAGGAACTTGGTCAGCAAATGTGCACTTGTTGAGAAGTGGAGAAGGTGTAAAACATCTGCCGTCCGCCGCATACATTGGCCGCGATCGCATTCAGGTGTTCTACCAGGGTCAGCCAAAGACTTGTTTCAGGTGTGGTGACCCTGGGCACTTGAACCAAGAGTGCGACGCGGTCAAGTGCAATCTATGCGGCGGACTGGGCCATACTTCAAAGACATGTAATATAATTTGTTGCAATTTATGTGGGGGAGAAGGTCACCCATATAGTAGGTGCCCGGAAGCGGTGAAAACAAAGGAATGGAGGAGGAGAAGAGAAAGTGTAGAGGAGTCAGTAACACAGAGGAGGGCAAAGGAGACGGAAGAAAGAGAGAAAAATGTGCAAGTAGGATCAGTGAAGGTACAGGAAGGGAAAGTGGAATGGAAGTTGGCAGGAGGAAGAGGGAAGGGAAAGGAAGAGAAAGATGAGGGGTTCCAACTAGTAGTAAAGGGAGGAAAAAGGCAGGCAGGGATAATTAAAGAAAATTTACTACTTTTCAATAGGTTTGAAGGGGCACCTACGGACGAAGAAGAGGGGGAAATAATGAGAGAAAAAGGAGAGCTAGTGCTAAAGCAAAGGAAAGTAAGGAAGAGAAGGAAGAGAGAGAAAGGGAGTGGGGAAGGCGGAAGAAAGAAGAAGGAGAGAAAAGGAAGTTTGACGGAGGTTTCAGGGAAAGAATCAGAAAGTGAGTTGGAGTGGGACCCGGTAGGATCTACATTAGTGGGGAAGGACAATGAGGAAGGTGATCATGTAGAATCAAACATGGAGGAAATTGGGGAGGGAGTGCAGGAATCAACAATAGAGAAGGATTCACCTTCAATGGATCCTGCCCAGAAACCCCCAGATCCTGGTTCAGGCGTGGAGGGAGCCGGAATGAAAGAAGGTGAGGCTGTCGTAAGAATGGAATGTGGTGTTGGTGGTGGCGATGGTGAAGGAGGTGGTGGGGAGAAGTGAATAAGGAAAATGGGTAGTGAAGCTCAATCACCAAAGAAACATGGATCTCCACCCTATACGATGTGCCACGATTAATGTGGCTTCCGTTCTTTCCGATAAAGCTCGGTTTGTGGCTTTTGATTTTTTTAACAACCAGGATTTTGATATTTTGTTTTTGCAGGAGACCCGGGTTAGCAGGTTGGCCGTTCTCCACAAAGCCAAAAGCGAGTGGAGAGGTGGGCCCTCCTATTGGTCTCTTGCAGAAGAGCTTTACGGTGGGGTGGCGGTACTTTTTGCCGGCATAGTAACTGTGCACAAGGTTATTGAGTTACAAATTGGAAGGTGTATGATCTTAGATGTTACCTTGAGAGGGCATGACCTAAGGCTGATCAACATCTATGGGCCCCAGACAGCCTGGGATAGGAAATGCCTTTTCAAGAAGATCAAGCCATTTCTTTTTACGGCCCAACAGGTTGTTTTTGGTGGCGATTTCAATGCCATAGTTAGGCCAAAAGACAGGGGAGGTGCCAAAAAAACCCTGGGCTATGATTCAAATTATTTAGTGTCAATGGTTAGACAGGCTGGGTTGGTTGATGTACATATTCGACATCACCCAGACCTCACGGGGTACACTTATTTTAGTGGTCAGAGTAGATCCAGAATAGATAGGTTTTTCGTTAAAGAAACTTCCAAGACTTTGCCTTCACAGGTAAGGTTGGTGGAATTTTCAGATCACGGGTTCTTGACTTTTTCTTTGAATGCTTCACAGTCCATCTCGAAAGGGAGGGGCCTATGGAGGCTGAACTCAGAGCTCCTGAAGGAAGAGAAGGTAAGACAATCCTTTAGGGAATTCTTCCAAGCACAGGAAACACTGTTGGAGGCAGGATGGAGTAGATCGGAGTGGTGGGAGGAGGTCAAAGAGAGGACCCGAGGGTTTTTCAAGTGGCTGGTAGCAAAGAAAAACTTGGTAAAGAAAAATGCCTACTATGCTCTGAGGCGGAAATTAGACTTCCTGATCTCTGAAAGAGGAGATGATGGGGAAATCTCCCGGGTGAAATCTCGGATGCAGCAGTTGCAGTATAGTAGACTTTCATCTTTGATTCGGGAGTGGGATTATGGCAAGTACCACTCCACAGATCCCTACCAGAATTGTAGGCGAAAGATCGAGTTAAAGGAAATCAGAGGTCTGATTGATGGAAAGGGTGTCGTGCAGGAGGGGAGGGAGGGCATCCTGGAAGTCATTAGAACCTATTATACTGATCTGCTGTCCGAGAAGGCACTTAGCAGAGAAAAGATGGAGGAATTTCTGGTGAGGATACCAGGGCTTGTGGAACCGGATGCCTCAATTGATTGCTTAGAGAGTGAGATATCTGTGGAGGAGGTCAGGGAAGCGATTGGCGGTTTAACATAAAAAAGACACCTGGGCCAGATGGTTTGACAGCTGAATTCTATAAAGAATTCTCAGACGTCCTGGCACCTCGTCTCATGGAGGTTTTAACAGTGGCCTGGGAGAGGGTGAACTCCCTCCCTCCATGAGGCTTTCTGCACTTATTTTACTCTCTAAGGGAAAGGACCCGGCTCGCATTGAGAATTGGCGCCCCATAGCACTCCTCAATACGGATAGGAAGGTGTTGGCAAAAATCATATTGAATAGGCTGATGGAATTTTCCGGGCAGTTGCTCTCTACTTCTCAGCATTGTACTGTGAAAGGTCGAAGCACATTTAGTGCTGTCCTTGGTGTCCGGGAAGCCATAGAACGGTGCAAGGTTGAGAAGTGGGGGAAATATTTACTGGCATTGGATCAGTCCAAAGCTTTTGACCGAGTCAACCATGAGTACCTCTGGACTTTGCTGGAAAGGTATGGCATTCCAGTTAAGTTAGTAAATTGGCTACGCATATTGTACAGCAAGGCCGAGAGCTTCCTGCTTGTTAATGGTTGGGTAGGGCCTGCCTTTGTGGTGAACTCTGGTGTCCGTCAGGGTTGCCCCCTGAGCCCTCTTCTTTACGTGTTTGCGATCGATCCTTTTATTCGGAGGATTGAGGACAGCATGGTGGGAGGGGTGCAGCTGGGCCAGGGAGAACCACTAAGGGTAATTGCCTATGCTGATGATGTCACAGTGGTTCTGTCATCAAACACAGAGGCCTGTGATGTGGACCAACTGATAGGCGAATACTCAGGAGCCTCGGGCTCCATGATAAATCAGGATAAGTGTGAAGTTTTCTGGATGGGGGAGGAAGGTAGAGAATTCGACCTTCCGGACAGCCTCCCCGTGGCCAGCCATCCAATTAAGATTCTAGGAATAAGATTCGACCAGGGCGATTATGCCACAGCAAATTGGGAAAGGATACTGGAAGAGGCGACCCGGAAAGTAAGAAGTTGGAGAGGATGGAAATTCTCCCTGAGGGAAAGGGTTGATTTGTGTAAAACCTATCTGATTCCATTGTTTTTATATGTCAGTTATGTATGTTTTTTGCCACAACCACTGTGGTCTAAAATTGGCTCTTTGTTTTTCCTGCTGTTGTGGGGAAACAAAATGAATATAGTTAAGAGAGGCATTGCGTGCAAATCGAGGACCAAGGGGGGACTGGATATGGTCAACCCGGTGGTGTTTTTTATAACAGCTTTTTTAAAAATGAATTTCGGGGGTCTGTTTTCAGAGACCCTTCCTCGGTGGGCAGACGGTTTTAGGGAATGGATATCCCCCTTCCTCACAGTATGGATAGAAGGAGGTCACTTGAGAAACTCTCGGCGTAGAAGAGGCTACCTCCCGATCTATGTGATCCAGTGCTTGAAAGTGATCAGGCGATGGGGCTTGGGAGTGGGGGAGTTAAGAGATCTCAGTAGGAAGGAGTTGGGGAAGAGGGTCTTGCAAACTCACTTCCATGTCCCATTGGCCCTGAAGGATTGCCCAGAAACTGTATGTTCAGAAGGGATTGCTCTGATAAATTCTCAGAGGATCCCGTTGAAATTTAGGGACATCGCCTGGTTCTCATTCCAAGGGAAGCTCTACGTTAGGGGGAACCTGAAGTTTAGAAGATCTGATGATCGTGATTGTCCACGGGAGGAGTGTCAAGGTCAGGAGGAGAGTATGGACCATTTCTTGCTTCAGTGTCCTTTTAATATAAACATTTGCAAAAGAGTGTCAAGCGCTCTAGAATTACCTTGTCTTTCTGGTTTGGATTACCAGGGATGGGCATATGGGGCATTCAAAGGGTATGAGGAATTTGATTTATGCACAATTTTTATGATAAGTTTTTAGCTGTCAGGTATCACTTATGGAATGCACGGTGTCAAGTTTCATTGAGAACTAAAGTCCTTCCCTGCGAAGTGGTGGAGAGTTTAATACTACACGAGGTGAAGCGGATGAAGGAAATGGAGGAGGAGAGATTGGACGTCACCAGTTGGTCCCACTTGTGGCGACAGCTGAAGCCCCCTTAGTGGGTGAGGGAAAATTTCTGGCATCCAGGTACTGGTAAAAACTTTTCTATAATTATCTCACTTTTTAGTTGAAATAGAATTTTGAGATTTGTTTTTCTTTTCTAAATGGTTGCGTACACTGGAAGAGCTGCCCAGATTTGTTATTGACTTCTCATTTAAATGTTGGATTGTACAGGATGAAAGGAGAGTAAATGGTATAAAAGGTGAGAGGATGGGTGGATTGAGAGTGGAGTGAATGGAGGTGGTGGGGAATGAAAAGAGGGGTGAGAGAGGTATGTATGGGCTCAAGAACAGGTGAAGGGGGAGTACGGAGGAGGAAGAGGAGGCTAGTTTCGGAAAAAGAAAGTTTCTCATGGAAATTGTTAGAATTAAGGGAAAATTATGAAAGGGAATGTAAAATGGAGGAAAATGTTAAGAATAAATGGAACAGTTTTGTTAGTTATTCAATTTTTACTTATTTATTTGTTGTAAATTTGTAAATATGTAAATAAAATGTAAGAAGGTTGCAATATTCAAATAAAAAACATTACCAGTATATAGTAGTACAGTGCTGCATTGTGGTGACCACCAGTATATAGTAGTACAGTACAGTTGTCCATTGCTTTATCTTGCAGCTCCATGTCAGACTCCGTTCTATTCTCCAGATCAGTGCTCAATATCTTTGCTGCATTATGGGGACCAGTATATAGTAGTGTAACAGGTTCAATCGGTGAGAATGTGGTTACAGGAGTAGGTGTTGATGTCGGTGTTCGTACCTGAATTCTTCACCCGGGATCACTTCTTAGACCGGATCAGCTGCTGGAACCCTAGGCAGAGGAACAAGGAACCCCAAACCCCAAACACAGGTCACCACACGTTTGGACGGTGACAAAGAATTTATTATTCTGGATCAGAAAGAGTGGTCACCACTATTAATTTCGACTTAGGATATAAAGGGGTAACATCATTCACAATTTCAGTATAAGGAATAAATTTAGTACACAGATAACATCAGTCAGAGAATTTAACAATTAAACAACATCTACCGACATTTATCCCCGGTGGCACTATACGGTCTCCGATACTCAGGTTTTGCCCTGACTAAGGCAATTGCAATCTGAAAGATAGTTCCCTAGGTACGGGTTATTCCAGACAACAGTTAGGCTTGAAATAACAATTGGTTAGTTAAATAATTAGCTTTAGCATAGATTGTATATACTCTTTGAGTGTCTCTCAAGCTAAGTCAATTGTAGCTAATAACAGAGGTTACGGTTCAGAGCAAGCGGATTAGTGGGAGTAGAATAAAAAAAGGGAATGCAGAAATGGTTGACAGGAATCCCTTTGGCATGCAGGTAGCAGACGTTAGTTACAGTACACACAATGAATTATTAAAAGCCAATATCTTTGCAAAGCAAGCAGATGAAATGGAAAGATAACAGCAGACATACAGCCCCTCTTGAGCCCTGCCGTCAAATGGATATTTTGTCCTTTTTTGTCTATCGGTGCTATCTAAGGAAAAGCTTAGTCCTGGTTCACTGTATTTCCCTTTTTAGTTGCTGAGGACACAAAATCATTAGTAACTTTCCCGCTTTGATTCCTTTGGGGCTGTGATATACTGTATTTGCAATGAGAGGGATAAATAAACTGAAGGCTGACAATCCCTGACAGGAAGGGTGATGAGGACTGGGGTAAAGAATTACCTGAATGCTGTTCTTCTCTAAATCCCAGGATGACCCCAATGTACCTTACTTCCCACTTGCCCCTCCGGCCAGCAGGCTCCTGTACTGAAGTGCCTGGTTACTATATGAGGGTGGCAGCTTAGGCTTACTTACCTACTCTCCCGGATTCTGCGGGAGACACCCGGTTTTTCGAGTAGTCCCCCACAGGCCGGAAGGGTGGGCACATCTCCCGCATTCTGCCCACTTCCTAGTGAAGTGGGCAGAATGTGGAGAAAGACAGAGCAAAATCAAGGACTGGTGGAGGGGGCGGAGCCTAATGACGCGATCATATGCTATTCGCGTCATTTAGCTCCGCCCCCTATGCAAATATTAACCTACTGTGGGCTTTTCCTGGTGAGTAGGTGGGGCTTAATGATGTAATTATCTCAGCCCCGCCCTCGTCGCCGCCCACCTGCTTCTCCTCTCCGGGCATCTCCCGGAGAGGAGATTTCAGATGTCGGTAAGTATGAGCTTAGGGCTCCCCTGCCAATGGCAGTTGTACAGTCTCCGCACAGCGGCTTGTTTATTTTTTCCCCTCCAGCCACGCTCACCTCAGCAGCTCTGTCTACACAGCACCCGACAGCTCCCTTCTCCGTGGTGCTGTCAGTGTTACTGCTCCGGCTTCCCCTCTAGTCAGCGGTGACTGGCGAGTCTCTGCAGCAGTGGCTGACGGGTCCCGACTGTTAGACTCGGCTCCCAGCGCACCGATCTCCACTGCAGTGCGGTGGCGGCTGTCGGCTCCCGGCTGGCAGGCATGGCTCTCGGCGCCCAGACCTCCTCTTGCGGCGTCAGCGGTGGAAGGTGAGTCTCTTCAGCGGCGGGTGGCGGGTCCCGGCTGTCCGTCACGGCTCCCTGCGTCCCGATCTCCTCTGTAGTGCGGCTGTCCTCAGCGGGTCTCCATACACCTCTCAGCGGCTCAAACTTCTCACAGCAGCAGCTCCTTCTCGTGCAGAGGTCTCCTCAGCACAGCACCAACGGCTCCCCGCGGCCCCCCTTAAAACAGTTCATTTTAAATTCCCGGATGCTTCCCGCTCTGTGCAGCGGCGATCGGGAATACCCAGGTCCTTGTGCCCCCCATGTTTTGGGGGCTTCAGCTCACATCATCCGGGGATTAGGAGAAAGGGTATTAACCCCTTCTGTGTTGTGGGGCTCATTAAGGGCGAATGGAGGGATATATTTATATAGATTTATCTGAGTATCACAGTAGTACAGTGCTGCATTGTGGTGACCACCAGTATATAGTAGTACAGTACAGTAGGCCATAGCATTATCTTGCAGCTCCATCTCAGACTCAGTTCTATTCCCTGGATAAGTGCACAATATCTTTGCAGCAATGTGGGGACCAGTATATAGTAGTACAGTGCTGCATTGTGGTGACCACCAGTATATAGTGGTACAGTACTGTTGTCCATTGCTGTATCTTGCAGCTCCGTGTCAGACTCAGTTCTATTCTCCGGATCAGTACTCAATATCTGTGCTGCATTGTGGGAACCAGTATAAAGTAGTACAGTGCTGCATTGTGGTGACCACCAGTATATAGTAGTACAGTACAAATGTCCATTGCTGTATCTTGCAGCTCCGTGTCAGACTCAGTTCTATTCTCCGGATCAGTGCTAAATATCTTTGCTGCATTGTGGGGACCAGTATATAGTAGTACAGTCCTGCATTGTGGTGACCACCAGTATATAGTAGTACAGTGCAGTTGTCCATTGCTTTATCTTGCAGCTCCGTGTCAGACTCTGTTCAATTCTCCGGATCAGTGCTAAATATCTTTGCTACATTGTGGGGACCAGTATATAGTAGTACAATGCTGCATTGTGGTGACCACCAGTATATAGTAGTACAGTACAGTTGTCCATTGCTGTATCTTGCAGCTCCGTGTCAGAATCAGTTCTATTCTCTGGATCAGTGCTTAATATCTTTGCTGCATTGCGGGGACCAGTATATAATAGTACAATGCTGCATTGTTGTGACCACCAGTATATAGTAGTACAGTACAGTCGGCCATAGCATTATCTTGCAGCTCTGTGTCAGACTCAGTTCTATTCTCCGGATCAGTGCTCAATATCTGTGCTCCATTGTGGGAACCAGTATATAGTAGTACAGTGCTGCATTGTGGTGACCACCAGTATTTAATAATACAGAACAGTTGTCCATTACTGTATCTTGCAGCTCTGTGTCAGACTCAGTTCTATTCTCTGGATCAGTGCTCAACATCTTTGCTGCATAGTGGGTACCAGTGTATAGCAGTACAGTCCTGCATTGGGGTGACCACCAGTACATAATAGTATAGTGCAGTTGTCCATTGATGTATAATGCAGCTCTGTGTCAGACTCGGTAATATTCTGCGGATCAGTGCACAATATCTTTGCTGCCTTGTGGGGACCAGTATATAGTAGTACAGTGCTGCATTGTGGTGACCACCAGTAATAGTAGTACAGTACAGTTGTCCATTGCTGTATCTTGCAGCTCAGTGTCAGACTCAGTTCTATTCTCCGGATCAGTGCTCAATATCTGTGCTGCATTGTGGGGACCAGTATATAGTAGTACAGTGCTGCATTGTGGTGACCACCAGTATATAGTAGTATAGTACAGTTGTCCATTGCTGTATAATGCAGCTCTTGTCAGACTCAGTTCTATTCTCCGGATCAGTGCTCAATAACAGTGCTGCATTGTGGGGACCAGTATATAGTAGTACAGTGCTGCATTGTGGTGACCACCAGTATATAGTAGTATAGTACAGTTGTCCATTGCTTTATCTTGCAGCTCCATGTCAGACTCAGTTCTATTCTTCGGATCAGTGCTCAATATCTTTGCTGCATTGTGGGGACCACCAGTATATAGTAGTACAGTACAGTTGTCCATTGCTGTATCTTGCAGCTCCATGTCAGACACAGTTCTATTCTCTGGATCAGTGCTCAATAACAGTGCTGCATTGTGGGGACCAGTATATAGTAGTACAGTGCTGCATTGTGGTGACCACCAGTATATAGTAGTACTGTACAGTTGTCCATTGCTGTGTCTTGCAGCTCCGTGTCTTACTTAATTCTATTCTCTGGATCAGTGCTAAATATCTTTGCTGCATTTTGGTGACCAGTATATAGTAGTACAGTGCTGCATTGTGGTGACCACCAGTATATAGTAGTACAGTACAGTTGTCCATTGCTGTATCTTGCAACTTCATGTCAGACTCAGTTCTATTCTCCGGATCAGTGCTCAATATCTGTGCTGCATTGTGGGGACCAGTATATAGTAGTACAATGCTGCATTGTGGTGACCACCAGTATATAGTAGCACAGTACAGTTGTCCATTGCTGTATCTTGCAGCTCTGTGTCAGACTCGGTTCTTTTCTCCGGATCAGTGCAAAATATTTTTGCTACATTGTGGGGACCAGTATATAGTAGTACAGTCCTGCATTGTGGTGACCACCAGTACATAGTAGTATAGTGCAGTTGTCCATTGATGTATAATGCAGCTCTGTGTCAGACTCAGTTCCATTCTCCGGATCAGTGCTAAATATCTTTGCTGCATTATGGGGACCAGTATTTAGTAGTATAGTGCTGTATTGTGGTGACCAACAGTATATAGTGGTACAGTACTATTGTCCATTGCTGTATCTTGCAGCTCTGTGTCAGACTCAGTTCTATTCTCCGGATCAGTGCTCAATATCTTTGCTGCATTGTGGGGACCAGTATATAGTAGTACAGTGCTGCATTGTGGTGACCACTAGAATATAGTAGTACAGTACAGTTGTCCATTCCTGTATCTTGCAGCTCCATGTCAGACTCAGTTCTATTCTGCATATCAGTGCACAATATCTTTGCTGCATTGTGGGGACCAGTATATAGAAGTACAGTGCTGCATTGTCGTGACCACCAGTATTAGTAGTACAGTACAGTTGTCCATTGCTGTATCTTGCAGCTCTGTGTCAGACTCAGTTCTATTCTCCGGATCAGTGCTCAATATCTTTGCTGCATTGTGGGGACCAGTATATAGTAGTACAGTGCTGCATTGGGGTGACCACCAGTATATACTAGTACAGTACAGTTGTCCATTGCTGTATCTTGCAGCTCCGTGTCCGCCTTAATTCTATTCTCCGGATCAGTGCTAAATATCTTTGCTGCATTTTGGTGACCAGTATAAAGTAGTACAATGCTGCATTGTGGTGACCACCAGTATATAGTAGTACAGTACAGTTGTCCATTGCTGTATCTTCCAGCTCCATGTCAGACTCCGTTCTATTCTCTGGATCAGTGCTCAATATCTTTGATTCATTGTGGGGACCGGTATATAGTAGTACAGTGCTGCATTGTGGTGACCACCAGTATATAGTAGTACAGTACAGTTGTCCATTGCTGTATAATGCAGCTCTGTGTCAGACTCTGTTCTATTCTCCGGATTAGTGCTAAATATCTTTGCTGCATTGTGGGGACCAGTATTTTGTAGTATAGTGCTGCATTGTGGTGACCACCAGTACATAGTAGTATAGTGCAGTTGTCCATTGCTGTATCTTGCAGCTCCGTGTCAGACTCAGTTCTATTCTCCGGATCAGTGCTCAATATCTGTGCTGCATTGTGGGGACCAGTATATAGTAGTACAGTGCTGCATTGTGGTGACCACCAGTATTTAATAATACAGAACAGTTGTCCATTACTGTATCTTGCAACTCTGTGTCAGACTCAGTTCTATTCTCTGGATCAGTGCTCAACATCTTTGTTGCATTGTGGGGACCAGTGTATAGTAGTACAGTCCTGCATTGGGGTGACCACCAGTACATAGTAGTATAGTGCAGTTGTCCATTGATGTATAATGCAGCTTTGTGTCAGACTCAGTTCGATTCTCCTGATCAGTGCTAAATATCTTTGCTGCATTGTGGGGACCAGTATTTAGTAGTACAGTGCTGCATTGTGGTGACCAACAGTATATAGTAGTACTGTAAAGTTGTACATTGCTGTATCTTGCAGCTCCATGTCAGACTCATTTATATTCTGCGGATCAGTGCACAATATCTTTGCTGCCTTGTGTGGACCAGTATATAGTATTACAGTGCTGCATTGTGGTGACCACCAGTAATAGTAGTACAGTACAGTTGTCCATTGCTGTATCTTGCAGCTCAGTGTCAGACTTAGTTCTATTCTCCGGATCAGTGCTCTATATCTGTGCTGCATTGTGGGGACCAGTATATAGTAGTACAGTGCTGCATTGGGGTGACCACCAGTATATACTAGTACAGTACAGTTGTCCATTGCTGTATCTTGCAGCTTCGTGTCCAACTTAATTTTATTCTCCGGATCAGTGCTAAATATCTTTGCTGCATTTTGGTGACCAGTATATAGTAGTACAATGCTGCATTGTGCTGACCACCAGTATATAGTAGTACAGTACAGTTGTCCATTGCTTTGTCTTGCAGCTCCGTGTCAGACTCAGTTCTATTCTCCGGATCAGTACTCAATATCTTTGCTGCATTGTGGGGACCAGTATATAGTAGTACAGTGCTGCCTTGTGGTGTCCACCAGTATATAGTAGTACAGTACAGTTGTCCAATGCTGTATCTTGCAACTTCATATTAGATTCAGTTCTTTTCTCCAGAGAAGTGCTCAATATCTTTGCTGCATTGTGGGGACCAGTATATAGTAGTATAGTGCTGCATTGTGGTGACCACCAGTATATAGTAGCACAGTACAGTTGTCCATTGCTGTATCTTGCAGCTCTGTGTCAGACTCAGTTCTTTTCTCCGGATCAGTGCAAAATATTTTTGCTACATTGTGGGGACCAGTATATAGTAGTACAGTCCTGCATTGTGGTGACCACCAGTACATAGTAGTATAGTGCAGTTGTCCATTGATGTATAATGCAGCTCTGTGTCAGACTCAGTTCCATTCTCCGGATCAGTGCTAAATATCTTTGCTGCATTGTGGGGACCAGTATTTAGTAGTATAGTGCTGTATTGTGGTGACCAACAGTATATAGTGGTACAGTACTATTGTCCATTGCTGTATCTTGCAGCTCCGTGTCAGACTCAGTTCTATTCTCCGGATCAGTGCTCAATATCTTTGCTGCATTGTGGGGACCAGTATATAGTAGTACAGTGCTGCATTGTGGTGACCACTAGAATATAGTAGTACAGTACAGTTGTCCATTCCTGTATCTTGCAGCTCCATGTCAGACTCAGTTCTATTCTGCATATCAGTGCACAATATCTTTGCTGCATTGTGGGGACCAGTATATAGAAGTACAGTGCTGCATTGTCGTGACCACCAGTATTAGTAGTACAGTACAGTTGTCCATTGCTGTATCTTGCAGCTCCGTGTCAGACTCAGTTCTATTCTCCGGATCAGTGCTCAATATCTTTGCTGCATTGTGGGGACCAGTATATAGTAGTACAGTGCTGCATTGGGGTGACCACCAGTATATACTAGTACAGTACAGTTGTCCATTGCTGTATCTTGCAGCTCCGTGTCCGCCTTAATTCTATTCTCCGGATCAGTGCTAAATATCTTTGCTGCATTTTGGTGACCAGTATAAAGTAGTACAATGCTGCATTGTGGTGACCACCAGTATATAGTAGTACAGTACAGTTGTCCATTGCTGTATCTTCCAGCTCCATGTCAGACTCCGTTCTATTCTCTGGATCAGTGCTCAATATCTTTGATTCATTGTGGGGACCGGTATATAGTAGTACAGTGCTGCATTGTGGTGACCACCAGTATATAGTAGTACAGTACAGTTGTCCATTGCTGTATAATGCATGCTCTGTGTCAGACTCAGTTCTATTCTCCGGATTGGTGCTAAATATCTTTGCTGCATTGTGGGGACCAGTATTTTGTAGTATAGTGCTGCATTGTGGTGACCACCAGTACATAGTAGTATAGTGCAGTTGTCCATTGCTGTATCTTGCAGCTCCGTTTCAGACTCAGTTCTATTCTCCGGATCAGTGCTCAATATCTGTGCTGCATTGTGGGGACCAGTATATAGTAGTACAGTGCTGCATTGTGGTGACCACCAGTATTTAATAATACAGAACAGTTGTCCATTACTGTATCTTGCAACTCTGTGTCAGACTCAGTTCTATTCTCTGGATCAGTGCTCAACATCTTTGTTGCATTGTGGGGACCAGTGTATAGTAGTACAGTCCTGCATTGGGGTGACCACCAGTACATAGTAGTATAGTGCAGTTGTCCATTGATGTATAATGCAGCTTTGTGTCAGACTCAGTTCGATTCTCCTGATCAGTGCTAAATATCTTTGCTGCATTGTGGGGACCAGTATTTAGTAGTACAGTGCTGCATTGTGGTGACCAACAGTATATAGTAGTACTGTAAAGTTGTACATTGCTGTATCTTGCAGCTCCATGTCAGACTCATTTATATTCTGCGGATCAGTGCACAATATCTTTGCTGCCTTGTGGGGACCAGTATATAGTATTACAGTGCTGCATTGTGGTGACCACCAGTAATAGTAGTACAGTACAGTTGTCCATTGCTGTATCTTGCAGCTCAGTGTCAGACTTAGTTCTATTCTCCGGATCAGTGCTCAATATCTGTGCTGCATTGTGGGGACCAGTATATAGTAGTACAGTGCTGCATTGTGGTGACCACCAGTATATAGTAGTATAGTACAGTTGTCCATTGCTGTATAATGCAGCTCTGTGTCAGACTCAGTTCTATTCTCCGAATCAGTGCTCAATATCTGTGCTGCATTGTGGGGCCCAGTATATAGTAGTACAGTGCTGTATTGTGGTGACCACCAGTATATAGTAGAACAGTACAGTTGTCCATTGCTGTATCTTGCAGCTCCGTGTCTGATTCAGTTCTATTCTCTGGATCAGTGCTCAATATCTTTTCTGAATTGTGGAGACCAGTATATAGTAGTACAGTGCTGCATTGGGGTGACCACCAGTATATACTAGTACAGTACAGTTGTCCATTGCTGTATCTTGCAGCTTCGTGTCCAACTTAATTTTATTCTCCGGATCAGTGCTAAATATCTTTGCTGCATTTTGGTGACCAGTATATAGTAGTACAATGCTGCATTGTGCTGACCACCAGTATATAGTAGTACAGTACAGTTGTCCATTGCTTTGTCTTGCAGCTCCGTGTCAGACTCAGTTCTATTCTCCGGATCAGTACTCGATATCTTTGCTGCATTGTGGGGATCAGTATATAGTAGTACAGTGCTGCCTTGTGGTGTCCACCAGTATATAGTAGTACAGTACAGTTGTCCAATGCTGTATCTTGCAACTTCATATTAGATTCAGTTCTTTTCTCCAGAGAAGTGCTCAATATCTTTGCTGCATTGTGGGGACCAGTATATAGTAGTATAGTGCTGCATTGTGGTGACCACCAGTATATAGTAGTACAGTACAGTTGTCCATTACTGTATCTTGCAGTTCCGTGTTAGACTCAGTTCTTTTCTCCGGATCAATGCTCAATATCATTGCTGCATTGTAGGGACCAGTATATAGTAGTACAGTGCTGCATTGTGTTGACCACCAGTATATAGTTGTACACTACAGTTGTCCATTGCTGTATCTTGCAGCTCCATGTCAGATTCAGTTCTTTTCTCCGGAGCAGTGCTCAATATCTTTGCTGCATTGTGGGGACCAGTATAGTACTCAGTTCTGGACATGTCTGGACGTGTCTGCAGGAGCTCCTGACTTCCATAGGTACTTAAGAGATCCCGCCCCCTCTCCCAGCTGTGGGAGCTTGGGAGCGGGCAGCTGTGCTAAGGGATTCCCCTGCCTGGAAGGGCCCAGCTGGGGTCTGTAACTTTAACTTTAACTATTAGAGGGTGCCAGGAGGTACCCTTTAATCATGAGGAGGTCATGGAGGATTTTACTGGCTTCCCCAGTGAAAGTAAAAAAGAAAGGGAATGACTGCAATGGCGGCTGCTTCTGCAAAGGAACAGAGGAAAAAGCTGCCGGAGGTAAGATCTGAGTGCCCGGGACCTGCAGGGGCTAGAGGTGTGCAATATACCCCCTCCGTGCAAAGGGGGGGCTACCTCGGAACAAACGGCGCTGAGAGCAGAGATCCCCAGAGCCGGAGCCGCAAAAGGTCCTCTCGCTGAAGGGGAAGTTGTGCCTGCGGGTCCGTCTAAGGAAGGAGAGCGGCAATCGGCACTGCACAGAGCGGAGAAATCCCAAGAAGGGTCCCTGTCCATGGCAGCCCCCCTTCCAGTGTCAACAGCAGCAGGTACCCCTGGGGGTGGTGTAGCCTGTGGGGGGAATGCTGTAATGGCTGGGAGTCCCTGTGAGGGGAGTAGGGGGAAGCTGCAGGATGGAGGAGAGCGGCTGGTGCCGTTGGTTGTAAAAATTAAAGAAAATAATATTGGACAAATATCCTGGTATGATGCCTCCCCCGAGCCCCCCGAGCAGGCAGTGAGTACCCTTGGGGGCATGCCAGCTCCCGGGGGGAAGATCTGCGAATGCTGGGGGGTTAGGGGTTAAAGAAAAGGAAGAATACAGTATGGATGGGAGTTCAGCATCGGAAGGGTTAAATTCAGAATCAGAGGAAGATTCGAGTACAGAGGAGATCCTGGCAGGAATGTCATTACAGGAGCTGATATATGAATCAAAGAAAATCAGTAACCGCATTACAGAAGCAAGGAAGAAAAGAAACAAATGTCAAGTATGGGACAGACAACGGAACAGGAATCAAATAGAAGACCTTACCCTGTATCAGGCACGTATAAAGGAAAAAATGGTGGCCGCCCAGGAGGAATTCAGCAAAAAGGAAAATGAAGAGAATCCTCCAGCACAGCAGGGGTTAATAGCATTGCCGGCTGCTAAGGATTCCCCTGTAGCGATGCAAGGTCCAGCGGTGCAGGGGAGCGGCCCCAGAACGGAGTCCCTGGTGACGGAGAAGCAGAGGCGGAGCCGGTGATAGCGCAACATCAACAGAGAGGAGGGAACCCTGATGAAAGGAAAACCCAGTTTCTATGGAGACAAAGGGGAAGCCTGTGTCTGAAGCTGAAACCACTCCGGCTGGAGGAACGAAAGGTGAGACGGAGCGGCCGGTGCAGTGGCAGCAGGGGGATCCTGGAGATGTGGCAGGTGAAGGTAGCAGTGGAAAGGTGATCGGAGCTGCAAGTGCCGGGACCCAACTGTCAGAAGAAAGGTGAGGGGATCCCGGTTGCTTAGCGGATGACGTCAGAGGGTGCCCCGGCCAGTATAAGTATTGGCAAAACGGCAGAGAAAAGTGGAAAGGGGCTTGCTGGAGACAGTAAACTGGAGGTGAGTGATCTCAGTAAAGAAAGGAAGGAGGCAACTGGGGAGCACCAGAAGTTTTTTTGGGTGGAGGGGGCCCAATTGGGCTTTTCAGGGGGGAAGGGGGCCAAGGTGGAAATAAAGAAAACTCAAAAGAAAATATAAAAATAAAAAAAAAACAATGAAAAGCCTGGCAAAGTTCAAGGTCAGCCAAGGCTGGACAAAAGACTACTTTCGGAGCATGAAATGGACGTTGTGGAAACTGTGTATGGAAATTTGCAGGCACCTGAGAGGATGCGGGCCGCTGCAAAGCTGATAAGTGCAGTAACTCTGAAACATAAAGACAAAAGGAAGAACTTGGTGCCTGGTAAAGAAAAAATAAATGTGATACCTATTCTTGTTCCACCCCCAGGCCCTACCCCTGTCTTTGGTGCTGCTACAGGTACTGATGGTGTATTCAGGGAAGTGGAAACTTCTTATGCCAAGGTACTGAGCAATCCAATAGTTTCAGGGCAGGGTGGAGATGCGTGGGGGGGGGGAGGTAGTGCAGAGGTTCAGTAGAAGGCCAGTTGTACTCCTGCATTCACCCTGTGAACTCAAATGAGTTTGATGTGGCCTTTATGGCCAACAGGGTGATGCAGGAGTGCTTCTCAAAGTTGTCTGATCTGGAAGAGGGGAGTTTTTTCAATAATTTTACTTTCTTCATGACGGGGAAGGTGGACAGCACAAGAGTGTCTTGTCTTGTGCGAAATGAGACAATTCCAGAGAACGACATAAAATATTGGTTGAGCAGGCATTGTGAGAAAATACTAAGCCTTGAGAAGTCGGACTATACGTTGGGGGTGTGGGGTGAAGCATGGTCTGCAAATGTGTGTTTGACGAAAAGCTGTGAGGGGGTGAAACATCTGCCGTCCGCCGCGTATATTGGCCGCGATCGCATTCAGGTGTTCTACCAGGGTCAGCTGAAGACTGGCTTCAAGTGTGGTGGCCCTGGGCATTTGAGCCATGAATGCGAAGCGGTCAAATGCAATTTATGCGGCGGACTGGGCCACACCTCAAGGTCATGCAATAATATTTGTTGTAATTTATGTGGTGATGAAGGGCACCCTTACATTAGGTGTCCGGAGGTGGAAAAAACAAAGGAATGGAGAAGTAGGAGGGAGAGTATTGAAGAATTAGGGACGAAGAATAAGGCAAGAGTGGTAGAAGAAAGGGGAAAAGAAGTGCGAGGAGGGTCAGTGAAGCTGAAGGAAGAAAAGACGGAGTGGAGTTTGGCGGGAGGAAGGGTGAAGGGGAAAGAGGATGAGGAAGAAGGTTTTCAGCTAGTGATAAAACGTGGGAAAAGCAAGAAAACCGTAATTAAGGAGGACTTATTATTATTTAATAGGTTTGAGGGAGTTCCCACTGATGAAGAGGAGGGGGAGGTGGTGAAGGGGAAGGGTGGGTTGGTGCTGAGGTAAAAGAAGGTAAGGAAAAGGAGGCAGAGAGAAAGGGGAAGTGGGGAAGGCGGAAAGAAGAAGAAGGAGAGGAAGAACAGTTGTAGGGAAAGTTCAGGCAGGGAATCAGAAAGTAAACTAGAATGGGACCCAGCAGGTTCATCCCTAGTGGGAAAAGAAAAAGTAGAATCAGAGATAGAGGAACTGAAGATGGAAGAAACAGAGGAGTCGCAAGAAGGGAATGGACAGAAGGTCTTGATAGAAAAGAAACCTCCTGTAAAGGATTCTATCCGGAAACCCCCGGATCCTGGTTCGGGTGTGGAGGGAGCCGGGATGAAAGAAGGAGAGACTGTAGTAAGAATGGAATGTGGTGGTGGTGATGGTGATGGTGGTGGAGGGGAGAAGTGAATAAGGATAATGGGTAGTGAAACTCAATCACCAAAGAAACATGGATCTCCACCCTATACAATGTGCCACGATTAATGTGGCTTCCGTTCTTTCCGATAAGGCTCGGTTTATGGCTTTTGATTTTTTTAACAACCAGGATTTTGATATTTTGTTTTTGCAGGAGACCCAGGTTAGCAGGTTGGCGGCTCTCCACAAAGCCAAAAGCGAGTGGAGAGGTGGGCCCTCCTATAGGTCTCTTGCGGCTGAGCCTTATGGTAGGGTGGCGGTACTTTTTGCCGGCATAGTAACTGTGCACAAGGTTATTGAGTTACAAATTGGAAGGTGTATGATCTTAGATGTCACCTTGAGAGGGCATGACCTGAGGCTGATCAATATTCATGGGCCCCAGAAAGCCTGGGATAGGAAATGCCTTTTCAAGAGGATCAAGCCATTTCTTTTTACGGCCCAACAGGTTGTTTTTGGTGGCGATTTTAACGCCGTAGTTAGGCCAAAAGACAGGGGAGGAGCCAAAAAAGCCATGGGCTATGATTCAAATTATTTAGTATCAGTGGTTAGACAGGCTGGTTTGGTTGATGTCCATATTCGGCACCATCCAGACCTCACGGGTTACACTTATTTTAGTGGTCAGAGTAGGACTAGAATAGGTAGATTTTTTGTTAAAGAAACTTCCAAGACTTTGCCTTCACAGGTAAGGTTGGTAGAATTTTCGGATCATGGGTTCTTGACTTTTTCTTTGAATGCCTCACAGTCGATCTCGAAAGGAAGGGGCCTATGGAGGCTGAACTCAGAGCTCTTAAAGGAAGAGAAGGTAAGACAATCTTTTAGGGAATTCTTCCAAGCACAGGAAACACTGTTGGAGGCAGGATGGAGTAGATCGGAGTGGTGGGAGGAGGTCAAAGAGAGGACCCAAAGGGTTTCAAGTGGCTGGTAGCAAGGAAAAACTTGGTAAAAAAAATGCCTACTTTGCTCTGAGGAGGAAATTAGATTTCCTGAACTCTGAAAGAGGAGATGATGGGGAAATCTCCCGGGTGAAATCTCGGATGCAGCAGTTGCAGTATAGTCGACTTTCGTCTTTGATTCAGGAGAGGGATTATGGCAAGTACCACTCCCCGGATCCCTACCAGAATTGTGGGCGAAAGATCGAGTTAAAGGAAATCAGAGGTCTGATTGATGGAAAGGGTGTCGTGCAGGAGGGAAGAGAGGGCATCCTGGAAGTCATTAGAACCTATTACACTGATCTGCTGTCCGAGAAGGCACTTAGCAGAGAGAGGATGGAGGAATTTCTGGGGAGGATACCAGGGCTTGTGGAACCGGATGCCTCAATTGATTGCTTAGAGAGTGAGATATCTGTGGAGGAGGTCAGGGAAGAAATTGGCGGTTTAACATCAAAAAAGACACCTGGGCCAGATGGTTTGACAGCTGAACTTTATAAAGAATTCTCAGACGTCCTGGCACCTCGTCTCGTGGAGGTTTTTAACAGTGGCCTGGCAGAGGGATAACTCCCTCCCTCCATGAGGCTTTCTGCGCTTATTTTACTCTCTAAGGGAAAGGACCCGGCTCGCATTGAGAATTGGCGCCCCATAGCACTTCTCAATACGGTTAGGAAGGTGTTGGCAAAAATCATATTTAATAGGCAGATGGAATTTTCCGGGCAGTTGCTCTCGACTTCTCAGCATTGTACTGTGAAAGGTCGAAGCACATTTAGTGCTGTCCTTGTTGTCCGGGAGGCCATAGAGCGGTGCAGGGTTGAGAAGTGGGAGAAATACTTACTGGCATTAGATAAGTCCAAAGCTTTTGACCGAGTCAACCATGAGTACCTCTGGACTTTGCTGGAAAGGTATGGCATTCCAGTTAAACTAGTCAATTGGCTACGTATATTGTACAGCAAGGCTGAGAGCTTCCCGCTTGTTAATGGTTGGGTAGGGCCTGCCTTTTTTTTTTTTAGACTGGTTTTCTTTTAGAAATGGTTGCATACAGTGGAAGTGCTGCCCAGATTATTATTGACTTCTCATTTAAATGTTGGTTTGTTCGGGATGAAAGTAGAATAAATGGTATAAAAGGTGAGAGGATGGGTGGAATGAGAGTGGAGTGAATGGTGGTGGTGGGGAATGAAAGGAGGAGCGAGAGAGGAATGTATGGGCTCAAGAACAGGTGAAGGGGGAGCATGGAGGAAGACGAGGAGGCTAATTGTGGTAAAAGAACGTTTCTAAAGGAAATTGTTAGAGTTAAGGGAAAGTGTGAAGGGAATATGTAAAATGGGGGAAAATGTTAATAATAAATGGAAATTTTCTGTTATTGTTCAATTTATTTACTTTATTTATATGTTGTAAATTTCTAAATATATAAATAAGATGTATGAAGGTTGCAATATTCAAATAAAAAACATTACCAGTATATAGTAGTACAGTGCTGCATTGTGGTGACCAACAGTATATAGTAGTACAGTACAGTAGGCCATAGCATTATCTTGCAGCTCCGTGTCAGACTCAGTTCTATTCCCTGGATCAGTGCTCAATATCTTTGCTGCATTGTGGGGACCAGTATATAGTAGTACAGTGCTGCATTGTGGTGACCAACAGTATATAGTGGTACAGTACTGTTGTCCATTGCTGCATCATGCAGCTCCGTTTCAGAATCAGTTCTATTCTCCATACAAGTGCTCAATATCTGTGCTGCATTGTGGGGACCAGTATATAGTAGTACAGTGCTGCATTGTGGTGACCACCAGTATATAGTAGTACAGTACGGCAGTGACGTGCGGTGAGGTCACTGGTTGGGGAGGCACTGGCAGCTAACAAGCCCTCCCCCCCAAAAAAAAAAAAAAAAAAAAAAAGTGTGGTCCCCCAACACACCAGTAAAACCAGCACTAGGCAGAACCAGCCAGGGGGAGTAATGCCATAGCAGGGGAGACACTCAGTGTGGGGTCCCCCTGCCATAACATTAATCTGCCCCCCAGCCAGTCAGCCCAGGGTTGGAATTCCTCGGAAAGTGGGAACCCCAAAAAATAAAACTGGGGTCCCCCCTCCCGAGCAATAACCAGCACTGGGCTGATAGCCCAGTGCTATGCCCCGCACCCCGGGTGGCGGTGGGTGCGGGGTTCATTGTGTATTAATATTGTTCTTTACAGGAGGCCTACAGGTCCCAGCAAGCCTGCCCCAGCATATTGGCACTTGGAGAACCACAAGTGCCAGCATGCCCGGACACAAAGGCCCTGCTGGCACCTGTAGTCCACCTGCAAAGAATAGTAATATTGTTCTTTACAGGTAGCCTACAGGTCCCAGCAATCCTGCCACAGCATGCTGGCACTTGGAGAACCACAAGTGCCAGCATGCCTGGACATAAAGTGCCCGCTGGCACCTGTAGTCCACCTGTAAAGAAAATATTAAAATAAAAACACCACACAGTCTTGAAAATAAGCTTTATTAAACTGGGTCTTCACCTGGGGGCGGCGGCCTTTAAGCTCTTTTGCGTGGCCGCCGCCTTCCCAGGACTTCCGGCGTCTTAACCTAGGGGGGCGCCACCTCCCCAGGGCTTCCAGCGTCTTCACCCGGTGGGCGGCGGCTGCTTAGCTCTTTTGCATAGCCGCCGCCCAGCCAGGACTTCCGGCGTCTTCATTCTTCAGGAGCTCTTCACAGCTCCTCCTCCGCCGTCGGACTGACTCTCCTCCGCCTCGCGCTGACTTATATAAGTCAGCCGGAGGGGGCGGGGCGATGACGCGACGAGCCGTGATTGGCTCGCGGCAGCCATCTTGAATTTCAAAAATGACGCAGAGGCGCCATTTTTGAAACTGGAACCGCTCCACTGCCAAACTCTGCAGGATAAAGGTAATTTCCGCCGCGCAACCCGCACCGCCAACGCCCGCTCCACCGCCGCATCCCGCCGCCCGCACCATCGCCGCATCCAGCCGCCCGCACCTCCTCCGCCAGCATCGCCCACACAGTGATTGACAGCGGATCCAGTGACGGATCCGCTGGCCAATCACTGTGGCCTCACTGACATGGACGTGCTTTCATAGGTTGAAAGCACGTCCCTGTATGAAAGCTGCACCACTAATGGTGCCGCTTTCCTATATATTTTCAATGGGCTTTTACAGCCCATGGCTAGTCCCCGCCCGTGCCCGCCCCACGCTCCCCATACTTTCCCCAGTGACAACGGGAGGCACCACGATCGGTGCCTCCCAAACACATATACAAAACAGCAACGCTAAGAATAATATTAAGAAGATACATATGGCACAGTATATGTGTCATATGCATCTTCTTTGTATTATCTTAATCATTATGACAGGGGAGGCACTGCCTCCCCTGACTGCACGTCCCTGCAGTACGGTTGTCCATTGCTGTATCTTGCAGCTCCGTGCCAGACTCAGCTCTATTCTCCTGATCAGTGCTCAATATCTTTGCTGCATTGTGGGGACCAATATATAGTAGTACAGTCCTGCATTGTGGTGACCACCAATATATAGTAGTACAGTACAGTTGTCCATTGCTGTATCTTGCAGCTACATGTCAGACTCAGTTCTATTCTCCAGATCAGTGCTCAATATCTTTGCTGCATTGTGGGGGCCAGTATATATTAGTACAATGTTGCATTGTGGTGACCACCAGTATATAGTAGTACAGTACAGTTGTCCATTGCTGTATCTTGCAGCTCCATATCAGATTCAGTTCTTTTCTCTGGAGCAGTGCTCAATATCTGCGCTGCATTGTGGGGACCAGTATATAGTAGTAGTGCTGCATTGTGGTTACCACCAGTATATAGCAGTACAGTACAGTTGTCCATTGCTGTATCTTGCAGCTCCATGTCAGACTCAGTTCTATTCTCCTTATCAGTGCTCAATATCATTGCTACATTGTAGGGACCAGTATATAGTAGTACAGTGCTGCATTGTGGTGACCACCAGTATATAGTAGTACACTACAGTTGTCCATTGCTGTATCTTGCAGCTCCATGTCAGATTCAGTTCTTTTCTCCGGAGCAGTGCTCAATATCTTTGCTGCATTGTGGGGACCAGTATACTACTCAGTTCTGGACGTGTCTGGACGTGTATGCAGGAGCTCCTGACTTCCATAGGTACTTAAGAGATCACGCCCCCTCTCCCAGCTGTGGGAGCTTGGGAGCGGGCAGCTGTGCTAAGGGATTCCCCTGCCTGGAAGGGCCCAGCTGGGGTCTGTATCTTTAACTATTAGAGGGTGCCAGGAGGTACCCTTTAATCATGAGGAGGTCACGGAGGATTTTACTGGCTTCCCCAGTGAAAGTAAAAAAGAAAGGGAATGAAGGAACATCTGGCAGGACTGCAATGGCGGCTGCTGCTGCAAAGGAACAGAGGAAAAAGCTGCTGGAGGTAAGATCTGAGTGCCCGGGACCTGCAGGGGCTAGAGGTGTGCAATATACCCCCTCCATGCAAAGGGGGGGTACCTCGGAACAAACGTCGCTGAGAGCAGAGATCCCTGGAGCCGGAGCCGCAAAAGGTCCTCTCGCTGAAGGGGAAGTTGTGCCTGCGGGTCCGTCTAAGGAAGGGGAGCGGCGATCGGCGCTGCATGGAGCGGAGAAATCCCAAGAAGGGTCCCTGTCCGTGGCAGCCCCCCTTCCAGTGTCAACAGCAGCAGGTACCCCTGGGGGTGGTGTAACCTCTGAGGGGAATGCTGTAATGTCCAGGAGTCCCTGTGAGGGGAGTAGGGGAAAGCTGCAGGACGGAGGAGAGCGGCTGGTGCCGTTGGTTGTAAAAATGAAAGAAAATAATATTGGACAAATATCCTGGTATGATGCCTCCCCCGAGCCCCCTGAGCAGGCAGAGAGTACCCTTGGGGGCATGCCAGCTCCCGGGGGGAGATCTGCAGATGCTGGGGGGTTAGGGGTTAAAGAAGAGGAAGAATACAGTATGGATGGGAGTTCAGCATCGGGAGGGTTAAATTCAGAATCAGAGGAAGATTCGAGTACAGAGGAGATCCTGGCAGGAATGTCATTACAGGAGCTGATATATGAATCAAAGAAAATCAGTAACCGCATCACAGAAGCAAGGAAGAAAAGAAACAAATGTCAAGTATGGGACAGACAACGGTACAGGAATCAAATAGAAGACCTTACCCTGTATCAGGCATGTATAAAGGAAAAAAATGGTGGCCGCCCAGGAGGATTTCAGCAAAAAGGAAAATGAAGAGAATCCTCCAGCACAGCAGGGGTTAATAGCATTGCCGGCTGCTAAGGATTCCCCTGTAGCGATGCAAGGTCCAGCGGTGCAGGGGGAGCGGCCCCAGAACGGAGTCCCTGGTGACGGAGCAGCAGAGGCGGAGCCGGTGATAGCGCAACATCAACAGAGTGGAGGGAACCCTGATGAAAGGAAAACCCAGTTTCTATGGAGACAGAGGGGAAGCTTGTGTCTGAAGCTGAAACCACTCCGGCTGAAGGAACGAAAGGTGAGACGGAGCGGCCGGTGCAGTGGCAGCAGGGGGATCCTGGAGATGTGGCAGGTGAAGGTAGCAGTGGAAAGGTGATCGGAGCTGCAAGTGCCGGGACCCAACTGTCAGAGAAAAAAGGTGAGGGGATCCCGGTTGCTAAGCGGATGACGTCAGAGGGTGCCCCAGCCAGTATAAGTATTGGCAAAACGGCAGAGAAAAGTGGAAAGGGGCTTGCTGGAGACAGTAAACTGGAGGTGAGTGATCTCAGTAAAGAAAGGAAGGAGGCAACTGGGGGAGCACTAGAAGTTTTTTTGGGTGGAGGGGGCACAATTGGGCTTTTCAGGGGGGAAGAGGGCCAAGGTGGAAATAAAGAAAACTCAAAAGAAAATGTTAAAATGTAAAAAAACAATGAGAAGCCTGGCAAAGTTCAAGGTCAGCCAAGGCTTGACAAAAGACTACTTTTGGAGCATGAAATGGAAGTTGTGGAAACTGTGTATGGAAATTTGCAGGCACCTGAGAGGATGCGGGCTACTGCAAAGCTGATAAGTACAGTAACTCTGAAACATAAAGACAAAAGTAAGAACTTGGTGCCTGGTAAAGAAAAAATAAATGTGATACCTATTCTTGTTCCACCCCCAGGCCCTACCCCTGTCTTTGGTGCTGCTACAGGTACTGATGGTGTATTGAGGGAAGTGGAAACTTCTTATGCCAAGGTACTGAGCAATCCAATTGTTTCAGGGCAGGGTGGAGATGCGGGGGAGGGGGGGGGGGTAGTGCAGAGGCGGGAGGGTTCGGTAGAAGAAAAATAATACATTTTAAGTGGGTGGGTGAAGGGGGCGCCCCTTCAAAAGTAGATTTCTTAAGGAAATTTTTTGATTTGGGTTTTGTGGCCAGGCAGTTGTACTCCTGCATTCACCCTGTGAACTCAAATGAGTTTGATGTGGCCTTTATGGCAAACAGGGTGATGCAGGAGTGCTTCTCAAAGTTGTCTGATCTGGAAGAGGAGAGTTTTTTCAATAATTTTTACTTTCTTCATGACGGGGAAGGTGGATAGCACAAGAGTGTCTATTCTTGTGCGAAATGAGACAATTCCAGAGAATGACATAAAATATTGGTTGAACAGGCATTGTGAGAAAATACTAAACCTTGAGAAGTCGGACTATACGTTGGGGGTGTAGGGTGGAGCATGGTCTGCAAATGTGTGTTTGACGAAAAGCTGTGAGGGGGTGAAACATCTGCCATCCGCCGCGTATATTGGCCGCGATCGCATTCAGGTGTTCTACCAGGGCCAGCCGAAGACTTGCTTCAAGTGTGGTGGCCCTGGGCATTTGAGCCATGAATGTGACGCGATCAAATGCAATTTATGCGGCTGACCGGGCCACACCTCAAGGTCATGCAATAATATTTGTTGTAATTTATGTGGTGGTGAAGAGCACCCTTACAGTAGGTGTCCGGAGGCGGAAAAAACAAAGGAATGGAGTAGTAGGAGGGAGAGTATTGAAGAATTAGGGACGAAGGATAAGGCAAGAGTAATGGAAGAAAGGGGAAAAGAAGTGCGAGGAGGGTCAGTGAAGCTGAAGGAAGGAAAGACAGAGTGGAATTTGGCGGGAGGAAGGGTGAAGGGGAAAGAAGATGAGGAAGAAGGTTTTCAGCTAGTGATAAAAGGTGGGAAAAGCAAGAAAACAGTAATTAAGGAGGACTTATTATTATTAGGTTTGAGGGAGTTCCCACTGATGAAGAGGAGGGGGAGGTGGAGAAGGAGAAGGGTGGGTTGGTGTTGAGGAAAAAGAAGGTAAGGAAAAGGAGGCAGAGAGATAGGGGAAGTGGGGAAGGAGGAAAGAAGAAGAAGGAGAGGAAGGACAGTTGTAGGGAAAGTTCAGGCAGGGAATCAGAAAGTGAACTAGAATGGGACCCAGCAGGTTCATCCCTAGTGGGAAAAGAAAAAGTAGAATCAGAGATAGAGGAACTGAAGATGGAAGAAACAGAGGAGTCGCAAGAGGGGAATGGACAGAAGGTCTTGATAGAAAAGGAACCTCCTGTTAAGGATTCTATCCGGAAACCCCCGGATCCTGGTTCGGGTGTGGAGGGAGCCGGGATGAAAGAAGGAGAGGCTGTTGTAAGAATGGAATGTGGTGTTGGTGGTGGTGATGGTGATGGTGGTGGAGGGGAGAAGTGAATAAGGATAATGGGTAGTGAAACTCAATCACCAAAGAAACATGGATCTCCACCCTATACGATGTGCCACGATTAATGTGGCTTCCGTTCTTTCCGATAAGGCTCGGTTTATGGCTTTTGATTATTTTAACAACCAGGATTTTGATATTTTGTTTTTGCAGGAGACCCGGGTTAACAGGTTGGCGGCTCTCCACAAAGCCAAAAGCGAGTGGAGAGGTAGGCCCTACTATTGGTCTCTTGCGGCTGAGCCTTATGGTGGGGTGGCGGTACTTTTTGCCAGCATAGTAACTGTGCACAAGGTTATTGAGTTACAAATTGGAAGGTGTATGATCTTAGATGTCACCTTGAGAGGGCATGACCTGAGGCTGATCAATATTTATGGGCCACAGATAGCCATGGATAGGAAATGCCTTTTCAAGAGGATCAAGCCATTTCTTTTTACGGCCCAGCAGGTTGTTTTTGGTGGCGATTTTAACGCCGTAGTTAGGCCAAAAGACAGGGGAGGAGCCTAAAAAGCCATGGGCTATGATTCAAATTGTTTAGTATCAATGGTTAGACAGGCTGGTTTGGTTGATGTCCATATTCGGCACCATCCAGACCTCACGGGTTACACTTATTTTAGTGGTCAGAGTAGGACTAGAATAGATAGATTTTTTGTTAAAGTAACTTCCAAGACTTTGCCTTCACAGGTAAGGTTGGTAGAATTGTGGGATCACGGGTTCTTGACTTTTTCTTTGAATGCCTCACAGTCGATCTCGAAAGGAAGGGGTCTATGGAGGCTGAACTCAGAGCTCTTAAAGGAAGAGAAGGTAAGACAATCTTTTAGGGAATTCTTGTAAGCACAGGAAACACTGTTGGAGGCAGGATGGAGTAGATCGGAGTGGTGGGAGGAGGTCAAAGAGAGGACCCGAAGGTTTTTCAAGTGGCTGGTAGCAAGGAAAAACTTGGTAAAAAAAAATGCCTACTATGCTCTGAGGAGGAAATTAGATTTCCTGATCTCTGAAAGAGGAGATGATGGGGAAATCTCCCGGGTGAAATCTCGGATGCAGCAGTTGCAGTATAGTCGACTTTCGTCTTTGATTCAGGAGAGGGATTATGGCAAGTACCACTCCCCGGATCCCTACCAGAATTGTCGGCGAAAGATCGAGTTAAAGGAAATCAGAGGTCTGATTGATGGAAAGGGTGTCGTGCAGGAGGGAAGAGAGGGCATCCTGGAAGTCATTAGAACCTATTACACTGATCTGCTGTCCGAGAAGGCACTTAGCAGAGAGAGGATGGAGGAATTTCTGGGGAGGATACCAGGGCTTGTGGAACCGGATGCCTCAATTGATTGCTTAGAGAGTGAGATATCTGTGGAGTAGGTCAGAGAAGCAATTGGCGGTTTAACATCAAAAAAGACACCTGGGCCAGATGGTTTGACAGCTGAATTTTATAAAGAATTCTCAGACGTCCTGGTACCTCGTCTCGTGGAGGTTTTTAACAGTGGCCTGGCAGAGGGAGAACTCCCTCCCTCCATGAGGCTTTCTGCACTTATTTTACTCTCTAAGGGAAAGGACCCTGCTCGCATTGAGAATTGGCGCCCCATAGCACTTCACAATACGGATAGGAAGGTGTTGGCAAAAATCTAATTTAATAGGGTGATGGAATTTTCCGGCAAGTTGCTCTCGACTTCTCAGCATTGTACTGTGAAAGGTCGAAGCACATTTAGTGCTGTCCTTGGTGTCCGGGAGGCCATAGAGCGGTGCAGGGTTGAGAAGTGGGGGAAATACTTACTGGCATTGGATCAGTCCAAAGCTTTTGACCGAGTCAACCATGAGTACCTCTGGACTTTGCTGGAAAGGTATGGCATTCCAGTTAAACTAGTCAATTGGCTACGTATATTGTACAGCAAGGCCGAGAGCTTCCCGCTTGTTAATGGTTGGGTAGGGCCTGCCTTTGTGGTGAACTCTGGTGTCCATCAGGATTGCCCCCTGAGCCCTCTTCTTTACGTGTTTGCGATCGATCCTTTTATTCGGAGGATTGAGGACAGCATGGTGGGAGGGGTGCAGCTGGGCCAGGGAGAGCCACTGAGGGTAATTGCCTATGCTGATGATGTCACAGTGGTTCTGTCTTCAAATACAGAGGCCTGTGATGTGGACCAACTGATAGGCGAATACTCAGGAGCCTCGGGCTCCATGATAAATCAGGACAAGTGTGAAGCTTTCTGGATGGGGGAGGAAGGTCGACAACCTCCCCGTGGCCAGCCATCCAATGAAGATTCTAGGAATAAGATTCGACCAGGGCGATTATGCCACAGAAAATTGGGAAAGGATACTGGAAGAGGCGACCCGGAAAGTAAAAAGTTGGAGAGGATGGAAATTCTCCCTGAGGAAAAGGGTTGATTTGTGTAAAACCTATCTGATTCCATTGTTTTTATATGTCAGTTATGTATGTTTTTTTGCCAGAACCACTGTGGTCTAAAATTGGCTCTTTGTTTTACTTGCTGTTGTGGGGAAACAAAATGAATATGGTCAAGAGAGGCATTGCATGCAAACCGAGGACCAAGGGGGGACTGGATATGGTCAACCCGGTGGTGTTTTTTATAACAGCGTTTTTAAAAATGAATTTTGGGGGTCTGTTTTCAGAGAACCCCCCTCGGTGGGCAGACGGTTTTAGAGAATGGATATCTCCCTTCCTCACAGTATGGATAGAAGGAGGTGACTTAAGAAACTCTCGGCGTAGAAGAGGCCGCCTCCCGATCTATGTGATCCAGTGCTTGAAAGTGATTGGGCGATGGGGCTTGGGAGTGGGGGGAGTTAAGAGATCTCAGTAGGAAGGAGTTGGGGAAGAGGGTCTTGCAAACTCACTTCCATGTCCCATTGGCCCTGACGGATTGCCCAGAAACTGTATGTTCAGAAGGGATTTCTCTGATAAATTCTCAGAGGTTCCCGTTGAAATTTAGGGACATCGCCTGGTTCTCATTCCAAGGGAAGCTCTATGTTAGGGGGAACCTGAAGTTTAGAAGATCCAATGATCGTGATTGTCCACGGGAGGAGTGTCAGGGTCAGGAGGAGAGTATGGACCATTTCTTGCTTCAGTGTCCTTTTAATATTAACATTTACAAAAGAGTGTCAAGAGCTCTAGGAATACCTTGTCTTTCTGGTTTGGATTACAAGGGATGGGCATATGGGGCATTCTAAGGGTATGAGGATTTTGATTTATGCACAATTTTTATGATAAGTCTAGCTGTCAGGTATCACTTATGGAATGCACGGTGTGAGGTTTCATTGAGAAATAAAATCCTTCCCTGCGAAGTGGTGGAGGACTTAATACTACATGAGGTGAAGCGGATGATGGAAATGGAGGAAGAGAGATTGGATGTCATCAGATGGTCCCACTTGTGACGCCAGCTGAAGCCCCCTTAGTGGGTGACGGAAAATTTCTAGCCTCCAGGTACTTGGAAAAACTTTTCTATAACTATCTCAATTTTTAGTTGAAATAGAATTTTGAGACTGGTATTCTTTTATAAATGGTTGCATACACTGGAAGTGCTGCCCAGATTATTATTGACTTCTCGTTTAAATGTTGGTTTGTTCGGGATGAAAGTAGAGTAAATGGTATAAAAGGTGAGAGGATGGGTGGAATGAGAGTGGAGTGAATGGTGGTGGTGGGGAATGAAAGGAGGAGCGAGACAGGAATGTATGTGCTCAAGAACAGGTGAAGGGGAAGCATGGAGGAAGAAGAGGAGGCTAATTGTGGTAAAAGAGTTTCTAAAGGAAATTGTTAGAGTTAAGGGAAAGTGTGAAGGGAATATGTAAAATGGGGGAAAATGTTAATAATAAATGGAAATTTTCTGTTATTGTTCAATTTTTTTACTTTATTTGTATGTTGTAAATTTTTAAATATGTAAATAAGATGGATGAAGGTTGCAATATTCAATTAAAAAACATTACCAGTATATAGTAGTACACTGCTGCATTGTGGTGACCACCAGTATATAGTAGAACAGTACAGTAGGCCATAGCATTATCTTGCAGCTCCATGTCAGACTCAGTTCTATTCTCCGGATCAGTGCTCAATATCTTTGCTGCATTTTGGGGACCAGTATATAGTAGTACAGTGCTACATTGTGGTGACCACCAGTATATAGTAGTTCTGTACAGTTGTCCATTGCTGTATCTTGTAGCTCTGTGTCAGACTCAGTTCTATTCTCCGGATCAGTGCTAAATATCTTTGCTGCATTGTGGGGACCAGTATATAGTAGTACAGTCGTTCATTATGGTGACCACCAGTATATAGTAGTAAAGTACAGTTGTCCATTGCTTTATCTTGCAGCTCCGTGTCAGACTCAGTTCTATTCTCCAGATCAGTGCACAATATCTGTGCTGCATTGTGGGGACCAGTATATAGTAGTACAGTGCTGCATTGTGGTGACCACCAGTATATAGTGGTACAGTACAGTTGTCCATTGCTGTATCTGGTAGCTCTGTGTCAGACTCAGTTCAATTCTCTGGATCAGTGCTCAAAATCTTTTCTGCATTGTGGGGACCAGTATATAGTAGTACAGTGCTGCATTGTGGTGACCACCAGTATATAGTAGTACAGTACAGTAGGCCATAGCATTATCTTGCAGCTCCATGTCAGATTCAGTTCTATTGCCTGGATCAGTGCTCAATATCTTTGCAGCATTGTGGGGACCAGTATATAGTAGTACAGTGCTGAATTGTGGTGACCACCAGTATATAGTGGTACCGTACTGTTGTCCATTGCTGTATCTTGCAGCTCCGTGTCAGACTCAGTTCTATTCTCCGGATCAGTACTCAATATCTGTGCTGCATTGTGGGGACCGGTATATAGTAGTACAGTGCTGCTTTTTGGTGACCACCAGTATATAGTAGTACAGTACAGTTGTCCATTGCTATATCTTGCTGCTCCATGTCAGACTCAGTTCTATTCTCTGGATCAGTGCTCAACATCTTTGCTGCACTGTGGGGACCAGTATATAGTAGTACGGTGCTGCACTGTGGTGAACACCAGTATATAGTAGTACAGTACAGATGTCCATTACTGTATCTTGCAGCTCCGTATCAGACTCAGTTCTGTTCTCCAGATCAGTGCTAAATATCTTTGCTACATTGTGGGGACCAGTATATAGTAGTACAATGCTGCATTGTGGTGACCACCAGTATATAGTAGTACAGTACAGTTGTCCATTGCTGTATCTTGCAGCTCCATGTCAGACTCAGTACTATTCTCCGGATCATTGCTCAACATCTTTGCTGCATTGTGGGACCAGTATATAGTAATACAGTGCTGCATTGTGGTGACCACCAGTATATAGTAGTATAGTACAGTTGTCCATTGCTGTATCTTGAAGCTCCATGTCAGACTTGGTTCTATTATCTGGATCAGTGCTTACTATCTGTGCTGCATTGTGGGGACCAGTTTATAGTAGTACAGTGCTGCATTGTGGTGACCACCAGTATATAGTAGTACAGTTCAGTAGGCCATAGCATTATCTTGCATCTCCATTTCAGACGCAGTTCTATTCCCTGGATCAGTGCTCAATATATTTGCTGCATTGTGGGGACCAGTATATAGTAGTACAGTGCTGCATTGTGGTGACCACCAGTATATAGTGGTACAGTACAGTTGTCCATTGCTGTATCTTGCAGCTTCGTGTCCAACTCAGTTCTATTCTCCTGAACAGTGCTAAATATCTTTGCTGCATTGTGGGGACCAGTATATAGTAGTACAGTACTGCATTGTGGTGACCACCAGTATATAGTAGTACAGTACAGTATTCCATTGCTGTATCTTGCAGCTCCATGTCAGACTAAGTTCTATTCTGCTGATCAGTGCACAATATCTGTGCTGCATTGTGGGGACCAGTATATAGTAGTACAGTGCAGCATTGTGGTGACCACCAGTATATAGTAGTACAGGACAGTTGTCCATTGCTTTATCTTGCAGCTCCGTGTCAGACTCAGAGCTATTCTCCGACAGTGCTCAATATCTTTGCTGCATTGTGGGGACCAGTATATAGTAGTACAGTGCTGCATTGTGGTGACCACCAGTATATAGTAGTACAGTACAGTTGTCCATTGCTGTATCTTGCAGCTCCATGTCAGACTCAGTTCTAGTCTCTGGATCAGTGCTCAATAGCTTTGCTGCATTGTGGGGACCATTATATAGTACTACAGTCCTGCATTGTGTTGACCACCAGTATATAGTAGTAAAGTACAGTTGTCCATTGCTGTATCTTGCAACTCCATGTCAGACACAGTTCTATTCTCTGGATCAGTGCTCAATATCTGTGCTGCATTGTGGGGACCAGTATATAGTAGTACAGTGCTACATTGTGGTGACCACCAGTATATAGTAGTACAGTACAGTTGTCCATTGCTGTATCTTGCAGCTCAGTGTCATACTCAGTTCTATTCTCCGGATCAGTGCTCAATAGCTTTGCTGCATTGTGGGGACCATTATATAGTAGTACAGTACTGCATTGTGGTGACCACCAGTATATAGTAGTACAGTACAGTTGTCCATTGCTGTATCTTGCAGCTCCATGTCAGACTCAGTTCTATTCTTCGGATCAGTGCACAATATCTGTGCTGCATTGTGGGGACCAGTATATAGTAGTACAGTGCTGCATTGTGGTCACCACCAGTATATAGTAGTACAGGACAGTTGTCCATTGCTGTATCTTGCAGCTCCGTGTCAGACTCAGAGCTATTCTCCGACAGTGCTCAATATCATTGCTGCATTGTGAGGACCAGTATATAGTAGTACAATGCTGCATTGTGGTGACCACCAGTATATAGTAGTACAGTACAGTTGTCCATTGCTGTATCTTGCAGCTCCATGTCAGATTCAGTTCTACTCTCTGGATCAGTGCTCAATATCGTTGCTGCATTGTGGGGACCAGTATATAGTAGTACAGTGCTGCATTGTTGTGACCTCCAGTATATAGTAGTACAGTACAGTTGTCCATTGCTGTATCTTGCAGCTCCATTTCAGACACAGTTCTATTCTCTGTATCTGTGCTCAATATCTGTGCTGCATTGTGGGGACCAGTATATAGTAGTACAGTGCTGCATTTTGGTGACCAAAAGTATATAGTAGTAAAGTACAGTAGGCCATAGCGTTATCTTGCAGCTCCATGTCAGACTCAGTTCTTTTCTTCGGATCAGTGCTCAATATCTGTGCTGCATTTTGGGGAAAAGTATATAGTAGTACAGTGCTAAATTGTGGTGACCACCAGTATATAGTAGTACAGTACAGTTGTCCATTACTGTATCTTGCAGCTCCGTGTCAGACTCAGTTCTATTCTCCGGATCAGAGCTCAATAGCTTGGCTGCATTGTGGGGACCATTATATAGTAGTACAGTACTGCATTGTGGTGACCACCAGTATAAAGTAGTACAGTACAGTTGTCCATTGTGTATCTTGCAGCTCCATTTCAGACTCAGTTCTATTCTGCGGATCAGTGCACAATATCTGTGCTGCATTGTGGGGACCAGTATATAGTAGTACAGTGCTGCATTGTGGTGACCACAAGTATATAGTAGTACATTACAGTAGGCCAAAGCGTTATCTTGCAGCTCCATGTCAGACTCAGTTCTATTCTCTGGATCAGTGCTCAATAACTTTGCTGCATTGTGGGGACCAGTATATAGTAGTACAGTGCTGCATTGTGGTGACCACAAGTATATAGTAGTACAGTACATTAGGCCATAGAGTTATCTTGCAGCTCCGTGTCAGACTCAGTTCTATACAGCGGATCAGTGCTCAATATCTTTGCTGCATTGTGGGGACCAGTATATAGTAGTACAGTGCTGCATTGCGGTGACCACCAGTATATAGTGGTACGGTACAGTTGTCCATTGCTGTATCTTGAAGCTCTGTGTCATACTCAGTTCTATTCTCCGGATCAGTGCTCAATATCTTTGCTGCATTGTGTGGACCAGTATATAGTAGTACAGTGCTGCATTGTGGTGACCACCAGTATATAGTAGTACAGAACAGTTGTCCGTTGCTGTATCTTGCAGCTCCGTGTCAGACTCAGAGCTATTCTCCGACAGTGCTCAATATCTTTGCTGCATTGTGGGGACCAGTATATAGTAGTACAATGCTGCATTGTGGTGACCACCAGTATATAGTAGTACAGTACAGTTCTCCATTGCTGTATCTTGCAGCTCCATGTCAGACTCAGTTCTAGTCTCTGGATCAGTGCTCAATAGCTTTGCTGCATTGTGGGGACCATTATATAGTACTACAGTCCTGCATTGTGTTGACCACCAGTATATAGTAGTAAAGTACAGTAGTCCATTGCTGTATCTTGTAACTACATGTCAAACACAGTTCTATTCTCTGAATCAGTGCTCAATATCTGTGCTGCATTGTGGGGACCAGTATATTACTCAGTTCTGGACGTGTCTGGACGTGTCTGCAGGAGCTCCTGGGCTCCATCTGGTTACCTGAGGGATCCCGCCCCCTCTCCCAGCTGTGGGAGCTCGGGAGCGGCAGCTGTGCTAAGGGACTCCCCTGCCTGGAAGGGCCCAGCTGGGGTCTGTATCTTTAACTATTAGGGGGTGCCAGGAGGTACCCTTTAATCATGAGGAGGTCACGGAGGATTTTACTGTCTTCCCCAGTGAAAGTAAAAAAGAAAGGGAATGAAGGAACATCTGGCAGGATTGCAATGGCGGCTGCTTCTGCAAAAGAACACAAGAAAAAGCTTCCGGAGTCAAGATCTGAGTGCCCAGGACCTGCAGGGACTAGAGGTGAGCAATATACCCCCTCCGTGCAAAGGGGGGGTACCTCAGAACAAAAAGCGCAGAGAGCAGAGACCCCCGGAGCCAGAGCTGCAAAAGGTCCTCTCGCGGAAGGGGAAATTGTGCCTGCGGGTCCGTTTAAGGAAGGGGAGCGTCAATCGGTGCCGCACGGAGCAGAGAAACCCCAAGAAGGGTCTCTGTCCATGGTAGCCCCCCTTACAGTGTCAACAGCAGCAGGTACCCCTGGGGGTGGTGTAGCCCCTGGGGGGAATGCTGTAATGGCCGGGAGTCCCTGTGAGGGGAGAAGGGGGAAGCTGCAGGACGGAGGAGAGCGGCTGGTGCCGCTGGTTGTAAAAATGAAAGAAAATAAAATTGAGCAAATATCCTGGTGTGATGCCTCCCCCGAGCCCCCTGAGCAGGCAGAGAGTACCCTTGGGGGCATGCCAGCTCCCGGGGGGAGATCTGCGGATGCTGGGGGGTTAGGGGTTAAAGAAGGAGAAGAATACAGTATGGATGGGAGTTCAGCATCGGAGGGGTTAATTTCAGAAACAGAGGAAGATTCAAGTACAGATACTATCAGGAATGTCATTACAGGAGCTCATATATGAATCAAAGAAAATCAGTAACCGCATTACAGAAGCAAGGAAGAAAAGAAATAAATGCCAAGTATGGACAGACAACGGTACAGGGATCAAATAGAAGACCTTACCCTGTATCAGGCACGTATAAAGGGAAAAATGGTGGTCGCCCAGGAGGAATTAAGCAAAAAGAAGAATGAAGGAAATTCTTCAGCACAGCAGGGGTTAATAGCATTGCCGGCTGCTAAGGATTCCCCTGTAGCAATGCAAGGTCCAGCGGTGCAGGAGGAGTGGCCCCAGAATGGAGTCCTTGGTGACGGAGAAGCGGAGGCGGTGCTGGTGGTAGCGCAACATCAACAGAGTGGAGGGAACCCTGATAACGTGGCCAGTGGAAAAGAAAACCCAGTTTCTATGGAGACAGAGGGGAGGCCTGTGTCTAAAGCTGAAACCACTTCGGCTGGAGGAACGAAAGGTGAGATGGAGTGGCCTGTGCAGTGGCAACAGGGGGATCCTGGAGATGTGGCAGATGAAGGTGGCAGTGGAAAGGTGATCGGAGCTGCAAGTGCCGAGACCCGAATGTCAGAAAAGGAAGGTGAGGGGATCCCAGTTTATAAGCGGATGTCATCGGAGGGTGCCCTGGCCAGTATGAGTATTGGCAAAACGGCAGAGGAAAGTGGAAAGGGGCTTGCTGGAGACAGTAAACTGGAGGTAAGTGATTTCAGTAAAGAAAGGAAGGAGGTAACTGGGGGAGCACCAGAAGTTTTTTTGGGTGGAGGGGGCCCAATTGGGCTTTTCAGGGGGGAAGGGGGCCAAGATGGAAATAAAGAAAACTCAATAGAAAATGTAAAAATTAAAGAAAATGATGAGAAGCCTGGCAAAGTTCAAGGTCAGCCAAGGCTGGACAAAAGACTGCTTTCGGAGCAAGAAATGGAAGTAGTAGAAACTGTATATGGAGATCTGCAGGTACCTGAGAGGATGCAGCCCGCTGCAAAGCTAATAAGTGCAGTAACTCTTAAAAATAAGGACAAGAGTAAGAACTTAGTGCCTGTAAAAAATAAAATGAATGTGATGCCTATTCTTGTTCCTCCCCCAGGCCCTACCCCTGTCTTTGGTTTTGCTGCAGATACTGATGGTGCATCGAAGGGGGTGGAAACATCTTATGCCAAGGTACTGAGCAATCCAACTGTTTCAGGGCAGGGTGAAAATGTGGGGGGAGGTAGTGCAGAGGCGGGAGGGTTTGGTAGAAGAAAAATAATACATTTTAAATGGGTGGGTGAAGGGGGCGCTCCATCAAAAGTAGATTTTTTGAGAACGTTTTTTGATTTAGGATTTGTGGCTAGGCAGTTGTACTCCTGTATTCACCCTGTGAACTCAAATGAGTTTGAAGTGGCCTTTATGGCAAACAGGGTGATGCAGGAGTGCTTCTCAAAATTGTCTGATCTGGAAGAAGGGAGTTTCTTCAGTAACTTTACTTTCTTCATGACTGGGAAAGTAGAAAACACAAAAGTGTCCATTCTTGTGCGAAACGAGACAATTCCTGAGAATGACATAAAATTTTGGTTGAGCAGGCATTGTGAAAAAATACTAAGCATTGAAAAGTCGGACTACACGTTAGGGGTATGGGGTGGAGCATGGTCTGCAAATGTGTGTTTGATGAAAAGTTGTGAGGGGGTGAAACATCTGCCGTCCGCCGCGTATATTGGCTGCGATCGCATTCAGGTGTTCTACCAGGGCCAGCCAAAGACTTGTTTCAAGTGTGGTGGCCCTGGGCATTTGAGCCATGAATGCGACGCAGTCAAATACAATTTATGCGGCGGACTGGGCCACACCTCAAGGTCATGTAATAACATCTGTTGTAACTTATGTGGAGGTGAAGGGCACCCTTACAGTAGGTGTCCTGAAGCTGAAAAAACAAAGGAATGGAGGAGTAGGAGGGAAAGTTTTGAGGATTTAGGGACAAGAATCAAGGCAAGAGTGGTGGAAGAAAGGGTAAAGGAAGTGCGAAGAGGGTCAGTGAAACTGAGGGAAGGAAAGACGGAGTGGAGTTTGGCGGGAGGAAGGGGGAAGGGGAAAGAGGATGAGGAAGAAGGTTTTCAGCTAGTAATAAAGGGTGGGAAAAGCTAGAAAACAGTAATTAAGGAGGACTTATTATTATTTAATAGGTTTGAAGGAGTTCCCACTGATGAGGAGGAGGGGGAGGTAGTGAAGGAGAAGGGTGGGTTGGTGCTGAGACAGAAGAAGGTAAGAAAAAGGAGGCAGAGCGAGAGGGGAAGTGGGAAAGGTGGAAAGAAAAAGAAAGAAAGGAAGGATAGTCATAGGGAAAGTTCAGGCAAGGAATCAGAAAGTGAACTAGAATGGGACCCGGCAGGATCATCCCTAGTGGGGAAAGAAAGGGCAGAATCAGAGATAGAAGAATTAAAGATGGAGGAAACAGTGGAGTCACAAGAGGGGAATGGACAGAAGGCCTTGATAGAAAAGGAACCTCCTGAAAAGGATTCTATACGAAAACCCCCCGGATCCTGGTTCAGGTATGGAGGGAGCCGGGATGAAAGAACGAGAGGCAGTCGTAAGAATGGAATGTGGTGTTGGTTGTGGTGATGGTGATGGGGGTGGTGGGGATAAGTGAATAAGAAAAATGGGTAGTGAAACTCAATCACCAAAGAAACATGGATCTCCACCCTATACGATGTGCCACGATTAATGTGGCTTCCGTTCTTTCCGATAAGGCTCGGTTTATGGCTTTTGAATTTTTTAATGACCAGGATTTTGATATCTTATTTTTGCAGGAGACCCGGGTTAACAGGTTGGCAGCTCTTCACAAAGCCAAAAGCGAGTGGAGAGGAGGGCCTTCCTTTTGGTCTCTTGCAGCTGAGCCTTATGGTGGGGTGGCGGTACTTTTTGTCGGCATAGTAACTGTGCACAAGGTTATTGAGTTACAAGTTGGAAGGTGTATGATCTTAGATGTCACCTTGAGAGGGCATGACCTAAGGCTGATCAACATCTATGGGCCCCAGACAGCCTGGGATAGGAAATGCCTTTTCAAGAGGATCAAGCCATTTCTTTTTACGGCCCAGCAGGTTGTTTTTGGTGGCGATTTCAACGCCGTAGTTAGGCCAAAAGACAGGGGAGGTGCCAAAAAGACCATGGGCTATGATTCAAATTATTTAGTATCCATGGTTAGGCAGGCGGGTTTGGTTGATGTTCATGTTCGGCACCATCCAGACCTCACGGGTTACACCTACTTTAGTGGTCAGAGTAGGACTAGAATAGATAGATTTTTTGTTAAAGAAACTTCTAAGACTTTGCCCTCACAGGTAAGGTTGGTAGAATTTTCGGATCACGGGTTCTTGACTTTTTCTTTGAATGCTTCACAGTCCATTTTGAAAGGAAGGGGCCTATGGAGGCTGAACTCAGAGCTCCTAAAGGAAGAGAAGGTAAGATAATCCTTTAGGGAATTCTTCCAAGCACAGGAAACACTGTTGGAGGCAGGATGGAGTAGATCGGAGTGGTGGGAGGAGGTCAAAGAGAGGACCCGAGGGTTTTTCAAGTGGCTGGTAGCAAAGAAAAACTTGGTAAAGAAGAATGCCTACTATGCTCTGAGGAGGAAATTAGACTTCCTGATCTCTGAAAGAGGAGATGATGGGGAAATCTCCCGGGTGAAATCTCGGATGCAGCAGTTGCAGTATAGTAGACTTTCATCTTTGATTCGGGAGAGGGATTATGGCAAGTGCCACTCCCCAGATCCTTACCAGAATTGTAGGCGAAAGAACGAGTTAAAGGAAATCAGAGGTCTGATTGATGGAAAGGGTGTCGTGCAGGATGGGAGAGAGGGCATCCTGGAAGTCATTAGAACCTATTACACTGATCTGCTGTCTGAGAAGGCACTTAGCAGAGAAAAGATGGATGAATTTCTGGGGAGGATACCAGGGCTTGTGGAACCGGATGCCTCAATTGACTGCTTAGAGAGTGAGATATCTGTGGAGGAGGTCAGAGAAGCGATTGGCGGTTTAACATCAAAAAAGACACCTGGGCCAGATGGTTTGACAGCTGAATTCTATAAAGAATTCTCAGACGTCCTGGCACCTCGTCTCGTGGAGGTTTTTAACAGTGGCCTGGCAGAGGGAGAACTCCCTCCCTCAATGAGGCTTTCAGCACTTATCTTACTCTCTAAAGGAAAGGACCCGGTCCGTATTGAGAACTGGCGCCCCATAGCACTCCTCAATACGGATAGGAAGGTGTTGGCAAAAATCATATTTAATAGGCTGATGGAATTTTCCGGGCAGTTGCTCTCAACTTCTCAGCATTGTACTGTGAAAGGTCGAAGCACATTTAGTGCTGTCCTTGGTGTCCGGGAGGCCATAGAACAGTGCAAGGTTGAGAAGTGGGGGAAATATTTACTGGCATTGGATCAGTCCAAAGCTTTTAACCAAGTCAACCATGAGTACCTCTGGACTTTGCTGGAAAGGTATGGCATTCCAGTTAAACTAGTCAATTGGCTACGCATATTGTACAGCAAGGCCGAGAGCTTCCCGCTTGTTAATGGTTGGGTAGGGCCTGCCTTTGTGGTGAACTCTGGTGTCCGTCAGGGTTGCCCCCTGAGCCCTCTTCTTTACGTGTTTGCGATCGATCCTTTTATTCGGAGGATTGAGAACAGCATGGTGGGAGGGGTTCAGCTGGGCCAGGGAGAAACACTAAGGGTAATTGCCTGTGCTGATGATGTCACAGTGGTTCTGTCATCGAACACAGAGGCCTGTGATGTTGACCAACTGATAGGCGAGTACTCAGGAGCCTCGGCCTCCATGATAAATCAGGACAAGTGTGAAGTTTTCTGGATGGGGGAGGAAGGTAGAGAATTTGACCTTCCGGACAGCTTCCCCGGGGCCAGCCATTCAATTAAGATTCTAGGAATAAGATTCGACCATGGTGATTATGCCACAGCAAATTGGGAAAGGATACTGGAAGAGGCAACCCGGAAAGTAAGAAGTTGGAGAGGATGGAAATTCTCCCTGAGGGAAAGGGTTGATTTGTGTAAAACCTATCTGATTCCATTGTTTTTATATGTCAGTTATGTATGTTTTTTGCCACAACCACTGTGGTCTAAAATTGTCTCTTTGTTTTTCCTGCTGTTGTGGGGAAACAAAATGAATATTGTTAAGAGAGGCATTGTGTGCAATCCGAGGACCAAGGGGGGACTGGATATGGTCAACCCGGTGGTGTTTTTTATAACAGCTTTTTTAAAAATGAATTTCGGGGGTCTGTTTTCAGAGACCCCTCCTCGGTGGGCAGACGGTTTTAGGCAATGGATATCCCCTTTTCTCACAGTATGGATAGAAGGAGGTCACTTGAGAAGCTCTCGGCGTAGAAGAGGCTACCTCCCGATCTACGTGATCCAGTGCTTGAAAGTAATTGGGCGATGGGGCTTGGGAGTGGGGGAGTTAAGAGATCTCAGTAGGAAGGAGTTGGGGAAGAGGGTCTTGCAAACTCACTTCCATATCCCATTGGCCCTGAAGGATTGCCCAGAAACGGTATGTTCAGAAGGGATTTCTCTGATAAATTCTCAGAGGATCCCGTTGAAATTTAGAGACATCGCCTGGTTCTCATTCCAAGGGAAGCTCTATGTTAGGGGGAACCTGAAGTTTAGAAGATCCAATGATCGTGATTGTCCACGGGAGGAATGTCAAGGTCAGGAGGAGAGTATGGACCATTTCTTTCTTCAGTGTCCTTTTAATATAAACATTTGCAAAAGAGTGTGAAGCGCTCTAGGAATACCTTGTCTTTCTGGTTTGGATTACCAGGGATGGGCATATGGAGCATTCAAAGGGTATGAAGAATTTGATTTATGCACAATTTTTATGATAAGTTTAGCTGTCAGGTATCACTTATGGAATGCACGGTGTGAGGTTTCATTGAGAAATAAAATCCTTCCCTGCGAAGTGGTGGAGGGCTTAATACTACACGAGGTGAAGCGGATGATGGAAATGGAGGAGGAGAGATTGGATGTCATCAGTTGGTCCCACTTGTGGCGCCAGCTGAAGCCCCCTTAGTGGGTGATGGAAAGTTTCTAGCCTCCAGGTACTGGTAAAAATTTTCTATAACTATCTCACTTTTTAGTTGAAATAGAATTTTGAAATTTGTCTTTCTTTTTTAAATGGTTGCATACACTGGAAGAGCTGCTAGATTTGTTATTGACTTCTCATTTAAATGTTGGATTGTCCAGGATGAAAGGAGTGTAAATGGTATAAAAGGTGAGAGGATGGGTGGATTGAGAGGGGAGTGAATGGAGGTGGTGGGGAATGAAAGGAGGGGAGAGGTATGTATGTGCTCAAGAACAGGTGAAGGGGGAGTACTGAGGAGGAAGAAGAGGCTAGTTTTGGAGAAAGAAAGTTTCTTACGGAAATTGTTAGAATTAAGGGAAAAAGTTTGAAGGGAATGTAAAATGGAGGAAAATGTTAAGAATAAAGGGAAAATTTTTGTTTGTTAATCAATTTTTACTTTATATATTTGTTGTAAATTTGTAAATATGTAAATAAAATGTAAGAAGGTTGCAATATTCAAATAAAAACATTACCAGTATATAGCAGTACAATGCTGCATTGTGGTGACCACCAGTATACAGTAGTATAGTACAGTAGGCCATAGCATTATCTTGCAGCTCCATGTCAGACTAAGGTCTATTCTTCGGATCAGTGCTCAATATCTGTGCTGCATTTTGGGGACAAGTATATAGTAGTACAGTGCTACATTGTGGTGACCACCAGTATATAGTAGTACAGTACAGTTGTCCATTGCTGTATCTTGCAGCTCCGTGTCAGACTCAGTTCTATTATCCGGATCAGTGTTCAATAGCTTTGCTGCATTGTGGGGACCAGTATATAGTAGTACAGTGCTGCATTGTGGTGACCACCAGTATATATTGGTACAGTACTGAAGTCCATTGCTGTATCTTGCAGCTCCGTGTCAGACTCAGAGCTATTCTCCGACAGTGCTCAATATCTTTGCTGCATTGTGGGGACCAGTATATAGTAGTACAGTGCTGCATTTTGGAGACCACCAGTATATAGTAGTACAGTACAGTTGTCCATTGCTGTATCTTGCAGCTCCATGTCAGACTCAGTTCTAGTCTCTGGATCAGTGCTCAATAGCTTTGCTGCATTGTGGGGACCATTATATAGTACTACAGTCCTGCATTGTGTTGACCACCAGTATGTAGTAGTACAGTACAGTATTCCAATGCTGTATCTTGCAGCTCCATGTCAGACTCAGTTCTATTCTGCGGATCAGTGCACAATATCTGTGCTGCATCGTGGGGACCAGTATATAGTAGTACAGTGCTGCATTGTGGTGACCACCAGTATATAGTAGTACAGGACAGTTGTCAATTGCTGTATCTTGCAGCTCCGTGTCAGACTCAGAGTTATTCTCCGAAAGTGCTCAATATCTTTGCTGCATTGTGGGGACCAGTATATAATAGTACAATGCTGCATTGTTGTGACCACCAGTATATAGTAGCACAGTACAGTTGTCCATTGCTGTATCTTGCAGCTCCATGTCAGATTCAGTTCTACTCTCCGGATCAGTGCTCAATATCTTTGCTGCATTGTGGGGACCAGTATATAGTAGTACAGTGCTGCATTGTGGTGACTACCAGTATATAGTATTACAGTACATTGGTCCATTGCTGTATCTTGCAGCTCCATGTCAGACACAGTTCTATTCTCTGTATCTGTGCTCAATATCTGTGCTGCATTGTGGGGACCAGTATATAGTAGTACAGTGCTGCATTGTGGTGACCAAAAGTATATAGTAGCAAAGTACAGTAGGCCATAGCGTTACCTTGCAGCTCCATGTCAGACTCAGTTCTTTTCTTCGGATCAGTGCTCAATATCTGTGCTGCATTTTGGGGACAAGTATATAGTATTACAGTGCTACATTGTGGTGACCACCAGTATATAGTAGTACAGTACAGTTGTCCATTACTGTATCTTGCAGCTCCGTGTCAGACTCAGTTCTATTCTCCGGATAAGAGCTCAATAGCTTTGCTGCATTGTGGGGACCAGTATATAGTAGTACAGTACTGCATTGTGGTGACCACCAGTTTATAGTAGTACAGTACAGTTGTCCATTGCTGTATCTTGCAGCTCCATGTCAGACTCAGTTCTATTCTCTGGATCAGTGTTCAATAGCTTTGCTGCATTGTAGGGACCAGTATATAGTAGTACAGTGCTGCATTGTGGTGACCACCAGTATATATTGTTACAGTACTGAAGTCCATTGCTGTATCTTGCAGCTCCGTGTCAGACTCGGAGCTATTCTCCGACAGTGCTCAATATCTTTGCTGCATTGTGGGGACCAGTATATAGTAGTACAGTGCTGCATTTTGGAGACAACCAGTATATAGTAGTACAGTACAGTTGTCCATTGCTGTATCTTGCAGCTCAATGTCAGACACAGTTCTATTCTCTGGATCAGTGCTCAATATCTGTGCTGCATTGTGGGGACCAGTATATAGTAGTACAGTGCTGCATTGTGGTGACCACCAGTATATAGTAGTACAGTACAGTTGTCCATTGCTGTATCTTGCAGCTCCATGTCAGACTCAGTTCTAGTCTCTGGATCAGTGCTCAATAGCTTTGCTGCATTGTGGGGACCATTATATAGTACTACAGTCCTGCATTGTGTTGACCACCAGTATGTAGTAGTACAGTACAGTATTCCATTGCTGTATCTTGCAGCTCCATGTCAGACTCAGTTCTATTCTGCGGATCAGTGCACAATATCTGTGCTGCATTGTGGGGACCAGTATATAATAGTACAGTGCTGCATTGTGGTGACCACCAGTATATAGTAGTACAGGACAGTTGTCCATTGCTGTATCTTGCAGCTCCGTGTCAGACTCAGAGCTATTCTCCGAAAGTGCTCAATATCTTTGCTGCATTGTGGGGACCAGTATATAATAGTACAATGCTGCATTGTTGTGACCACCAGTATATAGTAGTACAGTACAGTTGTCCATTGCTGTATCTTGCAGCGCCATGTCAGATTTAGTTCTACTCTCCGGATCAGTGCTCAATATCTTTGCTGCATTGTGGGGACCAGTATATAGTAGTACAGTGTTGCATTGTGGTGACCACCAGTATATAGTATTACAGTAAATTGGTCCATTGCTGTATCTTGCAGCTCCATGTCAGACACAGTTCTATTCTCTGGATCAGTGCTCAATATCTGTGCTGCATTGTGGGGACAAGTATATAGTAGTACAGTGCTACATTGTGGTGACCATAAGTATATAGTAGTACAGTACAGTTGTCCATTGCTGTATCTTGCAGCTCCGTGTCAGACTCAGTTCTATTCTCCGGATCAGTGCTCAATAGCTTTGCTGCATTGTGGGGACCATTATATAGTAGTACAGTACTGCATTGTGATGACCACCAGTATATAGTAGTACAGTACAGTTGTCCATTGCTGTATCTTGCAGCTCCATGTCAGACTCAGTTCTATTCTGCGGATCAGTGCACAATATCTGTGCTGCATTGTGGGGACCAGTATATAGTAGTACAGTGCTGCATTGTGGTGACCACCAGTATATAGTAGTACAGGACAGTTGTCCATTGCTGTATCTTGCAGCTCCGTGTCAGACTCAGAGCTATTCTCCGACAGTGCTCAATATTATTGCTGCATTGTGAGGACCAGTATATAGTAGTACAATGCTGCATTGTGGTGACCACCAGTATATAGTAGTACAGTACAGTTGTCCATTGCTGTATCTTGCAGCTCCATGTCAGATTCAGTTCTACTCTCTGGATCAGTGCTCAATATCGTTGCTGCATTGTGGGGACCAGTATATAGTAGTACAGTGCTGCATTGTGGTGACCTCCAGTATATAGTAGTACAGTACAGTTGTCCATTGCTGTATCTTGCAGCTCCATTTCAGACACAGTTCTATTCTCTGTATCTGTGCTCAATATCTGTGCTGCATTGTGGGGACCAGTATATAGTAGTACAGTGCTGCATTGTGGTGACCAAAAGTATATAGTAGTAAAGTACAGTAGGCCATAGCGTTATCTTGCAGCTCCATGTCAGACTCAGTTCTTTTCTTCGGATCAGTGCTCAATATCTGTGCTGCATTTTGGGGAAAAGTATATAGTAGTACAGTGCTACATTGTGGTGACCACCAGTATATAGTAGTACAGTACAGTTGTCCATTACTGTATCTTGCAGCTCCGTGTCAGACTCAGTTCTATTCTCCGGATCAGAGCTCAATAGCTTGGCTGCATTGTGGGGACCATTATATAGTAGTACAGTACTGCATTGTGGTGACCACCAGTATATAGTAGTACAGTACAGTTGTCCATTGCTGTATCTTGCAGCTCCATTTCAGACTCAGTTCTATTCTGCGGATCAGTGCACAATATCTGTGCTGCATTGTGGGGACCAGTATATAGTAGTACAGTGCTGCATTGTGGTGACAACAAGTATATAGTAGTACATTACAGTAGGCCAAAGCGTTATCTTGCAGCTCCATGTCAGACTCAGTTCTATTCTCTGGATCAGTGCTCAATAACTTTGCTGCATTGTGGGGACCAGTATATAGTAGTACAGTGCTGCATTGTGGTGACCACAAGTATATAGTAGTACAGTACATTAGGCCATAGAGTTATCTTGCAGCTCCGTGTCAGACTCAGTTCTATACAGCGGATCAGTGCTCAATATCTTTGCTGCATTGTGGGGACCAGTATATAGTAGTACAGTGCTGCATTGCGGTGACCACCAGTATATAGTGGTACGGTATACAGTTGTCCATTGCTGTATCTTGAAGCTCTGTGTCAGACTCAGTTCTATTCTCCGGATCAGTGCTCAATATCTTTGCTGCATTGTGTGGACCAGTATATAGTAGTACAGTGCTGCATTGTGGTGACCACCAGTATATAGTAGTACAGAACAGTTGTCCGTTGCTGTATCTTGCAGCTCCGTGTCAGACTCAGAGCTATTCTCCGACAGTGCTCAATATCTTTGCTGCATTGTGGGGACCAGTATATAGTAGTACAATGCTGCATTGTGGTGACCACCAGTATATAGTAGTACAGTACAGTTCTCCATTGCTGTATCTTGCAGCTCCATGTCAGACTCAGTTCTAGTCTCTGGATCAGTGCTCAATAGCTTTGCTGCATTGTGGGGACCATTATATAGTACTACAGTCCTGCATTGTGTTGACCACCAGTATATAGTAGTAAAGTACAGTTGTCAATTGCTGTATCTTGCAACTACATGTCAGACACAGTTCTATTCTCTGGATCAGTGCTCAATATCTCTGCTGCATTGTGGGGACCAGTATATTACTCAGTTCTGGACGTGTCTGGACGTGTCTGCAGGAGCTCCTGGGCTCCATCTGGTTACCTGAGGGATCCCGCCCCCTCTCCCAGCTGTGGGAGCTCGGGAGCGGCAGCTGTGCTAAGGGACTCCCCTGCCTGGAAGGGCCCAGCTGGGGTCTGTATCTTTAACTATTAGGGGGTGCCAGGAGGTACCCTTTAATCATGAGGAGGTCACGGAGGATTTTACTGGCTTCCCCAGTGAAAGTAAAAAAGAAAGGGAATGAAGGAACATCTGGCAGGATTGCAATGGCGGCTGCTTCTGCAAAAGAACAGAAGAAAAAACTTCCGGAGTCAAGATCTGAGTGCCCAGGACCTGCAGGGACTAGAGGTGAGCAATATACCCCCTCCGTGCAAAGGGGGGGTACCTCAGAACAAAAAGCGCAGAGAGCAGAGACCCCCGGAGCCAGAGCTGCAAAAGGTCCTCTCGCGGAAGGGGAAATTGTGCCTGCGGGTCCGTTTAAGGAAGGGGAGCGTCAATCGGTGCCGCACGGAGCAGAGAAACCCCAAGAAGGGTCTCTGTCCATGGTAGCCCCCCTTACAGTGTCAACAGCAGCAGGTACCCCTGGGGGTGGTGTAGCCCCTGGGGGGAATGCTGTAATGGCCGGGAGTCCCTGTGAGGGGAGAAGGGGGAAGCTGCAGGACGGAGGAGAGCGGCTGGTGCCGCTGGTTGTAAAAATGAAAGAAAATAAAATTGAGCAAATATCCTGGTATGATGCCTCCCCCGAGCCCCCTGAGCAGGCAGAGAGTACCCTTGGGGGCATGCCAGCTCCCGGGGGGAGATCTGCGGATGCTGGGGGGTTAGGGGTTAAAGAAGGAGAAGAATACAGTATGGATGGGAGTTCAGCATCGGAGGGGTTAAATTCAGAAACAGAGGAAGATTCAAGTACAGATACTATCAGGAATGTCATTACAGGAGCTCATATATGAATCAAAGAAAATCAGTAACCGCATTACAGAAGCAAGGAAGAAAAGAAATAAATGCCAAGTATGGACAGACAACGGTACAGGGATCAAATAGAAGACCTTACCCTGTATCTGGCACGTATAAAGGGAAAAATGGTGGTCGCCCAGGAGGAATTAAGCAAAAAGAAGAATGAAGGAAATTCTTCAGCACAGCAGGGGTTAATAGCATTGCCGGCTGCTAAGGATTCCCCTGTAGCAATGCAAGGTCCAGCGGTGCAGGAGGAGTGGCCCCAGAATGGAGTCCTTGGTGACGGAGAAGCGGAGGCGGTGCTGGTGGTAGCGCAACATCAACAGAGTGGAGGGAACCCTGATAACGTGGCCAGTGGAAAAGAAAACCCAGTTTCTATGGAGACAGAGGGGAGGCCTGTGTCTAAAGCTGAAACCACTTCGGCTGGAGGAACGAAAGGTGAGACGGAGTGGCCTGTGCAGTGGCAGCAGGGGGATCCTGGAGATGTGGCAGATGAAGGTGGCAGTGGAAAGGTGATCGGAGCTGCAAGTGCCGAGACCCGAATGTCAGAAAAGGAAGGTGAGGGGATCCCGGTTTATAAGCGGATGTCATCGGAGGGTGCCCTGGCCAGTATGAGTATTGGCAAAACGGCAGAGGAAAGTGGAAAGGGGCTTGCTGGAGACAGTAAACTGGAGGTGAGTGATTTCAGTAAAGAAAGGAAGGAGGTAACTGGGGGAGCACCAGAAGTTTTTTTGGGTGGAGGGGGCCCAATTGGGCTTTTCAGGGGGGAAGGGGGCCAAGATGGAAATAAAGAAAACTCAATAGAAAATGTAAAAATTAAAGAAAACGATGAGAAGCCTGGCAAAGTTCAAGGTCAGCCAAGGCTGGACAAAAGACTGCTTTCGGAGCAAGAAATGGAAGTAGTAGAAACTGTATATGGAGATCTGCAGGTACCTGAGAGGATGCAGCCCGCTGCAAAGCTAATAAGTGCAGTAACTCTTAAACATAAGGACAAGAGTAAGAACTTAGTGCCTGTAAAAAATAAAATGAATGTGATGCCTATTCTTGTTCCTCCCCCAGGCCCAACCCCTGTCTTTGGTTTTGCTGCAGATACTGATGGTGCATCGAAGGGGGTGGAAACATCTTATGCCAAGGTACTGAGCAATCCAACTGTTTCAGGGCAGGGTGAAAATGTGGGGGGAGGTAGTGCAGAGGCGGGAGGGTTTGGTAGAAGAAAAATAATACATTTTAAATGGGTGGGTGAAGGGGGCGCTCTTTCAAAAGTAGATTTTTTGAGAAAGTTTTTTGATTTAGGATTTGTGGCTAGGCAGTTGTACTCCTGTATTCACCCTGTGAACTCAAATGAGTTTGACGTGGCCTTTATGGCAAACAGGGTGATGCAGGAGTGCTTCTCAAAATTGTCTGATCTGGAAGAAGAGAGTTTCTTCAGTAACTTTACTTTCTTCATGACTGGGAAAGTAGAAAACACAAAAGTGTCCATTCTTGTGCGAAACGAGACAATTCCTGAGAATGACATAAAATTTTGGTTGAGCAGGCATTGTGAAAAAATACTAAGCATTGAAAAGTCGGACTACACGTTAGGGGTATGGGGTGGAGCATGGTCTGCAAATGTGTGTTTGATGAAAAGTTGTGAGGGGGTGAAACATCTGCCGTCCGCCGCGTATATTGGCCGCGATCGCATTCAGGTGTTCTACCAGGGCCAGCCAAAGACTTGTTTCAAGTGTGGTGGCCCTGGGCATTTGAGCCATGAATGCGACGCGGTCAAATGCAATTTATGCGGCGGACTGGGCCACACCTCAAGGTCATGTAATAACATCTGTTGTAACTTATGTGGAGGTGAAGGGCACCCTTACAGTAGGTGTCCTGAAGCTGAAAAAACAAAGGAATGGAGGAGTAGGAGGGAAAGTTTTGAGGATTTAGGGACAAGAATCAAGGCAAGAGTGGTGGAAGAAAGGGTAAAGGAAGTGCGAAGAGGGTCAGTGAAACTGAGGGAAGGAAAGACGGAGTGGAGTTTGGCGGGAGGAAGGGGGAAGGGGAAAGAGGATGAGGAAGAAGGTTTTCAGCTAGTAATAAAGGGTGGGAAAAGCTAGAAAACAGTAATTAAGGAGGACTTATTATTATTTAATAGGTTTGAAGGAGTTCCCACTGATGAGGAGGAGGGGGAGGTAGTGAAGGAGAAGGGTGGGTTGGTGCTGAGACAGAAGAAGGTAAGAAAAAGGAGGCAGAGAGAGAGGGGAAGTGGGAAAGGTGGAAAGAAAAAGAAAGAAAGTTCAGGCAAGGAATCAGAAAGTGAACTAGAATGGGACCCGGCAGGATCATCCCTAGTGGGGAAAGAAAGGGCAGAATCAGAGATAGAAGAATTAAAGATGGAGGAAACAGTGGAGTCACAAGAGGGGAATGGACAGAAGGCCTTGATAGAGAAGGTACCTCCTGAAAAGGATTCTATACGAAAACCCCCCGGATCCTGGTTCAGGTATGGAGGGAGCCGGGATGAAAGAACGAGAGGCAGTCGTAAGAATGGAATGTGGTGTTGGTTGTGGTGATGGTGATGGGGGTGGTGGGGATAAGTGAATAAGAAAAATGGGTAGTGAAACTCAATCACCAAAGAAACATGGATCTCCACCCTATACGATGTGCCACGATTAATGTGGCTTCCGTTCTTTCCGATAAGGCTCGGTTTATGGCTTTTGAATCTATTAATGACCAGGATTTTGATATCTTGTTTTTGCAGGAGACCCGGGTTAACAGGTTGGCAGCTCTTCACAAAGCCAAAAGCGAGTGGAGAGGAGGGCCTTCCTATTGGTCTCTTGCAGCTGAGCCTTATGGTGGGGTGGCGGTACTTTTTGCCGGCATAGTAACTGTGCACAAGGTTATTGAGTTACAAGTTGGAAGGTGTATGATCTTAGATGTCACCTTGAGAGGGCATGACCTAAGGCTGATCAACATCTATGGGCCCCAGACAGCCTGGGATAGGAAATGCCTTTTCAAGAGGATCAAGCCATTTCTTTTTACGGCCCAGCAGGTTGTTTTTGGTGGCGATTTCAACGCCGTAGTTAGGCCAAAAGACAGGGGAGGAGCCAAAAAGACCATGGGCTATGATTCAAATTATTTAGTATCAATGGTTAGGCAGGCGGGTTTGGTTGATGTTCATGTTCGGCACCATCCAGACCTCACGGGTTACACCTACTTTAGTGGTCAGAGTAGGACTAGAATAGATAGATTTTTTGTTAAAGAAACTTCTAAGACTTTGCCCTCACAGGTAAGGTTGGTAGAATTTTCGGATCACGAGTTCTTGACTTTTTCTTTGAATGCTTCACAGTCCATTTTGAAAGGAAGGGGCCTATGGAGGCTGAACTCAGAGCTCCTAAAGGAAGAGAAGGTAAGATAATCCTTTAGGGAATTCTTCCAAGCACAGGAAACACTGTTGGAGGCAGGATGGAGTAGATCGGAGTGGTGGGAGGAGGTCAAAGAGAGGACCCGAGGGTTTTTCAAGTGGCTGGTAGCAAAGAAAAACTTGGTAAAGAAGAATGCCTACTATGCTCTGAGGAGGAAATTAGACTTCCTGATCTCTGAAAGAGGAGATGATGGGGAAATCTCCCGGGTGAAATCTCGGATGCAGCAGTTGCAGTATAGTAGACTTTCATCTTTGATTCGGGAGAGGGATTATGGCAAGTGCCACTCCCCAGATCCTTACCAGAATTGTAGGCGAAAGAACGAGTTAAAGGAAATCAGAGGTCTGATTGATGGAAAGGGTGTCGTGCAAGAGGGGAGAGAGGGCATCCTGGAAGTCATTAGATCCTATTACACTGATCTGCTGTCTGAGAAGGCACTTAGCAGAGAAAAGATGGATGAATTTCTGGGGAGGATACCAGGGCTTGTGGAACCGGATGCCTCAATTGACTGCTTAGAGAGTGAGATATCTGTGGAGGAGGTCAGAGAAGCGATTGGCGGTTTAACATCAAAAAAGATACCTGGGCCAGATGGTTTGACAGCTGAATTCTATAAAGAATTCTCAGACGTCCTGGCACCTCGTCTCGTGGAGGTTTTTAACAGTGGCCTGGCAGAGGGAGAACTCCCTCCCTCAATGAGGCTTTCAGCACTTATCTTACTCTCTAAAGGAAAGGACCCGGTCCGTATTGAGAACTGGCGCCCCATAGCACTCCTCAATACGGATAGGAAGGTGTTGGCAAAAATCATATTTAATAGGCTGATGGAATTTTCCGGGCAGTTGCTCTCAACTTCTCAGCATTGTACTGTGAAAGGTCGAAGCACATTTAGTGCTGTCCTTGGTGTCCGGGAGGCCATAGAACAGTGCAAGGTTGAGAAGTGGGGGAAATATTTACTGGCATTAGATCAGTCCAAAGCTTTTAACCAAGTCAACCATGAGTACCTCTGGACTTTGCTGGAAAGGTATGGCATTCCAGTTAAACTAGTCAATTGGCTACGCATATTGTACAGCAAGGCCGAGAGCTTCCCGCTTGTTAATGGTTGGGTAGGGCCTGCCTTTGTGGTGAACTCTGGTGTCCGTCAGGGTTGCCCCCTGAGCCCTCTTCTTTACGTGTTTGCGATCGATCCTTTTATTCGGAGGATTGAGAACAGCATGGTGGGAGGAGTTCAGCTGGGCCAGGGAGAAACACTAAGGGTAATTGCCTATGCTGATGATGTCACAGTGGTTCTGTCATCGAACACAGAGGCCTGTGATGTTGACCAACTGATAGGCGAGTACTCAGGAGCCTCGGCCTCCATGATAAATCAGGACAAGTGTGAAGTTTTCTGGATGGGGGAGGAAGGTAGAGAATTTGACCTTCCGGACAGCCTCCCCGGGGCCAGCCATTCAATTAAGATTCTAGGAATAAGATTCGACCAGGGTGATTATGCCACAGCAAATTGGGTAAGGGTACTGGAAGAGGCAACCCGGAAAGTAAGAAGTTGGAGAGGATGGAAATTCTCCCTGAGGGAAAGGGTTGATTTGTGTAAAACCTATCTGATTCCATTGTTTTTATATGTCAGTTATGTATGTTTTTTGCCACAACCACTGTGGTCTAAATTTGTCTCTTTGTTTTTCCTGCTGTTGTTGGGAAACAAAATGAATATAGTTAAGAGAGGCATTGTGTGCAATCCGAGGACCAAGGGGGGACTGGATATGGTCAACCCGGTGGTGTTTTTTATAACAGCCTTTTTAAAAATGAATTTCGGGGGTCTGTTTTCAGAGACCCCTCCTCGGTGGGCAGACGGTTTTAGGCAGTGGATATCCCCTTTCCTCACAGTATGGATAGAAGGAGGTCACTTGAGAAGCTCTCGGCGTAGAAGAGGCTACCTCCCGATCTACGTGATCCAGTGCTTGAAAGTAATTGCGCGATGGGGCTTGGGAGTGGGGGAGTTAAGAGATCTCAGTAGGAAGGAGTTGGGGAAGAGGGTCTTGCAAACTCACTTCCATATCCCATTGGCCCAGAAGGATTGCCCAGAAACTGTATGTTCAGAAGGGATTTCTCTGATAAATTCTCAGAGGATCCCGTTGAAATTTAGGGACATCGCCTGGTTCTCATTCCAAGGGAAGCTCTATGTTAGGGGGAACTTGAAGTTTAGAAGATCCAATGATCGTGATTGTCCACGGGAGGAATGTCAAGGTCAGGAGGAGAGTATGGACCATTTCTTTCTTCAGTGTCCTTTTAATATAAACATTTGCAAAAGAGTGTGAAGCGCTCTAGGAATACCTTGTCTTTCTGGTTTGGATTACCAGGGATGGGCATATGGAGCATTTAAAGGGTATGAAGAATTTGATTTATGCACAATTTTTATGATAAGTTTAGCTGTCAGGTATCACTTATGGAATGCACGGTGTGAGGTTTCATTGAGAAATAAAATCCTTCCCTGCGAAGTGGTGGAGGGCTTAATACTACACGAGGTGAAGCGGATGATGGAAATGGAGGAGGAGAGATTGGATGTCCATCAGTTGGTCCCACTTGTGGCGCCAGCTGAAGCCCCCTTAGTGGGTGATGGAAAGTTTCTAGCCTCCAGGTACTGGTAAAAATTTTCTATAACTATCTCACTTTTTAGTTGAAATAGAATTTTGAAATTTGTCTTTCTTTTTTAAATGGTTGCATACACTGGAAGAGCTGCTAGATTTGTTATTGACTTCTCATTTAAATGTTGGATTGTCCTGGATGAAAGGAGTGTAAATGGTATAAAAGGTGAGAGGATGGGTGGATTGAGAGGGGAGTGAATGGAGGTGGTGGGGAATGAAAGGAAGGGAGAGGTATGTATGTGCTCAAGAACAGGTGAAGGGGGAGTACTGAGGAGGAAGAAGAGGCTAGTTTTGGAGAAAGAAAGTTTCTTACGGAAATTGTTAGAATTAAGGGAAAAAGTTTGAAGGGAATGTAAAATAGAGGAAAATGTTTAGAATAAAGGGAAAATTTTTGTTTCTTAATCAATTTTTACTTTATATATTTGTTGTAAACATGTAAATAAAATGTAAGAAGGTTGCAATATTCAAATAAAAACATTACCAGTATATAGCAGTACAATGCTGCATTGTGGTGACCACCAGTATACAGTAGTATAGTACAGTAGGCCATAGCATTATCTTGCAGCTCCATGTCAGACTCAGCTCTATTCTTCGGATCAGTGCTCAATATCTGTGCTGCATTTTGGGGACAAGTATATAGTAGTACAGTGCTACATTGTGGTGACCACCAGTATATAGTAGTACAGTACAGTTGTCCATTGCTGTATCTTGCAGCTCCGTGTCAGACTCAGTTCTATTCTCCGGATCAGTGTTCAATAGCTTTGCTGCATTGTGGGGACCAGTATATACTAGTACAGTGCTGCATTGTGGTGACCACCAGTATATATTGGTACAGTACTGAAGTCCATTGCTGTATCTTGCAGCTCCGTGTCAGACTCAGAGCTATTCTCCGACAGTGCTCAATATCTTTGCTGCATTGTGGGGACCAGTATATAGTAGTACAGTGCTGCATTTTGGAGACCACCAGTATATAGTAGTACAGTACAGTTGTCCATTGCTGTATCTTGCAGCTCAATGTCAGACACAGGTCTATTCTCTGGATCAGTGCTCAATATCTGTGCTGCATTGTGGGGACCAGTATATAGTAGTACAGTGCTGCATTGTGGTGACCACCAGTATATAGTGGTACAGTACAGTTGTCCATTGCTGTATCTTGCAGCTCCATGTCAGACTCAGTTCTATTCTGCGGATCAGTGCACAATATCTGTGCTGCATTGTGGGGACCAGTATATAGTAGTACAGTGCAGCATTGTGGTGACCACCAGTATATAGTAGTACAGGACAGTTGTCCATTGCTGTATCTTGCAGCTCCGTGTCAGACTCAGAGTTATTCTCCGAAAGTGCTCAATATCTTTGCTGCATTGTGGGGACCAGTATATAATAGTACAATGCTGCATTGTTGTGACCACCAGTATATAGTAGCACAGTACAGTTGTCCATTGCTGTATCTTGCAGCTCCATGTCATATTCAGTTCTACTCTCCGGATCAGTGCTCAATATCTTTGCTGCATTGTGGGGACCAGTATATAGTAGTACAGTGCTGCATTGTGGTGATTACCAGTATATAGTATTACAGTACATTGGTCCATTGCTGTATCTTGCAGCTCCATGTCAGATACAGTTCTATTCTCTGTATCTGTGCTCAATATCTGTGCTGCATTGTGGGGACCAGTATATAGTAGTACAGTGCTGCATTGCGGTGACCACCAGTATATAGTGGTACAGTACATTTGTCAATTGCTGTATCTTGCAGCTCCATGTCAGACTCAGTTCTATTCTCCGGATCAATGCTCCATAGCTTTATTGCATTGTGGGAACCATTATATAGTAGTACAGTACTGCATTGTGGTGACCACCAGTATATAGTAGTACAGTACAGTAGGCCATAGCGTTATCTTGCAGCTCCATGTCAGACTCAGTTCTTTTCTTCGGATCAGTGCTCAATATCTGTGCTGCATTTTGGGGACAGGTATATAGTATTACAGTGCTACATTGTGGTGACCACCAGTATATAGTAGTACAGAACAGTTGTCCATTACTGTATCTTGCAGCTCCGTGTCAGACTCAGTTCTATTCTCCGGATAAGAGCTCAATAGCTTTGCTGCATTGTGGGGACCAGTATATAGTAGTACAGTACTGCATTGTGGTGACCACCAGTATATAGTAGTACAGTACAGTTGTCCATTGCTGTATCTTGCAGCTCCATGTCAGACTCAGTTCTATTCTGCGGATCAGTGCACAATATCTGTGCTGCATTGTGGGGACCAGTATATAGTAGTACAGTGCTGCATTGTGGTGACCACAAGTATATAGTAGTACATTACAGTAGGCCAAAGCGTTATCTTCCAGCTCCATGTCAGACTCCGTTCTATTCTCTGGATCAGTGCTCAATAACTTTGCTGCATTGTGGGGACCAGTATATAGTAGTACAGTGCTGCATTGTGGTGAGCACAATTATATAGTAGTACAGTACATTAGGCCATAGAGTTATCTTGCAGCTCCATGTCAGACTCAGTTCTATATAGCGGATCAGTGCTCAATATCTTTGCTGCATTGTGGGGACCAGTATATAGTAGTACAGTGCTGCATTGCGGTGACCACCAGTATATAGTGGTACAGTACATTTGTCAATTGCTGTATCTTGCAGCTCCATGTCAGACTCAGTTCTATTCTCCGGATCAATGCTCCATAGCTTTATTGCATTGTGGGAACCATTATATAGTAGTACAGTACTGCATTGTGGTGACCACCAGTATATAGTAGTACAGTACAGTTGTCCATTGCTGTATCTTGCAGCTCCATGTCAGACTCAGTTCTGTTCTGCGGATCAGTGCACAATATCTGTGCTGCATTGTGGGGACCAGTATATAGTAGTACAGTGCTGCATTGTGGTGACCATCAGTATATAGTAGTACAGTACAGTTGTACATTGCTGTATCTTGCAGCTCCATGTCAGACTCAGTTCTAGTCTCTGGATCAGTGCTCAATAGCTTTGCTGCATTGTGGGGACCATTATATAGTACTACAGTCCTGCATTGTGTTGACCACCAGTATGTAGTAGTACAGTACAGTATTCCATTGCTGTTTCTTGCAGCTCCATGTCAGACTCAGTTCTATTCTGCGGATCAGTGCACAATATCTGTGCTGCATTGTGGGGACCAGTATATAGTAGTACAGTGCTGCATTGTGGTGACCTCCAGTATATAGTAGTACAGGACAGTTGTCCATTGCTGTATCTTGCAGCTCCATGTCAGACTCATTTCTATTCTGCGGATCAGTGCACAATATCTGTGCTGCATTGTGGGGACCAGTATATAGTAGTACAGTGCTGCATTGTGGTGACCACAAGTATATAGTAGTACATTACAGTAGGCCAAAGCGTTATCTTCCAGCTCCATGTCAGACTCCGTTCTATTCTCTGGATCAGTGCTCAATAACTTTGCTGCATTGTGGGGACCAGTATATAGTAGTACAGTGCTGCATTGTGGTGAGCACAAGTATATAGTAGTACAGTACATTAGGCCATAGAGTTATCTTGCAGCTCCATGTCAGACTCAGTTCTATATAGCGGATCAGTGCTCAATATCTTTGCTGCATTGTGGGGACCAGTATATAGTAGTACAGTGCTGCATTGCGGTGACCACCAGTATATAGTGGTACAGTACATTTGTCAATTGCTGTATCTTGCAGCTCCATGTCAGACTCAGTTCTATTCTCCGGATCAGTGTTCAATAGCTTTGCTGCATTGTGGGGACCAGTATATAGTAGTACAGTGCTGCATTGTGGTGACCACCAGTATATATTGGTACAGTACTGAAGTCCATTGCTGTATCTTGCAGCTCCGTGTCAGACTCAGAGCTATTCTCCGACAGTGCTCAATATCTTTGCTGCATTGTGGGGACCAGTATATAGTAGTACAGTGCTGCATTTTGGAGACCACCAGTATATAGTAGTACAGTAAAGTTGTCCATTGCTGTATCTTGCAGCTCAATGTCAGACACAGTTCTATTCTCTGGATCAGTGCTCAATATCTGTGCTGCATTGTGGGGACCAGTATATAGTAGTACAGTGCTGCATTGTGGTGACCACCAGTATATAGTAGTACAGTACAGTACAGTTGTCCATTGCTGTATCTTGCAGCTCCATGTCAGACTCAGTTCTATTCTGCGGATCAGTGCACAATATCTGTGCTGCATTGTGGGGACCAGTATATAATAGTACAATGCTGCATTGTTGTGACCACCAGTATATAGTAGCACAGTACAGTTGTCCATTGCTGTATCTTGCAGCTCCATGTCAGATTCAGTTCTACTCTCCGGATCAGTGCTCAATATCTTTGCTGCATTGTGGGGACCAGTATATAGTAGTACAGTGCTGCATTGTGGTGATTACCAGTATATAGTATTACAGTACATTGGTCCATTGCTGTATCTTGCAGCTCCATGTCAGATACAGTTCTATTCTCTGTATCTGTGCTCAATATCTGTGCTGCATTGTGGGGACCTGTATATAGTAGTACAGTGCTGCATTGTTGTGACCAAAAGTATATAGTAGTAAAGTACAGTAGGCCATAGCGTTATCTTGCAGCTCCATGTCAGACTCAGTTCTTTTCTTCGGATCAGTGCTCAATATCTGTGCTGCATTTTGGGGACAAGTATATAGTATTACAGTGCTACATTGTGGTGACCACCAGTATATAGTAGTACAGAACAGTTGTCCATTATTGTATCTTGCAGTTCCGTGTCAGACTCAGTTCTATTCTCCGGATAAGAGCTCAATAGCTTTGCTGCATTGTGGGGACCAGTATATAGTAGTACAGTACTGCATTGTGGTGACCACCAGTATATAGTAGTACAGTACAGTTGTCCATTGCTGTATCTTGCAGCTCCATGTCAGACTCAGTTCTATTCTGCGGATCAGTGCACAATATCTGTGCTGCATTGTGGGGACCAGTATATAGTAGTACAGTGCTGCATTGTGGTGACCACAAGTATATAGTAGTAGATTACAGTAGGCCAAAGCGTTATCTTCCAGCTCCATGTCAGACTCCGTTCTATTCTCTGGATCAGTGCTCAATAACTTTGCTGCATTGTGGGGACCAGTATATAGTAGTACAGTGCTGCATTGTGGTGAGCACAAGTATATAGTAGTACAGTACATTAGGCCATAGAGTTATCTTGCAGCTCCATGTCAGACTCAGTTCTATATAGCGGATCAGTGCTCAATATCTTTGCTGCATTGTGGGGACCAGTATATAGTAGTACAGTGCTGCATTGCGGTGACCACCAGTATATAGTGGTACAGTACATTTGTCAATTGCTGTATCTTGCAGCTCCATGTCAGACTCAGTTCTATTCTCCGAATCAATGCTCCATAGCTTTATTGCATTGTGGGAACCATTATATAGTAGTACAGTACTGCATTGTGGTGACCACCAGTATATAGTAGTACAGTACAGTTGTCCATTGCTGTATCTTGCAGCTCCATGTCAGACTCAGTTCTGTTCTGCGGATCAGTGCACAATATCTGTGCTGCATTGTGGGGACCAGTATATAGTAGTACAGTGCTGCATTGTGGTGACCACCAGTATATAGTAGTACAGGACAGTTGTCCATTGCTGTATCTTGCAGCTCCATGTCAGACTCAGTTCTAGTCTCTGGATCAGTGCTCAATAGCTTTGCTGCATTGTGGGGACCATTATATAGTACTACAGTCCTGCATTGTGTTGACCACCAGTATGTAGTAGTACAGTACAGTATTCCATTGCTGTTTCTTGCAGCTCCATGTCAGACTCAGTTCTATTCTGCGGATCAGTGCACAATATCTGTGCTGCATTGTGGGGACCAGTATATAGTAGTACAGTGCTGCATTGTGGTGACCTCCAGTATATAGTAGTACATGACAGTTGTCCATTGCTGTATCTTGCAGCTCCATGTCAGACTCCGTTCTATTCTGCGGATCAGTGCACAATATCTGTGCTGCATTGTGGGGACCAGTATATAGTAGTACAGTGCTGCATTGTGGTGACCACAAGTATATAGTAGTACATTACAGTAGGCCAAAGCGTTATCTTCCAGCTCCATGTCAGACTCCGTTCTATTCTCTGGATCAGTGCTCAATAACTTTGCTGCATTGTGGGGACCAGTATATAGTAGTACAGTGCTGCATTGTGGTGAGCACAAGTATATAGTAGTACAGTACATTAGGCCATAGAGTTATCTTGCAGCTCCATGTCAGACTCAGTTCTATATAGCGGATCAGTGCTCAATATCTTTGCTGCATTGTGGGGACCAGTATATAGTAGTACAGTGCTGCATTGCGGTGACCACCAGTATATAGTGGTACAGTACATTTGTCAATTGCTGTATCTTGCAGCTCCATGTCAGACTCAGTTCTATTCTCCGGATCAGTGTTCAATAGCTTTGCTGCATTGTGGGGACCAGTATATAGTAGTACAGTGCTGCATTGTGGTGACCACCAGTATATATTGGTACAGTACTGAAGTCCATTGCTGTATCTTGCAGCTCCATGTCAGACTCAGTTCTATTCTGCGGATCAGTGCACAATATCTTTGCTGCATTGTGGGGACCAGTATATAATAGTACAATGCTGCATTGTTGTGACCACCAGTATATAGTAGCACAGTACAGTTGTCCATTGCTGTATCTTGCAGCTCCATGTCAGATTCAGTTCTACTCTCCGGATCAGTGCTCAATATCTTTGCTGCATTGTGGGGACCAGTATATAGTAGTACAGTGCTGCATTGTGGTGATTACCAGTATATAGTATTACAGTACATTGGTCCATTGCTGTATCTTGCAGCTCCATGTCAGATACAGTTCTATTCTCTGTATCTGTGCTCAATATCTGTGCTGCATTGTGGGGACCAGTATATAGTAGTACAGTGCTGCATTGTTGTGACCAAAAGTATATAGTAGTAAAGTACAGTAGGCCATAGCGTTATCTTGCAGCTCCATGTCAGACTCAGTTCTTTTCTTCGGATCAGTGCTCAATATCTGTGCTGCATTTTGGGGACAAGTATATAGTATTACAGTGCTACATTGTGGTGACCACCAGTATATAGTAGTACAGAACAGTTGTCCATTACTGTATCTTGCAGCTCCGTGTCAGACTCAGTTCTATTCTCCGGATAAGAGCTCAATAGCTTTGCTGCATTGTGGGGACCAGTATATAGTAGTACAGTACTGCATTGTGGTGACCACCAGTATATAGTAGTACAGTACAGTTGTCCATTGCTGTATCTTGCAGCTCCATGTCAGACTCAGTTCTATTCTGCGGATCAGTGCACAATATCTGTGCTGCATTGTGGGGACCAGTATATAGTAGTACAGTGCTGCATTGTGGTGACCACAAGTATATAGTAGTACATTACAGTAGGCATAAGCGTTATCTTCCAGCTCCATGTCAGACTCCGTTCTATTCTCTGGATCAGTGCTCAATAACTTTGCTGCATTGTGGGGACCAGTATATAGTAGTACAGTGCTGCATTGTGGTGAGCACAAGTATATAGTAGTACAGTACATTAGGCCATAGAGTTATCTTGCAGCTCCATGTCAGACTCAGTTCTATATAGCGGATCAGTGCTCAATATCTTTGCTGCATTGTGGGGACCAGTATATAGTAGTACAGTGCTGCATTGCGGTGACCACCAGTATATAGTGGTACAGTACATTTGTCAATTGCTGTATTTGCAGCTCCATGTCAGACTCGGTTCTATTCTCCGGATCAATGCTCCATAGCTTTATTGCATTGTGGGAACCATTATATAGTAGTACAGTACTGCATTGTGGTGACCACCAGTATATAGTAGTACAGTACAGTTGTCCATTGCTGTATCTTGCAGCTCCATGTCAGACTCAGTTCTGTTCTGCGGATCAGTGCACAATATCTGTGCTGCATTGTGGGGACCAGTATATATTAGTACAGTGCTGCATTGTGGTGACCACCAGTATATAGTAGTACAGTACAGTTGTACATTGCTGTATCTTGCAGCTCCATGTCAGACTCAGTTCTAGTCTCTGGATCAGTGCTCAATAGCTTTGCTGCATTGTGGGGACCATTATATAGTACTACAGTCCTGCATTGTGTTGACCACCAGTATGTAGTAGTACAGTACAGTATTCCATTGCTGTTTCTTGCAGCTCCATGTCAGACTCAGTTCTATTCTGCGGATCAGTGCACAATATCTGTGCTGCATTGTGGGGACCAGTATATAGTAGTACAGTGCTGCATTGTGGTGACCTCCAGTATATAGTAGTACAGGACAGTTGTCCATTGCTGTATCTTGCAGCTCCGTGTCAGACTCAGAGCTATTCTCCGAAAGTGCTCAATATCTTTGCTGCATTGTGGGGACCAGTATATAATAGTACAATGCTGCATTGTTGTGACCACCAGTATATAGTAGCACAGTACAGTTGTCCATTGCTGTATCTTGCAGCTCCATGTCAGATTCAGTTCTACTCTCCGGATCAGTGCTCAATATCTTTGCTGCATTGTGGGGACCAGTATATAGTAGTACAGTGCTGCATTGTGGTGACCACCAGTATATAGTATTACAGTACATTGGTCCATTGCTGTATCTTGCAGCTCCATGTCAGACACAGTTCTATTCTCTGTATCTGTGCTCAATATCTGTGCTGCATTGTGGGGACCAGTATATAGTAGTACAGTGCTGCATTGTGGTGACCAAAAGTATATAGTAGTAAAGTACAGTAGGCCATAGCGTTATCTTGCAGCTCCATGTCAGACTCAGTTCTTTTCTTCGGATCAGTGCTCAATATCTGTGCTGCATTTTGGGGACAAGTATATAGTATTACAGTGCTACATTGTGGTGACCACCAGTATATAGTAGTACAGTACAGTTGTCCATTACTGTATCTTGCAGCTCCGTGTCAGACTCAGTTCTATTCTCCGGATAAGAGCTCAATAGCTTTGCTGCATTGTGGGGACCAGTATATAGTAGTACAGTACTGCATTGTGGTGACCACCAGTATATAGTAGTACAGTACAGTTGTCCATTGCTGTATCTTGCAGCTCCATGTCAGATTCAGTTCTACTCTCTGGATCAGTGCTCAATATCTTTGCTGCATTGTGGGGACCAGTATATAGTAGTACAGTGCTGCATTGTGGTGACCACCAGTATATAGTAGTACAGTACAGTAGACCATAGCATTATCTTGCAGCTCCATGTCAGACTCCGTTCTTTTCTTCGGATCAGTGCTCAATATATGTGCTGCATTTTGGGGACAAGTATATTGTAGTACAGTGCATACATTATGGTGACCACCAGTATATAGTAGTATAGTACAGTTATCCATTGCTGTATCTTGCAGCTCTGTGTCAGACTCAGTTTAATTCTCTGTATCTGTGCTCAATATCTTTTCTGCATTGTGGGAACCAGTATATAGTAGTACAGTGCTGCATTGTGGTGACCACAAGTATATAGTAGTACATTACAGTAGGCCAAAGCGTTATCTTCCAGCTCCATGTCAGACTCCGTTCTATTCTCTGGATCAGTGCTCAATAACTTTGCTGCATTGTGGGGACCAGTATATAGTAGTACAGTGCTGCATTGTGGTGAGCACAAGTATATAGTAGTACAGTACATTAGGCCATAGAGTTATCTTGCAGCTCCATGTCAGACTCAGTTCTATATAGCGGATCAGTGCTCAATATCTTTGCTGCATTGTGGGGACCAGTATATAGTAGTACAGTGCTGCATTGCGGTGACCACCAGTATATAGTGGTACAGTACATTTGTCAATTGCTGTATCTTGCAGCTCCATGTCAGACTCAGTTCTATTCTCCGGATCAGTGTTCAATAGCTTTGCTGCATTGTGGGGACCAGTATATAGTAGTACAGTGCTGCATTGTGGTGACCTCCAGTATATATTGGTACAGTACTGAAGTCCATTGCTGTATCTTGCAGCTCCGTGTCAGACTCAGAGCTATTCTCCGACAGTGCTCAATATCTTTGCTGCATTGTGGGGACCAGTATATAGTAGTACAGTGCTGCATTTTGGAGACCACCAGTATATAGTAGTACAGTACAGTTGTCCATTGCTGTATCTTGCAGCTCAATGTCAGACACAGTTCTATTCTCTGGATCAGTGCTCAATATCTGTGCTGCATTGTGGGGACCAGTATATAGTAGTACAGTGCTGCATTGTGGTGACCACCAGTATATAGTAGTACAGTACAGTACAGTTGTCCATTGCTGTATCTTGCAGCTCCATGTCAGACTCAGTTCTATTCTGCGGATCAGTGCACAATATCTGTGCTGCATTGTGGGGACCAGTATATAGTAGTACAGTGCAGCATTGTGGTGACCACCAGTATAAAGTAGTACAGGACAGTTGTCCATTGCTGTATCTTGCAGCTCCGTGTCAGACTCAGAGTTATTCTCCGAAAGTGCTCAATATCTTTGCTGCATTGTGGGGACCAGTATATAATAGTACAATGCTGCATTGTTGTGACCACCAGTATATAGTAGCACAGTACAGTTGTCCATTGCTGTATCTTTGAGCTCCATGTCAGATTCAGTTCTACTCTCCGGATCAGTGCTCAATATCTTTGCTGCATTGTGGGGACCAGTATATAGTAGTACAGTGCTGCATTGTGGTGATTACCAGTATATAATATTACAGTACATTGGTCCATTGCTGTATCTTGCAGCTCCATGTCAGATACAGTTCTATTCTCTGTATCTGTGCTCAATATCTGTGCTGCATTGTGGGGACCAGTATATAGTAGTACAGTGCTGCATTGTTGTGACCAAAAGTATATAGTAGTAAAGTACAGTAGGCCATAGCGTTATCTTGCAGCTCCATGTCAGACTCAGTTCTTTTCTTCGGATCAGTGCTCAATATATGTGCTGCATTTTGGGGACAAGTATATAGTATTACAGTGCTACATTGTGGTGACCACCAGTATATAGTAGTACAGAACAGTTGTCCATTACTGTATCTTGCAGCTCCGTGTCAGACTCAGTTCTATTCTCCGGATAAGAGCTCAATAGCTTTGCTGCATTGTGGGGACCAGTATATAGTAGTACAGTACTGCATTGTGGTGACCACCAGTATATAGTAGTACAGTACAGTTGTCCATTGCTGTATCTTGCAGCTCCATGTCAGACTCAGTTCTATTCTGCGGATCAGTGCACAATATCTGTGCTGCATTGTGGGGACCAGTATATAGTAGTACAGTGCTGCATTGTGGTGACCACAAGTATATAGTAGTACATTACAGTAGGCCAAAGCGTTATCTTCCAGCTCCATGTCAGACTCCGTTCTATTCTCTGGATCAGTGCTCAATAACTTTGCTGCATTGTGGGGACCAGTATATAGTAGTACAGTGCTGCATTGTGGTGAGCACAAGTATATAGTAGTACAGTACATTAGGCCATAGAGTTATCTTGCAGCTCCATATCAGACTCAGTTCTATATAGCGGATCAGTGCTCAATATCTTTGCTGCATTGTGGGGACCAGTATATAGTAGTACAGTGCTGCATTGCGGTGACCACCAGTATATAGTGGTACAGTACATTTGTCAATTGCTGTATCTTGCAGCTCCATGTCAGACTCAGTTCTATTCTCCGGATCAATGCTCCATAGCTTTATTGCATTGTGGGAACCATTATATAGTAGTACAGTACTGCATTGTGGTGACCACCAGTATATAGTAGTACAGTACAGTTGTCCATTGCTGTATCTTGCAGCTCCATGTCAGACTCGGTTCTGTTCTGCGGATCAGTGCACAATATCTGTGCTGCATTGTGGGGACCAGTATATAGTAGTACAGTGCTGCATTGTGGTGACCACCAGTATATAGTAGTACAGTACAGTTGTACATTGCTGTATCTTGCAGCTCCATGTCAGACTCAGTTCTAGTCTCTGGATCAGTGCTCAATAGCTTTGCTGCATTGTGGGGACCATTATATAGTACTACAGTCCTGCATTGTGTTGACCACCAGTATGTAGTAGTACAGTACAGTATTCCATTGCTGTTTCTTGCAGCTCCATGTCAGACTCAGTTCTATTCTGCGGATCAGTGCACAATATCTGTGCTGCATTGTGGGGACCAGTATATAGTAGTACAGTGCTGCATTGTGGTGACCTCCAGTATATAGTAGTACAGGACAGTTGTCCATTGCTGTATCTTGCAGCTCCGTGTCAGACTCAGAGCTATTCTCCGAAAGTGCTCAATATCTTTGCTGCATTGTGGGGACCAGTATATAATAGTACAATGCTGCATTGTTGTGACCACCAGTATATAGTAGCACAGTACAGTTGTCCATTGCTGTATCTTGCAGCTCCATGTCAGATTCAGTTCTACTCTCCGGATCAGTGCTCAATATCTTTGCTGCATTGTGGGGACCAGTATATAGTAGTACAGTGCTGCATTGTGGTGACTACCAGTATATAGTATTACAGTACATTGGTCCATTGCTGTATCTTGCAGCTCCATGTCAGACACAGTTCTATTCTCTGTATCTGTGCTCAATATCTGTGCTGCATTGTGGGGACCAGTATATAGTAGTACAGTGCTGCATTGTGGTGACCAAAAGTATATAGTAGTAAAGTACAGTAGGCCATAGCGTTATCTTGCAGCTCCATGTCAGACTCAGTTCTTTTCTTCGGATCAGTGCTCAATATCTGTGCTGCATTTTGGGGACAAGTATATAGTATTACAGTGCTACATTGTGGTGACCACCAGTATATAGTAGTACAGTACAGTTGTCCATTACTGTATCTTGCAGCTCCGTGTCAGACTCAGTTCTATTCTCCGGATAAGAGCTCAATAGCTTTGCTGCATTGTGGGGACCAGTATATAGTAGTACAGTACTGCATTGTGGTGACCACCAGTATGTAGTAGTACAGTACAGTATTCCATTGCTGTTTCTTGCAGCTCCATGTCAGACTCAGTTCTATTCTGCGGATCAGTGCACAATATCTGTGCTGCATTGTGGGGACCAGTATATAGTATTACAGTGCTACATTGTGGTGACCACCAGTATATAGTAGTACAGTACAGTTGTCCATTACTGTATCTTGCAGCTCCGTGTCAGACTCAGTTCTATTCTCCGGATAAGAGCTCAATAGCTTTGCTGCATTGTGGGGACCAGTATATAGTAGTACAGTGCTGCATTGTGGTGACCACCAGTATATAGTGGTACGGTACAGTTGTCCATTGCTGTATCTTGAAGCTCCGTGTCAGACTCCGTTCTATTCTCTGAATCAGTGCTCAATATCTTTGCTGCATTGTGTGGACCAGTATATAGTAGTACAGTGCTGCATTGTGGTGAACACCAGTATATAGTGGTACGGTACAGTTGTGCATTGCTGTATCTTGAAGCTTCATGTCAGACTCAGTTCTATTCTCCGGATCAGTGCTCAATATCTGTGCTGCAATGTGGGGACCAGTTTATAGTAGTACAGTGCTGCATTGTGGTGACCACCAGTATATAGTAGTACAGTACAGTTGTCCATTGCTGTATCTTGCAGCTCCATGTCATACACAGTTCTATTCTCTGGATCAGTGCTCGATATCTGTGCTGCATTGTGGGGACCAGTATATAGTAGTACAGTGCTGCATTGTGGTGACCACCAGTGTATAGTAGTACAGTACAGTTGTCCATTGCTGTATCTTGCAGTTCCATATCAGATTCAGTTCTACTCTCCGGATCAGTGCTCAATATCTTTGCTGCATTGTGGGGACCAGTATATAGTAGTACAGTGCTGAATTGTGGTGACCACCAGTATATAGTAGTACAGTACAGTTGTCCATGGCTGTATCTTGCAGTTCCATGTCAGACACAGTTCTATTCTCTGGATCAGTGCTCAATATCTGTGCTGCATTGTGGTGACCAGTATATAGTAGTACAGTGCTGCATTGTGGTGACCACCAGTTTATAGAAATACAGTACAGTTGTCCATTGCTGTATCTTGCAGCTCCATGTCAGACACAGTTATATTCTCTGAATCAGTGCTTAATATCTGTGCTGCATTGTGGGGACCAGTATATATTAGTACAGTGCTGCATTGTGGTGTCCACCAGTATATAATGGTACAGAACTGTAGTCCATTGCTGTATCTTGCAGCTCCGTGTCAGACTCAGTTCTATTCTCCGGATCAGTTCTCAATAGCTTTGCTGCATTGTGGGGACCATTATATAGTAGTACAGTACTGCAATGTGGTGACCACCAGTATATAGTAGTACAGTACAGTTGTCCATTGCTGTATCTTGCATCACCATGTCAGACTCAGTTCTATTCTGCGGATCAGTGCACAATATCTGTGCTGCATTGTGGGGCCAGTATATCGTAGTACAATGCTGCATTGTGGTGATCACCAGTATATAGTAGTACAGTACAGTAGACCATAACATTATCTTGCAGCTCCATGTCAGACTCAGTTCTTTTCTTCAGATCAGTGTTCAATATCTGTGCTGCATTTTGGGTACAAGTTTATAGTAGTACAGTGCTACATTGTGGTGACCACCAGTATATAGTAGTACAGTACAGTTATCCATTGCTGTATCTTGCAGCTCTTTGTCAGACTCAGTTTAATTCTCTATATCAGTGCTCAATATCTTTTCTGTATTGTGGGGACCAGTATATAGTAGTACAGTGCTGCATTGTGGTGACTAAAAGTATATAGTAGTACAGTAAATTAGGCCGTAGCGTTATCTTGCAGCTCCGTGTCAGAATCAGTTCTATTCTCCAGGTCAGTGCTCGATATCTTTGCTGCATTGTGGGGACCAGTATATAGTAGTACAGTACTGCATTGTGGTGACCACAAGTATATAGTAGTACAGTTCAGTAGGCCATAGCATTATCTTGCAGCTCCATGTCAGACTCAGTTCTATTCTCTGGATCAGTGCTCAATAACTTTGCTGCATTGTGGGGACCAGTATATAGTACTACAGTGCTGCATTGTGGTGACCACCAGTATATAGTAGTACAGTACAGTTGTCCATTGCTGTATCTTGCAGCTCTGTGTCAGACTCAGTTCTATTCTCTGTATCCGTGCTCAATATCTGTGCTGCATTGTGGGGACCAGTATATAGTAGTACAATGCTGCATTGTGGTGACCATCAGTACATAGTAGTACAGTACAGTAGGCCATAACATTATCTTGCAGCTCCATGTCAGACTCAGTTCTATTCTCCAGATCAGTGCTCAATATCTGTGCTGCAATGTGGGGACCAGTATATAGTAGTACAGTGCTGCATTGTGGTGACCACCAGTATATAGTAGTACAGTACAGTTGTCCATTGCTGTATCTTGCAGCTCCATGTCAGACACAGTTCTATTCTCTGGATCAGTGCTCGATATCTGTGCTGCATTGTGGAACCAGTATATAGTAGTACAGTGCTGCATTGTGGTGACCACCAGTATATAGTAGTACAGTACAGTTGTCCATTGCTGTATCTTGCAGCTCCATGTCAGATTCAGTTCTACTCTCCGGATCAGTGCTCAATATCTTTGCTGCATTGTGGGGACCAGTATATAGTAGTACAGTGCTGCATTGTGGTGACCACCAGTATATAGTAGTACAGTACAGTTGTCCATTGCTGTATCTTGCAGCTCCATGTCAGACTCAGTTCTATTCTCTGGATCAGTGCTCAATAACTTTGCTGCATTGTGGGGACCAGTATACAGTAGTACAGTGCTGCATTGTGGTGACCACCAGTATATAGTAGTACAGTACAGTTGTCCATTGCTATATCTTGCAGCTCTGTGTCAGACTCAGTTCTATTCTCTGTATCAGTGCTCAATATATGTGCTTCATTTTGGGGACCAGTATATAGTAGTACAGTACTACATTGTGGTGACCACCAGTATATAGTAGTACTGTACAGTTGTCCATTGCTGTATCTTGTAGCTCCATGTCAGACTCAGTTCTATTCACCAGATCAATGCTCAATATCTGTGCTGCATTGTGGGGACCAGTATATAGTAGTATATTACTGCATTGTGGTAACCAACAGTATATAGTAGTACAGTACAGTAGGCCATAGCATTATCTTGCAGCTCCATGTCAGACTCCGTTCTATTCTTCGGATCAGTGCTCAATATCTGTGCTGCATTTTGGGGACAAGTATATAGTAGTACAGTGCTACATTGTGGTGACCACCAGTATATAGTAGTACAGTACAGTTGTCCATTGTTGTATCTTGCAGCTCCGTGTCAGACTCAGTTCTATTCTGCAGATCAGTGCACAATATCTGTGCTGCATTGTGGGGACAAGTATATAGTAGTACAGTGCTACATTGTGATGACCACCAGTATATAGTAGTACAGTACAATTGTCCATTGCTGTATCTTGCAGCTCCATGTCAGACTCAGTTCTATTCTGCGGATCAGTGCACAATATCTGTGCTGCATTGTGGGGCCAGTATATAGTAGTACATTGCTGCATTGTGGTGATCACCAGTATATAGTAGTACAGTACAGTAGACCATAGCATTATCTTGCAGCTCCATGTCAGACTCAGTTCTTTTCTTCTGATCAGTGTTCAAAATCTGTGCTGCATTTTGGGTACAAGTATATAGTAGTACAGTGCTACATTGTGGTGACCGCCAGTATATAGTAGTACAGTACAGTTATCCATTGCTGTATCTTGCAGCTCTTTGTCAGACTCAGTTAATTTCTCTGTATCAGTGCTCAATATCCTTTCTGTATTGTGGGGACCAGTATATAGTAGTACAGTGCTGCATTGTGGTGACTAAAAGTATATATTAGTACAGTAAATTAGGACATAGCGTTATCTTGCAGCTCCGTGTCAGAATCAGTTCTATTAACCAGGTCAGTGCTCGATATCTTTGCTGCATTGTGGGGACCAGTATATAGTAGTACAGTACTGCATTGTGGTGACCACAAGTATATAGTAGTACAGTACAGTAGGCCAAAGCTTTATCTTGCAGCTCCATGTCAGACTCAGTTCTATTCTCTGGATCAGTGCTCAATAGCTTTGCTGCACTGTGGGGACCAGTATATAGTAGTGCAGTGCTGCATTGTGGTGACCACCAGTATATAGTAGTACAGTACAGTTGTCCATTGCTGTATCTTGCAGCTCCATGTCAGACACAGTTCTATTCTCTGTATCAGTGGTCAATATCTGTGCTGCATTGTGGGGACCAGTATATAGTAGTACAATGCTGCATTGCGTTGACCATCAGTACATAGTAGTACAGTACAGTAGGCCATAGCATTATCTTGCAGCTCCATGTCAGACTCAGTTCTATTTTCCGGATCAGTGCTCAATATATATGCTTCTTTTTGGGGACCAGTATATAGTAGTACAGTACTACATTGTGGTGACCACCAGTATATAGTAGTACTGTACAGTTGTCCATTGCTGTATCTTGCAGCTCCATGTCAGACTCAGTTCTATTCTCTGGATCAGTGCTTAATATCTGTGCTTCATTGTGGGGACCAGTATATAGTAGTAGAGTGCTGCATTGTGGTGTACACCAGTATATAGTAGTACAGTCCAGTAGGCCATAGCATTATATTGCAGCTCCATGTCAGACTCAGTTCTATTCCCTGGATCAGTGCTCAATATCTTTGCTGCATTGTGGGGACCAGTATATAGTAGTACAGTGCTGCATTGTGGTGACCACCAGTATATATTGGTACAGTACTGTAGTCCATTGCTGTATCTTGCAGCTCCGTGTCAGACTCAGTTCTATTCTCCAGATAAGTGCTCAATATCTGTGCTGCAATGTGTGGACCAGTATATAGTAGTACAGTGCTGCATTGTGGTGACCACCAGTATATAGTAGTATAGTATAGTTGTCCATTGCTGTATCTTGCAGCTCCATGTCAGATTCAGTTCTACTCTCTGGATCAGTACTCAATATATTTGCTGCATTGTGGGGACCAGTATATAGTAGTACAGTGCTGCATTGTGGTGACCACCAGTATATAGTAGTACAGTACAGTTGTCCATTGCTGTATCTTGCAGCTCCATGTCAGACACAGTTATATTCTCTGGATCAGTGCTTAATATCTGTGCTGCATTGTGGGGACTAGTATATAGTAGTACAGTGCTGCATTGTGGTGTCCACCAGTATATAGTAGTACAGTACAGTAGGCCATAGCATTATCTTGCAGCTCCATGTCAGACTCAGTTCTATTCCCTGGATCAGTGCTCAATATTTTTGCTGCATTGTGGGGACCAGTATATAGTAGTACAGTGCTGCATTGTTGTGACCACCAGTATATATTGGTACAGTACTATAGTCCATTGCTGTATCTTGCAGCTCCGTGTCAGACTCAGTTCTATTCTCCGGATCAGTGCTCAATAGCTTTGCTGCAATGTGGGGGCCATTATATAGTAGTACAGTACTGCAATGTGGTGACCACCAGTATATAGTAGTACAGTACAGTTGTCCATTGCTGTATCTTGCAGCTCCATGTCAGACTCAGTTCTGTTCTGCGGATCAGTGCACAATATCTGTGCTGCATTGTGGGGCCAGTATATAGTAGTTCAATGCTGCATTTTCGTGATCACCAGTATATAGTAGTACAGTACAGTAGACCATAGCATTATCTTGCAGCTCCAAGTCAGACTCAGTTCTTTTCTTCGGATCAGTGTTCAATATCTGTGCTGCATTTTGGGTACAAGTATATAGTAGTACAGTGCTACATTGTGGTGACCACCAGTATATAGTAGTACAGTGCAGTTATTCATTGATGTATTTTGCAGCTCTTTGTCAGACTCGGTTAAATTCTCTGTATCAGTTTTCAATATCTTTTCTGTATTGTGGGGACCAGTATATAGTAGTACAGTGCTGCATTGTGGTGACTAAAAGTATATAGTAGTACAGTAAATTAGGCCATAGCGTTATCTTGCAGCTCCGTGTCAGAATCAGTTCTATTCTCCAGGTCAGTGCTCGATATCTTTGCTGCATTGTGGGGACCAGTATATAGTAGTACAGTACTGCATTGTGGTGACCACAAGTATATAGTAGTACAGTACAGTAGGCCATAGCATTATCTTGCAGCTCCATGTCAGACTCAGTTCTATTCTTCGGATCAGTGCTCAATATCTGTGCTGCATTTTGGGGACCAGTATATAGTAGTATTGTGCTGCATAGTGGTGACCAACAGTATATAGTAGTATAGTACAGTTGTCCATTGCTGTATCTTGCAGCTCCATTTCAGACACAGTTATATTCTCTGGATCAGTGCTTAATATCTGTGCTGCATTGTGGGGACCAGTATATAGTAGTACAGTGCTGCATTGTAGTGTCCACCAGTATATAGTAGTACAGTACAGTAGGCCACAGCTTTATCTTGCAGTTCCAAGTCAGACTCAGTTCTATTCCCTAGATCAGTGCTCAATATCTTTGCTGCATTGTGGGGACCAGTATATAGTAGTACAGTGCTGCATTGTGGTGACCACCAGTATATATTGGTACAGTACTGTAGTCCATTGCTGTATCTTGCAGCTCCCTGTCAGACTCAGTTCTATTCTCCAGATCAGTGCTCAATATCTGTGCTGCAATGTGGGGACCAGTATATAGTAGTAGTACAGTGCTGCATTGTGGTGACCACCAGTATATATTAGTACAGTACAGTTGTCCATTGCTGTATCTTGCAGCTCCATGTCAGATTCAGTTCTACTCTCCGAATCAGTGCTCAATATCTTTGCTGCATTGTGGGGACCAGTATATAGTAGTACAGTGCTGCATTGTGGTGACCACCAATATATAGTAGTACAGTACAGTTGTCCATTGCTGTATCTTGCAGCTCCATGTCAGACACAGTTCTATTCTCTGGATCAGTGCTCAATATCTGTGCTGCTTTGTGGGGACCAGTATATAGTAGTACAATGCTGCATTGTGGTGACCACCAGTATATAGTAGTACAGTACAGTAGGCCATAGCATTATCTTGCAGCTCCATGTCAGACTCAGTTCTATTCTTCGGATCAGTGCTCAATATCTGTGCTGCATTTTGGGGACAAGTATATAGTAGTACAGTGCTACATTGTGGTGACCACCAGTATATAGTAGTACAGTACAGTTGTCCATTGCTGTATCTTGCAGCTCCATGTCAGACTCAGTTCTATTCTGCGGATCAGTGCACAATATCTGTGCTGCATTGTGGGGCCAGTATATAGTAGTACAATGCTGCATTGTGGTGATCACCAGTATATAGTAGTACAGTACAGTAGACCATAGCATTATCTTGCAGCTCCATGTCAGACTCAGTTCTTTTCTTCGGATCAGTGTTCAATATCTGTGCTGCATTTTGGGTACAAGTATATAGTAGTACAGTGCTACATTGTGGTGACCACCAGTATATAGTAGTACAGTGCAGTTATTCATTGATGTATTTTGCAGCTCTTTGTCAGACTCGGTTAAATTCTCTGTATCAGTTTTCAATATCTTTTCTGTATTGTGGGGACCAGTATATAGTAGTACAGTGCTGCATTGTGGTGACTAAAAGTATATAGTAGTACAGTAAATTAGGCCATAGCGTTATCTTGCAGCTCCGTGTCAGAATCAGTTCTATTCTCCAGGTCAGTGCTCGATATCTTTGCTGCATTGTGGGGACCAGTATATAGTAGTACAGTACTGCATTGTGGTGACCACAAGTATATAGTAGTACAGTACAGTAGGCCATAGCATTATCTTGCAGCTCCATGTCAGACTCAGTTCTATTCTTCGGATCAGTGCTCAATATCTGTGCTGCATTTTGGGGACAAGTATATAGTAATACAGTGCTACATTGTGGTGACCACCAGTATATAGTAGTACAGTACAGTTGTCCATTGCTGTATCTTGCAGCTCCGTGTCAGATTCAGTTCTACTCTCCGGATCAGTGCTCAATATCTTTGCTGCATTGTTGGGACCAGTATATAGTAGTACAGTGCTGCATTGTGGTGTCCACCAGTATATAGTAGTACAGTACAGTAGGCCATAGCATTATCTTGCAGCACCATGTCAGACTCAGTTCTATTCCCTGGATCAGTGCTCAATATCTTTGCTGCATTGTGGGGACCAGTATATAGTAGTACAGTGCTGCATTGTGGTGACCACCAGTATATATTGGTACAGTACTGTAGTCCATTGCTGTATCTTGCAGCTCCGTGTCAGACTCAGTTCTATTCTCCAGATCAGTGCTCAATATCTGTGCTGCAATGTGGGGACCAGTATATAGTAGTACAGTGCTGCATTGTGGTGACAATCAGTATATAGTAGTACAGTACAGTTGTCCATTGCTGTATCTTACAGCTCCATGTCAGACATAGTTCTATTCTCTGGATCAGTGCTCGATATCTGTGCTGCATTGTGGGGACCAGTATATAGTAGTACAATGCTGCATTGTGGTGACCACCAGTATATAGTAGTACAGTACAGTAGGCCATAGCATTATCTTGCAGCTCCATGTCAGACATAGTTCTATTCTTCGGATCAGTGCTTAATATCTTTGCTGCATTGTGGAGACCAGTATATAGTAGTACAGTACTGCATTGTGGTGACCACAAGTATATAGTAGTACAGTACAGTAGGCCATAGCATTATCTTGCAGCTCCATGTCAGACTCAGTTCTATTCTTCGGATCAGTGCTCAATATCTGTGCTGCATTTTGGGGACAAGTATATAGTAATACAGTGCTACATTGTGGTGACCACCAGTATATAGTAGTACAGTACAGTTGTCCATTGCTGTATCTTGCAGCTCCGTGTCAGATTCAGTTCTACTCTCCGGATCAGTGCTCAATATCTTTGCTGCATTGTTGGGACCAGTATATAGTAGTACAGTGCTGCATTGTGGTGTCCACCAGTATATAGTAGTACAGTACAGTAGGCCATAGCATTATCTTGCAGCACCATGTCAGACTCAGTTCTATTCCCTGGATCAGTGCTCAATATCTTTGCTGCATTGTGGGGACCAGTATATAGTAGTACAGTGCTGCATTGTGGTGACCACCAGTATATATTGGTACAGTACTGTAGTCCATTGCTGTATCTTGCAGCTCCGTGTCAGACTCAGTTCTATTCTCCAGATCAGTGCTCAATATCTGTGCTGCAATGTGGGGACCAGTATATAGTAGTACAGTGCTGCATTGTGGTGACAATCAGTATATAGTAGTACAGTACAGTTGTCCATTGCTGTATCTTACAGCTCCATGTCAGACATAGTTCTATTCTCTGGATCAGTGCTCGATATCTGTGCTGCATTGTGGGGACCAGTATATAGTAGTACAATGCTGCATTGTGGTGACCACCAGTATATAGTAGTACAGTACAGTAGGCCATAGCATTATCTTGCAGCTCCATGTCAGACATAGTTCTATTCTTCGGATCAGTGCTTAATATCTTTGCTGCATTGTGGGGACCAGTATATAGTAGTACAGTACTGCATTGTGGTGACCACCAGTATATAGTAGTACAGTACAGTAGGCCATAGCATTATCTTGCAGCTCCATGTCAGACTCAGTTCTATTCTTCGGATCAGTGCTCAATATCTGTGCTGCATTTTGGGGACAAGTATATAGTAATACAGTGCTACATTGTGGTGACCACCAGTATATAGTAGTACAGTACAGTTGTCCATTGCTGTATCTTGCAGCTCCGTGTCAGATTCAGTTCTACTCTCCGGATCAGTGCTCAATATCTTTGCTGCATTGTTGGGACCAGTATATAGTAGTACAGTGCTGCATTGTGGTGACAATCAGTATATAGTAGTACAGTACAGTTGTCCATTGCTGTATCTTACAGCTCCATGTCAGACATAGTTCTATTCTCTGGATCAGTGCTCGATATCTGTGCTGCATTGTGGGGACCAGTATATAGTAGTACAATGCTGCATTGTGGTGACCACCAGTATATAGTAGTACAGTACAGTAGGCCATAGCATTATCTTGCAGCTCCATGTCAGACATAGTTCTATTCTTCGGATCAGTGCTTAATATCTTTGCTGCATTTTGGGGACAAGTATATAGTAGTACAGTGCTACATTGTGGTGACCACCAGTATATAGTAGTACAGTACAGTTGTCCATTGCTGTATCTTGCAGCTCCATGTTAGACTCAGTTCTATTCTGCGGATCAGTGCACAATATCTGTGCTGCATTGTGGGGCCAGTATATAGTAGTACAATGCTGCATTGTGGTGATCACCAGTATATAGTAGTACAGTACAGTAGACCATAGCATTATCTTGCAGCTCCATTTCAGACTCAGTTCTTTTCTTCGGATCAGTGTTCAATATCTGTGCTGCATTTTGGGTACAAGTTGTCAGAGTCGAAAAATATAGTGATTCACAATGCCTTATACTTACCCCAATGCACGTACCCGCTGCTCGTGCACCTACTCCCCGTGCGTACGCATCCCCTCAGGTTACGTAAAGGCCGCTTCGACGTCGCCTGCGCATTGAGATGTGTATTTATGGCGGAGTTTCTGAGCGACTAGCGAGCGACTCTATCGCAACATATTTAACTTAAATAGTGTGTTTGGTAGATAATAGTTCCCTTAACAATGTTAGCAAGTATGTTTAGTGTATGTGGTTCATGGACATGGGGCTCCCTCTTTGCATGATACGAAGGGTCTGACAAAGGTTGAACGGGGGTGTTTAGTATCTAACTGAAGAGTATTTTAATAGTAACATTTCAGTGTTGGTTAGGAAGAGATCGTTCGCTCCTGCGTATAGTTATGTTTAAAAGAAGTTTATAGACATTCACTGTATTTGCAAATCATTATCCATGCGGCGGGAATCCTGAATAGTTGGAAGTAGTCACAGCCCACCTGTTCGAATCCACCTATGACCTTTTGTTATAATGCAGAGACACATTCCTGTGTCCAATGAGCAATGAGATTGTAGGGCCCATTGTACTGCACTGTATGTTGTGTATATAAAGGCCACCATTGCCAGACCAGCACTCACTTCTCTCTACAAAGGTTTTCACGGTGAAAAGCTGAGGGCTGGTTTCCAGAACGCGCTTGCGACTCATTCCCACGTGTGTAAGTTCTCTGTGGCCATTTTGTTATCCTTTAAGTGTTTTGCCATTTATTCTCTTTGTATTTTATTCTGTTTGCGATCGTTCACTATTGTTCACATTCATTTCTTGTTATTCTGTTTAGGTATTTATGTTAGGATTGTAGTGTATAAGCTGTAACTGTTTTCCCTTTATATATATATTTATATACTAAAGAATCTTCATAGAAGGTATTGGAACCTTACCAAGCATTGTGTGTTTCACCAGTTATTATAAAGGGTTTCTGAGCGTCTTAATCGCTCAAACAGCTTTCATATTATCAGGGTTAATCAGCGTTAAATTGTGGTAGTATTACAGTACTAAGGTTTACAGGATAAGCATACCCTTACAGTGTATTGTTAACAAGGTTGTCTGTGTGTAATCCAGTGAGCGTCAGCGCCGCTCGTATCCCACTCTCACGGTACAGCGTCCGCTACGCCAATAGCGTAGCATTACGGTACTCGGGCCGCCTATAGCGTGCTCGATACTAAGCGTAAGTCCTTGAGCGAACGTGCCACTCGTGCATCTCGACCTCGGCCTAGCGACTGCTACGCTAAGTGCGTACCATTACGGCACCTCGTGCGCCTATTGCGTACATAGTCTATAATAAGTATATAGCTTAGGTTCAAGGTAAATATTTTGCTTTGTCTTTTGGGGCCTCGTCCGTCCTCCTCATATCCACAGCTTAGCGAAGCCATGCAGACTTTATCCATCAGCAAAGGGCAGAAAGGTAGTATCCTGGGGATACGGCAGTGCTGACTGAATAAGCGTCTGCGTCTGCTCCGCTCGGTTTGCAGGGATGCTGGTGGAATCCGGAACCAAAAGGTAAGAACGGTAAGCTATTGTCTTTTAAAAAATATGGTTTAAATTTCTGTATTGGTGCAAATTGCATACGCAACACACACACACCTGTATTTTCATTTGTGTATTTTTTCGCACATCTACCCTCCTGTTTGCCATTTGCATTTGATAACGTGCTGAGAAAATTTGTTGCTCTTTTTGTTAAAAGTAAAGAGTAATACTTAAGGGAGTAATTGTAAAAACACGCACACAGCATAGAAGATACTGTGTAATGTTCGGTAAGCGATTATAGTTGAATATCGTTTACATTTATAGAAGCGTGTTATTTGTGTTACTGCGGTCGTATCCGGTCTGTGTACACATGTCTCTCACCGAGTGCGAGTCAAGCGTACGCGACGCAAAGGCGTACACACGTAGCGTATATTACGCAACGTGCGTACAGATACGCCCACTAGATACAAATCACACGATAGCATTGATACAGAAGGCGATACAGAAACCACGCGATAATAGCACAATTTCTTTCAGTTTCCTAAAACTAGTTTTAAAAAAAGATCCTTCTCTTGCTGCAACTCCTCTAGGATTAATCTGTGTTACCTGAATGAAAGAAATTTTCTGTACAGAAAAATCAAAGTATATTTGAAATGAAAGTAGCGTGCGTATGCAAGTGAATTTTTCTTTGGAGTGAACCCCGGAAGTCGGGATCTCGTAGAAGGACACCCGTGAAGTGAACACGTGGTGGCGTGGGAGAAGGCCATCTCACGTTAAACATTGAATAAGGTAAAAGGAGCAATTAGTGTTACAGCAGACCAGAAGGTCAGCTAAAGTCAGAAATCCGTTAAAAGTACCTATACGAAGTTCTGAAAACCCTGACTTAAGAAAGGTCAGAGGTAGTGAAGCGCAACACCGGGAGTTGGCGCAAGACCCATATAGGCCCGTGTTGAGAATACGCTCCGGCTGAAGGTTTCGCAGCCTAAACAACTGATTCCGCTGGTCTTAAGGCGAATAAGTAATAGTTACTTATACGAAGTGCGACTGTACCGCACGTAATTGTGTGCATTAGTTGGTTACCTTGATACCCATTCAGTTTTGTGGGATCATAAACGCTATTTGTACATTCTAACGTGATTTGTGTAGGTTTTTTTTATTTTAAGGGAGGTTCGCTGATCACACAGGAATTCTCCAGCAACCGATATTTACTGGGGAGGGTAGCATACTCCCACACGCCCCAGTAAATAGAGGTTCAGGTTGCAGGGGCCCTAGGTTGAGTACGCCAGCGCTGAAGCAGTGTGTGGGCATATTGGTCGACGTGGGCGAGAGTGAGTGAAGGCACTCGTTGAACTTTCACCGGCGCCTTACCTCTGGGACCTTGGTTTGTGTAGGCCATACCTGCAAAAGAAATGGGGGCCAGTTGCTCAAGTAAGGGACGATCAACCAAGGTTAAGGTTGATTTAGTACCACGACCAGTCGGGTCGGCCAGGTATATCATGTGTGAGAAATATGGTTCACACGCCGAGGTTTTATGCAATGAGTGGGAACGTATGACTATGAACGATGGGGAAAAGTTCCCCAGGGTGGGCAGTTTTAATCCTGAGGTGTTGCAGAATTTAAGGAGAAAGATATGTCTAATAAAGTCCGGGAAGAGACGAATTAGACATTATGATTATTTACAGTTATGGCAACAGGAAGGTGAGATTCAAAGAGGATTAGCCCAAGCTGCTGGTTCCAATCCTATCAGGAAACTGATAGCCACCGCACCACCACCACCATACATAACAGGAGAGAAAATGGCTGCAGAAAATAACACACTGGTACATGGTAAAAATGCACTTAATCTATGTATTAGTGATAAGAGTAAGGTAGATAACTGTATTGATGCTAATGCTAAACCGTGCAAGTTGTATCCCATTTTAAACTTCCCCCAGGACGGCGAACAGGAAGATGAGCCTACCACAATATCGGTACTCTCTCTAGCAGCCACCATAAGAGAGACTACAGTGGGCACAGCCCAACCAGTAAGAGGAGTAGCAAAGGCCCCTAGTGGAGGGACAGGTGAGGTTGTGTCAGCAGGTAAGTACGGCACTGTACATTACGCAGAAACTATTACACCACACATTGTAGAATCAACCCAGAGTGATGTTATTGAACTTAATCCTGTCAGGGTAATTACAGTCCCCAATAGGAGGACTGACACATCGGGAGTCACTCCCGTCAGGAACATCGCAATGTATTTCCCCTTTTCCCGGACAGAATTAAGAGCAATTATGTCTGAATTTCCTGATCCTAGGAAAGATCTAGTTGCAAGCCAAAGGTTCGTCAGAGAACTAGGTAACTCCGCAGAACCCAATAACAAAGATTGGCGAACGGTGCTGAGGGCATGTTTGCCCTCCAATATCGATTCTGCTAAATTTATCACAGATTGTAAGTTAGATGAAGAGATACCGCTCACTGATGAGTACAATCAGGATAATGTAAAGTGAATCAATCTGCAGTTAGGAGTGTATTTCCCAGCTGTTGTCAAGTGGAACAAAATCTTCTCCATAAGGCAAAAAGAGGGTGAAACAGCTTCTGATTATTTTCATCGGGCACTGCAGGAAATGGCTAGGTACACTGGAATAGAAGACATTAAGACTAGTGTGCATCATAGGGAAGTAGCAGTTTCTGTGTTAATGGATGGTTTAAAGGAAGTGTTGAGAACAAGGGTACAGACCACTCAACCAAGTTGGCGAGGTTTGTCGGTGGCTGCTTTGAGAGAGACCGCTATTGAACATGATCGGAATATCATGAGACACAGGGAGTCACAGGGCGATAAGCTGATGGCAGTAAGTATACAAACCCTTACCACAAAGCCACCTCAGCAAAGGCCCCAGACCCCTGTGGGTAAGTCAACTGTAATAACATGTTATAACTGTCACAGAGAGGGACATTTTGCACGGAATTGTATGTTTAAAGACACCCATAAGGTATATCAACCCCCTAGACAATGACAAGACACACGTAATTGGGATCAGGGACCGCAGAAACGGAGTTATGAGCCACATGCAGGGGAAACAAAAAGGTACCCACCAAGAAGAGACTGGCAAGTCTCTGACAATTCCCAGACAATCCCTCCACATGTTGTAGCTGCCAACGCGCTGCGTGGAGGTCAACACACACAATAGGGGTGGGGCCACACCTGTAGTCTGCAACCAGTGAAATTAATTGCGAGCCTTGGCAGTGAACCCGAGGTCACAATTGATGTAGCTGGTAGATCTCTACCTTTCCTTGTAGATACGGGGGCGGCCAAGTCAGTGATAAATTCAACAGTGGGTATGAAGACCACTGGTAGAACAATTCCAGCCATGGGAGTAACGGGAGTAGTACAACACTACCCTTTAAGCAAGACAGCAGAGATTACGATAGGGCCTTTGCAGACCAAGCACTCCTTTTTGCTAGCTGCATCGGCTCCGACTAATCTACTTGGGAGAGATTTACTGTGCAAGATGGGGTGTGTCATATATTGTACTCCTGGAGGTGTGTTCTTGGATATACCCGAGAACCACGCTCAGGAAGTGCAGGATATGCTAGATTCCCCACAAAGGTTAATGACGCATACTGCTGTTACAGAAAGGTGTCCGTCCAAGGTAGAAGAAATGACTTCCCAGATACCGGAGTCACTTTGGACCAAGGATGGACAAGACACTGGATTAATGGCAAATGTAGCTCCTGTAGTAGTTCAAGTAAAAGATGATAGGATAGCTCCAAAAATCTCACAGTATCCTCTGAAGCCAGAGGTGGAGTTAGGAGTTTACCCAGTAATAGAACGCTTGATACAACAGGGCATTCTGGTTAGGACGTCCAGCACTGCCAATAGTCCCATCTTCCCTGTGAAAAAGAGTGGGGGGAGGGGTTACAGGCTAGTGCAGGATCTAAGGGGGATCAACAAAATAGTTGAGAGCCAATTCCCCGTAGTGCCAAATCCAGCTGTCATCCTTATGCAAATCCCTCCCACTGCAAATTTTTTCACTGTAATTGACCTCTGCTCCGCTTTCTTCTCGGTACCTCTGCACCCTGACAGCCAATATTTATTTGCATTCACATACAGAGGAGTACAGTACACCTGGACCCGTTTACCACAAGGTTTCATTGACAGCCCAAGTATTTTCTCGCAGGCTTTGCATGATTGTTTACAATCCTTTCAACCTGAGAGCGGATCAGTATTAATACAGTATGTAGACGACTTACTGCTGTGTTCTGATTCACTCGAATCGTCCTTGAGAGACACAAAACAGCTTCTGTTTAATCTTTCTGATACAGGACACAAGGTTTCAAAGGACAAGTTACAATTATGCCAAACCAAGGTAAAATATTTGGGACATTGTTTGACACAAGGACTGAGACACCTTACCGCTGATAGAATTCAGGCAGTTCGCGACATGACCCTGCCACAAACCCAACAACAAATCCGCACTTTCCTAGGAATGTGAGGGTATTGCCGTAACTGGATCCCAGGATTTTCCATACTAGCCCTACCTTTGCAAGAAATGGTCTCATCAAACAAACCAGATCGGATTTCGCACACAGATGAGTCCGAGTTGGCATTTGAGAGACTCAAACAGTGCCTAACGCAGGCACCAGCATTAGGTATGCCAGATTATGGAAAACCCTTTGAACTGTATGGTACGGAAAGTGCTGGGTGCGCAGCAGGTGTTTTAACCCAGTAGCATGGTGATTCCAGCAGGCCGGTAGCTTACTACAGTGCTCAGCTAGACACGGTAGCGCGATCCCTCCCCACATGCTTGCGAAGTGTTGTGTTAGGTTCCTGGTGCTCAGAACAAGGGAGATGTTATGAAGCGAGTCCAGAGCACCAGGACGTAATGCTGGGAAAGGGGAATAAAAAGGGAATAGCCCCTGGCGCCCTATCTCCGTTGTCTCGCCCGTGCTGTCAGTACACTCTTGCGAGACTATGGTTGCTTGAGCCCATGGCAGCCGCGTTTGAAGGGCGGATTACGTCTGCCCAACTTCGATGCCCCCTCGGGTCTTAATGAGAGACAAAGAGTGTTCCGAGACAGAGTGATAACAAGGGAAAACAGCGGCCTAGGCCGACGGACGCGGCAGAGCCGCTACTCACGGAACCGGTACGAATACTGGCAAACGGACAGGAACTCCCAATGCTGCTGACACAGACTCTCAGAACTGGAGGACAGGCAGAATCCCAAACGACAGACCGGTGGACACCAAGAAGCCAGAAACTCGACCAGGCATAGGCAAAGCCACTGGACTTCTGTACAGGAACACTTCACGGCAGGACACGGGATCAGACACAGGAATCGACACAGGGACTGACACAGGAATCGACACAGGAAGCAGTTCGACAGACACTGCTACACAGGAGCTCAGGAATTGGCAGGAACAAGCTCAGACTCAAGCAGACTAGAAACCAAGAAATATCACCAGCGTCTGTGAATAGCACTGAGCCAGCATATAACAGGGAGGCCTAATTAATAATCTCATGCAGCTGCCCTGTTGCATGACTCCAAACTGACAAGATGCAATTAGCAGCCAGGTGAGGCTGAACACATGGGAACAAGCTGCAATTACACAGACTCACCAGCGGCAGCAACCAAGATTACTCTTAAACAGAGCAACGGGAAATCCTGGCCTGCGAAACAACTTATAAACATAAAATAGGAATGAACCTGTGGTTCATAACAGTATCCCCTCCTTAAGGGTGAGTTCCGAGCACCCCATGACACCCACGGGTAACATGAACAGAAGAATAACATAAAATACCTAACTGACATGCAAAACAGGAATGAGCCACAGCTGTGGCTCATAACAGTACCCCCCCCCCTTGAGGAGGGGTCAAAGGACCCCAAAATACAGACTATCCAAAACAAGGGATACAAAAAAAAAAAAACCTGACACACTGGTCTAACAGACACGAAAACAGAAACAAGCTGCAACCACAGCTTGTAACAGTGCCCTACCCCTGACGATGGCCACTGGACACAAGATAAGGGAAAAAAAATATATATTTTTTTTTATATCAAGGCAAGGGTCAAAAATTATTTCTTTTTCTTCTTCTTCTTTTTACAAAGCACTTTAGGTCTGACCAAGGTAATTCCCCAAACATTGTCTGAACTGATGGTACCACCCAGCAAGGCTGCGTTCAAATCAGAGACAGGTTTCTTACCCTTGGGAGCTGAACTTTCTGGCAAAGTACTATTATTAGAAGAAGAAAAGTCAGAAAAGTACATCCTGCAGTCAAAACAAAGGGCTTGGACTCTTGTGCCGAGTTTACAGTTTTTGGTGGACTCAGCAGACAAGACGGGTGACTTAGAGGAACCTGAACCAATTTCTTTGGAACCATATCTTTTAATAATTGCATCACTGAATGCTGGGGGATCCTGAAGAATGGGATCTTCAGCTTTCATTAGGCTGGTCGCCCACTCAAAAGGCTCTCCTCTAAAAGAATAAATCAGATAAAGCACAATGTTCTCTGAAGTGATGCCCAGAAATGGTCTAGACAACATAATAATGTAATAGTGTTTGTAAAGCGCCAGAAATTGGGCTAAGTCCCCATCAAAGATTATGGATGTTGAGACATCAGAGTCAGGATCTGTTTCCTTCACATCTGACTGACTGGAGTGCCTTGCTAGGACCTGGTCACTATTGACCTTACTCGAGGCTGAGACTCTCTGAACCCCACCCGGGGCAGTGACTTTCTGAACCCCACATGGGGCAGTGACTTTCTGAACCCCACCCGGGGCAGTGACTTTCTGAACCCCACCCGGGGCAGTGACTTTCTGAACCCCACCCGGGGCAGTGGCCTTCGGGAACCCCGCTGGGGCAGTGGCCTCCGGGAACCCCGCTGGGGCAATGGCCTCCGGGAACCCCGCTGGGGTCAGCACCTCGGATTCTTTTACTGGGACCGAGCCGTCGGCCTCCCCCACTGGGACCGAGCCATCGGCCTCCCTCACTGGGACCGAGCCATTGGCCTCCCTCACTGAGTCGATAATTATCGAAACTTCTCCCGGGACTATGACTTCCGGGACTTTTGCTGAAGCTATAACCTTCAGCACCTCCACTAATGCTACACCTCTTAAGTTCTTTCCTGGGGAAGCAACCTCTAGACCCTTCTTAGAGGCTGCGTCTCTCGAGACCCCACTTGGGGATATTACTTCAAAGATCCCTTCTGGGGTTTTGCTTCTCGAGTTCCCTTCTAGAACTATGGTTTCAGATACCCTTTCTGGGGTTGCGCTCTTCAAGTCCCTACCTGGGGTAACAGCTTCTAAGACCCCTTCTGGTATGGAAACCTGAACTATAATATTTGATGTCCCTCTATAAGCTAGGGCATCGGGTACCGCTCCAGCACTCTGGGCATCGGGTACCGCTCCAGCACTCTGGGCATCGGGTACCGCTCCAGCACTCTGGGCATCGGGTACCGCTCCAGCACTCTGGGCATCGGGTACCGCTCCAGCACTCTGGGCATCGGGTACCGCTCCAGCACTCTGGGCATCGGGTACCGCACCAAGATCCTGAGCATCGGGCACCTTTCCAGGACCCTTGGCAACGGGCACCACTCCAGGACCCTGGGCAACGGGCACCACTCCAGGAGCGTGGGCAACAGGCACCACTCCAGGACCCTGGGCAACAGGAACCACTCCAGGAACCTGCAACTCTGCTTCAACAGGAAACTCAAGAGAGGAGAGAAACATTCTCTTTTGATTCCTGAATCTATAATTGGGGTCCCTTGCCCAAGGACCCCAATTATAGGACAGAGAGCTTTTTAGTGTGGGTTGTGTGACAAGTACCTCTGCCACAGTAGAGACAGGAGTAGGTCTTGTATCCTGACTCAACTTGGCCAGAGGGCAAGACTCGTCATCACACTTTGGCTTGCGCAACTCACAGGTCTGCATATAGTGGCCTAAACCCCCACAATATAGGCATAAGTTTAAGTTTCTGCGACGCAGACGCTCCTCTTCTGAGAGCCTGGGCCGCAGAAAACTTTTAAACCTTTTCTCTTCAATTAAACCAGAGGATTCTCTTGTCACCATACTGTGAACAAGAGTCTCTTTAGAGATAGATGTACTTTCAACGACTTCTGGCAAGATGAGCAAGATTTTAGTCAGAAGGTTTTGCAGTTGCTTAAATGATTGCTGCAAAACTTCTAGTCGCTCTGGTCTCAAAGCACTAAAAGCAGAGTTCAGGGCTGAGAGAGATGCCTGCAGGGCTTGCATAGTAGACATAGGAGGATTTAAAACTAGACAAGGCAAGACTAGACAAGGCAAGACTAAATTTTTGCTAAACAAAACAAGACTGGTTTGTTTTTTTTAAACACCGGACTGGATTCTAAACACCGGACTGGATTCTAAACACCGAATTCTAGACAGGACTGGATTCTAAACACCGGATTGGATTCTGCACACTGAATTCTAGACAGGACTGGATTCTAGACTAGACACTGGACTGGGCCAAAAAAGAAAAAAAAGTTTTATTTCTTTTTTTGTGGTTGGGCTTGTGATAATGTTAGGTTCCTGGTGCTCAGAACAAGGGAGATGTTATGAAGCGAGTCCAGAGCACCAGGATGTAATGCTGGGAAAGGGGAATGGAAAGGGAATAGCCCCTGGCGCCCTATCTCCGTTGTCTCGCCCGTGCTGTCAGTACACTCTTGCGAGACTATGGTTGCTTGAGCCCATGGCAGCCGCGTTTGAAGGGCGGATTACGTCTGCCCAACTTCGATGCCCCCTCAGGTCTTAATGAGAGACAAAGAGTGTACCGAGACAGGGTGATAACAAGGGAAAACAGCGGCCTAGGCCGACGGACGCGGCAGAGCCGCTACTCACGGAACCGGTACGAATACTGGCAAACGGATAGGAACTCCCAATGCTGCTGACACAGACTCTCAGAACTGGAGGACAGGCAGAATCCCAAACGACAGACCGGTGGACACCAAGAAGCCAGAAACTCGACCAGGCATAGGCAAAGCCACTGGACTTCTGTACAGGAACACTTCACGGCAGGACACGGGATCAGACACAGGAATCGACACAGGGACTGACACAGGAATCGACACAGGAAGCAGTTCGACAGACACTGCTACACAGGAGCTCAGGAATTGGCAGGAACAAGCTCAGACTCAAGCAGACTAGAAACCAAGAAATATCACCAGCGTCTGTGAATAGCACTGAGCCAGCATATAACAGAGAGGCCTAATTAATAATCTCATGCAGCTGCCCTGTTGCATGACTCCAAACTGACAAGATGCAATTAGCAGCCAGGTGAGGCTGAACACATGGGAACAAGCTGCAATTACACAGACTCACCAGCGGCAGCAACCAAGAGTACTCTTAAACAGAGCAACGGGAAATCCTGGCCTGCGAAACAACTTATAAACATAAAATAGGAATGAACCACTACCTGTTGTTCATAACAGTATCCCCTCCTTAAGGGTGAGTTCCGAGCACCCCATGACACCCACGGGGAACATGAACAGAAGAATAACATAAAACACCTAACTGACATGCAAAACAGGAATGAGCCACAGCCGTGGCTCATAACATGTTGCAGCGATAGCATTGCTAGTAAGTAAAAGCGAAGATGTAGTGCTAGGACACAACCTGACCATACACACACCTCATGCAGTGTCAGCCTTACTGAATTCTGCCCAAACCAGACACGTCTCATCCGCACGGTTTACAAGATGGGAATTAGCACTAATGGCCCCTGTAAACATAGCCATAAGGAGATGCAGTGCACTAAATCCAGCAACGTATCTCCCAGGTGTGCCTGGACAGGCACAAAGGGTGGGGGATGAGAATGATGGCGAAGGAGGATTTAGTACAGACACTGACACACATGATTGTATGGAATATTTGACCCAAAATTTCATGGCAAGGCCTGACATCAGTGACAATCCACTGGAAGGTGTAGATTTTACTTTCTACACTGACGGTAGTTGCCATAGACAGACGGACTCGGGAGACTTGTGTACTGGATACGCAGTCGTAGATGACAAAGGTACCATAGAAGCGGAACCCCTGGGCCCACCTCACTCAGCACAAGTTGCTGAGCTGGTTGCCCTAACCAGAGCGTGTGAATTGGCTAAAGGTAAGTCAGCCAATATCTACACGGATTCTAGGTATGCTTTTGGAGTAGTGCATGATTTTGGGGCCCTATGGCGCCTTAGAAATTTCATGACGGCAGCTGGCACACCCGTGGCGCATGCAACTCACATCAAAAGACTTCTAGCAGCGATACAGGAACCTGACAGAGTGGCTGTTATTAAGTGTAAAGCTCACACATATAGCCAAGACCCAGTGTCACTTGGTAACAGCCGAGCAGACGAAGCTGCTAAATCAGCAGCCAGTACCCCCATGCAGACAGACACCACACAACTGATGGTATTTAATACTGTAAACACACAGAAATTGTATGAAATGCAAAATTTGTGTTCACCACAAGAAAAGGCAGTTTGGAGGTCAAAAGGATATGGCCAGGAGTCCTCAGGACTCTGGACAGATGGACAGGGTAAGCCAGTGGCACCCAGAGCATACCTTCCAAGTTTAGCGGAGGCGGCACATGGGCTGACTCATCTAGGCAAAGAAGGAATGTGTAAGTTGGTAAGAGCCTACTGGTGCACGCCAGGATTTTCCTCCATGCGAGTAAAAGAGCGATGACATGCCTCACCTGCTTGAGGAAAAATATAGGAAAGGCAATACCAACAGAGCCATCCCATATCCCTCCTACAGATGGTCCTTTCCAGGTAATACAAATTGATTTCATACAATTACCACCTTGTAGAAATGTAAAGTATGTATTGGTTTGTATTGATGTGTTTTCAAATTGGGTTGAAGCATTCCCCGCTGCCACAAATACCGCTACGTTTACCGCAAAGAAAATTGTGCAGGAATTTGTGTGCAGGTATGGTATCCCTAGAATAATTGAAAGTGATAGGGGTACCCATTTTACAGGTGAAGTCTTCCAGGTAATGTGTAAATTAATGGGAATTAATAGTAAGCTGCATACTCCGTACCGCCCCCAGGCGAGTGCGAAAGTGGAAAGAGTAAACAGCACTATTAAGAACAAGTTGAGCAAAGTGATGGCTGAAACAGTATTGTTGTGGCCGGAAGCTTTGCCAATTGTATTGTACAGCATCAGAACCACTCCCAGGTCCCCTCTTAATCTGTCTCCCTTTGAAATTCTTTTTGGTCGACAACCCCATGTTATGATTGACCCCCAGGATGATTTGAAATGTAACAATGAAGTAACCGTAAAATATTTGGTTAAGATGAGTAAGCAGTTAAGGAATCAAAATGACAACCTAAAGCTAGTGATTGTCATGACATTGAACCTGGGGAATATGTAATGATTCACAATTTTCTAAGCTCAGGTTGCCTTATTGACAGATGGGAAGGACCATACCAAGTCTTATTGACCAGCACGACAGCGTTAAAGGTTGCCGAGAGAGAGACTTGGGTCCATTCGTCTCACTGTAAGAAGGTCACTGATCCAGAGAGGTCCCGTGACAAAGAACAGACGGTAGAGGAAATTGTATCACTAGAGTGTCTGTTCCAGGAAGGTTGAGACGGCACCTGAGCACTGAGAACAATAAGATCGGAGGCGGTTGTCGAGCCAGATTTCTTCTTCCCTTTTGTTATTTTCTCCAGTTCCCATCTCCCTCCTTTTCTTCTCCCCCCTTCTTATTCTTCTCCTTTCCCTCCTCTAAGATGGACTTGCCCCAAGAGACTGTGTTCCGGATTTTCCTGTTGACCCTGTTGTTGACCAGAGCAGTCTGTTTCGGTGAGAGTACCAGTGAGGTCGAGAAGGGATCTGGAATGGGTTCTGATGATCAGGACGGATTCGTAGGATTCCAAGAGCAACACAATCACCGAGCAAAGGCGAGTATCAGAAAATGATCTGGTAGCCATGACATTAATAGACATTGTGAAGGATTGTTAGCTGAAGAGAACTGCATCTGTAGAAATTGTAAAAATATAGTTGAGGATGACTGCATCAAGAAATGTCAGTCCAGTTTTAATATCAACATGGACCGGCATCCATTGAGTGACTATCACTCATTAGTGGGTAAAGTGTTAAATCAGACAGACTGCTGGGTGTGCTCACAAGTACCTCAAGGTCATAGAAAGTCAGGACTAGTGCCATACCCTTTAACGACAGATGAGGTACTAGAGCTAAGGGGTGGGAGACCGGTGGACAAGAGATTTAATATTTCTAGTCCTCCTAGTTTTAAGCTCCACCAATACCATGTAGATAGGTCCCTAATATGTTTTAACATTTCCAATCCCCGAAAGCCGGGAAATTGGGAAGTGTCATGGAACAACCAAACCATGACATTCTCACACAGAGCCGACAGAATGCCCGTAGACTCAGAACTTATACGCCAAATAGCCGACAGTGGAAAATATTTCCGGTATAGGTACACTCTAGGAAGTAGGATCATGCGAGTTGGAGAATTATCACCAGGATACTGTGCACATGTCATACAGCCTGATAAGTGTACTAGACAAATGAGAGAGTTAGGGATAGGACTGTTTTCATGGAAGGTTTGTAATATGGTTATGTCATTTTCTATCCCATATGTCCTCCCCGATGATGCATATTTCATATGTGGGAGGAAGGCGTATAAGTGGCTTGCCCCAAACTCAGAGGGATTGTGTTACGTTGGAAAAGTATTGCCTGAAATAATGACCATTACCCATAACAAAATGAAAGACATTCACAGCAATGCTCAAGCTCCTTACACTCACACTCATTACGAACACATCGTTAAAAGACACCTTGTAGATAGGACAGAGCATGCGGCCTCTGATTTGATTCACGAATCCACCGGGATTCAATTCCTACTCTCGGTAGATATCACCCGTACCGCCAGAGGAGTTATAAATTATAGGTATATTAATGCGCTAGCAAACTTGATAGACAATATCACCGAAATGTATGATGACACCTTCAGATATACTGGAAGAGAGCTGCAAGCCTACAAAACGGAGCTGGTCCAGCATAGAATGGTTCTCAATTACCTCACAGCGGTAACAGGCGGGTATTGTGTCACCCTAGCAACTCAGTATGGTGTGAAATGTTGTACATATATCACTAACAGCACTGAGGACCCAACCGAGGTTATAGATCGAAAAATGGATGATATATTACAATTAAAGTGGGAGTTTCGAAGGAGGCACAATCTTACACTCGCTGCGGTGGGTAATGAATTGACTGGCTGGGTGTCATGGTTGAACCCACGGAATTGGTTTTCAGGTTTAGGAGAATGGGCTCAAGGAGTTATCATGGATGTAGGAAAATTTCTCTTGTGTATCCTGTGAGTTATCATACTGATTGGTCTGGTATTCAGATGTGTTCGGATCTTAATGAATTGCAAGCGTAGTACCAAATTGATGAGTTTGAGGAGTGAGGGCATTGTAACAACAACTAGTTTAATTTATGACCCGTCAATCGAGACAATGTTGTGATAAAATGTGATTCCACGGTCAGTTTCTTTCACCCGTTTCTCCTATGATTTTCTCCGAGGTACCAAGAGATCCACCTGGAAGAAGAATTTGATGACCATTTATACAAGACCACTGATGAACTGTGTCCCAGACACCTAATGAGCTTTTTAGAGACTGTAATTCTTTCTTTATGGACACTTGAAGAAGCTTTCGATTGCCAATAACCGCAAAGCTACAGTAAAGATACGACAATCCGGACAAGACATCAGACAAGACATCAACAAGACCCCAATCGGCGAACACATACATAATCATATGACTGTATTTATAACGCATGTTTCTTATCTTCATCTCTACAACCTCCATGTAGTACCCCACATAGTCGACAGGTGACTTTCACATATTAGCATTCACATACTTTCCCCCTTCATGTATCATCAACTAATGTGCACCCCATTTGTTGGAATTGAAAGCCGAAAAGAGCTCGGTAGAGTTTGACAGCCCATCCACAGACCCTTAATACGAGATAAGAAGGATTCAAATGTATACTTCGCGATACCTCGAAGCTTGATTTAGAACACGTACGGCACAATGATACATGACCCCACAGACATGGATTTCATACACACATGCTTTTACTATCTCACTAGGTCATACATTTCCCACCTCCTCCTCTCCTCCCTACTCCCAATCATAATGAGGTATTTACATGATAACATATATATTTTTCTGTTTGGATTGTTTAGAAAGTGGCAGTTATTATTGACTGCCAAAGGGTGGACTGTCAGAGTCGAAAAATATAGTGATTCACAATGCCTTGTACTAACCCCAATGCGCGTACCCGCTGCTCGTGCACCTACTCCCCGTGCGTACGCATCCCCTCAGGTTGCGTAAGGGACGCTCCGACGTCGCCTGCGCATGGAGATGTGTATTTACGGCAGAGTTTGTGAGCGACTAGCGAGCGACTCGATCGCAACATATTTAACTTAAATAGTGTGTTTGGTAGATAATAGTTCCCTTAACAATGTTAGCAAGTATGTTTAGTGTAAGTGGTTCATGGACATGGGGATCCCTCTTTGCATGATACGAAGGGTCTGACAAAGGTTGAACGGGGGTGTTTAGTATCTAACTGAAGAGTATTTTAATAGTAACATTTCAGTGTTGGTTAGGAAGAGATCGTTCGCTCCTGCGTATAGTTAAAAGAAGATTATAGACATTCACTGTATTTGCAAATCATTATCCATGCGGCGGGAATCCTGAGGATACCTCCCACCTGAATAGTTGGAAGTAGTCACAGCCCACCTGTTCGAATCCACCTATGACCTTTTGTTATAATGCAGAGACACATTCCTGTGTCCAATGAGCAATGAGATTGTAGGGCCCATTGTACTGTACTGTATGTTGTGTATATAAAGGCCACCATTGCCAGACCAGCACTCACTTCTCTCTACAAAGGTTTTCATGGTGAAAAGCTGAGGGCTGGTTTCCAGAACGCGCTTGCGACTCATTCCCACGTGTGTAAGTTCTCTGTGGCCATTTTGTTATCCTTTAAGTGTTTTGCCATTATTCTCTTTGTATTTTATTCTGTTTGCGAACGTTCACTATTGTTCACATTCATTTCTTGTTATTCTGTTTAGGTATTTATGTTAGGATTGTAGTGTATAAGCTGTAACTGTTTTCCCCTTATATATATATATATATATATATATATATATATATATATATACTAAAGAATCTTCATAGAAGGTATTGGAACCTTACCAAGCATTGTGTGTTTCACCAGTTATTATAAAGGGTTTCTGAGCATCTTAATCGCTCAAACAGCTTTCATATTATCAGGGTTAATCAGCGTTACATTGTGGTAGTATTACAGTACTAAGGTTTACAGGATAAGCATACCCTTACAATGGATTGTTAACAAGGTTGTCAGTGTGTAATCCAGTGAGCGTCAGCGCCGCTCGTATCCCACTCTCGCGGTACAGCGTCCGCTACGCCAATAGCGTAGCATTACGGTACTCGAGCCCCCTATAGCGTGCTCGATACTAAGCGTAAGTCCGTGAGCGAACGTGCCGCTCGTGCGTCTCGACCACGGCCTAGCGACTGCTACGCTAAGTGCGTACCATTACGGCACCTCATGCGCCTATTGCGTACATAGTCTATAATAAGTATATAGCTTAGGTTCAAGGTAAATATTTTGCTTTGTCAATGTATATAGTAGTACAGTGCTACATTGTGGTGACCACCAGTATATAGTAGTACAGTACAGTTATCCATTGCTGTATCTTGCAGCTCTGTGTCAGACTCAGTTTAATTCTCTGTATCAGTGCTCAATATCTGTTCTGTATTGTGGGGACCAGTATATAGTAGTACAGTGCTGCATTGTGGTGACTAAAAGTATATAGTAGTACAGTAAATTAGGCCATAGCATTATCTTGCAGCTCCGTCTTAGAATCAGTTCTATTCTCCAGGTCAGTGCTTGATATCTTTGCTGCATTGTGGGGACCAGTATATAGTAGTACAGTACTGCATTGTGGTGACCACAAGTATATAGAAGTACAGTACAGTAGGCCAAAGCGTTATCTTGCAGCTCCATGTCAAACTTGGTTCTATTCTCTGGATCAGTGCTCAATAGCTTTGCTGCATTGTGGGTACCAGTATATAGTAGTACAGTGCTGCATTGTGCTGACCACCAGTATATAGTGCTACAGTACATTAGACCATAGCATCATCTTGCAGCTCCATGTCGGACTCAGTTCTTTTCTTCGGATCAGTGCTCAATATCTGTGCTGCATTTTGGGTACAAGTATATAGTAGTACAGTGCTACATTGTGGTGACCACCAGTATATAGTAGTACAGTACAGTTATCCATTGCTGTATCTTGCAGCTCTGTGTCAGTCTCAGTTTAATTCTCTGTATCAGTGCTCAATATCTGTGCTGCATTGTGGGGACCAGTATAATAGTAGTACAGTGCTGCATTGTGGTGACCACAAGTATATAGTAGTACAGTACATTAGGCCATAGCGTTATCTTGTAACTCTATGTCAGAATCTGTTCTATTCTCCGGATCAGTGCTCGATATCTTTGCTGCATTGTGGGGACCAGTATATAGTATTACAGTACTGCATTGTAGTGACCACAAGTATATAGTAGTACAGTACTGTAGGCCAAAGCGTTATCTTGCAGCTCCATGTCAGACTCAGTTATATTATCTGGATCAGTGCTCAATATCTTTGCTGCATTGTGGGGACCAGTATATAGTAGTACAGTGCTGCATTGTGGTGACCACAAGTATATAGTAGTACAGTACATTAGGCCATAGAGTTATCTTGCAGCTCCGTGTCAGACTCAGTTCTGTTCTCCGGATCAATGCTCAAAATCTTTGCTGCATTGTGGGGACCAGTATACAGTAGTACAGTGCTGCATTGCGGTGACCACCAGTATATAGGGGTACGGTACAGTTGTCCATTGCTGTATCTTGAAGCTCCGTGTCAGACTCAGTTCTATTCTCCGGATCAGTGTTCAATATCTTTGCTGCATTGTGGGGACCAGTATATAGTAGTACAGTGCTGCATTGTGGTGACCACCAGTATATAGTAGTACAGTACAGTTGACCATTGCTGTATCTTGCAGCTACGTGTCAGGCTCAGTTCTATTCTCCTGATCAGTGCTCAATATCATTGCTGCATTGTAGGGACCAGTATATAGTAGTACAGTGCTGCATTGTGGTAACCACCAGTATATAGTAGTACAGTACAGTTGTCCATTGCTGTATCTTGCAGCTCCGTGTCAGACTCAGTTCTATTCTCCGGATCAGTGCTCAATATCTTTGCTGAATTGTGGGGGCCAGTATATAGTACTACAATGCTGCATTGTGGTGACCACCAGTATATAGTAGTACAGTACAGTTGTCCATTGCTGTATCTTGCAGCTCCATATCAAATTCAGTTCTTTTCTCCGGAGCAGCGCTCAATATCTTTGCTGCATTTTGGGGACCAGTATATAGTAGTACAGTACTACATTGTGGTGACCCCCAGTATATAGTAGTACTGTACAGTTGTCCATTGCTGTATCTTGCAGCTACGTGTCAGGCTCAGTTCTATTCTCCTGATCAGTGCTCAATATCATTGCTGCATTGTAGGGACCAGTATATAGTAGTAGTGCTGCATTGTGGTGACCACCAGTATATAGAAGTACAGTACAGTTGTCCATTGCTGTATCTTGCAGCTACTTGTCAGACTCAGTTCTATTCTCTATATCAGTGCTCAATATCTGTGCTGCATTGTGGGAACCGGTATATAGTAGTACAGTGCTGCATTGTGCTGACCACCAGTATATAGTAGTACAGTGCAGTAGGCCATAGCATTATCTTGCAGCTCCATGTCAGACTCAGTTCTATTCTCTAGATCAGTGCTCAATATCTGTGCTGCATTTTGGGGACCAGTATATAGTAGTACAGTGCTGCATTGTGGTGACCACCAGTAAATAGTAGTACAGTACATTAGGCCACAGAGTTATCTTGCAGCTACGTGTCAGACTCAGTTCTATTCTCCGGATCAGTGCTCAATATCTTTGCTGCATTGTGGGGACCAGTATATAGTAGTACAGTGCTGCATTGCGGTGACCACCAGTTTATAGTGGTACGGTACAGTTGTCCATTGCTGTATCTTGAAGCTCTGTGTCAGACTCAGTTCTATTCTCCGGATCAGTGCTCAATATCTTTGCTGCATTGTGGGGACCAGTATATAGTAGTACAGTGCTGCATTGCGGTGACAACCAGTATATAGTAGTACAGAACAGTTGTCCATTACTGTATTTTGCAGCTCCGTGTCAGACTCATTCTATTCTCCGGGTAAGTGCTCAATATCTTTGCTGCATTTTTGGGGCCAGTATATAGTACTACAATGCTGCATTATGGTGAAAACCAGTATATAGTAGTACAGTACAGATGTCCATTGCTGTATCTTGCAGCTCCATATCAGATTAAGTTCTTTTATCCGAAGCAGCGCTCAATATCTTTGCTGCATTGTGGGGACTAGTATATAGTAGTAGTGCTGCATTGTGGTGACCACCAGTATTTAGTAGTACAGTACAGTTGTCCATTGCTGTATCTTGCAGCTACGTGTCAGGCTCAGTTCGATTCTCCTGATCAGTGCTCAATATCATTGCTGCATTGTAGGTACCCGTATATATTAGTACAGAGCTGCATTGTGGTGACCACCAGTATATAGTAGTACAGTACAGTTGTCCATTGCTGTATCTTGCAGCTCTGTGTCAAACTCAGTTCTATTCTCTGTATCAGTGCTCAATATCTGTGCTGCATAGTGGGGACCAGTATATAGTAGTACAATACTGCATTGTGGTGACCATCAGTATATAGTAGTACAGTAGGCCATAGCGTTATCTTGGAGCTCCGTGTCAGAATCAGTACTATTCTCCAGATCAGTGCTCGATATCTTTGCTGCATTGTGGGGACCAGTATATAGTAGTATAGTACTGCATTGTGGTGACTACAAGTATATAGTAGTACAGTACATTAGGCCATAGAGTTATCTTGCAGCTCCGTGTCAGACTCAGTTCTATTCTCCAGATCAGTGCTCAATATCTTTGCTGCATTGTGGGGACCAGTATATAGTAGTACAATTGCTGCATTGAGGAGACCACCAGTATATAGTGGTACGGTACAGTTGTCCATTGCTGTATCTTGAAACTCTGTGTCAGACTCAGTTCTATTCTCCGGATCAGTGCTCAACATCTTTGCTGCATTGTGGGGACCAGTATATAGTACTACAATGCTGCATTGTGGTGACCAACAGTATATAGTAGTATAGTACAGTTGTCCATTGCTGTATCTTGCAGCTCCATGTCAGACACAGTTCTATTCCCTGGATCAGTGCTCAATATCTTTGCTGCATTGTGGGGACAAGTATATAGTAGTACAGTGCTGCATTGTGCTGACCACCAGTATATAGTAGTACAGTACATTAGACCATAGCATCATCTTGCAGCTCCATGTCGGACTCAGTTCTTTTCTTCGGATCAGTGCTCAATATCTGTGCTGCATTTTGGGTACAAGTATATAGTAGTACAGTGCTACATTGTGGTGACCACCAGTATATAGTAGTACAGTACAGTTATCCATTGCTGTATCTTGCAGCTCTGTGTCAGACTCAGTTTAATTCTCTGTATCAGTGCTCAATATCTGTGCTGCATTGTGGGGACCAGTATAATAGTAGTACAGTGCTGCATTGTGGTGACCACAAGTATATAGTAGTACAGTACATTAGGCCATAGCGTTATCTTGTAACTCTATGTCAGAATCAGTTCTATTCTCCGGATCAGTGCTCGATATCTTTGCTGCATTGTGGGGACCAGTATATAGTAGTATAGTACTGCATTGTGGTGACCACAAGTATATAGTAGTACAGTACTGTAGGCCAAAGCGTTATCTTGCAGCTCCATGTCAGACTCAGTTATATTATCTGGATCAGTGCTCAATATCTTTGCTGCATTGTGGGGACCAGTATATAGTAGTACAGTGCTGCATTGTGGTGACCACCAGTATATAGTAGTACAGTACATTAGGCCATAGCGTTATCTTGTAACTCTATGTCAGAATCAGTTCTATTCTCCGGATCAGTGCTCGATATCTTTGCTGCATTGTGGGGACCAGTATATAGTAGTACAGTACTGCATTGTGGTGACCACAAGTATATAGTAGTACAGTACTGTAGGCCAAAGCGTTATCTTGCAGCTCCATGTCAGACTCAGTTATATTATCTGGATCAGTGCTCAATATCTTTGCTGCATTGTGGGGACCAGTATATAGTAGTACAGTGCTGCATTGTGGTGACCACCAGTATATAGTAGTATAATACAGTTGACCATTGCTGTATCTTGCAGCTACGTGTCAGGCTCAGTTCTATTCTCCTGATCAGTGCTCAATATCATTGCTGCATTGTAGGGACCAGTATATAGTAGTACAGTGCTGCGTTGTGGTAATCACCAGTATATAGTAGTACAGTACAGTTGTCCATTGCTGTATCTTGCAGCTCCGTGTCAGACTCAGTTCTATTCTCCGGATCAGTGCTCAATATCTTTGCTGCATTGTAGGGACCAGTATATAGTAGTACAGTGCTGCGTTGTGGTAACCACCAGTATATAGTAGTACAGTACAGTTGTCCATTGCTGTATCTTGCAGCTCCGTGTCAGACTCAGTTCTATTCTCCGGATCAGTGCTCAATATCTTTGCTGAATTGTGGGGGCCAGTATATAGTACTACAATGCTGCATTGTGGTGACCACCAGTATATAGTAGTACAGTACAGTTGTCCATTGCTGTATCTTGCAGCTTCATATCAAATTCAGTTCTTTTCTCCGGAGCAGCGCTCAATATCTTTGCTGCATTTTGGGGACCAGTATATAGTAGTACAGTACTACATTGTGGTGACCCCCAGTATATAGTAGTACTGTACAGTTGTCCATTGCTGTATCTTGCAGCTACGTGTCAGGCTCAGTTCTATTCTCCTGATCAGTGCTCAATATCATTGCTGCATTGTAGGGACCAGTATATAGTAGTAGTGCTGCATTGTGGTGACCACCAGTATATAGAAGTACAGTACAGTTGTCCATTGCTGTATCTTGCAGCTACTTGTCAGACTCAGTTCTATTCTCTATATCAGTGCTCAATATCTGTGCTGCATTGTGGGAACCAGTATATAGTAGTACAATGCTGCATTGTGGTGACCATCAGTATATAGTAGTACAGTGCAGTAGGCCATAGCATTATCTTGCAGCTCCATGTCAGACTCAGTTCTATTCTCCAGATCAGTGCTCAATATCTGTGCTGCATTTTGGGGAACAGTATAAAGTAGTACAGTACTACATTGTGGTGACCCCCAGTATATAGTAGTACTGTACAGTTGTCCATTGCTGTATCTTGCAGCTCCGTGTCAGACTCAGTTCTATTCTCCGGATCAGTGCTCAATATCTGTGCTGCATTGTGGGGACCAGTATATAGTAGTATAGTGCTGCATTGTGGTGACCAACAGTATATGGTAGTATAGTACAGTTGTCCATTGCTGTATCTTGCAGCTCCATGTCAGACACAGTTCTATTCTCTGGATCAGTGCTCAATATCTGTGCTGCATTGTGGGGACCAGTATATAGTAGTGCAATGCTGCATTGTGGTGACCACCAGTATATAGTAGTACAGTACAGTAGGCCATAGCATTATCTTGCGGCTCCATGTCAGACTCAGTTCTATTCTTCGGATCAGTGCTCAATATCTGTGCTGCATTTTGGGGACAAGTATATAGTAGTACAGTGCTACATTGTGGTGACCACCAGTATATAGTAGTACAGTACAGTTGTCCATTGCTGTATCTTGCAGCTCCATGTCAGACACAGTTCTATTCTCTGGATCAGTGCTCAATATCTGTGCTGCATTGTGGGGACCAGTATATAGTAGTGCAATGCTGCATTGTGGTGACCACCAGTATATAGTAGTACAGTACAGTAGGCCATAGCATTATCTTGCGGCTCCATGTCAGACTCAGTTCAATTCTTCGGATCAGTGCTCAATATCTGTGCTGCATTTTGGGGACAAGTATATAGTAGTACAGTGCTACATTGTGGTGACCACCAGTATATAGTAGTACAGTACAGTTGTCCATTGCTGTATCTTGCAGCTCCGTGTCAGATTCAGTTCTATTCTCCGGATCAGTGCTCAATAGCTTTGCTGCATTGTGGGGACCATTGTATAGTAGTACAGTACTGCATTGCGGTGACCACCAGTATATAGGGGAACGGGACAGTTGTCCATTGCTGTATCTTGAAGCTCCCTGTCAGACTCAGTTCTATTCTCCGGATCAGTGTTCAATATCTTTGCTGCATTGTGGGGACCAGTATATAGTAGTACAGTGCTGCATTGTGGTGACCACGAGTATATTATAGTACAGTACAGTTGACCATTGCTGTATCTTATAGCTCCGTGTCAGACTCAGTTCTATTCTCCGGATCAGTGCTCAATATCTTTGCTGCATTATGGGGGCCAGTATATAGTACTACAATGCTGCATTGTGGTGACCACCAGTATATAGTAGTACAGTACAGTTGTCCATTGCTGTATCTTGCAGCTCTGTGTCAGACTCAGTTCTATTCTCTATATCAGTGCTCAATATCTGTGCTGCATTGTGGGGACCAGTATATAGTAATACAATGCTGCATTGTGGTGACCATCAGTATATAGTGGTACAGTGCAGTAGGCCATAGCATTATCTTGCAGCTCCATGTCAGACTCAGTTCTATTCTCCAGATCAGTGCTCAATATCTGTGCTGCATTTTGGGGACCAGTATATAGTAGTACAGTACTACATTGTGGTGACCCCAGTATATAGTAGTACTGTACAGTTGTCCATTGCTGTATCTTGCAGCTCCGTGTCAGACTTAGTTCTATTCTCCGGATCAGTGCTCAATATCTGTGCTGCACTGTGGGGACCAGTATATAGTAGTACAGTGCTGCATTGTGGTGTCCACCAGTATAGAGTAGTACAGTACAGTAGGCCATAGCATTATCTTGAAGCTCCATGTCAGACTCAGTTCTTTTCTTCGGATCAGTGCTCAATATCTGTGCTGCATTTTGGGGACCAGTATATAGTAGTACAGTGCTGCATTGTGGTGACCACCAGTATATAGTGGTACAGTACTGTAGTCCATTGCTGTATCTTGCAGCACCGAGTCAGACTCACTTCTATTCCCCAGATCAGTGCTCTTTATCGGTACTGCATTGTGGGGACCAGTATATAGTAGTACAGTGCTGCATTGTGGTGACCACCAGTATATAGTAGTACAGTACAGTTGTCCATTGCTGTATCTTGCAGCTCCATGTCAGACACAGTTCTATTCTCTGGATCAGTGCTCAATATCTGTGCTGCATTGTGGGGACCAGTATATAGTAGTGCAATGCTGCATTGTGGTGACCACCAGTATATAGTAGTACAGTACAGTAGGCCATACCATTATCTTGCGGCTCCATGTCTTACTCAGTTCTATTCTTTGGATCAGTGCTCAATATCTGTGCTGCATTTTGGGGACAAGTATATAGTAGTACAGTGCTACATTGTGGTGACCACCAGTATATAGTAGTACAGTACAGTTGTCCATTGCTGTATCTTGCAGCTCCATGTCAGACACAGTTCTATTCTCTGGATCAGTGCTCAATATCTGTGCTGCATTGTGGGGACCAGTATATAGTAGTGCAATGCTGCATTGTGGTGACCACCAGTATATAGTAGTACAGTACAGTAGGCCATAGCATTATCTTGCGGCTCCATGTCAGACTCAGTTCTATTCTTCGGATCAGTGCTCAATATCTGTGCTGCATTTTGGGGACCAGTATATAGTAGTACAGTACTACATTGTGGTGACCCCCAGTATATAGTAGTACTGTACAGTTGTCCATTGCTGTATCTTGCAGCTCCGTGTCAGACTTAGTTCTATTCTCCGGATCAGTGCTCAATATCTGTGCTGCATTGTGGGGACCAGTATATAGTAGTACAGTGCTACATTGTGGTGACCACCAGTATATAGTAGTACAGTACAGTTGTCCATTGCTGTATCTTGCAGCTCCGTGTCAGATTCAGTTCTATTCTCCGGATCAGTGCTCAATAGCTTTGCTGCATTGTGGGGACCATTATATAGTAGTACAGTACTGCATTGTGGTGACCACCAGTATATAGTAGTACAGTACAGTTGTCCATTGCTGTATCTTGCAGCTCCATGTCAGACTCAGTTCTATTCTGCGGATCAGTGCACAGTATCTGTGCTGCATTGTGGGGACCAGTATATAGTAGTACAATGCTGCATTGTGGTGACCACCAGTATATAGTAGTACAGTACAGTTATCCATTGCTGTATCTTGCAGCACTGTGTTAGACTCAGTTTAATTCTCTGTATCAGTGCTCAATATCTGTGCTGCATTGTGGGGACCAGTATAATAGTAGTACAGTGCTGCATTGTGGTGACCACAAGTAAATAGTAGTACAGTAAATTAGGCCATAGCGTTATCTTGTAACTCCATGTCAGAATCAGTTCTATTCTCCAGATCAGTGCTCAATATCTGTGCTGCATTTTGGGGACCAGTATATAGTAGTACAGTACTACATTGTGGTGACCCCCAGTATATAGTAGTACTGTACAGTTGTCCATTGCTGTATCTTGCAGCTCCGTGTCAGACTCAGTTCTATTCTCCGGATCAGTGCTCAATATCTGTGCTGCATTGTGGGTACCAGTATATAGTAGTATAGTGCTGCATTGTGGTGACCAACAGTATATAGTAGTATAGTACAGTTGTCCATTGCTGTATCTTGCAGCTCAATGTCAGACACAGTTCTATTCTCTGGATCAGTGCTTAATATCTGTGCTGCATTGTGGGGACCAGTATATAGTAGTAGAGTGCTGCATTGTGGTGTCCACCAGTATATAGTAGTACAGTACAGTAGGCCATAGCATTATCTTGAAGCTCCATGTCAGACTCAGTTCTTTTCTTCGGCTCAGTGCTCAATATCTTTGCTGCATTTTGGGGACCAGTATATAGTAGTACAGTGCTGCATTGTGGTGACCACCAGTATATAGTGGTACAGTACTGTAGTCCATTGCTGTATCTTGCAGCACCGAGTCAGACTCAGTTCTATTCCCCAGATCAGTGCTCTATATCGGTGCTGCATTGTGGGGACCAGTATATAGTAGTACAGTGCTGCATTGTGGTGACCACCAGTATATAGTAGTACAGTACAGTTGTCCATTGCTGTATCTTGCAGCTCCATGTCAGACACAGTTCTATTCTCTGGATCAGTGCTCGATATCTGTGCTGCATTGTGGAGACCAGTATATAGTAGTGCAATGTTGCATTGTGGTGACCACCAGTATATAGTAATACAGTACAGTAGGCCATAGCATTATCTTGCAGCTCCATGTCACTCAGTACTATTCTTCGGATTAGTGCTCAATATCTGTGCTGCATTTTGGGGACAAGTATATAGTAGTACAGTGCTACATTGTGGTGACCACCAGTATATAGTAGTACAGTACAGTTGTCCATTGCTGTATCTTGCAGCTCCATGTCAGACACAGTTCTATTCTCTGGATCAGTGCTCAATATCTGTGCTGCATTGTGGGGACCAGTATATAGTAGTGCAATGCTGCATTGTGGTGACCACCAGTATATAGTAGTACAGTACAGTAGGCCATAGCATTATCTTGCGGCTCCATGTCAGACTCAGTTCTATTCTTCGGATCAGTGCTCAATATCTGTGCTGCATTGTGGGGACAAGTATATAGTAGTACAGTGCTACATTGTGGTGACCACCAGTATATAGTAGTACAGTACAGTTGTCCATTGCTGTATCTTGCAGCTCCGTGTCAGATTCAGTTCTATTCTCCGGATCAGTGCTCAATATCTTTGCTGCATTGTGGGGGCCAGTATATAGTACTACAATGCTGCATTGTGGTGACCACCAGTATATAGTAGTACAGTACAGTTGTCCATTGCTGTATCTTGCAGCTCCATATCAAATTCAGTTCTTTTCTCCGGAGCAGCGCTCAATATCTTTGCTGCATTGTGGGGACCAGTATATAGTAGTAGTGCTGCATTGTGGTGACCACCAGTATATAGAAGTACAGTACAGTTGTCCATTGCTGTATCTTGCAGCTACGTGTCAGGCTCAGTTCTATTCTCCTGATCAGTGCTCAATATCATTGCTGCATTGGAGGGACCAGTATATAGTAGTACAGTGCTGCATTGTGGTGACCACCAGTATATAGTAGTACAGTACAGTTGTCCATTGCTGTATCTTGCAGCTCTGTGTCAGACTCAGTTCTATTCTCTATATCAGTGCTCAATATCTGTGCTGCATTGTGGGGACCAGTATATAGTAGTACAATGCTGCATTGTGGTGACCATCAGTATATAGTAGTACAGTGCAGTAGGCCATAGCATTATCTTGCAGCTCCATGTCAGACTCAGTTCTATTCTCCAGATCAGTGCTCAATATCTGTGCTGCATTTTGGGGACCAGTATATAGTAGTACAGTACTACATTGTGGTGACCCCCAGTATATAGTAGTACTGTACAGTTGTCCATTGCTGTATCTTGCAGCTCCGTGTCAGACTCGGTTCTATTCTCTGGATCAGTGCTTAATATCTGTGCTGCATTGTGGGGACCAGTATATAGTAGTACAGTGCTGCATTGTGGTGTCCACCCGTATATAGTAGTACAGTACAGTAGGCCATAGCATTATCTTGAAGCTCCATGTCAGACTCAGTTCTTTTCTTCGGATCAGTGCTCAATATCTGAGCTGCATTTTGGGGACCAGTATATAGTAGTACAGTGCTGCATTGTGGTGACCACCAGTATATAGTAGTACAGTACAGTTGTCCATTGCTGTATCTTGCAGCACCGAGTCAGACTCATTTCTATTCTCTGGATCAGTGCTCGATATCTGTGCTGCATTGTGGGGACCAGTATATAGTAGTGCAATGCTGCATTGTGGTGACCACCAGTATATAGTAATACAGTACGGTAGGCCATAGCATTATCTTGCGGCTTCATGTCACTCAGTTCTATTCTTCGGATCAGTGCTCAATATCTGTGCTGCATTTTGGGGACAAGTATATAGTAGTACAGTGCTACAATGTGGTGACCACTAGTATATAGTAGTACAGTACAGTTGTCCATTGCTGTATCTTGCAGCTCCATGTCAGACACAGTTCTATTCTCTGGATCAGTGCTCAATATCTGTGCTGCATTGTGGGGACCAGTATATAGTAGTGCAATGCTGCATTGTGGTGACCACCAGTATATAGTAGTACAGTACAGTAGGCCATAGCATTATCTTGCGGCTCCATGTCAGACTCAGTTCTATTCTTCGGATCAGTGCTCAATATCTGTGCTGCAGTTTGGGGACAAGTATATAGTAGTACAGTGCTACATTGTGGTGACCACCAGTATATAGTAGTACAGTACAGTTGTCCATTGCTGTATCTTGCAGCTCCGTGTCAGATTCAGTTCTATTCTCTGGATCAGTGCTCAATATCTTTGCTGCATTTTGGGGACCAGTATATAGTAGTACAGTGCTGCATTGTGGTGACCACCAGTATATAGTGGTACAGTACTGTAGTCCATTGCTGTATCTTGCAGCACCGAGTCAGACTCATTTCTAGTCCCCAGATCAGTGCTCTATATCGGTGCTGCATTGTGGGGACCATTATATAGTAGTACAGTGCTGCATTGTGGTGACCACCAGTATATAGTAGTACAGTACAGTTGTCCATTGCTGTATCTTGCAGCTCCGTGTCAGACTCAGTTCTATTCTTCGGATCAGTGCACAGTATCTGTGCTGCATTGTGGGGACCAGTATATAGTAGTTGTGACGACATGTGATGACACAGCTTGTGCGTCGTGTCGCTCAGTGGTAAGACACGTGGTTACTTTCCTAGCCCTGGTCCTACACATGGACTTCATCAATTGCCAATATGTTATTAGTTATATGTTAGGCAATATTGTATTATATTGTATGATGTTATTGTTACAAGGGTACAGTTATGTTTTCAATGTATATATATGAATGTAATGGTTATTGTGTTATAGTTTGTAAAATAATGTTTTCCCAATATGACTGATCAGATAACCTGTGTGTTTGCTGTTGTGTAGATACAGCCAGTCTCAGATGTCAGGCCATACACCCCCCTCATTCTTCCCCACACAATGGATTCCAGGCCACACAATCAGATTAAGTAAGGTTACTTTAGATAACATCTATTGTGGCCTAGGGGACATGCCTGGGCATGTGAAAATAGGGTTGCTCTGAAACTGTCTGGGGGTGTCGCCTTATTGTAGGAAAGACAAAGGTTTGATAATAGCAAAGAGGGAACGTGAGACAGAGGGTGAGAGAGAGGCAGGAGACTGACTAAGAAGTAATGTTCTGTCAGGAGCTCCAGGAGGGAATTGTCGTGTAGAATTGGATCACAGAAGTGTGCTGAACTGTGTTATAACCTATTCTGTTAATAAACCACTGTTGGTTTTTCATCTACCACCGTGACTGAGTGATTTTGAACCCAATATCTTCACATTTGGCGGCAGCGGTGGGATAACTCAAGACACCAGCAGAAAGGTATAAACCACAGCAGGCAATGGATTCCGCCCCGCTATGCTACCGTTACAGCAAGAAGGATCAACTACAGGACCTCTGTCGAGCAAGACGGATTGAGTTTAATACAGTGGATACCAAGGAATCCCTAATTGGAAAACTGGCTCAATGGGACGTTGAGCACCCTTGTGATAAGGAGGAAGAGGAGGATATGGTCGAGGCCTCAGCGGAGGAGACCAGTAATGGAACCAGGGCAGTGGAGCTTGTGGTTGGAAGTTTGTCAGCATATCGGCAGGCTGAGAATGCAGTACATTTGGGAGTACTGGAATGAAGCTCAGTGGGAAATCAGCAGGTGGAGTGTATCCAGCATACAGGACAAGTTGTGTCATCTTGGGAATGCGTTCATGCACTGCAGAAGTGAAGCAGCCACATGGAATCTGCTGGGGGAGCCAGAGTTTGAGGAATTCAGGGAGGAAGTGATCGCCACAGTGGCCCAAATGACACAAAGTATACAATATACAGAGACGGAAGAGCAAGTGCAGAGTAAATTGCCTTCCCGGACAGAGTCAGAAGAAGTGGCATTGGATCGGGGGCCCCTGGATACCCCAGCATGGCGAGGCCAGTGTTACAGGGTGGATGTGGAAAGGCACCACCTGCAACAGCTTCTCCCATACCCAAGGGAAGAAGTTGCCCAGTGGTCTATACAGAAGGAAGCACACGAAGTGAAGACAGCAGTGAGCACAATCCAGGCACCCCAGGAGGAACTGCACTACAACTTCCCTTTTGCTGAGATGGAGGATGAGGACTTGGTGAGAGAGTGTCAAGAACTGTCTGCCCAGTATGTTACACTGGAAAAGGATGACCTTGACCAGGTGGATGCAAGGAAGCGCTGTCTGCAACCCGTTCTCTTCTCCCTGGGGGAATGTCACAGTGAAACACTCAGTGACCGGCCTGAGCTGTGTTACAACTGGCTATTTGCAGGCTTGGAGGATATAGAAACCATCCCAGAGTGCCAGCGAGACATTGAGGAAGAAGTTGCCACTATCACCCGACCACCACTTCAGCAACAGAGCCTCCAAGGGAATCCTTCAGGTGAGCACCAACCAGTCCTGGCTACTGAACCATTTACAGTGTTGTGTTTGGGGGAGGCTACTGAAAATGAGAAGGGAGTGGGGTCTGTCATCCAAACACCCCAGGAGAAGATGCACTATGCCTTCCCATTGGCAGAGGTGGAAGAGGAGATCTCTGCGAGGGCAGCAGTAGGTGGTAATGTCCCAACTATAAGCATGGCTAGTGCAGACAGTGTCTCACTTCAGGCTGATCAGCATATTCGGCTGAGGGAGGCCTAGTGTGAAGCTATGTTCATGGCTGCCCCAGTTATTTTATCAGAAAAGGATGTTCAGGAAGGGCCCAGTGTATCTCCAGCAATTGTATCTCTCCCAGAAGATTCTGGAGGTCTGTTCTCATTCAGTGAACTTGATGGTAAGGAGCTGCAGTCTGAATGCCAGAATCTTCCCTGTGACTCAGAGAAAATCCAGGGATCAGACCTGGTGAAAATAGCATCAGCTCAGGAACTGGAAGGGAACATGTTGCTCTACTCTAGGGCACCTGAATGTGTTTTGGACTGGCATTGTGTGCAAGGTGAAATGACTGACTCTAACCAGGACAATGGTGGTCAGCCAGTACATGTAGCAGTGAATGGAGAAGGTAAGGCCACTGTCCCGGTGAACCTACATCCATGTTCCAGTACAACGATGGTCGAGTTGGTGGATACACACAAGGAAGCTGAGCAGATTGTACTCCAGGCCAAAGCATACAAGACTCAGAGTAGGATCCCACAAGTTACCCAGCTAGACAGGCTGGAGGAAGCATTTGCCCAGGATAGCACAGAAGAAACTTCTGGCATGAAGGAATCCCCATTGTGCCCTGACAATTACCATACCTGTGGTTCATGTTTGGGGGAGGGAAGCCACTGTCCTGATGCACCAGAGGTGATGGAAGTGGGGTTTCCAGGGAATACATGGTTGGGGAGGGAGAGTGAGGGCCCCAGAGATCAGATTTTGTTTATGGAGGAAAATTGTGACTATCTGAAATGTGAGGTTACCCAGTTGGGTGTAGGGGAATTATTAGGTCCCCAGGTGCAGTTATTGGACTTATTGAATTACACTGTTGCACATGCTGTTACCCCAACCCAGCGGCTGTCTACAAAGGGGACTTTGATTAATGTATTTAGATGGGACACCGGGGGGAAATACAAGAACTATGGACTGCTGATAACGTTTCCACCGGACCCTGGTAAGACTGTATTGAGTTATGCACTGTGGGCCACACACCCACCAGACCGGGGAAAGAAATTCCCACACAAGCCTCATGACAATTACCACAGACTTTGGACCTGGGACGCAGGTGGTCTCCGTACAAACTGTACAATGCTATTCACAAAAACCACCAGACCCACAAGAGAAACCTGCCAGTCATTATTATGACGGGGCACAGACTGTCTGATGTAGGAGAGCATCACTGCGCTCAGCAAGCTTCAGCTACTTAGGACACAGGGCGAGAAAGTAGGGGAAGGTAATGTGACGACATGTGATGACACAGCTGGCGCGTCGTGTCGCTCAGTGGTAAAAGACACGTGGTTACTTTCCTAGCCCTGGTCCTACACATGGACTTCATCAATTGCCAATATGTTATTAGTTATATGTTAGGCAATATTGTATTATATTGTATGATATTATTGTTACAAGGGTACAGTTATGTTTTCAATGTATATATATGAATGTAATGGTTATTGTGTTATAGTTTGTAAAATAATGTTTTCCCAATATGACTGATCAGATAACCTGTGTGTTTGCTGTTGTGTAGATACAGCCAGTCTCAGATGTCAGGCCATACACCCCCCTCATTCTTCCCCACACAATGGATTCCAGGCCACACAATCAGATTAAGTAAGGTTACTTTAGATAACATCTATTGTGGCCTAGGGGACATGCCTGGGCATGTGAAAATAGGGTTGCTCTGAAACTGTCTGGGGGTGTCGCCTTATTGTAGGAAAGACAAAGGTTTGATAATAGCAAAGAGGGAACGTGAGACAGAGGGTGAGAGAGAGGCAGGAGACTGACTAAGAAGTAATGTTCTGTCAGGAGCTCCAGGAGGGAATTGTCGTGTAGAATTGGATCACAGAAGTGTGCTGAACTGTGTTATAACCTATTCTGTTAATAAACCACTGTTGGTTTTTCATCTACCACCGTGACTGAGTGATTTTGAACCCAATATCTTCACAGTAGTACAATGCTGCATTGTGGTGACCACCAGTATATAGTAGTACAGTACAGTTATCCATTGCTGTATCTTGCAGCACTGTGTCAGACTCAGTTTAATTCTCTGTATCAGTGCTCAATATCTGTGCTGCATTGTGGGGACCAGTTTAATAGTAGTACAGTGCTGCATTGTGGTGACCACAAGTAAATAGTAGTACAGTAAATTAGGCCATAGCGTTATCTTGTAACTTCATGTCAGAATCAGTTCTATTCTCCAGATCAGTGCTCAATATCTGTGCTGCATTTTGGGGACCAGTATATAGTAGTACAGTACTACATTGTGGTGACCCCCAGTATATAGTAGTACTGTACAGTTGTCCATTGCTGTATCTTGCAGCTCCGTGTCAGACTCAGTTCTATTCTCCGGATCAGTGCTCAATATCTGTGCTGCATTGTGGGGACCAGTATATAGTAGTATAGTGCTGCATTGTGGTGACCAACAGTATATAGTAGTATAGTACAGTTGTCCATTGCTGTATCTTGCAGCTCCATGTCAGACACAGTTCTATTCTCTGGATCAGTGCTTAATATCTGTGCTGCATTGTGGGGACCAGTATATAGTAGTACAGTGCTGCATTGTGGTGTCCACCAGTATATAGTAGTACAGTACAGTAGGCCATAGCATTATCTTGAAGCTCCATGTCAGACTCAGTTATTTTCTTCGGATCAGTGCTCAATATCTGTGCTGCATTTTGGGGACCAGTATATAGTAGTACAGTGCTGCATTGTGGTCACCACCAGTATATAGTGGTACAGTACTGTAGTCCATTGCTGTATCTTGCAGCACCGAGTCAGACTCAGTTCTATTCCCCAGATCAATGCTCTATATCGGTGCTGCATTGTGGGGATCAGTATATAGTAGTACAGTGCTGCATTGTGGTAACCACCAGTATATAGTAGTACAGTACAGTTGTCCATTGCTGTATCTTGCAGCTCCATGTCAGACACAGTTCTATTCTCTGGATCAGTGCTCGATATCTGTGCTGCATTGTGGGGACCAGTATATAGTAGTACAGTGCTGCATTGTGGTGACCACCAGTATATAGTAGTACAGTACAGTTGTCCATTGCTGTATCTTGCAGCTCCATGTCAGACACAGTTCTATTCTCTGGATCAGTGCTCAATATCTGTGCTGCATTGTGGGGACCAGTATATAGCAGTGCAATGCTGCATTGTGGTGACCACCAGTATATAGTAGTACAGTACAGTAGGCCATAGCATTATCTTGTGGCTCCATGTCAGACTCAGTTCTATTCTTCGGATCAGTGCTCAATATCTGTGCTGCATTTTGGGGACAAGTGTATAGTAGTACAGTGCTACATTATGGTGACCACAAGTATATAGTAGTACAGTACAGTTGTCCATTGCTGTATCTTGCAGCTCCGTGTCAGATTCAGTTCTATTCTCCGGATCAGTGCTCAATATCTTTGCTGCATTGTGGGGGCCAGTATATAGTACTACAATGCTGCATTGTGGTGACCACCAGTATATAGTAGTACAGTACAGTTGTCCATTGCTGTATCTTGCAGCTCCATATCAAATTCAGCTCTTTTCCCTGGAGCAGCGCTCAATATCTTTGCTGCATTGTGGGGACCAGTATATAGTAGTAGTGCTGCATTGTGGTGACCACCAGTATATAGAAGTACAGTACAGTTGTCCATTGCTGTATCTTGCAGCTACGTGTCAGGCTCAGCTCTATTCTCCTGATCAGTGCTCAATATCATTGCTGCATTGTAGGGACCAGTATATAGTAGTACAGTGCTGCATTGTGGTGACCACCAGTATATAGTAGTACAGTACAGTTGTCCATTGCTGTATCTTGCAGCTCTGTGTCAGACTCAGTTCTATTCTCTGGATCAGTGCTCAATATCTGTGCTGCATTGTGGGGACCAGTATATAGTAGTGCAATGCTGCATTGTGGTGACCACCAGTATATAGTAGTACAGTACAGTAGGCCATAGCATTATCTTGCGGCTCCATGTCAGACTCAGTTCTATTCTTCGGATCAGTGCTCAATATCTGTGCTGCAGTTTGGGGACAAGTATATAGTAGTACAGTGCTACATTGTGGTGACCACCAGTATATAGTAGTACAGTACAGTTGTCCATTGCTGTATCTTGCAGCTCCGTGTCAGATTCAGTTCTATTCTCTGGATCAGTGCTCAATATCTTTGCTGCATTTTGGGGACCAGTATATAGTAGTACAGTGCTGCATTGTGGTGACCACCAGTATATAGTGGTACAGTACTGTAGTCCATTGCTGTATCTTGCAGCACAGAGTCAGACTCATTTCTATTCCCCAGATCAGTGCTCTATATCGGTGCTGCATTGTGGGGACCATTATATAGTAGTACAGTGCTGCATTGTGGTGACCACCAGTATATAGTAGTACAGTACAGTTGTCCATTGCTGTATCTTGCAGCTCCGTGTCAGACTCAGTTCTATTCTGCGGATCAGTGCACAGTATCTGTGCTGCATTGTGGGGACCAGTATATAGTAGTTGTGACGACATGTGATGACACAGCTTGTGCGTCGTGTCGCTCAGTGGTAAGACACGTGGTTACTTTCCTAGCCCTGGTCCTACACATGGACTTCATCAATTGCCAATATGTTATTAGTTATATGTTAGGCAATATTGTATTATATTGTATGATGTTATTGTTACAAGGGTACAGTTATGTTTTCAATGTATATATATGAATGTAATGGTTATTGTGTTATAGTTTGTAAAATAATGTTTTCCCAATATGACTGATCAGATAACCTGTGTGTTTGCTGTTGTGTAGATACAGCCAGTCTCAGATGTCAGGCCATACACCCCCCTCATTCTTCCCCACACAATGGATTCCAGGCCACACAATCAGATTAAGTAAGGTTACTTTAGATAACATCTATTGTGGCCTAGGGGACATGCCTGGGCATGTGAAAATAGGGTTGCTCTGAAACTGTCTGGGGGTGTCGCCTTATTGTAGGAAAGACAAAGGTTTGATAATAGCAAAGAGGAAACGTGAGACAGAGGGTGAGAGAGAGGCAGGAGACTGACTAAGAAGTAATGTTCTGTCAGGAGCTCCAGGAGGGAATTGTCGTGTAGAATTGGATCACAGAAGTGTGCTGAACTGTGTTATAACCTATTCTGTTAATAAACCACTGTTGGTTTTTCATCTACCACCGTGACTGAGTGATTTTGAACCCAATATCTTCACATTTGGCGGCAGCGGTGGGATCACTCAAGACACCAGCAGAAAGGTATAAACCACAGCAGGCAATGGATTCCGCCCCGCTATGCTACCGTTACAGCAAGAAGGATCAACTACAGGACCTCTGTCGAGCAAGACGGATTGAGTTTAATACAGTGGATACCAAGGAATCCCTAATTGGAAAACTGGCTCAATGGGACGTTGAGCACCCTTGTGATAAGGAGGAAGAGGAGGATATGGTCGAGGCCTCAGCGGAGGAGACCAGTAATGGAACCAGGGCAGTGGAGCTTGTGGTTGGAAGTTTGTCAGCATATCGGCAGGCTGAGAAGCCGGATCTTTTATTTATAGTTTCCAAAATGCAGTACATTTGGGAGTACTGGAATGAAGCTCAGTGGGAAATCAGCAGGTGGAGAGTATCCAGCATACAGGACAAGTTGTGTCATCTTGGGAATGCGTTCATGCACTGCAGAAGTGAAGCAGCCACATGGAATCTGCTGGGGGAGCCAGAGTTTGAGGAATTCAGGGAGGAAGTGATCGCCACAGTGGCCCAAATGACACAAAGTATACAATATACAGAGACGGAAGAGCAAGTGCAGAGTAAATTGCCTTCCCGGACAGAGTCAGAAGAAGTGGCATTGGATCGGGGGCCCCTGGATACCCCAGCATGGCGAGGCCAGTGTTACAGGGTGGATGTGGAAAGGCACCACCTGCAACAGCTTCTCCCATACCCAAGGGAAGAAGTTGCCCAGTGGTCTATACAGAAGGAAGCACACGAAGTGAAGACAGCAGTGAGCACAATCCAGGCACCCCAGGAGGAACTGCACTACAACTTCCCTTTTGCTGAGATGGAGGATGAGGACTTGGTGAGAGAGTGTCAAGAACTGTCTGCCCAGTATGTTACACTGGAAAAGGATGACCTTGACCAGGTGGATGCAAGGAAGCGCTGTCTGCAACCCGTTCTCTTCTCCCTGGGGGAATGTCACAGTGAAACACTCAGTGACCGGCCTGAGCTGTGTTACAACTGGCTATTTGCAGGCTTGGAGGATATAGAAACCATCCCAGAGTGCCAGCGAGACATTGAGGAAGAAGTTGCCACTATCACCCGACCACCACTTCAGCAACAGAGCCTCCAAGGGAATCCTTCAGGTGAGCACCAACCAGTCCTGGCTACTGAACCATTTACAGTGTTGTGTTTGGGGGAGGCTACTGAAAATGAGAAGGGAGTGGGGTCTGTCATCCAAACACCCCAGGAGAAGATGCACTATGCCTTCCCATTGGCAGAGGTGGAAGAGGAGATCTCTGCGAGGGCAGCAGTAGGTGGTAATGTCCCAACTATAAGCATGGCTAGTGCAGACAGTGTCTCACTTCAGGCTGATCAGCATATTCGGCTGAGGGAGGCCTAGTGTGAAGCTATGTTCATGGCTGCCCCAGTTATTTTATCAGAAAAGGATGTTCAGGAAGGGCCCAGTGTATTTCCAGCAATTGTATCTCTCCCAGAAGATTCTGGAGGACTGTTCTCATTCAGTGAACTTGATGGTAAGAAGCTGCAGTCTGAATGCCAGAATCTTCCCTGTGACTCAGAGAAAATCCAGGGATCAGACCTGGTGAAAATAGCATCAGCTCAGGAACTGGAAGGGAACATGTTGCTCTACTCTAGGGCACCTGAATGTGTTTTGGACTGGCATTGTGTGCAAGGTGAAATGACTGACTCTAACCAGGACAATGGTGGTCAGCCAGTACATGTAGCAGTGAATGGAGAAGGTAAGGCCACTGTCCCGGTGAACCTACATCCATGTTCCAGTACAACGATGGTCGAGTTGGTGGATACACACAAGGAAGCTGAGCAGATTGTACTCCAGGCCAAAGCATACAAGACTCAGAGTAGGATCCCACAAGTTACCCAGCTAGACAGGCTGGAGGAAGCATTTGCCCAGGATAGCACAGAAGAAACTTCTGGCATGAAGGAATCCCCATTGTGCCCTGACAATTACCATACCTGTGGTTCATGTTTGGGGGAGGGAAGCCACTGTCCTGATGCACCAGAGGTGATGGAAGTGGGGTTTCCAGGGAATACATGGTTGGGGAGGGAGAGTGAGGGCCCCAGAGATCAGATTTTGTTTATGGAGGAAAATTGTGACTATCTGAAATGTGAGGTTACCCAGTTGGGTGTAGGGGAATTATTAGGTCCCCAGGTGCAGTTATTGGACTTATTGAATTACACTGTTGCACATGCTGTTACCCCAACCCGGCGGCTGTCTACAAAGGGGACTTTGATTAATGTATTTAGATGGGACACCGGGGGGAAATACAAGAACTATGGACTGCTGATAACGTTTCCACCGGACCCTGGTAAGACTGTATTGAGTTATGCACTGTGGGCCACACACCCACCAGACCGGGGAAAGAAATTCCCACACAAGCCTCATGACAATTACCACAGACTTTGGACCTGGGACGCAGGTGGTCTCCGTACAAACTGTACAATGCTATTCACAAAAACCACCAGACCCACAAGAGAAACCTGACAGTCATTATTATGACGGGGCACAGACTGTCTGATGTTGGAGAGCATCACTGCGCTCAGCAAGCTTCAGCTACTTAGGACACAGGGCGAGAAAGTAGGGGAAGGTAATGTGACGACATGTGATGACACAGCTGGCGCGTCGTGTCGCTCAGTGGTAAAAGACACGTGGTTACTTTCCTAGCCCTGGTCCTACACATGGACTTCATCAATTGCCAATATGTTATTAGTTATATGTTAGGCAATATTGTATTATATTGTATGATATTATTGTTACAAGGGTACAGTTATGTTTTCAATGTATATATATGAATGTAATGGTTATTGTGTTATAGTTTGTAAAATAATGTTTTCCCAATATGACTGATCAGATAACCTGTGTGTTTGCTGTTGTGTAGATACAGCCAGTCTCAGATGTCAGGCCATACACCCCCCTCATTCTTCCCCACACAATGGATTCCAGGCCACACAATCAGATTAAGTAAGGTTACTTTAGATAACATCTATTGTGGTCTAGGGGACATGCCTGGGCATGTGAAAATAGGGTTGCTCTGAAACTGTCTGGGGGTGTCGCCTTATTGTAGGAAAGACAAAGGTTTGATAATAGCAAAGAGGGAACGTGAGACAGAGGGTGAGAGAGAGGCAGGAGACTGACTAAGAAGTAATGTTCTGTCAGGAGCTCCAGGAGGGAATTGTCGTGTAGAATTGGATCACAGAAGTGTGCTGAACTGTGTTATAACCTATTCTGTTAATAAACCACTGTTGGTTTTTCATCTACCACCGTGACTGAGTGATTTTGAACCCAATATCTTCACAGTAGTACAATGCTGCATTGTGGTGACCACCAGTATATAGTAGTACAGTACAGTTATCCATTGCTGTATCTTGCAGCACTGTGTCAGACTCAGTTTAATTCTCTGTATCAGTGCTCAATATCTGTGCTGCATTGTGGGGACCAGTTTAATAGTAGTACAGTGCTGCATTGTGGTGACCACAAGTAAATAGTAGTACAGTAAATTAGGCCATAGCGTTATCTTGTAACTTCATGTCAGAATCAGTTCTATTCTCCAGATCAGTGCTCAATATCTGTGCTGCATTTTGGGGACCAGTATATAGTAGTACAGTACTACATTGTGGTGACCCCCAGTATATAGTAGTACTGTACAGTTGTCCATTGCTGTATCTTGCAGCTCCGTGTCAGACTCAGTTCTATTCTCCGGATCAGTGCTCAATATCTGTGCTGCATTGTGGGGACCAGTATATAGTAGTATAGTGCTGCATTGTGGTGACCAACAGTATATAGTAGTATAGTACAGTTGTCCATTGCTGTATCTTGCAGCTCCATGTCAGACACAGTTCTATTCTCTGGATCAGTGCTTAATATCTGTGCTGCATTGTGGGGACCAGTATATAGTAGTACAGTGCTGCATTGTGGTGTCCACCAGTATATAGTAGTACAGTACAGTAGGCCATAGCATTATCTTGAAGCTCCATGTCAGACTCAGTTACTTTCTTCGGATCAGTGCTCAATATCTGTGCTGCATTTTGGGGACCAGTATATAGTAGTACAGTGCTGCATTGTGGTCACCACCAGTATATAGTGGTACAGTACTGTAGTCCATTGCTGTATCTTGCAGCACCGAGTCAGACTCAGTTCTATTCCCCAGATCAATGCTCTATATCGGTGCTGCATTGTGGGGATCAGTATATAGTAGTACAGTGCTGCATTGTGGTAACCACCAGTATATAGTAGTACAGTACAGTTGTCCATTGCTGTATCTTGCAGCTCCATGTCAGACACAGTTCTATTCTCTGGATCAGTGCTCGATATCTGTGCTGCATTGTGGGGACCAGTATATAGTAGTACAGTGCTGCATTGTGGTGACCACCAGTATATAGTAGTACAGTACAGTTGTCCATTGCTGTATCTTGCAGCTCCATGTCAGACACAGTTCTATTCTCTGGATCAGTGCTCAATATCTGTGCTGCATTGTGGGGACCAGTATATAGCAGTGCAATGCTGCATTGTGGTGACCACCAGTATATAGTAGTACAGTACAGTAGGCCATAGCATTATCTTGTGGCTCCATGTCAGACTCAGTTCTATTCTTCGGATCAGTGCTCAATATCTGTGCTGCATTTTGGGGACAAGTGTATAGTAGTACAGTGCTACATTATGGTGACCACAAGTATATAGTAGTACAGTACAGTTGTCCATTGCTGTATCTTGCAGCTCCGAGTCAGATTCAGTTCTATTCTCCGGATCAGTGCTCAATATCTTTGCTGCATTGTGGGGGCCAGTATATAGTACTACAATGCTGCATTGTGGTGACCACCAGTATATAGTAGTACAGTACAGTTGTCCATTGCTGTATCTTGCAGCTCCATATCAAATTCAGCTCTTTTCCCTGGAGCAGCGCTCAATATCTTTGCTGCATTGTGGGGACCAGTATATAGTAGTAGTGCTGCATTGTGGTGACCACCAGTATATAGAAGTACAGTACAGTTGTCCATTGCTGTATCTTGCAGCTACGTGTCAGGCTCAGCTCTATTCTCCTGATCAGTGCTCAATATCATTGCTGCATTGTAGGGACCAGTATATAGTAGTACAGTGCTGCATTGTGGTGACCACCAGTATATAGTAGTACAGTACAGTTGTCCATTGCTGTATCTTGCAGCTCTGTGTCAGACTCAGTTCTATTCTCTATATCAGTGCTCAATATCTGTGCTGCATTGTGGGGACCAGTATATAGTAGTACAATGCTGCATTGTGGTGACCATCAGTATATAGTGGTACAGTGCAGTAGGCCATAGCATTATCTTGCAGCTCCATGTCAGACTCAGTTCTATTCTCCGGATCAGTGCTCAATATCTGTGCTGCATTTTGGGGACCAGTATATAGTAGTACAGTACTACATTGTGGTGACCCCCAGTATATAGTAGTACTGTACAGTTGTCCATTGCTGTATCTTGCAGCTCCGTGTCAGACTCAGTTCTATTCTCCGGATCAGTGCTCAATATCTGTGCTGCATTGTGGGGACCAGTATATAGTAGTATAGTGCTGCATTGTGGTGTCCACCAGTATATAGTAGTACAGTACAGTAGGCCATAGCATTATCTTGAAGCTCCATGTCAGACTCAGTTCTTTTCTTCGGATCAGTGCTCAATATCTGTGCTGCATTTTGGGGACCAGTATATAGTAGTACAGTGCTGCATTGTGGTGACCACCAGTATATAGTGGTACAGTACTGTAGTCCATTGCTGTATCTTGCAGCACCGAGTCAGACTCACTTCTATTCCCCAGATCAGTGCTCTATATCGGTGCTGCATTGTGGGGACCAGTATAATAGTAGTACAGTGCTGCATTGTGGTGACCACAAGTAAATAGTATTACAGTAAATTAGGCCATAGCGTTATCTTGTAACTTCATGTCAGAATCAGTTCTATTCTCCAGATCAGTGCTCAATATCTGTGCTGCATTTTGGGGACCAGTATATAGTAGTACAGTACTACATTGTGGTGACCCCCAGTATATAGTAGTACTGTACAGTTGTCCATTGCTGTATCTTGCAGCTCCATGTCAGACTCAGTTCTATTCTCCGGATCAGTGCTCAATATCTGTGCTGCATTGTGGGGACCAGTATATAGTAGTATAGTGCTGCATTGTGGTGACCAACAGTATATAGTAGTATAGTACAGTTGTCCATTGCTGTATCTTGCAGCTCCATGTCAGACACAGTTCTATTCTCTGGATCAGTGCTTAATATCTGTGCTGCATTGTGGGGACCAGTATATAGTAGTACAGTGCTGCATTGTGGTGTCCACCAGTATATAGTAGTACAGTATAGTAGGCCATAGCATTATCTTGAAGCTCCATGTCAGACTCGGTTCTTTTCTTCGGATCAGTGATCAATATCTGTGCTGCATTTTGGGGACCAGTATATAGTAGTACAGTGCTGCATTGTGGTGACCACCAGTATATAGTGGTACAGTACTGTAGTCCATTGCTGTATCTTGCAGCACCGAGTCAGACTCAGTTCTGTTCCCCATATCAATGCTTTATATCGGTGCTGCATTGTGGGGATCAGTATATAGTAGTACAGTGCTGCATTGTGGTAACCACCAGTATATAGTAGTACAGTACAGTTGTCCATTGCTGTATCTTGCAGCTCCATGTCAGACACAGTTCTATTCTCTGGATCAGTGCTCGATATCTGTGCTGCATTGTGGGGACCAGTATATAGTAGTACAGTGCTGCATTGTGGTGACCACCAGTAAATTGTAGTACAGTACATTTGACCATAGCATCATCTTGCAGCTCCATGTCAGACTCAGTTCTTTTCTTCGGATCAGTACTCAATATCTGTGCTGCATTTTGGGGACAATTATATAGTAGTACAGTGCTACATTGTGGTGACCACCAGTATATAGTAGTACAGTACAGTTATCCATTGCTGTATCTTGTAGCACTGTGTCAGACTCAGTTTAATTCTCTCTATCAGTGCTCAATATCTGTGCTGCATTGTGGGGACCAGTATAATAGTAGTACAGTGCTGCATTGTGGTGACCACCAGTATATAGTAGTACAGTACATTAGGCCATAGCGTTATCTTGTAACTCCATGTCAGAATCAGTTCTATTCTCCGGATCAGTGCTCGATATCTTTGCTGCATTGTGGGGACCAGTATATAGTAGTACAGTACTGCATTGTGGTGACCACAAGAATATGGTAGTACAGTACTGTAGGCCAAAGCGTTATCTTGCAGCTCCATGTCAGACTCAGTTATATTATCTGGATCAGTGCTCAATAACTTTGCTGCATTATGGGGACCAGTATATAGTAGTACAGTGCTGCATTGTGGTGACCACAAGTATATAATAGTACAGTACAAAAGGTCATAGAGTTATCTTGCAGCTCCGTGACAGACTCAGTTCTATTCTCCGGATCAATGCTCAATATCTTTGCTGCATTGTGGGGACCAGTATATAGTAGTACAGTGCTGCATTGCGGTGACCACCAGTATATAGGGGTACGGTACAGTTGTCCATTGCTGTATCTTGAAGCTCCGTGTCAGACTCAGTTCTATTCTCCGGATCAGTGCTCAATATCTGTGCTGCATTGTGGGGACCAGTATATAGTAGTATAGTGCTGCATTGTGGTGACCAACAGTATATAGTAGTATAGTACAGTTGTCCATTGCTGTATCTTGCAGCTCCATGTCAGACACAGTTCTATTCTCTGGATCAGTGCTTAATATCTGTGCTGCATTGTCGGGATCAGTATATAGCAGTACAGTGCTGCATTGTGGTGTCCACCAGTATATAGTAGTACAGTACAGTAGGCCATAGCATTATCTTGAAGCTCCATGTCAGACTCCGTTCTTTTCTTTGGATCAGTGCTCAATATCTGTGCTGCATTTTGGGGACCAGTATATAGTAGTACAGTGCTGCATTGTGGTGACCACCAGTATATAGTGGTACAGTACTGTAGTCCATTGCTGTATCTTGCAGCTCCGAGTCAGACTCGGATCTATTCCCCAGATCAGTGCTCAATATCTTTGCTGCATTGTGGGGACCAGTATATAGTAGTACAGTGCTGCATTGTGGTGACCACCAGTATATAGTTGTACAGTACAGTTGTCCATTGCTGTATCTTGCAGCTCCAGGTCAGACACAGTTCTATTCTCTGGATCAGTGCTCGATATCTGTGCTGCATTGTGGGGACCAGTATATAGTAGTACAGTGCTGTATTGTGGTGACCACCAGTATATAGTAGTACAGTACAGTTGTCCATTGCTGTATCTTGCAGCTCCGTGTCAGATTCAGTTCTGTTCTCCGGATCAGTGCTCAATAGCTTTGCTGCATTGTGGGGGCCATTATATAGTAGTACAGTACTGCATTGTGGTGACCACCAGTATATAGTAGTACAGTACAGTTGTTCATTGCTGTATCTTGCAGCTCCATGTCAGACTCAGTTCTATTCTGCGGATCAGTCCACAGTATCTGTGCTGCATTGTGGGGACCAGTAAATAGTAGTACAATGCTGCATTGTGGTGACCCCCAGTATATAGTAGTACAGTACATTTGACCATAGCATCATCTTGCAGCTCCATGTCAGACTCAGTTCTTTTCTTCGGATCAGTGCTCAATATCTGTGCTGCATTTTGGGGACAAGTATATAGTAGTACAGTGCTACATTGTGGTGACCACCAGTATATAGTAGTACAGTACAGTTATCCATTGCTGTATCTTGCAGCTCTGTGTCAGACTCAGTTTAATTCTCTGTATCAGTGCTCAATATCTGTGCTGCATTGTGGGGACCAGTATAATAGTAGTACAGTGCTGCATTGTGGTGACCACAAGTATATAGTAGTACAGTACATTAGGCCATAGCGTTATCTTGTAACTCCATGTCAGAATCAGTTCTATTCTCCGGATCAGTGCTCGATATCTTTGCTGCATTGTGGGGACCAGTATATAGTAGTACAGTACTGCATTGTGGTGACCACAAGTATATGGTTGTACAGTACTGTAGGCCAAAGCGTTATCTTGCAGCTCCATGTCAGACTCAGATATATTATCTGGATCAGTGCTCAATAACTTTGCTGCATTGTGGGGACCAGTATATAGTAGTACAGTGCTGCATTGTGGTGACCACAAGTATATAGTAGTACAGTACATTAGGCCATAGAGTTATCTTGCAGCTACGTGTCAGACTCAGTTTTATTCTCCGGATCAATGCTCAATATCTTTGCTGCATTGTGGGGCCCAGTATATAGTAGTACAGTGCTGCATTGCGGTGACCACCAGTATATAGGGGTACGGTACAGTTGTCCATTGCTGTATCTTGAAGCTCCGTGTCAGAATCAGTTCTATTCTCCTGGTCAGTGCTCAATATCTTTGCTGCATTGTGGGGACCAGTATATAGTAGTACAGTGCTGCATTGTGGTGACAACCAGTATATAGTAGTACAGTACAGTTGACCATTGCTGTATCTTGCAGCTCTGTGTCAGACTCGGTTCTATTCTCCGGATCAGTGCTCAATATCTTTGCTGCATTGTGGGGGCCAGTATATAGTACTACAATGCTGCATTGTGGTGACCACCAGTATATAGTAGTACAGTACAGTTGTCCTTTGCTGTATCTTGCAGCTCCATATCAAATTCAGTTCTTTTCTCCGGAGCAGCGCTCAATATCTTTGCTGCATTGTGGGGACCAGTATATAGTAGTAGTGCTGCATTGTGGTGACCACCAGTATATAGAAGTACAGTACAGTTGTCCATTGCTGTATCTTGCAGCTACGTGTCAGGCTCAGTTCTATTCTCCTGATCAGTGCTCAATATCATTGCTGCATTGTAGGGACCAGTATATAGTAGTACAGTGCTGCATTGTGGTGACCACCAGTATATAGTAGTACAGTACAGTTGTCCATTGCTGTATCTTGCAGCTCTGTGTCAGACTCAGTTCTATTCTCTGTATCAGTGCTCAATATCTGTGCTGCATTGTGGGGACCAGTATATAGCAGTGCAATGCTGCATTGTGGTGACCACCAGTATATAGTAGTACAGTACAGTAGGCCATAGCATTATCTTGTGGCTCCATGTCAGACTCAGTTCTATTCTTCGGATCAGTGCTCAATATCTGTGCTGCATTTTGGGGACAAGTGTATAGTAGTACAGTGCTACATTATGGTGACCACAAGTATATAGTAGTACAGTACAGTTGTCCATTGCTGTATCTTGCAGCTCCGAGTCAGATTCAGTTCTATTCTCCGGATCAGTGCTCAATATCTTTGCTGCATTGTGGGGGCCAGTATATAGTACTACAATGCTGCATTGTGGTGACCACCAGTATATAGTAGTACAGTACAGTTGTCCATTGCTGTATCTTGCAGCTCCATATCAAATTCAGCTCTTTTCCCTGGAGCAGCGCTCAATATCTTTGCTGCATTGTGGGGACCAGTATATAGTAGTAGTGCTGCATTGTGGTGACCACCAGTATATAGAAGTACAGTACAGTTGTCCATTGCTGTATCTTGCAGCTACGTGTCAGGCTCAGCTCTATTCTCCTGATCAGTGCTCAATATCATTGCTGCATTGTAGGGACCAGTATATAGTAGTACAGTGCTGCATTGTGGTGACCACCAGTATATAGTAGTACAGTACAGTTGTCCATTGCTGTATCTTGCAGCTCTGTGTCAGACTCAGTTCTATTCTCTATATCAGTGCTCAATATCTGTGCTGCATTGTGGGGACCAGTATATAGTAGTACAATGCTGCATTGTGGTGACCATCAGTATATAGTGGTACAGTGCAGTAGGCCATAGCATTATCTTGCAGCTCCATGTCAGACTCAGTTCTATTCTCCGGATCAGTGCTCAATATCTGTGCTGCATTTTGGGGACCAGTATATAGTAGTACAGTACTACATTGTGGTGACCCCCAGTATATAGTAGTACTGTACAGTTGTCCATTGCTGTATCTTGCAGCTCCGTGTCAGACTCAGTTCTATTCTCCGGATCAGTGCTCAATATCTGTGCTGCATTGTGGGGACCAGTATATAGTAGTATAGTGCTGCATTGTGGTGTCCACCAGTATATAGTAGTACAGTACAGTAGGCCATAGCATTATCTTGAAGCTCCATGTCAGACTCAGTTCTTTTCTTCGGATCAGTGCTCAATATCTGTGCTGCATTTTGGGGACCAGTATATAGTAGTACAGTGCTGCATTGTGGTGACCACCAGTATATAGTGGTACAGTACTGTAGTCCATTGCTGTATCTTGCAGCACCGAGTCAGACTCGCTTCTATTCCCCAGATCAGTGCTCTATATCGGTGCTGCATTGTGGGGACCAGTATATAGTAGTACAGTGCTGCATTGTGGTGACCACCAGTATATAGTAGTACAGTACAGTTGTCCATTGCTGTATCTTGCAGCTCCATGTCAGACACAGTTCTATTCTCTGGATCAGTGCTCAATATCTGTGTGTGCATTGTGGGGACCAGTATATAGTAGTGCAATGCTGCATTGTGGTGACCACCAGTATATAGTAGTACAGTACAGTAGGCCATAGCATTATCTTGCGGCTCCATGTCAGACTCAGTTCTATTCTTCGGATCAGTGCTCAATATCTGTGCTGCATTTTGGGGACAAGTATATAGTAGTACAGTGCTACATTGTGGTGACCACCAGTATATAGTAGTACAGTACAGTAGGCCATAGCATTATCTTGCGGCTCCATGTCAGACTCAGTTCTATTCTTCGGATCAGTGCTCAATATCTGTGCTGCATTTTGGGGACAAGTATATAGTAGTACAGTGCTACATTGTGGTGACCACCAGTATATAGTAGTACAGTACAGTTGTCCATTGCTGTATCTTGCAGCTCCGTGTCAGATTCAGTTCTATTCTCCGGATCAGTGCTCAATAGCTTTGCTGCATTGTGGGGACCATTATATAGTAGTACAGTACTGCATTGTGGTGTTCACCAGTATATAGTAGTACTGTACAGTTGTCCATTGCTGTATCTTGCAGCTCCGTGTCAGACTCAGTTCTATTCTGCGGATCAGTGCACAGTATCTGTGCTGCATTGTGGGGACCAGTATATATAGTAGTACAATGCTGCATTGTGGTGACCACCAGTATATAGTAGTACAGTACAGTTATCCATTGCTGTATCTTGCAGCACTGTGTCAGACTCAGTTTAATTCTCTGTATCAGTGCTCAATATCTGTGCTGCATTGTGGGGACCAGTATAATAGTAGTACAGTGCTGCATTGTGGTGACCACAAGTAAATAGTATTACAGTAAATTAGGCCATAGCGTTATCTTGTAACTTCATGTCAGAATCAGTTCTATTCTCCAGATCAGTGCTCAATATCTGTGCTGCATTTTGGGGACCAGTATATAGTAGTACAGTACTACATTGTGGTGACCCCCAGTATATAGTAGTACTGTACAGTTGTCCATTGCTGTATCTTGCAGCTCCATGTCAGACTCAGTTCTATTCTCCGGATCAGTGCTCAATATCTGTGCTGCATTGTGGGGACCAGTATATAGTAGTATAGTGCTGCATTGTGGTGACCAACAGTATATAGTAGTATAGTACAGTTGTCCATTGCTGTATCTTGCAGCTCCATGTCAGACACAGTTCTATTCTCTGGATCAGTGCTTAATATCTGTGCTGCATTGTGGGGACCAGTATATAGTAGTACAGTGCTGCATTGTGGTGTCCACCAGTATATAGTAGTACAGTATAGTAGGCCATAGCATTATCTTGAAGCTCCATGTCAGACTCGGTTCTTTTCTTCGGATCAGTGATCAATATCTGTGCTGCATTTTGGGGACCAGTATATAGTAGTACAGTGCTGCATTGTGGTGACCACCAGTATATAGTGGTACAGTACTGTAGTCCATTGCTGTATCTTGCAGCACCGAGTCAGACTCAGTTCTGTTCCCCATATCAATGCTTTATATCGGTGCTGCATTGTGGGGATCAGTATATAGTAGTACAGTGCTGCATTGTGGTAACCACCAGTATATAGTAGTACAGTACAGTTGTCCATTGCTGTATCTTGCAGCTCCATGTCAGACACAGTTCTATTCTCTGGATCAGTGCTCGATATCTGTGCTGCATTGTGGGGACCAGTATATAGTAGTACAGTGCTGCATTGTGGTGACCACCAGTAAATTGTAGTACAGTACATTTGACCATAGCATCATCTTGCAGCTCCATGTCAGACTCAGTTCTTTTCTTCGGATCAGTACTCAATATCTGTGCTGCATTTTGGGGACAATTATATAGTAGTACAGTGCTACATTGTGGTGACCACCAGTATATAGTAGTACAGTACAGTTATCCATTGCTGTATCTTGTAGCACTGTGTCAGACTCAGTTTAATTCTCTCTATCAGTGCTCAATATCTGTGCTGCATTGTGGGGACCAGTATAATAGTAGTACAGTGCTGCATTGTGGTGACCACCAGTATATAGTAGTACAGTACATTAGGCCATAGCGTTATCTTGTAACTCCATGTCAGAATCAGTTCTATTCTCCGGATCAGTGCTCGATATCTTTGCTGCATTGTGGGGACCAGTATATAGTAGTACAGTACTGCATTGTGGTGACCACAAGAATATGGTAGTACAGTACTGTAGGCCAAAGCGTTATCTTGCAGCTCCATGTCAGACTCAGTTATATTATCTGGATCAGTGCTCAATAACTTTGCTGCATTATGGGGACCAGTATATAGTAGTACAGTGCTGCATTGTGGTGACCACAAGTATATAATAGTACAGTACAAAAGGTCATAGAGTTATCTTGCAGCTCCGTGACAGACTCAGTTCTATTCTCCGGATCAATGCTCAATATCTTTGCTGCATTGTGGGGACCAGTATATAGTAGTACAGTGCTGCATTGCGGTGACCACCAGTATATAGGGGTACGGTACAGTTGTCCATTGCTGTATCTTGAAGCTCCGTGTCAGACTCAGTTCTATTCTCCGGATCAGTGCTCAATATCTGTGCTGCATTGTGGGGACCAGTATATAGTAGTATAGTGCTGCATTGTGGTGACCAACAGTATATAGTAGTATAGTACAGTTGTCCATTGCTGTATCTTGCAGCTCCATGTCAGACACAGTTCTATTCTCTGGATCAGTGCTTAATATCTGTGCTGCATTGTCGGGATCAGTATATAGCAGTACAGTGCTGCATTGTGGTGTCCACCAGTATATAGTAGTACAGTACAGTAGGCCATAGCATTATCTTGAAGCTCCATGTCAGACTCCGTTCTTTTCTTTGGATCAGTGCTCAATATCTGTGCTGCATTTTGGGGACCAGTATATAGTAGTACAGTGCTGCATTGTGGTGACCACCAGTATATAGTGGTACAGTACTGTAGTCCATTGCTGTATCTTGCAGCTCCGAGTCAGACTCGGATCTATTCCCCAGATCAGTGCTCAATATCTTTGCTGCATTGTGGGGACCAGTATATAGTAGTACAGTGCTGCATTGTGGTGACCACCAGTATATAGTTGTACAGTACAGTTGTCCATTGCTGTATCTTGCAGCTCCAGGTCAGACACAGTTCTATTCTCTGGATCAGTGCTCGATATCTGTGCTGCATTGTGGGGACCAGTATATAGTAGTACAGTGCTGTATTGTGGTGACCACCAGTATATAGTAGTACAGTACAGTTGTCCATTGCTGTATCTTGCAGCTCCGTGTCAGATTCAGTTCTGTTCTCCGGATCAGTGCTCAATAGCTTTGCTGCATTGTGGGGGCCATTATATAGTAGTACAGTACTGCATTGTGGTGACCACCAGTATATAGTAGTACAGTACAGTTGTTCATTGCTGTATCTTGCAGCTCCATGTCAGACTCAGTTCTATTCTGCGGATCAGTCCACAGTATCTGTGCTGCATTGTGGGGACCAGTAAATAGTAGTACAATGCTGCATTGTGGTGACCCCCAGTATATAGTAGTACAGTACATTTGACCATAGCATCATCTTGCAGCTCCATGTCAGACTCAGTTCTTTTCTTCGGATCAGTGCTCAATATCTGTGCTGCATTTTGGGGACAAGTATATAGTAGTACAGTGCTACATTGTGGTGACCACCAGTATATAGTAGTACAGTACAGTTATCCATTGCTGTATCTTGCAGCTCTGTGTCAGACTCAGTTTAATTCTCTGTATCAGTGCTCAATATCTGTGCTGCATTGTGGGGACCAGTATAATAGTAGTACAGTGCTGCATTGTGGTGACCACAAGTATATAGTAGTACAGTACATTAGGCCATAGCGTTATCTTGTAACTCCATGTCAGAATCAGTTCTATTCTCCGGATCAGTGCTCGATATCTTTGCTGCATTGTGGGGACCAGTATATAGTAGTACAGTACTGCATTGTGGTGACCACAAGTATATGGTTGTACAGTACTGTAGGCCAAAGCGTTATCTTGCAGCTCCATGTCAGACTCAGATATATTATCTGGATCAGTGCTCAATAACTTTGCTGCATTGTGGGGACCAGTATATAGTAGTACAGTGCTGCATTGTGGTGACCACAAGTATATAGTAGTACAGTACATTAGGCCATAGAGTTATCTTGCAGCTACGTGTCAGACTCAGTTTTATTCTCCGGATCAATGCTCAATATCTTTGCTGCATTGTGGGGCCCAGTATATAGTAGTACAGTGCTGCATTGCGGTGACCACCAGTATATAGGGGTACGGTACAGTTGTCCATTGCTGTATCTTGAAGCTCCGTGTCAGAATCAGTTCTATTCTCCTGGTCAGTGCTCAATATCTTTGCTGCATTGTGGGGACCAGTATATAGTAGTACAGTGCTGCATTGTGGTGACAACCAGTATATAGTAGTACAGTACAGTTGACCATTGCTGTATCTTGCAGCTCTGTGTCAGACTCGGTTCTATTCTCCGGATCAGTGCTCAATATCTTTGCTGCATTGTGGGGGCCAGTATATAGTACTACAATGCTGCATTGTGGTGACCACCAGTATATAGTAGTACAGTACAGTTGTCCTTTGCTGTATCTTGCAGCTCCATATCAAATTCAGTTCTTTTCTCCGGAGCAGCGCTCAATATCTTTGCTGCATTGTGGGGACCAGTATATAGTAGTAGTGCTGCATTGTGGTGACCACCAGTATATAGAAGTACAGTACAGTTGTCCATTGCTGTATCTTGCAGCTACGTGTCAGGCTCAGTTCTATTCTCCTGATCAGTGCTCAATATCATTGCTGCATTGTAGGGACCAGTATATAGTAGTACAGTGCTGCATTGTGGTGACCACCAGTATATAGTAGTACAGTACAGTTGTCCATTGCTGTATCTTGCAGCTCTGTGTCAGACTCAGTTCTATTCTCTGTATCAGTGCTCAATATCTGTGCTGCATTGTGGTGACCAGTATACTACTCAGTTCTGGACGTGTCTTCAGGAGCTCCTGGGCTCCATCTGGTTACCTGAGGGATCCCGCCCCCTCTCCCAGCTGTGGGAGCTGGGGAGTGGGCAGCTGCAGCAGGAGAATCCCCTGCCTGGGGCCTGTATTTCTGTACATTTGAGGGTGCCTGGAGGAGCCCTATTATCAGAATGAAGAAGCGGGGGGTCCTGCCGGCCTCCCCAGCTAAAGTTTTAAAAAAAAGAGGATGTCAGAACATCTGCCCGAGTTGCAGCAGCTGCAGCTGCTGCAAAGGAAGAAAAAGGAAAGTTGCAGGATCCAAGAACAGATTGCCTGGGACCGGTGAAAGTAAGAGGAAGGCAAAGCACCCCCTCCGTGCAAAGGGGGGGTACCTCAAATCAAGCAGCGGTGGGAACAGAGAATCCTGGAGCCAAGAAAGGTCCGCCCGTAGAAGGGAAAGTGGAGTCTGCGGGTCCGTCCGGAGAAGGGGAGCTGCGAACGGCACAGCAAGAAGGTAAATCCCGAGAAGGGTCCCTGTCCAGGACAGCCCCCCTTCCTGTGCTAGCAGCAGGTGTCCCTGGGGGTAGTGTAGCTCCTGGGGATAATGCTGCAAAGGCCGGGGGTGCCCATGAGGGGATTGGGGGGAAGCTGCAGGACGGAGGGGAGCGGCTGGTGCCTCTAGTGGAAAAAACAATTATTAAAGTTCAAGAGCCATTGTCATGGTATGATGTAGAGAGTAACTTTTGGGGAAAGCCAGCTCCTGGGGGGAAATCTGCAGAAACCAGGGGATTAGGGGTTAATCAAGAAGAGTACAGTTTGGAGGAAGTGTCAGAATCGTCAGAGAAGTCAGTATCTGAAGATACATCTGACACTGAGGAAATATTAGCGAAGATGTCCTTACAAGAACTGATAATGGAATCAAAGAAAATAAGCAATCGTATTGTGACAGCAAAGAAAAGAAGGAATAAAAGTCAAGTGTGGCAGAGGCAGCGGTATGTAAATCAAATTGAGGACTTAACTATATACCATGATCGTATTAAAGGAAGAATGGTAGCTGCCAGAGAAAAAAGTAATAAAAAGGACAGTAATGAAAACTTGCCGGCGCTACAGGGGTTAATGACAGTACCATCTACAAAGGATTTCCCTGTAGAGCAGCTGTAGACAGCGGTGCAAGAGGAGCGGCCCCAGGGAGGAATTTCATGTGTTGTCAGTGTGGAGGGGGTGCCGGGAGCAGTGGACCAATGCGGAAGTCGAGGGAACCCCGGTGACGTGGCCACTGACGTGGAAGAAATCCTGGTTGCTATGGAGAAGGAGGGAAAGCCGGGGTCCAAGGACAAAGGTGAACCAGCGGTGATGCAGAAGCAGCAGGAAGATCAAGCAGTGGCGGCCAGAGCGGTAGAGGCAGAAAAGACCCGTGCGGGGATCCCGGCTGGAAGACAAGTGACATCAGCGGGAGTCCCGTCCAGCGTGAAGCCCTGCAAAGCGGCTGAGAGCAACAGACAAGAGGTGTGTGTCCCAGACAGCGGAGGAAAGGAAAGAGCAAAGGGGGCTCCAGAATTTTGTTTGGGTGGTGGGGGCCCAGTTGGGCTTTGCAGGGGGGTGGAGGGACAAAGTGGGGAAAATGAAGATGAAATTGCAAATGGAGAGATAAATAAAAAACGTGGAAATGAAGGAAAATCCGATGAAGTTCAAGGCCAGATAAGGCTGGATAAAAGCTTGCTTTCTAAAGCAGAGTTAGAAGTGGTGAATACAGTTTATGGGGAACTACAGGTACCAGAAAGAATGCGAGCTGCGGCAAAGCTCATAAGTACTGAAATGCTTAAACACAAGGATAAAAGCAAGAATGTGGTTCCAGGGAAACAGGTGAAGCCTGCAGTTGTCCCTATTTCAGGTCCTGGCCCTGTGTTTTTCCCTGTTCCCATTGTCCCTGTTGCAGGTAAAGGTGGAACATCAAAGGAAGGAGCTGCGTCTTATGCAAAGGTACTGTGCGAACCACTGTCTGTGAGACAAGGTGAAGATGTTTGGGGGGAGGGAGGAGATGCGGGAGGTTTTGGGAAGAGAAAGGTGATACATTTTAAATGGAATGGTAAGGGGGATGCTCCTTCAAAAGTTGATTTTTTGAAAGAATTTTTTGCATTGGGGTTTAAAGCCAGGCAACTATACTCCTGCATTCACCCTGTGAACTCAAAAGAGTTTGACGTGGCCTTTATGGCAAACAGGGTGATGCAGGAGTGCTTCTTAAAATTAACTGATCAAGTAGAGGGAGGCTACTTTAGTCAATTTTCCTTTTTCATGATGGGGAGGATTGAAAGTGTTAAAGTATCTATATTAGTAAGAAATGAGACAATACCAGAACACGACATTAAATTCTGGTTAAGCAGGCAATGTGAAAAAGTGTTGAGTTTAGAGAAAGCTGATTATACACTGGGAGTGTGGGGAGGAACATGGTCAGCAAATGTGCACTTGGTGCGAAATGGAGAAGGAGTGAAACATCTGCCGTCCGCCGCATACATTGGCCGCGATCGCATTCAGGTGTTCTACCAGGGTAAGCAAAAGACCTGCTTTAAGTGTGGTGACCCTGGGCACTTGAGCAATGAGTGCGACGCGGTCAAATGCAACTTATGCGGCGGACTGGGCCATACATCAAAGGTTTGCAACATAATTCGATGCAATTTATGTGGGGGTGAAGGTTATCCATATAGTTGGTGCCCGGAGGCGGTAAAAATGAAGGAATGGGGGAGAAGGAGGGAAAGTATGGAGGAATTAGCAACGCAGAGAAGGGAAAGAGAGACGGAAGAAAGAGAGAAAAATGTGCAAGTAGGGTCAGCGAAGGTACAGGAAGGAAAGGTGGAATGGAAGTTGGTAGGAGGAAAGGGGAAAGGAAAGGAGGGAAAGGAAGAGAAGGATGAGGGATTCCAGCTAGTAATTAAGGGAGGAAAAAGGCAGTCAGAAAGAATTAAAGAAAACTTGTTGCTTTTCAATAGGTTTGAGGGGGTGCCTACGGAGGATGAAGAAGGGGAAATAGTGACAGAAAAAGGAGAGTTAGTGCTTAAGCAAAGGAAAGTAAGGAAGAGAAGGAAGAGAGAGAAAGGGAGTGGGGAAGGAGGGAGAAAGAAGAAGGAAAGAAAAGAAAGTTTGACGGAAGTTTCAGGGAAAGAATCAGAAAGTGAGCTGGAGTGGGACCCGGTAGGATCTACATTAGTGGGGAAATACAAGGAGGAGGGTGAAAATGTAGAGTCAAATATGGAAGGAATTAGGGAGGGGGTGCAGGAATCCCTAATAGAGAAGTATCCGCCTTCAATGGATCCTGCCCGGAAACCCCCAGATCCTGGTTCAGGCGTGGAGGGAGCCGGGATGAAAGAAGGAGAGGCTGTAGTAAGAATGGAATGTGGTGTTGGTGGTGGTGGTGGTGGTGATGGTGAAGGAGGTGGTGGGGAGAAGTGAATAAGGAAAATGGGTAGTGAAACTCAATCACCAAAGAAACATGGATCTCCACCCTATACGATGTGCCACGATTAATGTGGCTTCCGTTCTTTCCGATAAGGCTCGGTTTATGGCTTTTGAATTTTTTAACAACCAGGATTTTGATATTTTGTTTTTGCAGGAGACCTGGGTTAGCAGGTTGGCAGCTCTTCATAAAGCCAAAAGCGAGTGGAGAGGTGGGCCCTCCTATTGGTCTCTTGCAGCTGAGCTTTATGGTGGGGTGGAGGTACTTTTTGCCGGCATAGTAACTGTGCACAAGGTTATTGAGTTACAAATTGGAAGGTGCATGATCTTAGATGTCACCTTGAGAGGGCATGACCTAAGGCTGATCAACATCTATGGGCCCCAAACAGCCTGGGATAGGAAATGCCTTTTCAAGAGGATCAAGCCATTTCTTTTTACAGCCCAGCAGGTTGTTTTTGGTGGCGATTTCAACGCCGTAGTTAGGCCAAAAGACAGGGGAGGTGCCAAAAAAACCATGGGCTATGATTCAAATTATTTAGTGTCAATGGTTAGGCAAGCTGGGTTGGTTGATGTCCATATTCGGCATCATCCAGACCTCACGGGGTACACTTACTTTAGTGGTCAGAGTAGGACTAGAATAGATAGGTTTTTCGTTAAAGAAACTTCCAAGACTTTGCCTTCACAGGTAAGGTTGGTGGAATTTTCGGATCACGGGTTCTTGGCTTTTTCTTTGAATGCCTCACAGTCCATTTCGAAAGGAAGGAGCCTATGGAGGCTGAACTCAGAGCTCCTAAAGGAAGAGAAGGTAAGACAATCCTTTAGGGAATTCTTCCAAGCACAGGAAACACTGTTGGAGGCAGGATGGAGTAGATCGGAGTGGTGGGAGGAGGTCAAAGAGAGGACCCGAGGGTTTTTCAAGTGGCTGGTAGCAAAGAAAAACTTGGTAAAGAAAAGTGCCTACTATGCTCTGAGGAGGAAATTAGACTTCCTGATCTCTGAAAGAGGAGATGATGGGGAAATCTCCCGGGTGAAATCTCGGATGCAGCAGTTGCAGTATAGTCGACTTTCGTCTTTGATTCGGGAGAGGGATTATGGCAAGTACCACTCCCCGGATCCCTACCAGAATTGTAGGCGAAAGATCGAGTTAAAGGAAATCAGAGGTCTGATTGATGGAAAGGGTGTCATGCAGGAGGGGAGAGAGGGCATCCTGGAAGTCATTAGAACCTATTACACTGATCTGCTGTCCGAGAAGGCACTTAGCAGAGAAAAGATGGAGGAATTTCTGGGGAGGGTACCAGGGCTTGTGGAACCGGATGCCTCAATTGATTGCTTAGAGAGTGAGATATCTGTGGAGGAGGTCAGAGAAGCGATTGGCGGTTTAACATCAAAAAAGACACCTGGGCCAGATGGTTTGACAGCTGAATTCTATAAAGAATTCTCAGACGTCCTGGCACCTCGTCTCGTGGAGGTTTTTAATAGTGGCCTGGCAGAGGGAGAACTCCCTCCCTCCATGAGGCTTTCTGCACTTATCTTACTCTCTAAAGGAAAGGACCCGGTCCGTATTGAGAACTGGCGCCCCATAGCACTCCTCAATACGGATAGGAAGGTGTTGGCAAAAATCATATTTAATAGGCTGATGGAATTTTCCGGGCAGTTGCTCTCTACTTCTCAGCATTGTACTGTGAAAGGTCGAAGCACATTTAGTGCTGTCCTTGGTGTCCGGGAGGCCATAGAGCGGTGCAGGGTTGAGAAGTGGGGGAAGTACTTACTGGCATTGGATCAGTCCAAAGCTTTTGACAGAGTCAACCATGAGTACCTCTGGACTTTGCTGGAAAGGTATGGCATTCCAGTTAAATTAGTCAATTGGCTACGCATATTGTACAGCAAGGCCGAGAGCTTCCCGCTTGTTAATGGTTGGGTAGGTCCTGCCTTTGTGGTGAATTCTGGGGTCCGTCAGGGTTGCCCCCTGAGCCCTCTCCTTTACGTGTTTGCGATCGATCCTTTTATTCGGAGGATTGAGGACAGCATGGTGGGAGGGGTGCAGCTGGGCCGGGGTGAATCACTAAAGGTAACTGCCTATGCTGATGATGTCACAGTGGTTCTGTCATCAAAGACAGAGGCCTGTGATGTGGACCAACTGATAGGCGAATATTCTGGAGCCTCGGGCTCCATGATAAATCAGGACAAGTGTGAAGTTTTCTGGATGGGGGAGGAAGGTAGAAAATTCGACCTTCCGGACAGCCTCCCTGTGGCCAACCACCAAATTAAGATTCTAGGAATACGATTCGACCAGGGCGATTATGCCACAGCAAATTGGGAAAGGATACTGGAAGAGGCGACCCGGAAAGTAAGAAGCTGGAGAGGATGGAAATTCTCCCTGAGGGAAAGGGTTGACTTGTGTAAAACCTATCTGATTCCATTGTTTTTATATGTCAGTTATGTATGTTTTTTGCCACAACCACTGTGGTCTAAAATTGGCTCTTTGTTTTTCCTGCTGTTGTGGGGAAACAAAATGAATATAGTCAAGAGAGGCATTGCGTGCAAACCGAGGACCAAGGGGGGGCTGGATATGGTCAACCCAGTGGTATTTTTTATAACAGCTTTTTTAAAAATGAATTTCGGGGGTCTGTTTTCAGAGACCCCTCCTCGGTGGGCAGACGGTTTTAGGGAATGGATATCCCCCTTCCTCACAGTGTGGATGGAAGGAGGTCACTTGAGAAACTCTCGGCCTAGAAGAGGCCACCTCCCGATCTACGTGATCCAGTGCTTGAGAGTGATTGGGCGATGGGGCTTGGGAGTGGGGGAGTTAAGAGATCTCAGTAGGAAGGAGTTGGGGAAGAGGGTCTTGCAAACTCACTTCCATGTCCCATTGGCCCTGAAGGATTGCCCAGAAACTGTATGTTCAGAAGGGATTTCTCTGATAAATTCTCAGAGGATCCCGTTGAAATTTAGGGACATCGCCTGGTTCTCATTCCAAGGGAAGCTCTATGTTAGGGGGAACCTGAAGTTTAGAAGATCCAATGATCGTGATTGTCCACGGGAGGAGTGTCAAGGTCAGTAGGAGAGTATGGACCATTTCTTGCTTCAGTGTCCTTTTAATATAAACATTTGCAAAAGAGTGTCAAGCGCTCTAGGAATACCTTGTATTTCTGGTTTGGATTACCGGGGATGGGCATATGGGGCACTCAAAGGGTATGCGGAATTTGATTTATGCACAATTTTTATGATAAGTTTAGCTGTCAGGTATCACTTATGGAATGCACGGTGTCAGGTTTCATTGAGAAACAAAATCCTTCCCTGCGAGGTGATGGAGGGCTTAATACTACACGAGGTGAAGCGGATGATGGAAATGGAGGAGGAGAGATTGGATGTCACCAGTTGGTCCCACTTGGGGCGCTGGCTGAAGCCCCCTTAGTGGGTGATGGAAAATTTTCAGCCTCCAGGTGCTGGTAGAAACTTTTCTATAACTATCTCACTTTTTAGTTGAAATAGAATTTTGAGATTTGGTTTGATTTTAAATGGCTGCGTACACTGGAAGAGCTACCTAGATTTGTTATTGACTCCTCATTAAATGTTGGATAGTCCTTGGAGAAAGTAGAGTGTATGGGGTGGTAGGTGAGAGGGTGAGTGGGTTGAGAGTGGAGTGAAAGGTGGTGGTGGGGAATGAAAGGAAGTGTGAGAGTGGTATGCATGGGCTCAAGAACAGGTGAGGGGGGAGTAAGGAGGAAGAGGAGGAGGCTAGTCTCAGGACAAGAAGGTTCTTAAGGAAGTTGTTAGACTTAAGGGGAAAATTGAAGGGAAAGATGGAATTTGGAAATATGTCAAACGGGAAGAATTGGTAGGAAAAAATGGGAAAATTTGTTTGAGATTGTTGTTCTTTTTTTATTATTTATTTATTTATTGTAAATTTGTAAATGTGTAAATAAAATGTAAGAAGGTTGCAATATTTCAAATAAAAACATTACCAGTATATAGTAGTACAGTACTGCATTGTGGTGACCACAAGTATATAGAAGTACAGTACAGTAGGCCAAAGCGTTATCTTGCAGCTCCATGTCAAACTTGGTTCTATTCTCTGGATCAGTGCTCAATAGCTTTGCTGCATTGTGGGTACCAGTATATAGTAGTACAGTGCTGCATTGTGCTGACCACCAGTATATAGTACTACAGTACATTAGACCATAGCATCATCTTGCAGCTCCATGTCGGACTCAGTTCTTTTCTTCGGATCAGTGCTCAATATCTGTGCTGCATTTTGGGTACAAGTATATAGTAGTACAGTGCTACATTGTGGTGACCACCAGTATATAGTAGTACAGTACAGTTATCCATTGCTGTATCTTGCAGCTCTGTGTCAGACTCAGTTTAATTCTCTGTATCAGTGCTCAATATCTTTTCTGCATTGTTGGGACCAGTATATAGTAGTACAGTGGTGCATTGTGGTGACCACAAGTATATAGTAGTACAGTACATTAGGCCATAGCGTTATCTTGGAGCTCCGTGTCAGAATCAGTTCTATTCTCCAGATCAGTGCTCGATATCTTTGCTGCATTGTGGGGACCAGTATATAGTAGTACAGTACTGCATTGTGGTGACCACAAGTATATAGTAGTACAGTACAGTAGGCCAAAGCGTTATCTTGCAGCTCCATGTCAGACTCAGTTCTATTCTCTGGATCAGTGCTCAATAACTTTGCTGCATTGTGGGGACCAGTATATAGTAGTACAGTGCTGCATTGTGGTGACCACAAGTACATAGTAGTACAGTACATTAGGCCATAGAGTTATCTTGCAGCTCCGTGTCAGACTCGGTTCTATTCTCCGGATCAGTGCTCAATATCTTTGCTGCATTGTGGGGCCCAGTATATAGTAGTACAGTGCTGCATTGCGGTGACCACCAGTATATAGTGGTACGGTACAGTTGTCCATTGCTGTATCTTGAAGCTCCGTGTCAGACTCAGTTCTATTATCCGGATCAGTGCTCAATATCTTTGCTGCATTGTGGGGACCAGTATATAGTAGCACAGTGCTGCATTGTGGTGACAACCAGTATATAGTAATAACAAGAAAAAAGAACCAAAACGTGCGCAAAAGGAAGAGCCAATCAAAAAATAATATTTTGGATTAATTAATTTTTATTTTTATTAAATATTTATTTAATTGTAGTTATTACCAAATAAATTAATTATAAATATATTCCTTAGAGTGACCACAATAAGATATTGAAAATAATATTAAAATGAATAAAATACCACAATCATTAAATATATAACCATCTAGTTAATTTCTCATATATGGTTAGTATTCCAAAAGACCAATAATGGATACAAATGTATCGAATCCTGAAGAATAAATGGTTCCTAAAACAGGTAATACTGTATCACTTTGGATACATAATTAGATCACAATGATGCAAAGAAAAAATATTATTAATGAATAGACTAAAAAGTCCACACTGGCTGGCCAGCCTTAATTAATACTTAATATATTGTGCACAAGCAAAAATGTATCCAAGATCAATAGAGTAAATAAATGGAAGATGTATTGCCTGTAGGATATCATAGAATTGAATAAACGATAAGGACTCAAAATTCTTCTAATAACGCTCTAAACTATTATTAATTATCCGTTATACATGTATCCCAAAGTCTCGTGCGGCTCATAAGCTCCTAACCTCGTACGGCTGCTGATGTAGATGCTAAATGTTGGAACAAATGAATAGAAGCCAGTCCCGTCCTTTTGACCAAAGCTATTAAAGAGTCTCGATAAAGGCACCTAGCCTTAAGCGGCCGTTAGTGTGGGCAGCCAATGCCGTAGTATTACAGTCCCGTAATAAGATGATTGTAATGATTAAATAAAATTACTAAAACACAGTCCCGAATGGCTCAAATAGCCCCTAGCCTAGTGAGGCCATTGGTGTGGGTGGCTAAAATGACGGGATAATGTATTGAAAAATAAAACCCCGTCTCACTCGTAGCAATCTCACCCGTGCCAGTGAATGCAGTAGCCGTCCGACCGGTCGGATGTTCACCGGTCCTCCGCCGTTTCCAATCCACAAGCCGTTTAATGCTGCGCTGCCTGGGTGCTCCTCCGACAGCGCAGCTGGGTAATCCTTAGGCTGGGATGAAAGAGATGGAAATATCTATGGCGGTTTAAGGCGGGTTAGGGCTGTCGGTGATATCCGTTCGTCTCCAAATAGCAGAGAGATGGTATATATCCGTGGATCACTCCAAAGCCGTTCAACCTAACGCGTTTCTCGACCGTAGGCACTGGTCGTTTCATCAGAGGAAGTGCAATGAAAGAGAGTCCTCATCTGACTATATTTAAAGCTCCACGTTAATTGTCTAAACAGAAACAGCTGATGAATTTCAAACTATTCACCCATAGGAATCAAATTAAAGTGAAAGAGTCCAATATACTTTTCAATACCTATGTATAAATCTCTTCATATCGTACTTAAATATATTTAGATTTAAATCAAAAACCAATGTATATAAAATAATATAAATATATAAAATGAATAAATATTAAAAAAAATATATATATATTGTGAATATATAAACTAAAGATTAATATCATTATTATTTAATCATTCAAAAGCATAATACTCAAGAGTGGTGTGTCTTAAGGTGTATAAACATAGATTAATATGGTGTACCACATAGAATCAATATAAACATATAAATAGTGTAGTGAAATAACCTATATAAGTGCAAATTGAAACAGTAATAATTATTATAATTCATAAATAAAATACTAGTTGTCTAAATGTGTGTTGTCGTGTGTAAAAAATAAATACATAAAAATATAAAAAATATATATGTAAATAACCATTTATCTATACATCAGTACATGCCTAATATTTCATTTGTTATCTATAGTTATCAAATAAAGAATAAAAAATATATATATAGGAAAATTATATTAAATAAAAATAAATAATGATAAATATAAAAAATGAATAAATACATATATATCAGCATAAGAATTTGGACCGCGTCACATTGTATGACCCGTCTGCGGGGAAAACAAAGGGAAGAACTAACCTAAAAAGGAGAGATATATTTAAACTCATCCAAGAAACGTCTGACTAGGCTAGGGGCTATTTGAGCCATTCGGGACTGTGTTTTAGTAATTTTATTTAATCATTACAATCATCTTATTACGGGACTGTAATACTACGGCATTGGCTGCCCACACTAACGGCCGCTTAAGGCTAGGTGCCTTTATCGAGACTCTTTAATAGCTTTGGTCAAAAGGACGGGACTGGCTTCTATTCATTTGTTCCAACATTTAGCATCTACATCAGCAGCCGTACGAGGTTAGGAGCTTATGAGCCGCACGAGACTTTGGGATACATGTATAACGGATAATTAATAATAGTTTAGAGCGTTATTAGAAGAATTTTGAGCCCTTATCGTTTATTCAATTCTATGATATCCTACAGGCAATACATCTTCCATTTATTTACTCTATTGATCTTGGATACATTTTTGCTTGTGCACAATATATTAAGTATTAATTAAGGCTGGCCAGCCAGTGTGGACTTTTTAGTCTATTCATTAATAATATTTTTTCTTTGCATCATTGTGATCTAATTATGTATCCAAAGTGATACAGTATTACCTGTTTTAGGAACCATTTATTCTTCAGGATTCGATACATTTGTATCCATTATTGGTCTTTTGGAATACTAACCATATATGAGAAATTAACTAGATGGTTATATATTTAATGATTGTGGTATTTTATTCATTTTAATATTATTTTCAATATCTTATTGTGGTCACTCTAAGGAATATATTTATAATTAATTTATTTGGTAATAACTACAATTAAATAAATATTTAATAAAAATAAAAATTAATTAATCCAAAATATTATTTTTTTATTGGCTCTTCCTTTTGCGCACGTTTTGGTTCTTTTTTCTTGTTATTGCTATTTTTGGGGGTTGACAGCTTCCCCATTTTTCCACATTGTGCGGCATCAGGAAGTTCATCTAGGTTGTAAGTCACGGGCGCCTCTCTTTCTTTTCTCAGTATATAGTAGTACAGTACAGTTGTCCATTGCTGTGTCTTGCAGATCCGTGTCAGACTCAGTTCTATTCTCCGGATCAGTGCTCAATATCTTTGCTGCCAGAATATAGTACTACAATGCTGCATTGTGGTGACCAACAGTATATAGTAGTATAGTACAGTTGTCCATTGCTGTATCTTGCACCTCCATGTCAGACACAGTTCTATTCTCTGTATCAGTGCTTAATATCTGTGCTGCATTGTGGGGACCAGTATAGAGTAGTACGGTACTACATTGTGGTGACCACCAGTATATAGTAGTACTGTACAGTTGTCCATTGCTGTATCTTGCAGCTCCATGTCAGACTCAGTTCTATTCTCCGGATCAGTGCTCAATATATGTGATGCATTGTGGGGACCAGTATATAGTAGTATAGTGCTGCATTGTGGTGACCAACAGTATATAGTAGTATAGTACAGTTGTCCATTGCTGTATCTTGCAGCTCCATGTTCAGACACAGTTCTATTCTCTGGATCAGTGCTTAATATCTGTGCTGCATTGTGGGGACCAGTATATAGTAGTACAGTGCTGCATTGTGGTGTCCACCAGTATATAGTAGTACAGTACAGTAGGCCATAGCATTATCTTGAAGCTCCATGTCAGACTCAGTTCTTTTCTTCGGATCAGTGCTCAATATCTGTGCTGCATTTTGGGGACCAGTATATAGTAGTACAGTGCTGCATTGTGGTGACCACCAGTATATAGTAGTACAGTACAGTTGTCCATTGCTGTATCTTGCAGCTCCATGTCAGACACAGTTCTATTCTCTGGATCAGTGCTCGATATCTGTGCTGCATTGTGGGGACCAGTATATAGTACTACAGTGCTGCATTGTGGTGACCACCAGTATATAGTAGTACAGTTGTCCATTGCTGTATCTTGCAGCTCCATGTCAGACACAGTTCTATTCTCTGGATCAGTGCTCAATATCTGTGCTGCATTGTGGGGACCAGTATATAGTAGTACAATGCTGCATTGTGGTGACCACCAGTATATAGTAGTACAGTACAGTAGGCCATAGCATTATCTTGCAGCTCCATGTCAAACTCAGTTCTATTCTTCGGATCAGTGCTCAATATCTGTGCTGCATTTTGGGGACAAGTATATAGTAGTACAGTGCTACATTGTGGTGACCACCAGTATATAGTAGTACAGTACAGTTGTCCATTGCTGTATCTTACAGCTCCATGTCAGACTCAGTTCTATTCTGCGGATCAGTGCACAGTATCTGTGCTGCATTGTGGGGACCAGTATATAGTACTACAATGCTGCATTGTGGTGACCACCAGTATATAGTAGTACAGTACATAAGACCATAGCATAATCTTGCAGCTCCATGTCAGACTCAGTTCTTTTCTTCGGATCAGTGCTCAATATCTGTGCTGCATTTTGGGGACAAGTATATAGTAGTACAGTGCTACATTGTGGTGACCACCAGTATATAGTAGTACAGTACAGTTATCCATTGTTGTATCTTGCAGCTCTGTGTCAGACTCAGTTTAATTCTCTGTATCAGTGCTCAATATCTTTTCTGCATTGTGGGGACCAGTATATAGTAGTATAGTGCTGCATTGTGGTGACCAACAGTATATAGTAGTATAGTACAGTTGTCCATTGCTGTATCTTGCGGCTCCATGTTCAGACACAGTTCTATTCTCTTTATCAATGCTTAATATCTGTGCTGCATTGTGGGGACCAGTATATAGTAGTACAGTGCTGCATTGTGGTTTCCACCAGTATATAGTAGTACAGTACAGTAGGCCATAGCATTATCTTGAAGCTCCATGTCAGACTCAGTTCTTTTCTTCAGATCAGTGCTCAATATCTGTGCTGCATTTTGGGGACCAGTATATGGTAGTACAGTGCTGCATTGTGGTGACCACCAGTATATAGTAGTACAGTACAGTTGTCCATTGCTGTATCTTGCAGCTCCATGTCAGACTCAGTTCTATTCTCTGGATCAGTGCTCGATATCTGTGCTGCATTGTGGGGACCAGTATATAGTACTACAGTGCTGCATAGTGGTGACCACCAGTATATAGTAGTACAGTTGTCCATTTCTGTATCTTGCAGACCATGTCAGACACAGTTCTATTCTCTGGATCAGTGCTCAATATCTGTGCTGCATTGTGGGGACCAGTATATAGTAGTACAATGCTGCATTGTGGTGACCACCAGTATATAGTAGTACAGTACAGTAGGCCATAGCATTATCTTGCAGCTCCATGTCAGACTCAGTTCTATTCTTTGGATCAGTGCTCAATATCTGTGCTGCATTTTGGGGACAAGTATATAGTAGTACAGTGCTACATTGTGGTGACCACCAGTATATAGTAGTACAGTACAGTTGTCCATTGCTGTATCTTGCAGCTCCGTGTCAGACTCAGTTCTATTCTGCGGATCAGTGCACAGTATCTGTGCTGCTTTGTGGGGACCAGTTTATAGTAGTACAATGCTGCATTGTGGTGACAACCAGTATATAGTAGTACAGTACATTAGACCATAGCATCATCTTGCAGCTCCATGTCAGACTCAGTTCTATTCTGCGGATCACTGCACAGTATCTGTGCTGCATTGTGGGGACCAGTATATAGTAGTACAATGCAGCATTGTGGTGACCACCAGTATATAGTAGTACAGTACATTAGACCATAGCATCATCTTGCAGCTCCATGTCAGACTCAGTTCTTTTATTCGGATCAGTGTTCAATATCTGTGCTGCATTTTGGGGACAAGTATATAGTAGTACAGTGCTACATTGTGGTGACCACCAGTATATAGTAGTACAGTACAGTTATCCATTGCTGTATCTTGCAGCTCTGTGTCAGACTCAGTTTAATTCTCTGTTTTAGTGCTCAATATATTTTCTGCATTGTGGGGACCAGTATATAGTAGTACAGTGCTGCGTTGTGGTGATCACAAGTATATAGTAGTACAGTACATTAGGCCATAGCGTTATCTTGTAACTCCATGTCAGAATCAGTTCTATTCTCCGGATCAGTGCTCGATATCTTTGCTGCATTGTGGGGACCAGTATATAGTAGTACAGTACTGCATTGTGGTGACCACAAGTATATAGTAGTACAGTACTGTAGGCCAAAGCGTTATATTGCAGCTCCAATGTCAGACTCAGTTCTATTATCTGGATCAGTGCTCAATAACTTTGCTGCATTTTGGGGACAAGTATATAGTAGTACAGTGCTGCATTGTGGTGACCACAAGTATATAGTGGTACAGTACATTAGGCCATAGAGTTATCTTGCAGCTCCGTGCCAGACTCAGTTCTATTCTCTGGATCATTGCTCAATATCTTTGCTGCATTGTGGGGACCAGTATATAGTAGTACAGTGCTGCATTGCGGTGACCACCAGTATATAGGGATACGGTACAGTTGTCCATTGCTGTATCTTGAAACTCCATGTCAGACTCAGTTCTATTCTCCGGATTAGTGCTCAATATCTTTGCTGAATTGTGGGGACCAGTATATAGTAGTACAGTGCTGCATTGTGGTGACAACCAGTATATAGTAGTACAGAACAGTTGACCATTGCTGTATCTTGCAGATCCGTGTCAGACTCAGTTCTATTCTCCGGATCAGTGCTCAATATCTTTGCTGCATTGTTGGGGCCAGTATATAGTACTACAATGCTGCATTGTGGTGACCACCAGTATATAGTATTACAGTACAGTTGTCCATTGCTGTATCTTGCAGCTCCATATCAGATTCAGTTCTTTTCTCCGGAGCAGCGCTCAATATCTTTGCTGCATTGTGGGGACCAGTATATAGTAGTAGTGCTGCATTGTGGTGACCACCAGTATGTAGAAGTACAGTACAGTTGTCCATTGCTGTATCTTGCAGCTACGTGTCAGGCTCAGTTCTATTCTCCTGATTAGTGCTCAATATCATTGCTGCATTGTAGGGACCAGTATATAGTAGTACAGTGCTGCATTGTGGTGACCACCAGTATATAGTAGTACAGTACAGTAGTCCATTGCTGTATCTTTCAGCTCTGTGTCAGACTCAGTTCTATTCTCCGGATCAGTGCTCAATTTCTTTGCTGCATTGTGGGGACCAGTATATAGTAGTATAGTGCTGCATTGCGATGACCACCAGTATATAGTGGTACGGTACAGTTGTCCATTGCTGTATCTTGAAGCTCCGTGTCAGACTCAGTTCTATTCTCCGGATCAGTGCTCAATATCTTTGCTGCATTGTGGGGACCAGTATATAGTAGTACAGTGCTGCATTGTGGTGACAACCAGTATATTGTAGTACAGAACAGTCGTCCATTGCTGTATCTTGCAGCTCCGTGTCAGACTCAGTTCTATTCTCCGGATCAGTGCTCAATAACTTTGCTGCATTGTGGGGGCCTTTATATAGTACTACAATGCTGCATTGTGGTGACTACCAGTATATAGTAGTACAGTACAGTTGTCCATTGCTGTATCTTGCAGCTCCATATCAGATTCAGTTATTTTCTCCGGAGCAGCGCTCAATATCTTTGCTGCATTGTGGGGACCAGTATATAGTAGTAGTGCTGCATTGTGGTGACCACCAGTATATAGTAGTACAGTACAGTTGTCCATTGCTGTATCTTGTAGCTACGTGTCAGGCTCAGTTCTATTCTGCTGATCAGTGCTCAATATCATTGGTGCATTGTAGGGACCAGTATGTAGTAGTACAGTGCTGCATTGTGGTGACCACCAGTATATAGTAGTACAGTACAGTTGTCCATTGCTGTATCTTGCAGCTCCTTGTCAGACTCAGTTCTATTCTCTGTATCAGTACTCAATATCTGTGCTGCATTGTGGGGACCAGTATATAGTAGTACAATGCTGCATTGTGGTGACCATCAGTATATAGTAGTACAGTACAGTAGGCCATAGCATTATCTTGCAGCTCCATGTCAGACTCAGTTCTATTCTCCGGATCAGTGCTCAATATCTTTGATGCATTGTGGATGCCAGTATGTAGTACTACAATGTGCATTTTGGTGACCACCAGTATATAGTAGTACAGTACAGTTGTCCATTGCTGTATCTTGCAGCTCCATATCAGATTCAGTTATTTTCTCCGGAGCAGCGCTCAATATTTTTGCTGCATTGTGGGGACCAGTATATAGTAGTAGTGCTGCATTGTGGTGACCACCAGTATATAGTAGTACAGTACAGCTGTCCATTGCTGTATCTTGCAGCTCCGTGTCAGACTCTGTTTTATTCTCTGTATCAGTGCTCAATATCTGTGCTGCATTGTGGGGACCAGTATATAGTTGTTAGGCGCGGCGGTGCTTGCCCGCTCTCTGACTTAGCAGCGGTCATGGCCGCCGCGCCTCTCTCCCTGTCTGTCTCCGCACGGCGCCTAGCAACGCCGGGCGCGCGATAGCCGCCGGCTCCCTGGCAACGCTAGGACGCCGTGCGTTCAGGGCCGCCGGGTCCATAGCAACGGGGACGTCACATGCGGACCGCGTTCCCCGTTGCATTAATGAAGCATTCACACCTGTTTTTCCCCTGTTCTTGCAGCAAGGCAGCTGCACAACATTTGTTAATTAGGCTCTGTATTCCTATTGGATGGTTCCCTGTTATATGCCTCCTCAGTGCCTCACACAAACGCCGGTGATAGCTTCCTGTTTGCTGTTTATGTCTGGTGAACGTCTGTTCCTGGTCTGCTGTATCCGGTCCATCCTGCTCCCTGTGTCCTTGTATCCAGGAATTCTTTAGCCGGTTCCGGGAATCCTTCTGGTCCTCGTGAACCTGTGACTGTCGTTTGGGGTTCTCGCCCGGTTTCGTGAGTGGCGACTTTGCCGAGTGTTGCTGCCTAGCCCGCTTTAGTATTGCATTATTTTGTACTGGTGCATTTGCGGAGGTTTCCGCTTCCACTGTTCCCCCCGGAACTCGGCGGTGCCGTGTAGGGGAGTGGACAGTGGTATCTTTTTGGTTGTTCATTTCCTTTGGCGGCAAGCCGCGCATACATTTAGTTTTAGGCTAGTCAGTAGCCCCTGGCTTTGGTTGTTTCAGTTAGATGGCCCCTTGTTATTACCCTGTCTCAGTTCACGCTTTGTCTCTCTTTAAAACCTGAGGGGGCATCGGAGTTGGGCAGACCTAATCCGCCCTTCAAACGCGTCTGCCATGGGCCCAAGAAACCATAGTCCTGCAAGAGTGAATTGACAACACGGGTAAAACAACGGAGGTAGGGTGCCAGGGGCTATTCCTGTTCTATTTCACCAAATCCAGCATTGCGTCCTGGTGCTCTGAACTCACTTCATAACATCTTCCGTGTTCTGAGCGCCAGGGATCGTAACATTATCACCGGCCCAAAAAAAAAAAAAAAAAGAAGGGTATAATTTTTTTTCCCTTTGTATTGGTGGGCCTAGAAATTCGCCCTCATGAATCCGGCAGGTTTAGGTCCAAATCCCAGTCAGCTTTTGGCCAACCAGATTCAGGAATTAACTCAGATGGTTCAGGACCTTTCTCTTCGGGTGAGATCGCAGGAAGATCTTTTGCATGCCTCCCCGAGTATGGTTCCTGAACCAAAGATGCATTTACCTGACCGTTTTTCGGGCAGCCGAAAGGATTTTTTAATTTTAAGGAAGCTTGTAAGCTTTATTTTCGTTTAAAGCCCCATTCTTCCGGTACGGAGTCTCAACGAGTCGGGATTGTGATATCCTTACTCCAAGGTGATCCACAGACCTGGGCTTTTGGGCTAAGATCAGATGATGCTGCCTTGCTATCAGTAGACGCCTTTTTTAAGTCCTTAGGCCTTTTATATGATGACCCTGATAGAGAAGCATCAGCTGAGAGCCATCTGCGTGCACTAAAGCAAGGGAAAGATCCAGCAGAAGCATATTGTACCGAGTTTCGCCGTTGGTCGAACGACTGTGGCTGGAATGACCCGGCCCTGCGCAGTCAGTTTCGCCTCGGTTTGTCTGAAGTTATTAAAGACAGTCTCCTTCAGTACCCCGCTCCTGAGACTCTAGACAAACTCATGGAGCTCGCTATTAAAATTGATCGTCGTCTCCGAGAGCGGAGGGCTGAAAGAGGAACAACTTTTAGGCCTAGTCCATGTGTATATACTTTTCCTGAGGACGTCGAGGAGCCCATGCAGATGGGTTTCTCCCGGCTGTCCCCAGAGGAAAGAACCAGAAGGTTAAAATCTGGTCTTTGTTTGTATTGTGGTGGCAAGGGACATATCGCACGTAGTTGCCCGAATAAGTCGGAAAACACTCTGACCAAGTGAATTGTGAGGGGGTTCACTTGGGTCTGCAGTTAATCTCCTCAAATGATTCTTTATTAGTTCCTGTAAAGATTTCCTTTGGTAGCCTCAGTTCGTCGGTGTCGGCCTTCGTCGACAGTGGAGCTGCAGGAAATTTCATGGATTTAGGTTGGGCTAAGACTTTAGGCGTTCCACAGGTACCTTTGGATAAACGTATCACCATGCACGGCTTGGATGGTGGTCCGCTTTCCAATGGGGTTATTACTCACCGCACACCTCCAGTACTACTGACAGTGGGGGCCCTACATTCAGAAAAAATAGAATTTCACCTCACTCATTGTCCGGCAGTTCCAGTAGTTTTGGGTCACCCCTGGCTTGCCCTTCATAATCCCACCATAGATTGGCGGTCTGGGGAGATTTCCCAATGGGGTTCCTTTTGTGTTAAGGAGTGTATTTCCCATCCAGTCCGGGTTGCGGCTGTTACCCCAGAATTTATTCCTTTGGAATATCAGGATTTTGCCGATGTTTTCTCCAAGGGTAACGTGGGCGTTCTGCCTCCCCATCGGTCCTATGATTGTGCTATTGATTTAATTCCAGGTGCCACTTTACCTAAGGGGAGATTATATGCCCTGTCTGGGCCGGAAACCACGGCTATGGATAATTACATTCAGGAGAGCCTGAAAAAAGGCTTCATTAGGCCCTCGAAATCTTCATTGAGTGCGGGGTTCTTTTTTGTTGAGAAAGAATATGGGTCGCTCAGACCATGTTTTGACTTTCAGGCTTTGAATAAAATTTCTGTTAAAAACACCTACCCCTTGCCATTGATTTCAGTACTCTTTGATCAGTTACGCTCTGCCGTTATCTTCACTAAGATCGATCTTAGAGGAGCTTACAATTTCATCCGAATAAGATCTGGGGATGAGTGGAAGACTGCTTTCAGCACACAGTCGGGTCATTATGAATACCTGGTGATGCCGTTTGGGCTGTCAAATGCACCTGCGGTATTTCAAGACCTCATAAATGATGTGCTACGTGACTTTCTTGGGAAGTTCGTAGTCGTTTATTTAGACGACATTTTGATTTACTCTGAGTCTTTGGAACAACATGTTTCCCATGTGCGTCTGGTTCTTCAAAAACTACGGGAGAATCATTTATATGCTAAACTTGAGAAGTGTGATTCCACATCACAGAAGTGTCTTTCTTGGGGTATATTATTTCTCCCCAGGGGTTTTTCATGGAACCGAAAAAACTCCAGGCCATCCTTAATTGGGCGCAACCCACTAATTTAAAAGCAATTCAGCGCTTTTTAGGGTTTGCAAATTATTATAGGCGTTTCATTCATACCTTTTCTGATTTGGTCGCTCCTATTGTAGCATTGACAAAAAACGGAGCGGACCCTTCCAATTGGTCGCCTGAAGCTGAGTCTGCCTTTCTGGCCTTGAAGCAGGCCTTTGTCTCGGCTCCTGTTCTCAGGCACCCTAACCCGGAGCTCCCCTTTATAGTCGAGGTAGATGCCTCAGAGGTTGGAGTGGGGGCTATCCTTTCTCAGGAGGATCCGGAGTCTCAGGAGTTACACCCTTGTGCCTTCATGTCCAGGAAATGCTCTTCCGCAGAAACCAACTATGATGTTGGTAATCGAGAATTGCTGGCAGTTAAATGGGCTTTCGAGGAGTGGAGGCATTGGCTGGAGGGAGCTAGGCATACCATTACAGTATTTAATGACCATAAGAACCTGCAGTATATTGAGTCAGCTAAACGGCTTAATGCTCGGCAGGCACGTTGGGCATTGTTTTTTTACTCGTTTCAGGTTTATTATCACTTTCAGGCCCGGTTCCAAGAATACGAAAGCTGACGCCCTGTCACGTTGTTTTCTTCTGGTTCACAATAACCATCCTGCTACTACCCCCATCGTTCCATCATCCATCATCCGGGCAGGCCTCACACAGGATTTATTTACACAGCTTGTCCAGCTTCAACAGCAGGCTCCCAAAGTTACTCCTGCTGATCGTCTTTTCGTCCCTGAATTTCTGAGAGGCTCTGTTCTAGCTGAGTTTCATGACAACAAAGTGTCGGGTCATCCAGGTATCACTAAGACCTTGGAACTAGTATCTCGTTCGGTGTGGTGGCCTAGTCTCTCTAAAGACGTTAAGGTAAAATAACGGAGGTAGGGTGCCAGGGGCTATTCCCGTTCTATTTCACCAAATACAGCATTGCATCCTGGTGCTCTGAACTCACTTCATAACATCTTCCGTGTTCTGAGCGACAGGGATCATAACAATAGTAGTACAATGCTGCATTGTGGTGACCATCAGTATATAGTAGTACAGTACAGTAGGCCATAGCATTATCTTGCAGCTCCATGTCAGACTCAGTTCTATTCTCCGGATCAGTGCTCAATATCTGTGCTGCATTTTGGGGACTAGTATATAGTAGTACAGAACTACATTGTGGTGACCACCAGTCAATAGTAGTACTGTACAGTTGTCCATTGCTGTATCTTGCAGCTCCGTGTCAGACTCAGTTCTATTCTGCGGATCAGTGTTCAAAATCTTTGCTGCATTGTGGGGACCAGTATATAGTAGTATAGTGCTGCATTGTGGTGACCAACAGTATATAGTAGTATAGTACAGTTGTCCATTGCTGTATCTTGCAGCTCCATGTCAGAGACAGTTCTACTCTCCGGATCAGTGCTCAATATCTTTGCTGCATTGTGGGGACCAGTATATAGTAGTTCAGTGCTGCATTGTGGTGACCACCAGTATATAGTAGTACAGTACTGTAGTCCACTGCTGTATCTTGCAGCTCCGTGTCAGACTCAGTTCTATTCTGCGGATCAGTGTTCAAAATCTTTGCTGCATTGTGGGGACCAGTATATAGTAGTACAGTCCTGCATTGTGGTGACCACCAATATATAGTAGTACAGTACAGTTGTCCATTGTTGTATCTTGCAGCTCCGTGTCCAACTCAGTTCTATTCTCCGGATCAGTGCTAAATATCTTTGCTGCAATGTGGGGACCAGTATATAGTAGTACAATGCTGCATTGTGGTGACCACCAGTACATAGTTTTGCAGCACAGTTGTCCATTGCTGTATCTTGCAGCTCCGTGTCTGACTCAGTTCTATTCTTCGGATCAGTGCTGATCAATATCTGTGCTGCATTGTGGGGACCAGTATATAGTAGTACAGTGCTGCATTGTGGTGACCACCAGTATATATTAGTACAGGACAGTTGTCCATTGCTGTATCCTGCAGCTCCGTGTCAGACTCAGAGCTATTCTCCGGATCAGTGCTCAATATCTTGGCTGCATTGTGGGGACCAGTATATAGTAGTACACTGCTGCATTGAAGTGACCACCAGTATATAAAAGTACAGTACAGTTGTCCATTGCTGTATCTTGCAGCTCCATGTCAGACACAGTTCTATTCTCTGGATCAGTGCTCAATATCTGTGCTGCATTGTGGGGACCAGTATATAGTAGTACAATGCAGTATTGTGGTGACCACAAGTATATAGTAGTACAGTACATTAGGCCATAGAGTTATCTTGCAGCTCCGTGTCAGACTCAGTTTTATTCTACGGATCAGTGCTCAATATCTTTGCTGCATTGTGGGGGCCAGTATATAGTACTACAATGCTGCATTGTGGTGACCACCAGTATATAGTAGTACAGTACAGTTGTCCATTGCTGTATCTTGAAGCTCCGTGTCAGACTCTGTTCTATTCTCCAGATCAGGGCTCAATATCTTTGCTGCATTTTGGGGACCAGTATATAGTAGTACAGAACTACATTGTGGTGACCACCAGTAAATTGTAGTACTGTACAGTTGTCCATTGTTGTGTCTTGCAGCTCCGTGTCAGACTCAGTTCTATTCTCTGGATCAGTACTCAATATCTTTGCTGCATTGTGGGGTCCAGTATATAGTAGTACAGTGCTGCATTGTGGTGACAACCAGTATATAGTAGTACAGAATAGTTGTCCATTGCTGTATCTTGCAGATCCGTGTCAGACTCAATTCTATTCTCCGGATCAGTGCTCAATATCTTTGCTGCATTGTGGATGCCAGTATATAGTACTACAATGCTGCATTGTGGTGACCACCAGTATATAGTAGTACAGTACAGTTGTCCATTGCTGTATCTTGCAGCTCCGTATCAGATTCAGTTATTTTCTCCGGAGCAGCGCTCAATATTTTTGCTGCATTGTGGGGACCAGTTTATAGTAGTAGTGCTGCATTGTGGTGACCACCGGTATATAGTAGTACAGTACAGTTGTCCATTGCTGTATCTTGCAGCTATGTGTCAGGCTCATTTCTATTCTCCTGATCAGTGCTCAATATCATTGCTGCATTGTAGGGACCAGTATGTAGTAGTATAGTGCTGCATTGTGGTGACCACCAGTATATAGTAGTACAGTACAGTTGTCCGTTGCTGTATCTTGCAGCTCCGTGTCAGACTCAGTTCTATTCTCTGTATCAGTGCTCAATATCTGTGCTGCTTTGTGGGGACCAGTATATAGTAGTACAATGCTGCATTGTGGTGAACATCAGTATATAGTAGTACAGTACAGTAGGCCATAGCATTATCTTGCAGCTCCATGTCAGACTCGGTTCTATTCTCCAGATCAGTGCTCAATATCTGTGCTGCATTGTGGCGACCAGTATATAGTAGTATAGGGCTGCATTGTGGTGACCACCAGTAAATTGTAGTACTGTACAGTTGTCCATTGCTGTATCTTGCAGCTCCATGTCAGAGACAGTTCTACTCTCCGGATCAGTGCTCAATATCTTTGCTGCATTGTGGGAACCAGTATATAGCAGTACAGTGCTGCATTGTGGTGACCACCAGTATATAGTGGTACAGTACTGTAGTCCATTGCTGTATCTTGCAGCTCCGTGTCAGACTCAGTTCTATTCTCCAGATCAGTGCTCAATATGTGTGCTGCATTGTGGGGACCAGTATATAGTAGTACAGTGCTGCATTGTGGTGACCACCAGTATATAGTAGTACTGTACAGTTGTACATTGCTGTAATTTGCAGCTCGGTGTCAGACTCAGTTCTATTCTCCGGATAAGTGCTCAATATCTTTGCTGCATTGTGGGGACCAGTATATAGTAGTGCAGTCCTGCATTGTGGTGACCACCAATATATAGTAGTACAGTACAGTTGTCCATTGTTGTATCTTGCAGCTCCGTGTCCAACTCAGTTCTATTCTCCGGATCAGTGATAAATAGCTTTGCTGCAATGTGGGGACCAGTATATAGTAGTATAATGCTGCATTGTGGTGACCACCAGTACATAGTTTTGCAGCACAGTTGTCCATAGCTGTATCTTGCAGCTCCATGTCTGACTCAGTTCTATTCTTCAGATCAGTGCTGCTCAATATCTGTGCTGCATTGTGGGGACCAGTATATAGTAGTACAGTGCTGCATTGTGGTGACCACCAGTATATAGAAGTACAGGACAGTTGTCCATTGCTGTATCTTGCAGCTCCGTGTCAGACTCAGAGCTATTATCCGGATCAGTGCTCAATATCTTTGCTGCATTGTGGGGACCAGTATATAGTAGTACAGTGCTGCATTGCGGTGACCACCAGTATATAGTGGTACGGTACAGTTGTCCATTGCTGTATCTTAAAGCTCCGTGTCAGACTCAGTTCTATTCTCCAGATCAGTGCTCAATATCTTTGCTACATTGTGGGTACCAGTATATAGTAGTACAGTGCTGCATTGTGGTGACCACCAGTATATAGTAGTACAGGACAGTTGTCCATTGCTGTATCTTGCAGCTCCGTGTCAGACTCAGAGCTATTCTCCGGATCAGTGCTCAATATCTTTGCTGCATTGTGGGGACCAGTATATAGTAGTACAATGCTGCATTGAGGTGACCATCAGTATATATTAGTACAGTACAGTTGTCCATTGCTGTATCTTGCAGCTCCATGTTAGATGCAGTTCTACTCTCCGGATCAGTGCTCAATATCTTTGCTGCATTGTGGGGACCAGTATATAGTAGTACAGTGCTGCATTGTGGTGACCACCAGTTTATAGTAGTACAGTACAGTTGTCCATTGCTGTATCTTGCAGCTCCATGTCAGACACAGTTCTATTCTCTGGATCAGTGCTCAATATCTGTGCTGCATTGTGGGGTCCAGTATATAGTAGTACAATGCTGCATTGTGGTGACCACCAGTATATAGTAGTACAGTACATTAGACCATAGCATTATCTTGCAGCTCCATGTCAGACTCAGTTATATTCTCCTGATCAGTGCTCAATATCATTGCTGCATTGTAGGGACCAGTATGTAGTAGTTCTGTGCTGCATTGTGGTGACCACCAGTATATAGTAGTACTGTACAGTTGTCCATTGCTGTATCTTGCAGCACCGTGTCTGACTCAGTTCTATTCTCCGGATCAGTGCTAAATATCTTTGCTGCATTGTGGGGACCAGTATATAGTAGTACAATACTGCATTGTGGTGACCACCAGTACATAGTTTTGCAGCACAGTTGTCCATTGCTGTATCTTGCAGCTCCATGTCAGATTCAGTTCTACTCTCCGGATCAGTGCTCAATATCTTTGCTGCATTGTGGGGACCAGTATATAGAGTAAAGTGCTGCATTGTGGTGACCACCAGTATATAGTAGTACAGTACAGTTGTCCATTGCTGTATCTTGCAGCTCCATGTCAGACTCAGTTCTATTCTCCTGATCAGTGCTCAATATCATTGCTGCATTGTAGGGACCAGTATGTAGTAGTACAGTGTTTCATTGTGGTGACCACCAGTATATAGTAGTCCTGTACAGTTGTCCATTGCTGTATCTTGCAGCACCGTGTCTGACTCAGTTCTATTCTCCGGATCAGTGCTCAATATCTTTGCTGCATTTTGGGGACCAGTATGTAGTAGTACAATACTGCATTGTGGTGACCACCAGTATATAGTTTTGCAGCACAGTTGTCCATTGCTGTATCTTGCAGCTCCATGTCAGATTCAGTTCTACTCTCCGGATCAGTGCTCAATATCTTTGCTGCATTGTGGGGACCAGTATATAGAGTACAGTGCTGCATTGTGGTGACCACCAGTATATAGTAGTACAGTACAGTTGTCCATTGCTGTATCTTGCAGCTCCATGTCAGACACAGTTCTATTCTCTGGATCAGTGCTCAATATCTGTGCTGCATTGTGGGGACCAGTATATAGTAGTACAGTGCTGCATAGCAGTGACCACCAGTATATAGTGGTACGGTACAGTTGTCAATTGCTGTATCTTGAAGCTCTGTGTCAGACTCAGTTCTATTCTCCGGATCAGTGCTCAATATCTTTGCTGCATTGTGGGGGCCAGTATATAGTACTACAATGCTGCATTGTGGTGACCACCAGTATATAGTAGTACAGTACAGTTGTCCATTGCTATATCTTGCAGCTCCATATCAGATTCAGTACTTTTCTCCGGAGCAGCGCTCAATATCTTTGCTGCATTGTGGGGACCAGTATATAGAGTACAGTGCTGCATTGTGGTGACCACCAGTATATAGTAGTACAGTACAGTTGTCCATTGCTGTATCTTGCAGCTACGTGTCAGCCTCAGTTCTATTCTCCTGATCAGTGCTCAATATCTTTGCAGCATTGTAGGGACCAGTATATAGTAGTACAGTGCTGCATTGTGGTGACCACCAGTATATAGTAGTACAGTACAGTTTTCCATTGCTGTATCTTGCAGCTCCGTGTCAGACTCAGTTCTATTCTCTGTATCAGTGCTCAATATCTGTGCTGCATTGTGGGGATCAGTATATAGTAGTACAATGCTGCATTGTGGTGACCATCAGTATATAGTAGTACATTACAGTAGGCCATAGCATTAACTTGCAGCTCCATGTCAGACTCAGTTCTATTCTCTGGATCAGTGCTCAATATCTGTGCTGCATTTTGGGGACAACTATATAGTAGTACAGTACTACATTGTGGTGACCACCAGTTTATAGTAATACTGTACAGTTGTCCATTGCTGTATCTTGAAGCTCCGTGTCAGACTCAGTTCTGTTCTGCGGATCAGTGCTCAATATCTGTGCTGCATTTTGGGGACCAGTATATAGTAGTACAGTACTACATTGTGGTTACCACCAGTATATAGTAATACTGTACAGTTGTCCATTGCTGTATCTTGCAGCTCCGTGTCAGACTCAGTTCTATTATCCAGATCAGTGCTCAAAATCTGTGCTGCATTGTGGTGACCAGTATATAGTAGTACAGTGCTGCATTGTGGTGACCAACAGTATATAGTAGTATAGTGCAGTTGTCCATTGCTGTATCTTGCAGCTCCATGTCAGACACAGTTCTATTCTCTGGATCAGTGCTTAATATCTGTGCTGCTTTGTGGGGACCAGTATATAGTAGTTCAGTGCTGCATTGTGGTGTCCACCAGTATATAGTAGTACAGTAAAGTTGTCCATTGCTGTATCTTGCAGCTCCGTGTCAGACTCAGTTCTATTCTCTGGATCAGTGCTCAATATCTTTGCAGCATTGTGGGGACCAGTATATAGTAGTGCAATGCTGCATTGTTGTGACCACCAGTACATAGTTTTGCTGCACAGTTGTCCATTGCTGTATCTTGCAGCTCCGTGTCTGACTCAGTTCTATTCTTCGGATCAGTGCTCAATATCTGTGCTGCATTGTGGGGACCAGTATATAGTAGTACAGTGCTGCATTGAGGTGACCACCAGTATATAGTAGTACAGTACAGTTGTCCATTGTTGTATCTTGCAGCTCCATGTCAGATTCAGTTCTACTCTCCGGATCAGTGCTCAATATCTTTGCTGCATTGTGGGGACCAGTATATAGTAGTACAGTGCTGCATTGTGGTGACCAACAGTATATAGTAGTACAGTACAGTTGTCCATTGCTGTATCTTGCAGCTCCGTGTCAGACTCAGAGCTATTCTCCGGATCAGTGCTCAATATCTTTGCTGCATTGTGGGGACCAGTATATAGTAGTACAATGCTGCATTGAGGTGACCACCAGTATATAGTAGTACAGTACAGTTGTCCATTGTTGTATCTTGCAGCTTCATGTCAGATTCAGTTCTACTCTCCGGATCAGTGCTCAATATCTTTGCTGCATTGTGGGGACCAGTATATAGTAGTACAGTGCTGCATTGTGGTGACCAACAGTATATAGTATTACAGTACAGTTGTCCATTGCTGTATCTTGCAGCTCCATGTCAGACACCGTTCTATTCTCTGGATCAGTGCTCAATATCTGTGCTGCATTGTGGAGACCAGTATATAGTAGTACAATGCTGCATTGAGGTGACCACCAGTATATAGTAGTACTGTACAGTTGTCCATTGCTGCATCTTGCAGCTCCGTGTCAGACTCAGTTCTATTCTCCTGATCAGTGCTCAATATCTGTGCTGCATTGTGGGGACCAGTATATAGTAGTACAGTGCTGCATTGTGGTGACAACCAGTATATAGTAGTACAGTACAGTTGTCCATTGCTATAGCTTGCAGCTCCGTGTCAGACTCAGTTATATTCTGCGGATCAGTGCTCAATATCTTTGATAAATTGTGGGGCCAGTATATAGTACTACAATGCTGCATTGTAGTGACCACCAGTATATAGTAGTACAGTACAGTAGGCCATAGCATTATCTTGCAGCTCCATGTCAGACTCAGATCTATTCTCCAGAACAGTGCTCAATATCTGTGCTGCATTTTGGGGACCAGTATATAGTAGTAAAGTCCTGTATTGTGGTGACCACCAGTCTATAGTAGTACAGTGCAGTTTCCATTGCTGTATCTTGCAGCTCCGTGTCAGACTCAGTTCTATTCTCTGGATCAGTGCTCAATATCTGTGCTGCATTTTGGGGACCAGTATATAGTAGTACAGAACTACATTGTGGTGACCACCAGTAAATTGTAGTACTGTACAGTTGTCCATTGCTGTATCTTGCAGCTCCGTGTCAGACTCAGTTCTATTCTCTGGATCAGTGCTCAATATCTGTGCTGCATTGTGGCGACCAGTATATAGTAGTATAGTGCTGCATTGTGGTGACCAACAGTATATTGTAGTATAGTACATTTGTCCATTGCTGTATCTTGCAGCTCCATGTCAGAGACAGTTCTACTCTCCATATCAGTGCTCAATATATTTGCTGCATTGTGGGGACCAGTGCATAGTAGTACAGTGCTGCATTGTGGTGACCACCAGTATATATTGGTACAGTACTGTAGTCCATTGCTGTTTCTTGCAGCTCCGTGTCAGACTCAGTTCTATTCTCCAGATCAGTGCTCAATATGTGTGCAGCATTGTGGGGACCAGTATATAGTAGTACAGTGCTGCATTGTGGTGACCACCAGTATATAGTACTACTGTACAGTTGGCCATTGCTTTTTTTTGCAGCTCCGTGTCAGACTCAGTTCTATTCTCCGGATCAGTGCTCAATATCTTTGCTGCATTGTGGGGACCAGTATATAGTAGTGCAGTCCTGCATTGTGGTGACCACCAATATATAGTAGTACAGTACAGTTGTCCATTGTTGTATCTTAAAGCTCCGTGTCAGACTCAGTTCTATTCTCCAGATCAGTGCTCAATATCTTTTCTGCATTGTGGGGACCAGTATATAGTAGTACAGTACATTAGGCCATAGAGTTATCTTGCAGCTCCGTGTCAGACTCAGTTCTATTCTCCGGATCAGTGCTCAATATCTTTTCTGCATTGTGGGGACCAGTATATAGTAGTACAGTGCTGCATTGCGGTGACTACCAGTATATAGTGGTACGGTACAGTTCTTCATTGCTGTATCTTAAAGCTCCGTGTCAGACTCAGTTCTATTCTCCAGATCAGTGCTCAATATCTTTTCTGCATTGTGGGGACCAGTATATAGTAGTAAAGTGCTGCATTGTGCGGACAACCAGTATATAGTAGTACAGTACAGTAGGCCATAGCGTTATCATGCAGCTCCATGTCAGACTCAGTTCTATTCTCCGGATCAGTGCTCAATATCTGTGCTGCATTTTGGGGACCAGTATATAGTAGTACAGTGCTGCATTGTGGTGACCACCAGTATATAGTAGTACTGTACAGTTGTCCATTGCTTTTTTTTGCAGCTCCGTGTCAGACTCAGTTCTATTCTCCGTCACAGTGCTCAATATCTTGCTGCATTGTGGGACCAGTATATAGTAGTGCAGTCCTGCATTGTGGTGACCACCAATATATAGTAGTACAGTACAGTTGTCCATTGTTGTATCTTGCAGCTCTGTGTCCAACTCAGTTCTATTCTCCGGATCAGTGATAAATATCTTTGCTGCAATGTGGAGACCAGTATATAGTAGTACAATGCTGCATTGTGGTGACCACCAGTACATAGTTTTGCAGCACAGTTGTCCATTACTGTATCTTGCAGCTCCGTGTCTGACTCAGTTCTATTCTTCGGATCAGTGCTGCTCAATATCTGTGCTGCATTGTGGGGACCAGTATATAGTAGTACAGTGCTGCATTGTGGTGACCACCAGTATATAGTAGTACAGGACAGTTGTCCATTGCTGTATCTTGCAGCTCCGTGTCAGACTCAGAGCTATTCTCCGGATCAGTGCTCAATATCTTTGCTGCATTGTGGGGACCAGTATATAGTAGTACAATGCTGCATCGAATTGACCACCAGTATATAGTAGTACAGTACAGTTGTCCATTGCTGTATCTTGCAGCTCCTTGTCAGACACAGTACTATTCTCTGGATCAGTGCTTAATATCTCTGCTGCATTGTGGGGACCAGTATATAGTAGTACAATGCAGCATTGTGGTGACCACAAGTATATAGTAGTACAGTACATTAGGCCATAGCATTATCTTGCAGCTCCGTGTCAGACTCAGTTTTATTCTCCGGATCAGTGCTCAATATCTTTGCTGCATTGTGGGGACCAGTATATAGTAGTACAGTGCTGCATTGCGGTGACTACCAGTATATAGTGGTACGGTACAGTTGTCCATTGCTTTATCTTAAAGCTCCGTGTCAGACTCAGAGCTATTCTCCGGATCAGTGCTCAATATCTTTGCTGCATTGTGGGGACCAGTGTATAGTAGTACAATGCTGCATTGAGGTGACCACCAGTATATAGTAGTACAGTACAGTTGTCCATTGCTGTATCTTGCAGCTCCATGTCAGATTCAGTTCTACTCTCCGGATCAGTGCTCAATATCTTTGCTGCATTGTGGGGACTAGTATATAGTAGTATAGTGCTGCATTGTGGTGACCACCAGTTTATAGTAGTACAGTACAGTTGTCCATTGCTGTATCTTGCAGCTCCATGTCAGACACAGTTCTATTCCCTGGATCAGAGCTCAATATCTTTGCTGCATTGTGGGGACCAGTATGTAGTAGTACAGTACTGCATTGTGGTGACCAACAGTATATAGTAGTACTGTGCAGTTGTCCATTGCTGTATCTTGCAGCTCCATGTCAGACTCAGTTCTTTTCTTCGGATCAGTGCTTAATATCTGTGCTGCATTTTGGGAACAAGTATATAGTAGTACAGTGCTACATTGTGGTGACCACCAGTATATAGTAGTACAGTACAGTTGTCCATTGCTGTATCTTGCAGCTCTGTGTCAGACTCAGTTTAATTCTCTGTATCAGTGCTCAATATCTTTTCTGCATTGTAGGGACCAATATATAGTAGTACAGTGCTGCATTGTGGTGACCACAAGTATATAGTAGCACAGCACAGTAGGCCAAAGCGTTACCTTTCAGCTCCATGTCAGACTCCGTTCTATTCTCTGGATCAGTGCTCAATATCTTTGCTGCATTGTGGGGACCAGTATATAGTAGTACAGTGCTGCATTGTGGTGACCACAAGTATATAGTAGTACAGTACATTAGGCCATAGAGTTATCTTGCAGCTCCGTGTCAGACACAGTTCTCTTCTCCGGATCAGTGCTCAATATCTTTGCTTCATTGTGGGGACCAGTATATAGTAGTACAGTGCTGCATAGCGGTGACCACCAGTATATAGTGGTACGGTACAGTTGTCCATTGCTGTATCTTGAAGCTCCGTGTCAGACTCAGTTCTATTCTCCGGATCAGTGCTCAATATCTTTGCTGCATTGTGGGGGCCAGTATATAGTACTACAATGCTGCATTGTGGTGACCGCCAGTATATAGTAGTACAGTACAGTTGTCCATTGCTATATCTTGCAGCTCCATATCAGATTCAGTACTTTTCTCCGGAGCAGCGCTCAATATCTTTGCTGCATTGTGGGGGCCAGTATATAGTAGTAGTGCTGCATTGTGGTGACCACCAGTATATAGTAGTACAGTACAGTTGTCCATTGCTGTATCTTGCAGCTACGTGTCAGCCTCAGTTCTATTCTCCTGATCAGTGCTCAATATCATTGCAGCATTGTAGGGACCAGTATATAGTAGTACAGTGCTGCATTGTGGTGACCACCAGTATATAGTAGTACAGTACAGTTGTCCATTGCTGTATCTTGCAGCTCCGTGTCAGACTCAGTTCTATTCTCTGGATCAGTGCTCAATATCTGTGCTGCATTTTGGGGACCACTATATAGTAGTACAGTACTACATTGTGGTGACAACCAGTTTATAGTAATACTGTACAGTTGTCCATTGCTGTATCTTGAAGCTCCGTGTCAGACTCAGTTCTATTCTGCGGATCAGTGCTCAATATCTGTGCTGCATTTTGGGGACCAGTATATAGTAGTACAGTACTACATTGTGGTTACCACCAGTATATAGTAATACTGTACAGTTGCCCATTGCTGTATCTTGCAGCTCCGTGTCAGACTCAGTTCTATTATCCAGATCAGTGCTCAAAATCTGTGCTGCATTGTGGTGACCAGTATATAGTAGTACAGTGCTGTATTGTGGTGACCAACAGTATATAGTAGTATAGTGCAGTTGTCCATTGCTGTATCTTGCAGCTCCATGTCAGACACAGTTCTATTCTCTGGATCAGTGCTTAATATCTGTGCTGCTTTGTGGGGACCAGTATATAGTAGTTCAGTGCTGCATTGTGGTGTCCACCAGTATATAGTAGTACAGTACAGTTGTCCATTGCTGTATCTTGCAGCTCCGTGTCCAACTCAGTTCTATTCTCCGGATCAGTGCTAAATATCTTTGCTGCATTGTGGGGACCAGTATATAGTAGTGCAATGCTGCATTGTGGTAACCACCAGTACATAGTTTTGCTGCACAGTTGTCCATTGCTGTATCTTGCAGCTCCGTGTCTGACTCAGTTCTATTCTTCGGATCAGTGCTCAATATCTGTGCTGCATTGTGGGGACCAGTATATAGTAGTACAGTGCTGCATTGTGGTGACCACCAGTATTTAGTAGTACAGGACAGTTGTCCATTGCTGTATCTTGCAGCTCCGTGTCAGACTCAGAGCTATTCTCCGGATCAGTGCTCAATATCTTTGCTGCATTGTGGGGACCAGTATATAGTAGTACAATGCTGCATTGATGTGACCACCAGTATATAGTAGTACGGTTGTCCATTGCTGTATCTTGCAGCTCCATGTCAGATTCAGTTCTACTCTCCGGATCAGTGCTCAATATCTTTGCTGCATTGTGGGGACCAGTATATAGTAGTACAGTGCTGCATTGTGGTGACCAACAGTATATAGTATTACAGTACAGTTGTCCATTGCTGTATCTTGCAGCTCCATGTCAGACACAGTTCTATTCTCTGGATCAGTACTCAATATCTGTGCTGCATTGTGGAGACCAGTAGATAGTAGTACAATGCTGCATTGTGGTGACCACCAGTATATAGTAGTACAGTACAGTAGGCCATAGCATTATCTTGCAGCATCATGTCAGACTCAGTTATATTCTCCGGATCAGTGCTCAATATTTGTGCTGCATTTTGGGGACCAGTATATAGTAGTACAGTGCTGCATTGTGGTGACCACCAGTATATAGTAGTACAGTACAGTTGTCCATTGCTGTATCTTGCAACTCTGTGTCAGACGCAGTTTAATTCTCTGTATCAGTGCTCAATATCTTTTCTGCATTGTGGGGACCAGTATATAGTAGTACAGTGCTGCATTGTGCGGACAACCAGTATAGAGTAGTACAGTACAGTAGGCCATAGCGTTATCTTGCAGCTCCATGTCAGACTCAGTTCTATTCTCCGGATCAGTGCTCAATATCTGTGCTGCATTTTGGGGACCAGTATATAGTAGTACAGTACTACATTGTAGTGACCACCAGTATATAGTAGTACTGTACAGTTGTCCATTGCTGCATCTTGCAGCTCCGTGTCAGACTCAGTTCTATTCTCCTGATCAGTGCTCAATATCAGTGCTGCATTGTGGGGGCCAGTATATAGTAGTACAGTGCTGCATTGTGGTGACAACCAGTATATAGTAGTACAGTACAGTTGTCCATTGCTGTAGCTTGCAGCTCTGTGTCAGACTCAGTTATATTCTGCGGATCAGTGCTCAATATCTCTGCTACATTGTGGGGGCCAGTATATAGTACTACAATGCTGCATTGTAGTGACCACCAGTATATAGTAGTACAGTACAGTAGGCCATAGCATTATCTTGCAGCTCCATGTCAGACTCAGTTCTAATCTCCAGAACAGTGCTCAATATCTGTGCTGCATTTTGGGGACCAGTATATAGTAGTACAGTCCTGTATTGTGGTGACCACCAGTATATAGTAGTACAGTGCAGTTTCCATTGCTGTATCTTGCAGCTCCGTGTCAGACTCAGTTCTATTCTCCGGATCAGTGCTCAATATCTTTTCTGCATTGTGGGGACCAGTATACTACTCAGTTCTGGACGTGTCTGGACGTGTCTGCAAGAGCTCCTGGGCTCCATCTGGTTACCTGAGGGATCCCGCCCCCTCTCCCAGCTGTGAGAGCTTGGGAGCGGGCAGCTGTGCTAAGGAATTCCCCTGCCTGGAGGGCCCGGCTGGTGCCTGTGTCTTTAACTATTAGGGGGTGCCAGGAGGTACCCTTTAATCATGAGGAGGTCGCGGAGGATTTTACTGGCTTACCCAGTAAGAGTTAAAAAGAAAATGAATGAAGGAACATCTGGAAGGACTGCAATGGCGGCTGCTGTTGTAAAGGAACAGAGGAGAAAGCAACCGGAGTTAAGATCTGAGTGCCCGGGATCTGCGGGGGCTAGAGGTGTGCAATAAACCCCTCTGTGCAAAGGGGGGGGGGGTACCTCGGAACAAGCGGCGCTGAGTGCGGAGATCCCTGGAGTCAGAGCCACAAAAGGTCCTTTCGCTGAAGGGGAAATTGTGCCTGCGGGTCCGCATAAGGAAGGGGAGCGGCGATCGGAGCTGCAAGGAGCGGAAAAAACCCAAGAAGGGTCCCTGTCCGTGGCAGCCCCCCTTCCAGTGCTAACAACAGGTACCCCTGGAGGTGGTGTAGCCTCTGGGGGGAATGCTGTAGTGGCCGGGAGTCCCTGTGAAGGGGGTAGGGGGAAGCTGCAGGACGGAGGAGAGCGGCTGGTGCCGCTGGTTGTAAAAATGAAGGAAAAAAAATGGAAAAATTATCCTAGTATGATGCCTCCCCCGAGCCCCCTGAGCAGGCAGAGAGTACCCTTGGGGGCAAGCCAGCTCCTATGGGGGGGATCTGCGGATGCTGGGGGGTTAGGGGTTAAAGAAGAGGAAGAATGCAGTATGCATGGGAGTTCAGTATCAGAAGGGTTAACTTCAGAATCGGAGGAAGATTCGAGTACAGAGGAGATCCTGGCAGGAATGTCATTACAGGATCTGATATACGAATCAAAGAAAATAAATAATACTGACAGATTTTGCAAATTGTCTCGGGACGTCTTTTGTGAGTCGGTGGCACAGATGTCCTGCATCCGCCCACTCCGTCTTGGGGATGCGGAATATGATACGCAATGTGTGCTTGATGTCCTATTAGCTGAAGTTTGATTAATGGCGTGCTAGTGCCATTCCACTGGTAGTCATCATGCTGTAGGCACTTCACAGCGTACTGAGCAGTACCATTGCATTTAGTCTCTCTATCACATGAACACGCTCAATTATCTGTCCTCCCCTCAGCATGGTCAGATCCGGGAAGAAGAAAGGTAATACTACGCAACCGAGGGAGACCGTGACCCAGCCGGGAATGAGATCATTCCTACAATCTACTCCCGCTACGCCTTCCGGAGATCTCTCCCCCTCAAGCCCCTCTTCCTGCCATCCCACCTCTCCTGCCTCCCCTTTAGGGATGGAACAACCTACCCCAAGCGCTCATGGCGATGCCGCTCTCCAGGACATCTTGAAGTTCATGAAAACGCTTCCAACTAAGCAGGATCTCCAGGATACCACGCGTAGAGAGTTGGCATCTATTAAACATGATATATCGCAACTTTCTGATAGGGTGACCATTCTGGAGGACCATCGTGATTCTGCGGATGCTTTTCTGGGGTCCCTTACAGATGTTATCAAGGCTCAATTGGATGAAATCCGGTCGCTGAGGTCCCGTGTGTTGGATTTGGACAATAGAGGTAGGAGAAACAATGTCCGGGTGAGAGGAATCCCCGAGTATGTCCCCCAGACGGGCTTAGTAGACGCTCTAACGAAAATATTCAATGCAGTTCTGGGTAAAGACTCGGACAACATCATAACCTTTGACAGAGCTCACCGTGCCCTGAAACCGAGAGGACTCCCCGCCGACCGACCTCGGGACGTCATATGTCGATTGCATTACTACTCTCAGAAGGAGGAAATTATGAATAAAGTGCGTCGCCTAGATGGCCTGGACTTTAATGGTACCCAATTTCCATCTTCCAGGATCTTTCCTGGCATATGCTTCAACAAAGGAAGACCCTCCGCCCCCTCACGGAGGAACTCCGCAAACGACAACTGAAATACCGATGGGGTTTTCCTTTCAACCTCCAGGTCTCCTTTTCTGGAAAGATCCACGCCCTGCATACTCCTTCCGATCTTCCCACTTTCTGCTCCGGTCTTAGTCTCCAACCCATAAAGATTACTGATTGGGACTTCATCTTTCCCGACCTGCATCCGCCACAACCTGCCGGGAGTGGAGCGTCATGGCAAGTTGCACGTAGTTCTCAGAAGAAAACCTCGAAAACCCTCTCCGTTTGCCAGGACTCTTCCGCTACCTGAAGACATCTTTCTTTATTGCCCTGCAAACTGGATTTTCTCTTATTATGCAGGAGGGTTGAGCGCTCCAGAGGTGGCATGCCGGGTGAGTTACATCCAATGCCGCCCCGTGCTTCTGCTGCTCCGTCTCACACTCTTCTCCCCGGTTTCACCTTCACATTTGGAGATTAGTATAGAGACTATTCTTTTAGACAGTTAATTGTTACTGCCGGTTAATGTATAATGTTTACAATAGATATGGTGCCTGCACCGGTCCCGCACACGGCCGCTGTGCCCTATGGCGATGCTGGTATATATACTTACCTGCTCTCCCATTGCGGGTGATTCTTTGTTCATGATGTTTCTATTTTCTGTGACTTGCTTTCTTTTCTATCTTTCTCTCCTGAACTGTTTTTTTATTTTATTTGGTGACCTGTCCGAGTGTTTTGCTATCCTGTGTTGTGATATGATTTGATGGCTACCCCGGGTATACTTAAATTCACCTCAATTAACGCCAAAGGTCTTAACATCCCCGAGAAACGGTCCCAATTTTTTTGGACGCTGCGATCAAACGGAGTAGATGTGGTTGTTAGGATCTCCTGTTCTGTGCTGCCACGTCGCCATGGCAACCGGGAGGCAAGTGTTAGCGAAGTATCCTGAGTGCAGCTGATACTCCGGTCCGGGTTTTTACTGTGTAGTGGTTACAGGCTCTGTGCACGGCAGGGAATCCGGCGCTGGTTTTGTGCTCACAGTCTGTGAGGTCTGAGTGGGGTGTGGACAGCACCTGCTATATAAACCATCCTCTCAGGCTAGGCAAATGCTGCTGAATCTTTGTTTGTTAGTCAGTTCCAGAGAGTTAGCTAGTACTGTGTGACTTTGTATTTACTTGTTGCTTACTGCGAATAGGCCTTGGGATTCGGTACTTCATTCTGCCAATCCGGACCTAGCAGTAAGACTGGAGTCAGTTGTTTAACCTGCTGGGGTTCTTTTGCTATTCTGTGAACCCAGCAGGTTTGCAGCTGTACTCTCAGACCTGCTTGCTTAATCCTCCTTCACTGTGCAGGGCGTCCAGGTGTCAGTTTAGTGGCAGTAAGCTGAACCTGTGCCCTGCAAGTGGGAGTTAGGATTGTGGATACTCTCCTTGTGTCTATATTTCTATCTCTGACCAAGGAGTTTATTCCCACACCCGTTGGTAACCCTTTGGGGTTTTTCTGTTGCTCTTAGCAACATCATTTCGGGTGCTCCACATGTTAAATCACTACATCTCGCTTCATTGTCTGCTCTATTCCATCTGAGCATTCCTGACACTAGGGAGACACCCAATTCCTGAGCCTTTGGGCTTCTCCGTCGTTTGTTTCACATCCCTCTCTGTTCATACACCGGTATACTCCTGTTAGCACTGGTGTGCGTAACATATTCAGCAGCCCTACTCCTGTTTAAACTTTGTGGGAATATGGAGCATACCCCTCAAAATACTTTGCAACAGGTGGTCGATCAGGTGCAGGTCCTGACTCGACAATTTAATGAGATGTCCATTAAAATGAACACCCCGCATGCCGCTAGCGGAGCTCCCGCAGCAGCAGCGGCAAGTTTAGGGGTTAAGGAGCCGAAAGTAAATCTCCCGGATCGTTTTTCTGGAGATCGCTCGCAGTTCTTTTGTTTCAAGGAGAGCTGTAAGCTATATTTCAGGCTTAGGCCCCAGTCTTCTGGGTCGGAGATTCAGCGGGTGGGCATGGTGATTTCCTTGCTACAAGGAGACCCACAGGTCTGGGCATATGGGTTGCAGCCTGACTGTCTATCACTTAAAAGTGTTGATGCTTTTTTTATGGCACTGGGCATTTTGTATGATGACCCTGACAAGATGGCTTCAGCCGAGGCTCAGATTACGGTCCTTAAGCAAGGGCGACGGCCAGCTGAGGTTTATAGTACGGAGTTTCGGAGGTTGGCTCATGATACCCAGTGGAATGACCCAGCCCTGAGAAACCAGTACCGAAGGGGCCTTTCTGACCAGAAAAAGGACCAACTGGTACACTATCCCTCGCCTGATAGCTTAGATCAGCTCATGCAGTTATCCATCCGGGTGGATAGACGGCTGAGAGAGCGTAGACTTGAAAGGGAGACCGCAGTTTCCTTTTTTCCCAAGGGAACCTCAGACTCTGAGGAATATTCCGAGGAGCCTATGCAGATTGGGGCTACCCGCCTCTCCTCGCGTGAGAAGACGCGGAGGAGACAGCAGGGTTTGTGTTTGTACTGTGGGAATAAAGGTCATGTTGTAGTATCATGCCCAGAAAAGCCGGAAAACTTCAGGGCCTGAGGGTGATGGGAAATATCCTGTCAGGCCAGAAGTCAGAATTTCCCAAAAAGACTTTTCTCATTCCGGTGACTTTGGAGATCCTCGGTCAAACTGTCAAGACTGAGGCCTTTGTTGACAGTGGGGCCGATGGGGTTTTCATGGACCGTCAATTCACCCTGGAACACTCTGTTCCCTTAGTACCTTTGGCATCAGAGATTGAGATCTGTGGGTTAAACAGGGAACCATTGTCCCAGGGTAAAATTACCTCCTGCACCAGCCAAATTCCTTTGTTTATTGGAGCCACACACTCTGAAAAATTGTCTTTCTATGTGACTGTCTGTTCTTTTGCCCCATTGGTTTTGGGGTTACCCTGGTTAAGGGCCCATAACCCTCAATTTGACTGGGTCTCTGGGGAGATTCTTAGTTGGGGTAGTGATTGTTTCAGGAGTTGCTTGAGCCTTCCAGTCAGGCTCTCGCAGCTAAGTTTGCCAGGATTGCCAGGATGTTATGCAGATTTTGCGGATGTGTTCTCCAAAAAAGTTGCGGAGGTACTACCTCCCCATCGCCCCTATGACTGTGCCATTGATTTGTTGCCGGATGCTAAGCTTCCCAAGAGCAGGTTGTACTCCCTGTCACGTCCTGAGACTCAGGCTATGGCAGAGTACATTCAGGAGAACTTGGCTAAGGGATTTATCAGACCCTCACAGTCCCCAGTTGGGTCGGGGTTCTTCTTCGTGGGTAAAAAGGACGGTTCGTTGCGACCCTGCATCGACTTCAGGGAATTGAACCGTATCACGATTAAAAACTCGTAGCCACTGCCTCTCATTTCGGTTTTGTTTGACCAGCTTCGTACTGCCACCATTTTTTCTAAGATTGACCTACGCGGTGCTTACAATCTAATCCGAATAAGAGAGGGGGATGAATGGAAGACTGCCTTTAATACCCACTCAGGGCATTATGAATATTTGGTGATGCCTTTTGGGCTCTCTAATGCCCCGGCAGTCTTCCAGGAATTCATGAACGATGTGCTCAGGGAATATTTGGATAGATTCTTAGTTGTTTATCTAGATGACATCCTAATCTTCTCCCATTCCCTGGAGGAACATCGGAAGCATGTACGCTTAGTCCTCCAGAAACTCAGAGACCACCAGCTTGGGGCGAAGCTGGAGAAGTGCGAATTTGAAGTCCAGCAAATCGCATTTCTAGGGTATATTATCTCCTCAGAAGGTTTCCAAATGGAGGGTTCTAAGGTACAGGCAGTCCTGGATTGGGTGCAGCCCACTAGTTTGAAGGCGCTTCAGCGTTTTCTGGGCTTTGCGAATTTTTATAGATGGTTTATCGCTGGATTTTCGTCTATAGTGGCCCCCTTGGTGGCACTCACTAAGAAAGGGGCGGATGTTGCTCACTGGTCTTGTGAGGCCAAAGCGGCCTTTGCCCATCTCAAAAGGGCATTTGTCTCGGCCAAGGTGCTGCGACACCCAGATCCAGAGCGTCCTTTTGTGGTAGAAGTGGATGCCTCTGAGATAGGTATTGGGGCAGTGCTCTCTCAGATGGGGGTGTCTGATAATCGCCTTCATCCCTGTGCTTACTTTTCCCGTAAATTTTCGTCTGCCGAGATTAATTATGATGTGGGTAACCGGGAATTGTTGGATATAAAGGATGCACTCGGGGAGTGGAGACACTGGCTTGAGGGGGCTAAGTTTGTGGTCTCAATTCTCACCGACCATAAGAATCTGGCATATTTAGAGTCAGCGAAGCGGCTCAATGCCAGGCAGGCACGATGGGCTTTGTTTTTTGCTTGCTTTAATTTTTTGATAACATATCGCCCTGGGTCAAAAAACATCAAGGCTGATGCGCTCTCGCAGAGTTTTGCTCCAGTCCAAGAGACCACCGAGGAGCCATTGCCCATTGTGTCCCCATCATGTATTAAAGTGGGCATTACGCAGGACCTCTTGTCATTAGTCCTTAGAGCACAGGAGCAGGCTCCTCCAGACCTTCCGGTAGGTCTCTTGTTTGTGCCTCCTAGGTTAAGACAGCGAGTGTTCCTGGAATTCCATGCCAAGAAGTCGGCAGGGCATCCGGGTATTGCCAAAACTCGGGAGTTGCTGTCTAGGGCGGTGTGGTGGCCCTCGGTGGCTAGGGATGTGGATCAGTGGGTTCGGGCATGTGACGTTTGTGCCCGAAATAAAACTCCTAGAGGGGTTCCTTTCGGCCCATTACATTACTCTCTATTCCATCTAAGCCATGGATCCACATTTCTATGGATTTTGTGGTGGACTTGCCCAAATCCTCGGGGATGACAGCCATTTGGGTTGTCGTTGACAGGTTTTCGAAGATGGCGCATTTCGTTCCACTGGTTGGGTTGCCATCGGCCAGATGCCTGTCTGAGTTATTTATGCAGCATGTTGTGCGCCTCCACGGGTTGCCACTTGATGTGGTCTCTGACCGTGGATCCCAGTTTGTGGCCAAATTCTGGAGGGCATTTTGTTCTGATCTCCAGATTTCTGTGAGCTTGTCGTCAGGCTACCATCCACAGTCTAATGGGCAGACTGAGAGGGTGAACCAGTCCTTGGAGCAGTTCCTCAGGTGTTATGTCTCCAAGTGTCATACTGACTGGGTTGCTCATCTGTCCATGGCGGAGTTTGCCTATAACAACGCGGCTCACTCTGCTACAGGGATCTCTCCCTTCCTTTGTGTGTATGGGCATCATCCTAAGGCCAATTCTTTTGACCCCCTGGATTCCACGCCTGGTGGTTCCTCTGTGGTTTCGGCCCTTAGGGGTATTTGGAGGAAAGTGAAGAAAGCCCTTGTGTCTGTGTCATTAGTGACCAAAAGGGTTTTTGATAAGCGGAGAAGACCCTGCAGCTTCAAATTAGGAGACTTCGTCTGGTTGTCCACCAAGAATTTGAAGTTGAGACAGCCATCTCATAAGTTAGGCCCCCGGTTCATCGGCCCTTATAAGATCACCAGGGTTATCAATCCGGTGGCATTTCAGTTAGATCTGCCCCGTTCCTTGGGTATCAATAAAACATTTCATTGTTCCCTTTTAAAACTGGCGGTTAGTAATCCTTCTTCCAGTGGAAGACCTTCTCCTCTTCTGATACGGGGTCAGAGGGAGTTTGTGGTTGAAAGGGTTCTTGACTCCAAGATGGTTCGGGGTCGGCTGTCATTTTTGGTGCACTGGAAGGGGTATGGCCCGGAGGAGCGGTCGTGGGTGCACAGTTGTGATCTTCATGCCCCCAGACTGATACGCTCTTTCTTCTCGCAGTTCCCCGATAAACCCGGTGGTAGGGGTTCTTTGACCCCTCGTCAGAGGGGGGGTACTGTTAGGATCTCCTGTTCTGTGCTGCCACGTCGCCATGGCAACCGGGAGGCAAGTGTTAGCGAAGTAACCTGAGCGCAGCTGATACTCTGGTCCGGGTTTTTACTGTGTAGTGGTTACAGGCTCTGTGCACAGCAGGGAATCCGGCGCTGGTTTTGTGCTCACAGTCTGTGAGGTCTGAGTGGGGCGTGGACAGCACCTGCTATATAAACTATCCTCTCAGGCTAGGCAAATGCTGCTGAATCTTTGTTTGTTAGTCAGTTCCAGAGAGTTAGCTAGTACTGTGTGACTTTGTATTTACTTGTTGCTTACTGCGAATAGGCCTTGGGATTCGGTACTTCATTCTGCCAATCCGGACCTAGCAGTAAGACTGGAGTCAGTTGTTTAACCTGCTGGGGTTCTTTTGCTATTCTGTGAACCCAGCAGGTTTGCGGCTGTACTCTCAGACCTGCTTGCTTAATCCTCCTTCACTGTGCAGGGCGTCCAGGTGTCAGTTTAGTGACCGTAAGCTGAACCTGTGCCCTGCAAGTGGGGGTTAGGATTGTGGATACTCTCCTTGTGTCTATATTTCTATCTCTGACCAAGGAGTTTATTCCCACACCCGTTGGTAACCCTTTGGGGGGTTTTCTGTTGCTCTTAGCAACATCATTTCGGGTGCTCCACATGTTAAATCACTACATCTCGCTTCATTGTCTGCTCTATTCCATCTGAGCATTCCTGACACTAGGGAGACACCCAATTCCTGAGCCTTTGGGCTTCTCCGTTCACTTTATGTTTATTAGTTATTCCATCACCTCCTGTGTATGTTGTGTTATACTGTCTGTGAGTTCGTTTGTTTCACATCCCTCTCTGTTCATACACCGGTATACTCCTAATAGCACTGGTGTGCGTAACAGTAGTTCTGATTCAGGAGAAACACTTTAAGATCTCTGCTTGCAGGCCCTCTTTGGTGAATCATAGATTCCCCCTTGCTTTCTACTCCAACAATCCTGAGAGTAAATCTAAAGGGGTCGCTATACTTTTCTCTAAAGCTCTCCAAGTAACCGATGTCTCTGTCCATAAATTAGTTCCAGGGAGATTGCTGGTGGTCCAATGCACTATATTTTCTCAGGCGTACACTCTCATAGCCCTCTATGCTCCAAACCAGGGTCAACTGTCCTTTTTTCGGTCCCAACTTCCCCGACTTGAAGCTCTTATGACGGGTATTGTAGTTTTGGGTGGTGACTTAAACTGGTCCATGGACCCCTCCATGGATACCTCCCCGCCAGCCCCTAAATTCTCTGAAAAAAAACACAGGCAAGTTAGGAAGGTCTTCCACGAATTTCAACTAGCTGACTCCTGGCGGGTCACACATCGAGCTGACAGAGACTGTTTATTCTTCTCACACCCACATCAGGTTTACTCACACCTAGACTATTTGTTTTTGAGCCATAAACACTTTCCCTTAACAATGGATGCCTCTATTGGCTCCATTACTTGGTCAGACCATGCCCCAGTATTCCTGTCTCTTTCAGCCCCCTCCCAAACCCCTGGTCCTTGGACCTGGCGCCTTAATGAATCCCTCCTATATGATGAGTATTGCAAATCAGAACTAGATAAGGCGCTATCTGATTATTTTGCCATTAATGATACAGGGGATGTATCCAAACTTATGGTCTGGGAGGCCCACAAATGTGTTATACGGGGTAAATTGATTCAGTTAGGCTCCTTTGTGAAGAAAAATAGACTGGCCTTAATCACCACACTACTACATAAAATTCATTCCTTAGAGGCCCGCCACAAATCCTCCCTGTCTCCCTCCGATTTGGTGGAGCTGTCCGAAGCTCAGACATACCTCCGGACAACCCTCAACAATAAAACCCAAGCCTCTTTGCGTAAATGTAACAGCAAATACTATAAGTGGGGTAATAAGCCGGGACGCCTGCTGGCACAGGCACTTAGGTCCCAGAGATTGGCCTCTTTTATCCCCTCAATGAAAAACAGTGCGGGCTTCGTATGCTTTAAGACACCAGAGATAGCAACGTGCTTTAAAAATTATTATAAAACTTTATACAACCTAGGTGACCCTACTCCGACCTATGACCCCCTTTCTAATATGTTGAGATCCAGGAAATACTTAGCTAAAGTGGCGTTCCCTCAGTTGTCGATCTCCGTTTGTGACTCTCTGGAAGCACCTTTCACCTTAGCTGAGGTGGAACACGTTATTTCCATCACGCCCCTACGTAAAAGCCCGGGCCCGGACGGTTTTACCGCCACCTATTATAAGACATTTAAGGAGACTCTTACCCCCAGATTATTACAGGCCTTTAACTCCATATCCGCTGAAACTCACTTCTCATGTCAGTCCCTGGAGGCCCACATTACTGTGATCCCTAAACAGGGGAAGGACCCCTCAGTGTGCTCCAGTTACAGACCCATTTCTTTGCTCAATGTGGACCTTAAACTTTTTGCAAAATTGATGGCTCTTAGATTGAACGAGTTTCTCCCATCCCTCATTCACAGCGACCAGGTGGGCTTTGTCCCTGGCCATGAGGCAAAAGACAATACAACAAAAATCCTCAACCTTATACATCTGGCCTCTAGCAGCAGGACACCTACTGTGTTGCTGTCTACTGACGCCGAAAAGGCCTTCGACAGAGTAAATTGGGACTTGATGAGGGCGGTGCTGGAGCACATTGGGTTGGGTCCACGGGCCCTCCATAGAATACTTTCACTTTATACGCAGCCATCGGCCAGAGTGCGGGTTAATTGGACCCTTTCTGACAACTTCTTTATAAGTAATGGAACGAGACAGGGCTGCCCCTTGTCCCCCTTGATTTTCATTCTTTGTATTGAAGCTCTGGCCAGGGCTATTAGAGCGAATGACGGTATTAAGGGGCTTCAAGTCGGTGACATAGAATATAAACTTGCTTTATTTGCAGATGACCTGCTGATGGCTGTCACACAACCAGCCCACTCACTTCCTCACCTAATGTGTGAGTTAGACATTTTCAGTTCACTCTCCGGTTTTAAAGTCAACACATCTAAATCCTATGCCCTTCATATCTCAACCCCTCAAAAGATCTTAACTGTCTTGAAAGCCACTTTCCCATTTATATGGAGAGACTCCCACATTACATACCTGGGAGTCCAACTTTCCAGCGACTCATCACGTTTGGTGTCCCTGAACTTCCACCCCATTCTCCAGGCCATTAGAAATGATTATTGCAGATGGCAACACCATAATCTTTCGTGGCTAGGCAGAATCAATGTTGTAAAGATGAACACACTATCCAAATTGCTCTATCTCCTCCAGACCTTACCGATTCGGGTCCCGGACTCCTGGTTCCAGACTGTAAGATCCTTGATCCAACAATTTATTTGGCGCCGTAAGAGGCCCAGAATTGGTAGATCTGTTCTGACTCGCCCGCCTAAAAAAGGTGGATTTCAACTCCCAGATATTAAAACCTATTACCATGCAATCCTCTTAAACAGGGTCTTGGACTGGACCAGGAGTTGGGAGGTCAAACAATGCGTGGTCTTGGAAGGCCTATGTGTTCAGATGTACCCTGAAATCTTTCCTTGGCTCCCGACTTTACCCAAACTCCTGCACCCTCACCCGACTGTTTCTCCTACGCTATCCTTTTGGAAAGGGATAAGACGACATTCGTACATCTCCTCGGTCTTTGGCCCCCTTACCTCCTTTTTGAGCAACCCGACGTTCCCACCTGGCCTCTCTCTGGGATATTACCAAAACTGGCGCTGGAGGGACTTTTTAGGGTAGGTCAGCTAGTTCACCCGTCCGGGATTAAGCAATTCTCGGAGATTCGAGCAAAATGGGAGTTCCCGCAGGCGGACTTCTGGAAGTTCTTACAGGTTCGACACTTTCTATACACTGACAATATGTACCGTCGGGCGTCCCGGGAGCTGATGGCATTTGAAAAAATGTGTGTTGCACCCCTAAACCCCTTACATACTGTGTCCACCCTGTATAAGCTCCTAGGTGCGTCTGATTCCTTGACCCCTCCTCTTTTCACCCAGAAATGGGAGAGGGATTTGAACATCTCTCTCTCGGACAGGGATTGGGACGCTATTTTTCTTAAAGCCTATAAAAGTTCCATATGCATACAGGTCAGAGAAACTCAATATAAGATTCTGATGAGATGGTACAGACACCCTACCCTCCTCCACGCCATCTCCCCATCTATCTCTCCTGCCTGCTGGAGATGTCATGGAGACCTAGGCTCTCTGTTGCATATCTGGTGGACCTGTCCCCTTATTAAAACTTTCTGGTGGGTTGTAATTTCCATTTCCGGTGATATCCTACATGTCCCTGTTCCATCTGACCCGGCCTATTGGTTATTGAATCATTCCAAGACCCCACTCTCTACCTATAAGTCCTCACTACTACGACACCTTGGCAATGCTGCACGGGCAGTAATTCCCACTCTGTGCAGGTCCTCTAGTCCTCCCACACAGTACATCTGGGTTACTAGATTAGACTATTACATGAATATGGAAGATATATTACTGAGTGCTGGGGATAGACGGTCGGAGTTTATTGCTACGTGGTTGCCTTGGATAGAATATAAGACCTCTGAGTCGTACAAGACCTATATCTCTTCTATGAATTGAGATGGGGGGTGGGAGCCTATTTGCTGTATGTTATTTGACATCTGCCCCGGGCCAACAGGTTTGAACCTTTTGGTTCATTTCGCATATTCTTCCCTTCTCTTCTCTGCATTCTCGGCTCGGTCACTTTTCCTCACTATTATTTTCTTTTTCTCGTTCTGTATCTGTGTTCTTTAATGTTTCTTATCTTAAAAAAAAAAAAATGTTAGTGCAGATTTTGGATTTATTAAACACACAGCTGCTATCTTGTTTATGTTTCTGTACGACACTGTATTATGCCGCTGACTGATGTTCGTATGTGTTTACATGTTGGTACAAGTCTGTATTCTTTACAATAAAAACAAATTATACAAAAAAAAAAGAAAATTAATAACCGCATCACAGAAGCAAGGAAGAAAAGAAACAAATATCAAGTATGGGACAGACAACGGTACAGGGACCAAATAGAAGACCTCACCCTGTATCAGGCACGTATAAAGGAAAAAATGGTGGCTGCCCAGGATGATTTTAGCAAAAAGAAAAATGAAGAGAATCATCCAGCACAGCAGGGGTTAATAGCATTGCCGACTGCTAAGGATTCCCCTGTAGCGATGCAAGGTCCAGCGATGCAGGGGGAATGCCCCAGAACGGAGTCCCTGGTGACGGAGAAGCGTAGGCGGAGCCGGTGGCAGCACAACATCAACAGTGTGGAGGGAACCCTGATGACGCGGCCAGTGGAAAGGAAAACCCAGTTTCTATGAAGACAGAGGGAAAGCCTGTGTCTGAAGCTGAAATCACTCCAGATGGCGGAACGAAAGGTGAGACGGAGCGGCCGGTGAAGTGGCAGCAGGGGGATCCTGGAGACGTGGCAGGTGAAGGTAGCAGTGGAAAGATGATCGGAGCTGCAAGTTCTGGGACCCAACTGTCAGAGAAGAAAGATGAGGGGATCCCAGTTGCTAAGTGGATGACATCAGAGGGTGCCCCGGCCAATATAAGTATTGGCAAAACGGCAGAGGAAAGTGGAAAGGGGCTTGCTGGAGACAGTAAACTGGAGGTGAGTGATCTCAGTAAAGAAAGGAAAGAGGCAACTGGGGGAGCACCAGAAGTTTTTTTGGGTGGAGGGGGCCCATTTGGGCTTTTCAGGGGGGAAGGGGGCCAAGGTGGAAATAAAGAAAATTAAAAAGAAAATTAAAAAATTAAAAAAAACGATGAGAAGCCTGGCAAAGTTCAAGGTCAGCCAAGGCCTGACAAAAGATTACTTTCGGAAAATGAAATGGAAGTTGTATGGAGATCTGCAGGTACCTGAGAGGATGCGGACCGCTGCAAAGCTAATTAGTGCAGTAACTGTTAAACATAAGGACAAGAGTAAGAACTTGGTGCCTGTAAAAAATAAAATGAATGTGATGCCTATGCTTGTGTCCCCCCCCCCCCCCCCCAAGGCCCTACCCCTGTCTTTGGTTCTGCTACAGTTACTGAAAGTGTATTGAAGGGAGTGGAAGCATCTTATGCCAAGGTACTGAGCAACCCAACTGTTTCAGGGCAGGGTGAAAATGTGGGGGGAGGTAGTGCAGAGGCAGGAGGGTTTGGTAAAAGGAAAATAATACATTTTAAGTGGGTAGGTGAAGGGGGCGCTCCTTCAAAATTTGACTTCTTGAGAAAAAAAATTTGATTTAGGATTTGTGGCCAGGCAGTTGTAATCCTGCATTTACCCTGTGAACTCAAATGAGTTTGATGTGGCCTTTATGGCAAACAGGGTGATGCAGGAGTGCTTCTCAAAGTTGTCTGATCTGGAGGAAGGGAGTTTTTTCAACAACTTTACTTTCTTCATGACTGGGAAAGTAGATAGCACAAAAGTGTTAATTCTTGTGCGAAACGAGACAATTCCTGAGAATGACATAAAATATTGGTTGAGCAGGCATTGTGAAAAAATACTAAGTCTTGAAAAGTCGGACTACACGTTAGGGGTATGGGGTGGAGCATGGTCTGCAAATGTGTGTTTGATGAAAAGCTGTGAGGGGGTGAAACATCTGCCGTCCGCCGCGTATATTGGGCGCGATCGCATTCAGGTGTTCTACCAGGGCCAGCCGAAGACTTGTTTCAAGTGTGGCGGCCCTGGGCATTTGAGCCATGAGTGCAATGCGGTCAAGTGCAATTTATGCGGCGGAGGGGGAATGACCCCAGAACGGAGTCCCTGGTGACGGAGAAGCGGAGGCGGAGCCGGTGGCAGCACAACATCAACAGTGTGGAGGGAACCCTGATGACGCGGCCAGTGGAAAGGAAAACCCAGTTTCTATGAAGACAGAGGGAAAGCCTGTGTCTGAAGCTGAAATCACTCCAGATGGCGGAACGAAAGGTGAGAAGGAGCGGCCGGTGAAGTGGCAGCAGGGGGATCCTGGAGACGTGGCAGGTGAAGGTAGCAGTGGAAAGATGATCGGAGCTGCAAGTTCTGGGACCCAACTGTCAGAGAAGAAAGATGAGGGGATCCCAGTTGCTAAGTGGATGACATCAGAGGGTGCCCCGGCCAATATAAGTATTGGCAAAACGGCAGAGGAAAGTGGAAAGGGGCTTGCTGGAGACAGTAAACTGGAGGTGAGTGATCTCAGTAAAGAAAGGAAAGAGGCAACTGGGGGAGCACCAGAAGTTTTTTTGGGTGGAGGGGGCCCATTTGGGCTTTTCAGGGGGGAAGGGGGCCAAGGTGGAAATAAAGAAAATTAAAAAGAAAATAAAAAAATAAAAAAAACGATGAGAAGCCTGGCAAAGTTCAAGGTCAGCCAAGGCCTGACAAAAGATTACTTTCGGAAAATGAAATGGAAGTTGTATGGAGATCTGCAGGTACCTGAGAAGATGCGGACCGCTGCAAAGCTAATTAGTGCAGTAACTGTTAAACATAAGGACAAGAGTAAGAACTTGGTGCCTGTAAAAAATAAAATGAATGTGATGCCTATGCTTGTCCCCCCCCCCCCCCCCCCCCCCCAAGGCCCTACCCCTGTCTTTGGTTCTGCTACAGTTACTGAAAGTGTATTGAAGGGAGTGGAAGCATCTTATGCCAAGGTACTGAGCAATCCAACTGTTTCAGGGCAGGGTGAAAATGTGGGGGGAGGTAGTGCAGAGGCAGGAGGGTTTGGTAAAAGGAAAATAATACATTTTAAGTGGGTAGGTGAAGGGGGCGCTCCTTCAAAATTTGACTTCTTGAGAAAAAAATTTGATTTAGGATTTGTGGCAAGGCAGTTGTAATCCTGCATTTACCCTGTGAACTCAAATGAGTTTGATGTGGCCTTTATGGCAAACAGGGTGATGCAGGAGTGCTTCTCAAAGTTGTCTGATCTGGAGGAAGGGAGTTTTTTCAACAACTTTACTTTCTTCATGACTGGGAAAGTAGATAGCACAAAAGTGTTAATTCTTGTGCGAAACGAGACAATTCCTGAGAATGACATAAAATATTGGTTGAGCAGGCATTGTGAAAAAATACTAAGTCTTGAAAAGTCGGACTACACGTTAGGGGTATGGGGTGGAGCATGGTCTGCAAATGTGTGTTTGATGAAAAGCTGTGAGGGGGTGAAACATCTGCCGTCCGCCGCGTATATTGGGCGCGATCGCATTCAGGTGTTCTACCAGGGCCAGCCGAAGACTTGTTTCAAGTGTGGCGGCCCTGGGCATTTGAGCCATGAGTGCGATGCGGTCAAGTGCAATTTATGCGGCGGACTGGGCCACACCTCAAGGTCATGCAATAACATCTGTTGTAACTTATGTGGAGGTGAAGGGCACCCTTACAGTAGGTGTCCTGAGGCGGAAAAAACAAAGGAATGGAGGAGTAGGAGGGAAAGTATTGAGGAATTAGGGACAAAGAATAATGCAAGAGTGGTGGAAGAAAGGGTAAAAGAAGTGTGGGGAGGGTCAGTGAAACTGAGGGAAGGAAAGATGGAGTGGAGTTTGGCGGGAGGAATGGTGAAGGGGAAAGAGGATGAGGTAGAAGGTTTTCAGCTAGTAATAAAGGGTGGGAAAAGCAAGAAAGCAGTAATTAAGGAGGACTTATTATTATTTAATAGGTTTGAGGGAGTTCCTACTGATGAGGAGGAGGGGGAGGTAGTGAAGGAGAAGGGTGGGTTGGTGCTGAGACAGAAGAAGGTAAGGAAAAGGAGGCAGAGAGAGAGAGAGGAAGTGGGGAAGGAGGAAAGAAAAAGAAGGAGAGGAAGGACAGTTGTAGGGGAAGTTCAGGCAGGGAATCAGAAAGTGAACTAGAATGGGACCCAGCAGGATCATCCCTAGTGGGGAAAGAAAGGGTAGAATCAGAGATAGAAGAACTGAAGATGGAAGAAACAAAGGAGTTGCAAGAAGGGAATGGACAGAAGGCCTTGATAGAGAAGGAACCTCCTGTAAAGGATTCTATCCAGAAACCCCCGGATCCTGGTTCAGGTGTGGAGGGAGCCGGGATGAAAGAAGGAGAGGCTGTCGTAAGAATGGAATGTGGTGTTGGTGGTGATGGTGATGGAGGTGGTGGGGAGAAGTGAATAAGGAAAATGGGTAGTGAAACTCAATCACCAAAGAAACATGGATCTCCACCCTATACGATGCGCCACGATTAATGTGGCTTCCGTTCTTTCCGATAATGCTCGGTTTATGGCTTTTGAATTTTTTAACAACCAGGATTTTGATATTTTGTTTTTGCAGGAGACCCGGGTTAACAGGTTGGCAGCTCTTCACAAAGCCAAAAGCGAGTGGAGAGGTGGGCCTTCCTATTGGTCTCTTGCAGCTGAGTCTTATGGTGGGGTGGCGGTACTTTTTGCCGGCATAGTAACTGTGCACAAGGTTATTGAGTTACAAATTGGAAGGTGCATGATCTTAGATGTCACCTTGAGAGGGCATGACCTAAGGCTGATAAACATCTATGGGCCCCAGACAGCCTGGGATAGGAAATGCCTTTTCAAGGGGATCAAGCCATTTCTTTTTACGGCCCAGCAGGTTGTTTTTGGTGGCGATTTCAACGCCGTAGTTAGGCCAAAAGACAGGGGAGGAACCAAAAAACCATGGGCTATGATTCAAATTATTTAGTATCAATGGTTAGGCAGGCGGGTTTGGTTGATGTTCATATTCGGCACCATCCAGACCTCACGGGATACACTTATTTTAGTGGTCAGAGTAGGACTAGAATAGATAGATTTTTTGTTAAAGAAACTTCTAAGACTTTGCCTTCACAGGTAAGGTTGGTAGAATTTTCGGATCACGGGTTCTTGACTTATTCTTTGAATGCCTCACAGTCCATTGCAGTTGCAGTATAGTCAACTTTCGTCTTTGATTCGGGAGAGGAATTATGGCAAGTACCACTCCCCGGATCCCTACCAGAATTGTAGGCGAAAGATCGAGTTAAAGGAAATCAGAGGTCTGATTAATGGAAAGGGTGTCGTGCAGGAGGGTAGAGAGGGCATCCTGGAAGTCATTAGAACCTATTACACTGATCTGCTGTCTGAGAAGGCACTTAGCAGAGAAAAGATGGAGGAATTTCTGGGGAGGATACCAGGGCTTGTGGAACTGGATGCCTCAATTGACTGCTTAGAGAGTGAGATATCTGTGGAGGAGGTCAGAGAAGCGATTGGCGGTTTAATATCAAAAAAGACACCTGGGCCAGATGGTTTGACAGCTGAATTCTATAAAGAATTCTCAGACGTCCTGGCACCTCGTCTCGTGGAGGTTTTTAACAGTGGCCTGGCAGAGGGAGAACTCCCTCCCTCCATGAGGCTTTCAGCACTTATCTTACTCTCTAAAGGAAACGACCCGGTCCGTATTGAGAACTGGCGCCCCATAGCACTCCTCAATATGGATAGGAAGGTGTTGGCAAAAATCATATTTAATAGGCTGATGGAATTTTCCGGGCAGTTGCTCTCAACTTCTCAGCATTGTACTGTGAAAGTTCGAAGCACATTTAGTGCTGTTCTTGGTGTTCGGGAGGCCATAGAACGGTGCAAGGTTGAGAAGTGGGGGAAATATTTACTGGCATTGGATCAGTCCAAAGCTTTTGACCGAGTCAACCATGAGTACCTCTGGACTTTGCTGGAAAGGTATGGCATTCCAGTTAAACTAGTCAATTGGCTACGCATACTGGCCCTCATTCCGAGTTGTTCGCTTGCAAGCTGCTTTTAGCAGTATTGCACACGCTAAGCCGCCGCCTACTGGGAGTGAATCTTAGCTAAGCAAAATTGCGAACAAAAGATTCTCTAAATGCGAATAGAAATTTATTTGCAGTTTCTGAGTAGCTCGATACTTACTCTGCCACTGCGATCAGTTCAGTCAGTTTCGTTCCTGGTTTGACGTCACAAACACACCCAGCGTTCGCCCAGACATTCCCCCATTTCTCCAGCCACTCCCGCGTTTTTCCCAGAAACGGCAGCGTTTTTTTCACACACACCCATAAAACGGCCAGTTTCCTCCCTGAAACACCCACTTCCTATCAATCACACTACGATCACCAGAACGAAGAAAAAACCTTGTAATGCCGTGAGTAAAATACCAAACTTCTTAGCAAATTTACTTGGCGCAGTCGCAGTGCGAACATTGCGCATGCGCAATTAGCGGAAAATCGCTGCGATGCGAAGAAAATTACCGAGCGAACAACTCGGAATGAGGGCCCTTGTACAGAAAGGCCGAGAGCTTCCCGTTTGTTAATGGTTGGGTAGGGCCTGCCTTTGTGGTGAACTCTGGTGTCCGTCAGTGTTGCCCCCTGAGCCCTCTTCTTTACGTGTTTGCGATCGATCCTTTTATTCGGAGGATTGAGAACAGCATGGTGGGAGGGGTGCAGCTGGGCCAGGGAGAACCACTAAGGGTAATTGCCTATGCTGATGATGTCACAGTGGTTCTGTCATCAAACACAGAGGCCTGTGATGTGGACCAACTGATAGGCGAGTACTCAGGAGCCTCGGGCTCCATGATAAATCAGGACAAGTGTGAAGTTTTCTGGATGGGGGAGGAAGGTAGAGAATTTGACCTTCCGGACAGCCTTCCCGTGGCCAGCCATCCAATTAAGATTCTAGGAATAAGATTCGACCAGGGCGATTATGCCACAGCAAATTGGGAAAGGATACTGGAAGAGGCAACTCGGAAAGAAAGAAGTTGGAGAGTATGGAAATTCTCTCTGAGGGAAAGTGTTGATTTGTGTAAAACCTATCTGATTCCATTGTTTTTATATGTCAGTTATGTATGTTTTTTGCCACAACCACTGTGGTCTAAAATTGGCTCTTTGTTTTTCCTGCTGTTGTGGGGAAACAGAATGAATATAGTCAAGAGAGTCATTGCGTGCAAACCGAGGACCAAGGGGGCACTGGATATGGTCAACCCGGTGGTGTTATTTATAACAGCTTGTCATGACTGAGGTTTTGTGAACCCGGTGTTAGTGAAGTCTGTGCGGGAGACTGGAGGACTATGTGAATACTTTCACTGACCTGGTTTGGGGGTGTTGTGGGCTCGGGGTTTCTTCCGGTGACCGAGAAGAGGAACCGCAGCAGAGATGACCGAATCTAGGTTTTCCTCATGCAGGATTTGGTCGGCAGACAGGAAGCAGGTATGGATGCTGGAGGTCTCCTGAAAGACAGAACTTGAAAAGGTGCCGAGAAAAAGAATTAAGGAGTACCGGATGCTGGAGACACCAACTACGCTTGTGAGCACTGGGTTTTTGGAGGCACTGAGGTGCTTGGAGGCACTGAGGTGTTTGGAGGCACTGAGGTGCTAGGAGACACTGAGGTGCTTGGAGGCACTGAGGTGCTTGGAGGAGCTGAGGTGCTAGGAGGCACTGAGGTGCAGAAGTGCCTGGAGGCACTGAGGTGCTTGGAGGCACGGAGGTGTGCTTGGAGGCACGGATGTGCTTGAAGGCACGGAGGTGCTTGGAGGCACGGAAGTGCTGAGGCATGGTGGTGCTGAGGCACGGAGATGCTGAGGCACGGATGTGCTGAGGCACGGAGGTGCTGAGGAACGGAGGTGCTGAGGCACGGAGATGCTGAGGCATGGAGGTGCTGAGGCACGGAGATGCTGAGGCACGGAGGTGCTGAGACACGGAGGTGCTGAAGCACGGGGGTGCTGAGGCACGGAGGTGCTGAGGCACAGAGGTGCTGAGGCACGGAGGTGCTGAGGCACGGAGATGCCGAGGCACGGAGGTGCTGAGGCACGGAGATGCTGAGGCACGGAGGTGCTGAGGCACGGGGATGCTGAGGCACGGAGGTGCTGAGGCACGGAGGTTCTTGGAGGCACGGAAGCCACAGGGATACGGGAGCTCTGGAGATCTTTCATCTTTACAACAGCAGTAAAGATGAAACACGGCAGCTGTGGTTTTCAGTTGAGACTATGGAATACAGTACTGTGCCTTTAAGATGAACCACTGCAGCTGTGCCTTTACATTGAGACTCATGGGAATAGTGAATATCACTGGCAACACAAAAGTAAACCAAACAGGGTAACAAGGGAACAGAGTTTTCCACAGGAACTTAAGTACAAAGGTTACCTTTAGAGAGCTCAGCTTTAAGGCTCACACAGAGCTGTGTGTGACACGAGGAACTGGCCCAGTTTCTAACTCAGCCTCCCGACTTATACTTCCTGGTCCTTGGTGATTGGTGAGCAGGATTAGGTGATGCAGAGAGTCTCAGGCTGGCAGAGGATTGGACAACTCTGGGTCAGGTAAACAGTCACTGTCATGTGACTACTCTAGACTAGGCTGTGATGTAGAATGAGGCCTAGCAGGCCGAGAGAACCCTGAAGCCTGAACTTCTGCAAAACATAAGATGCTGGCTTTTAGGCCTAAACTTCAGATTACTGAATTCAGCCTCACACAGGAGCTCACCACAGGTGGAGATAATTAACTATTACCTTTCAGGCAGAGAACTCAGGAAAACTCATAGTGCTGACAAGCTGTTTAACTCAGTGAGTAAAAGACACAGGATCCGGGACAGATGGCAGGGATAAGTCACCAAATATGAAACCTACAGTCATGATTGTGACACAGCTTTTTTTTTAAATGAATTTCGGGGGTCTGTTTTCAGAGACCCCTCCTCGGTGGGCAGACGGTTTTAGGGAATGGATATCCCCTTTCATCACAGTATGGATAGAAGGAGGTCACTTGAGAAACTCTCGGCGTAGAAGAGGCTACCTACCGATCTACATGATCCAGTGCTTGAAAGTGATTGGGCGATGGGGCTTGGGAGTGGGGGAGTTAAGAGATCTCAGTAGGAAGGAGTTGGGGAAGAGGGTTTTGCAAACTCACTTCCATGTCCCATTGGCCCTGAAGGATTGCCCAGAAACTGTGTGTTCGGAAGGGATTTCTCTGATAAATTCTCAGAGGATCCCGTTGAAATTTAGGGACATCGCCTGGTTCTCATTCCAAGGGGAGCTCTATGTTAGGGGGAACCTGAAGTTTAGAAGATCCAATTATCGTGATTGTCCACGGGAGGAATGTCAAGGTCAGGAGGAGAGTATGGACCATTTCTTGCTTCAGTGTCCTTTTAATATAAATATTTGCAAAAGAGTGTCAAGTGCTCTAGGAATACATTGTCTTTCTGGTCTGGATTACCGGGGATGGGCATATGGGGCACTCAAAGGGTATGAGGAATTTGATTTATGCACAATTTTTATGATAAGTCTAGCTGTCAGGTATCACTTATGGAATGCACGGTGTCAGGTTTCATTGAGAAATAAAATCCTTCCATGCGAAGTGGTGGAGGGCTTAATACTACACGAGGTGAAGCGGATGATGGAAATGGAGGAGGAGAAACTGGATGTCATCAGTTGGTCCCACTTGTGGCGCCGACTGAAGCCCCCTTAGTGGGTGATGGAAAATTTTCTAGCCTCCAGGTACTGGGAAAAACTTTTCTATAACTATCTCACTTTTTAGTTGAAATAGAATTTTGAGATTTGTTTTTCTTTTCTAAATGGTTGCATGCACTTGAAGAGCTGCCTAGATTTGTTATTCACTTCTCATTTAAATGTTGGATTGTCCAGGATGAAAGTAGAGTAAATGGTAAAGAAGGTGAGAGGGTGGGTGGTTGAGAGTGGAGTGAATGGTGGTGGTGGGGAATGAAAGGAATTGTGAGAGTGGTATGCATGGGCTCAAAAACAGGTGAGGGGGGAGTACGGAGGAGGAGGCTACTTTCGGGGAAAGAAGGGTTCTTAAGGAAGTAGTTAGAATTAAGGGAAAATTCTGAAGGGAATATGTAAAATGGGGGAAAATGTTAGGAAGGAAATGGAAAAATTGTTGTTAAATTTTTACTTTATTTATTTGTAGTAAATTTGTAAATATGTAAATAAAATGTAAGAAGGTTGGAATATTCAAATAAAAAACATTACCAGTATATAGTAAAACAGTACTGTTGTCCATTGCTGTATCTTGCAGCTCCGTATCAGACTCCGTTCTATTCTCCGGATCAGTGCTCAATATCTGTGCTGCATTGTGGGGACCAGTATATAGTAGTACAGTGCTGCATGGTGGTTACCACCAGAATATAGTAGTACAGTACAGTTGTCCATTGCTATATCTGGCAGCTCTGTGTCAGACTCAGTTCAATTCTCTGGATCAGTGCTCAATATCTATTCTGCATTGTGGGGACCAGTATATAGTAGTACAGTGCTGCATTGTGGTGACTACCAGTAAATAGTAGTACAGTACAGTAGGCCATAGCATTATCTTGCAGCTCCGTGTCAGACTCAGTTCTATTCCCTGGATCAGTGCTCAATATCTTTGCAGCATTGTGGGGACCAGTATATAGTAGTACAGTGCTGCATTGTGGTGACCACCAGTATATAGAGGTAAAGTACTGTCGTCCATTGCTGTATCTTGCAGCTCCGTGTCCAACTCAGTTATATTCTCCGGATAAGTACTCAATATCTGTGCTGCATTGTGGGTACCAGTATATAGTAGTACAGTGCTGCATTGTGGTGACCACCAGTATATAGTAGTACAGTACTCATGTCCATTGCTGTATCTTGCAGCTCCATGTCAGACTCAGTTCTATTCTCCAGATCAGTGCTCAATATCTTTGCTGCATTGTGGGGACCAGTATATAGTAATACAGTACTGCATTGTGGTGACCACCAGTACATAGTAGTACAGTACATTTGTCCATTGCTGTATCCTGCAGCTCCGTATCAGACTCAGTTCTATTCTCTGGATCAGTGCTAAATATCTTTGCTGCATTGTGGGGACCAGTATATAGTAGTACAATGCTGCATTGTGGTGACCACCAGTATATAGTAGTACAGTACTCATGACAATTGCTGTATCTTGCAGCTCCATGTCAGACTCGGTTCTATTCTGTGGATCAGTGCTCAATATCTTTGCTGCATTGTGGGGACCAGTATATAGTAGTACAGTGCTGCAATGTGGTGACCACTAGTATATAGTAGTACAGTACAGTTGTCCATTGCTGTATCTTGCAGCTCCATGTCAGACTCCGTTCTATTCTCCGGATCAGTGCACAATATCTTTGCTGCATTGTGGGGACCAGTATATAGTAGTACTGTGCTGCATTGTGGTGACCACCAGTATATAGTAGTACAGTACTCATGGCAATTGCTGTATCTTGCAGCTCCATGTCAGACTCAGTTCTATTCTGTGGATCAGTGCTCAATATCTTTGCTGCATTGTGGGGACCAGTATATAGTAGTACAGTGCTGCAATGTGGTGACCACTAGTATATAGTAGTACAGTAGGCCATAGCATTATCTTGCAGCTCCGTGTCAGACTCAGTTCTATTCTCCGGATCAGTGTTCAATATCTGTGCTGCATTTTGGGGACCAGTATATAATAGTACAGTGCTACATTGTGGTAACCACCAGTATATAGTAGTACAGTACAGTACAGTAGACCATAGCATTATCTTGCAGCTCTGTGTTAGACTCAGTTTAATTCTCCGGATCAGTGCTCAATATCTTTTCTGCATTGTGGGTACCAGTATATAGTAGTACAGTGCAGCATTGTGGTGACCACCAGTATATAGTAGTATAGTACAGTAGGCCATAGCGTTATCTTGCAGCTCTGTGTCAGACTCAGTTCTATTCTCCGGGTCAGTGCTCAATATCTTTGCTGCATTGTGGGGACCAGTATATAGTAGTACAGTGCTGCATAGTGGTGACCACCAGTATATAGTAGTACAGTACAGTTGTCCATTGCAGTTTCTTGCAGCTCCATGTCAGACTCAGTTCTATTCTCGGAATCTGTGCTCCATGTCTTTGAACATTGTGGGGACCAGTATATAGTAGTACATTGCTGCATTGTCGTGACCACCAGTATATAGTAGTACAGTACAGTTGTCCATTGCTGTATCTTGCAGCTCCGTATCAGACTCAGTTCTATTCTCCGGATCAGTGCTCAATATCTGTGCTGCATTGTGGGGACCAGTATATAGTAGTACAGTGCTGCATTGTGGTGACCACCAGTATATAGTAGTGCAGTACAGTAGGCTATAGCATTATCTTGCAGCTCCGTATCAGACTCTGTTCTATTCTCCGGATCAGTGCTCAATATCTGTGCTGCATTGTGGTTACCAGTATATAGTAGTAAAGTACTGCATTGTGGTGACCACCAGTATATAGTAGTACAGTACAGTTGTCCATTGCTGTATCTGGCAGCTCTGTGTCAGACTCAGTTTAATTCTCTGGATCAGTGCTCAATATCGATTCTGCATTGTGGGGACCAGTATATAGTAGTACAGTGCTGAATTGTGGTGACCACCAGTATATAGTAGTACTGTATAGTAGGCCATAGCATTATCTTGCAGCTCAATGTCAGACTCGGTTCTATTCCCTGGATCAGTGCTCAATATCTATGCTGCATTGTGGGGACCAGTATATAATAGTACAGTGCTGCATTGTGGTGACCAACAGTATATAGTGGTATTGAACTGTTGTCCATTGCTGTATCTTGCAGCTCCGTGTCAGACTCAGTTCTATTCTATGGATCAGTGCTCAATATCTGTGCTGCATTGTGGGGACCAGTATATAGTAGTACAGTGCTGCATTGTGGTGACCACCAGTATATAGCAGTACAGTACGGTTGTCCATTGCTGTATCTTGGAGCTCTGTGTCAGACTCAGCTCTATTCTCCGGATCAGTGCTCAATATATTTGCTGCATTGTGGGGACCAGTATATAGTAGTACAGTACTGCATTGTGGTGACCACCAATATATAGAAGTACAGTACAGTTGTCCATTGCTGTATAATGCAGCTACGTGTCAGACTTAGTTCTATTCTCCGGATCAGTGCTAAATATCTTTGCTGCATTGTGGGGACCAGAAAACATTCGTAAAATGCTTTATTGTGGTAACCACCAGTATATACTATAGTAGTACAGTACAGTTGTCCATTGCTGTATCTTGCAGCTCCATGTCAGACTCAGTTCTATTCTCCGCATCAGTGCTAAATATCTTTGCTGCCTTGTGGGGACCAGTATAAAGTAGTACAATGCTGCATTGTGGTGACCACCAGTATATAGTAGTACAGTACAGTTGTCCATTGCTGTATCTTGCAGCTCCATGTCAGACTCAGTTCTATTCTCCGGATCAGTGCTCAATATCTTTGCAGCATTGTGGGGACCAGTATATAGTAGTACAATGCTGCATTGTGGTGACAACCAGTATATAGTAGTACAGTACAGTTGTGCATTGCTGTATCTTGATGCTCCATGTCAGACACAGTTCTATTCTCCAGATCAGTGCTCAATATCTGTGCTGCATTGTGGGGACCAGTGTATAGTAGTACATTGCTGCATTGTGGTGACCACCAGTATATAGTAGTACAGTACAGTTGGCCATAGCATTATCTTGCAGCTCCATGTCAGACTCATTTCTATTCTCCGGATCAGTGCTCAATATCTTTGCTGCATTTTGGGGACCAGTATATAGTAGTACAGTGGTACATTGTGGTGACCACCAGTATATAGTAGTACAGTACAGTTGTCCAATGCTGTATCTTGCAGCTCTGTGTCAGACTCAGTTTAATTCACTGGATCAGTGCTCAATATCTTTTCTGTATTGTGGGGACCAGTATATAGTAGTACAGTGCTGCATTGTGGTGACCACCAATTTATAGTAGTACACTACAGTTGTCCATTGCTGTATATTGCAGCTCCGTGTCAGACTCAGTTCTATTCTCCGGATCAGTGCTCAATATCTTTGCTGCATTGTGGGGACCAGTATATAGTAGTACAGTGCTGCATTGTGTTGACCACCAGTATATAGTAGTACAGTACAGTTGTCCATTGCTGTATCTTACAGCTCCGTGTCAGACTCAGTTCTATTCTCCGGATCAGTGCTCAATATCTTTGCTGCAGTGTGGGGACCAGTATATAGTAGTACAGTCCTGCATTGCGGTGACCACCAGTATATAGTAGTAGAGTGCAGTTGTCCATTGCTGTATAATGCAGCTCCGTGTCAGACTCAGTTCTATTCTCCGGATCAGTGCTAAATATCTTTTCTGCATTGTAGGGACCAGTATATATTAGTACATTGCTGCATTGTGGTGACCACCAGTATATAGTAGTACAGTACAGTTGTCCATTGCTGTATCTTGCAGCTCTGTGTCAGACTCAGTTCTATTCTCCGGATCAGTGCTCAATATCGGTGCTGCATTGTGGGGACCATTATATAGTTGTACAGTGCTGCATTGTGGTCACCACCAGTATATAGTAGTACAGTACAGTAGGCCATAGCATTATCTTGCAGCTCCGTGTCAGACTCTGTTCTATTCTCCTGATCAGTGCTCTATATCTTTGCTGCATTGTGGGGACCAGTATATAGTAGTACAGTGATGCATTGTGGTGACCAACAGTATATAGTGGTACAGTACTGTTGTCCATTGCTGCATCTTGCAGCTCCATTTCAGACTCAGTACTATTCTCTGGATCAGTGCTCAATATCTGTGCTGCATTGTGGCGACCAGAATATAGTAGTACAGTGCTGCATTGTGGTGACCAACAGTATACAGTAGTACAGTACGGTTGTCCATTGCTGTATCTTGCAGCTCCGTGTCAGACTCAGCTCTATTCTCCGGATCAGTGCTCAATATCTTTGCTGCATTGTGGGGACCAGTATATAGTAGTACAGACCTGCATTGTGGTGACCACCAATATATAGTAATACAATACAGTTGTCCATTGCTGTATAATGCAGCTACGTGTCAGACTCAGTTCTTTTCTCCGAATCAGTGCTAAATATCTTTGCTGCATTGTGGGGACCAGTGTATATTAGTACAATGCTGCATTGTGGTGACCACCAGTATATAGTAGTATTGTACAGTTGTCCATTGCTGTATCTGGCAGCTCCATGTCAGACTCATTTCTATTCTCCGGATCAGTGCTCAATATCTTTGCAGTATTGTGGTGACCAGTATATAGTATTACAGTGCTGCATTGTGGTGACCACCAGTATATAGTAGTACAGTACAGTTGTCCATTGCTGTATCTGGCAGCTCTGTGTCAGACTCAGTTCAATACCCTGGATCAGTGCTCCATATCGATTCTGCATTGTTGGGATCAGTATATAGAAATACAGTGCTGCAATGTGATGACCACCAGTATATAGTAGTACAGTACAGTAGGCCATAGCATTATCTTGCAGCTCCGTGTCAGACTCCGTTCTATTCTCCGGATCAGTGCTCAATATCTGTACTGCATTTAGGGGACCAGTATATAGTAGTACAGTGCTGCATTGTGGTGACCACCAGTATATAGTAGTACAGTGCAGTTGTCCATTGCTGTATAATGCAGCTCCATGTCAGACTAAGTTCTATTCTCTGGATCAGTGCTAAATATCTTTGCTGCATTGAGGGGACCAGTATATAGTAGTACAGTGCTGCATTGTGGTGACCTCCAGTACATAGTAGTACAGTACAGTTGTGCATTGCTGTATCTTGCAGCTCTGTGTCAGACTAAGTTCAATTCTCTGGATCAGTGCTCAATATCGATTCTGCATTGTGGGGACCAGTATATAGTAGTGCAGTGCTGCATTGTGGTGACCACCAGTATATTGTAGTATAGTACAGTTGTCCATTGCTGTATCTTGCAACTCCGTGTCAGACTCAGTTCTATTCTCCGTCAAATTGCTCAATATCTTTGCTGCATTGTGGGGACCGGTATATAGTAGTACAATGCTGCATTGTGGTGACCACCAGTATATAGTAGTACAGTACAGTTGTCCATTGCTGTATATTGCAGTTCCATGTCAGACTCAGTTCTATTCTCCGGATCAGTGCTCAATATCTTTGCTGCATTGTGGGGACCAGTATATAGTAGTATAGTGCTGCATTGTGGGGACCACCAGTATATAGTAGTACAGTACAGTTGTCCATTGCTGTATCTTGCAGCTCTGTGTCAGAAACAGTTCTATTCTCCGGATCAGTGCTCAATATCTGTGCTGCATTGTGGGGACCAGTATACTACTCAGTTCTGGACGTGTCTGGACGTGTCTGCAGGAGCTCCTGGCTCCATCTGGTAACCTGAGGGATCCCGCCCCCTCTCCCTGCTGTGGGAGCTGGGAATTGGGCAGCTGCAGCTGGGGAATCCCCTGCCTGGTGGGCTCAGGCTGGGTCTTGTATTCCTAAACATCAGGGGGTGCCTGGTGGTGCCCTATCATCATGATGAAGAAGGGGGGAGGCCCGTTGGCCTCCACAGCAAATGTGAAAATGAAAGAGAACATCAGAACATCTGTCCGTGTTGCAGCGGCGGCTGCTGCTGTGAAGGAATCAAAAGAGAAGATGCAGGAGACTAAAGCTGAATGCCAGGGACCTGTGAAAACAAGAGGTAGGCAAAGCACCCCCTCCGTGCAAAGAGGGGGTACCTCAAAGCAAGAGGCGGTGGGAGCAGAGAATCCCCGAGCTGAGTAAGGTCCACCCGTAGAAGGGAAAGTGGTGTCTGCAGGTTCGTCCAGAAAAGGGGAACAGCAAACGGCACAGCAAAGAAACAAATCCCGAGAAGGGTCCCTGTCCAGGGCAGCCCCCCTTCCCGTGCTAGCAGCAGGTATCCCTGGGGGTAGTGCAGCTCCCGGGAAGAATGCTGCAATGGCCGGGTGTCCCTGTGTGGGGATCGGGGGGAAGCTGCGGGACGGAGGGGAGCGGCAGGTGCCGCTAGTTGGAAAAGCTAAAATTAAAATTGAAGAATCAATTTCATGGTATGATGCATCCCCCGAGCCCCTCGAGTTAGCGGAGAGTACCTTTGGGGGCATGCCAGCCCCTGGGTTGAAATCTGCGGATACTGGGGGGTTATGGGTTAATCAAGAGGAAAGCAGCATTGAAGAAGTGTCAGAATCGGGGGAAAATTCTTCTTCTGAAGACACATCTGACACTGAAGAAATATTATCCAAGATGTCACTACAGGAGCTAATAATGGAGTCAAAGAAAATTAATAACCGTATTATAACAGCAAAGAAAATACGGAATAAAGGTCAAGTCTGGGAGAGGCAGAGGTATAGAAATCAAATAGAGGACTTGACACTGTACCATGCTCGTATTAAGGAGAAAATTATAATTTCCAGGGAAGAAAGCTGTAAGAAAAGCAGTATTGAAAATCTGCCGGCGCAACAGGGGTTAACAGCATTGCCATCTGCCAAGGATTCCCCTGTAGCGCAGCAGGAGCCAGCGGTGCAGGAGGCACGACTTCAGGAAGGATTTCCCTGTGACATCAGTGTGGAGGTGGTCCCAAGAGCAGAAGATAAATGCGGCAGCCAAGGGAACCCCGGTGACATGGCAACTGACGTGAAGGAAACCCCGGTTGCCATGGAGACGGAGGAAAAGCCGAGGTCCGAGGACGAAGGTGAGCCAGTGGCGATGCAGAGGCAGCAGGAAGACCAAGAAGCGGTGGCCAGAGCGGTAAACTCTGAGATCAAGGAGACAGAAAAGACCCGTGCGGGGATCCCGACTGAAAGGAATGTGACGTCAGCTGGAGTCCCGGGCAGCGGGGAAATCTGCAAAGCGGCTGGAAACAGCAGGCAGGAAATGAGTGTCCATGGCGGTGGAGGAGTGAAGGAGGCAAGGGGGGCTCCAGAACTTTGGGTGGAGGGGGCCCACTTGGGCTTTTCAGTGGGGAGGGGGACCAAGGCGGTAATAAAGGAAATACAGGTAAAAATGATAAAACAAATAAAGAAGGAGGGAATATGGAGAAGCCTGCTATGGTGCAAGGACAGCCGAGACTGGATAAAAGCTCACTGTCGAAACAGGAGATGGAGGTGGTGAACACTGTTTATGGAGAACTGCAAGTGCCAGAGAGGATGCGAGCGGCCGCAAAATTGATAAGTACAGAAACATTAAAACATAAAGATAAAAGTAAAACTGTCGTGCCTGTTATAAAATGTATGCAAATGAAATCTGCATTTGTCCCTCTTCCAACCCCTGCCCCTGTGTTTGTCCCTGTCCCTGTTGCAGGTAAAGGGGGTACATCTAAGGACGGTGACATATCTTATGCAAAGGTACTGAGTGAACCAGTGACAGTAGGGCAAAGTGATGATGTTTGGGGAGATGGAGGGGAGGCGGGAGGCTTTGGAAGGAGAAAAATAATCCAATTTAAATGGAATGGGAAAGGGGAAACTCCTTCCAAGGTAGATTTTTTGAGGGAATTCTTTGCCCTAGGGTTCTCGGCCAGACAATTGTACTGCATCCACCCTGTGAACTCGAAAGAGTTTGACGTGGCCTTTATGGCAAACAATGTGATGTAGGAGTGCTTCTTGAAATTAACCGACCTAGAGGAAGGTGGTTATTTCAATCAATTTTCCTTTTGGGGGAGGATTGAAAGCATTAAGGTTTCTATACTGTTAAGAAATGAGACAATACCGGAAAATGACATAAAATTCTGGCTCAGCAGGCAATGCGAAAAGGTATTAAGTTTGGAAAAAACTGATTATACACTTGGGGTTTGGGGGGGAACTTGGTCAGCAAATGTGCACTTGTTGAGAAGTGGAGAAGGTGTAAAACATCTGTCGTCCGCCGCATACATTGGCCGCGATCGCATTCAGGTGTTCTACCAGGGTCAGCCAAAGACTTATTTCAGGTGTGGTGACCCTGGGCACTTGAACCATGAGTGCGACGCGGTCAAGTGCAATCTATGCGGCGGACTGGGCCATACGTCAAAGACATGTAATATAAATTGTTGCAATTTATGTGGGGGTGAAGGTCACCCATATAGTAGGTGCCCGGAAGCGGTGAAAACAAAGGAATGGAGGAGAAGAGAAAGTGTAGAGGAGTTATTAACACAGAAGGGGGCAAAGGAGACGGAAGAAAGAGAGAAAAATGTGCAAGTAGGATCAGTGAAGGTACAGGAAGGGAAGGTGGAATGGAAGTTGGCAGGAGGAAGAGGGAAAGGAAAGGAAGGAAAGGAAGAGAAAGATGAGGGGTTCCAACTAGTAGTAAAGGGAGGAAAAAGGCAGGCAGGGATAATTAAATAAAATTTACTGCTTTTCAATAGGTTTGAAGGGGCACCTACGGATGAAGAAGAGGGGGAAATAATGAGAGAAAAAGGAGAGCTAGTGCTAAAGCAAAGGAAAGTAAGGAAGAGAAGGAAGAGAGAGAAAGGGAGTGGGGAAGGCGGAAGAAATAAGAAGGAGAGAAAAGGAAGTTTGACGGAGGTTTCAGGGAAAGAATCAGAAAGTGAGTTGGAGTGGGACCCGGTAGGATCTACATTAGTGGGGAAGGACAAGGAGGAAGGTGATCATGTAGAATCAAACATGGAGGAAATTGGGGAGGGAATGCAGGAATCCACAATAGAGAAGTATTCGCCTTCAATGGATCCTGCCCGGAAACCCCCAGATCCTGGTTCAGGCGTGGAGGAAGCCGGGATGAAAGAAGGTGAGGCTGTCGTAAGAATGGAATGTGGTGTTGGTGGTGGCGATGGTGAAGGAGGTGGTGGGGAGAAGTGAATAAGGAAAATGGGTAGTGAAACTCAATCACCAAAGAAACATGGATCTCAACCCTATACGATGTGCTACGATTAATGTGGCTTCCGTTCTTTCCGATAAGGCTTGGTTTATGGCTTTTGAATTTTTTAACAACCAGGATATTTATATTTTGTTTTTGCAGGAGACCCGGGTTAACAGGTTGGCAGCTCTTCACAAAGCCAAAAGCGAGTGGAGAGGTGGGCCCACCTATTGGTCTCTTGCAGCTGAGCCTTATGGTGGGGTGGCGGTACTTTTTGCCGGCATAGGAACTGTGCACAAGGTTATTGAGTTACAAATTGGAAGGTGTATGATCTTAGATGTCACCTTGAGAGGGCATGACCTAAGGCTGATCAACATCTATGGGACGCAGACAGCCAGTGATAGGAAATGCCTTTTCAAGAGGATCAAGCCATTTCTTTTTACGGCCCAGCAGGTTGGTTTTGGTGGCGATTTCAACGCCGTAGTTAGGCCAAAAGACTGGGGAGGAGCCAAAAAAAACATGGGCTATGATTCAAATGATTTAGTATCAATGGTTAGGCAGGCGGGTTTGGTTGATGTTCATATTCGGCACAATCCAGACCTCACGGGTTACTCTTACTTTAGTGGTCAGAGTAGGACTAGAATAGATAGATTTTTTTGTTAAAGAAACTTCTAAGACTTTGCCTTCACAGGTAAGGTTGGTAGCATTTTCGGGTCACGGGTTCTTGACTTTTTCTTTGAATGCCTCACAGTCCATTTTGAAAGGAAGGGGCCTATGGAGGCTGAACTCAGAGCTCTTAAAGGAAGAGAAGGTAAGACAATCTTTTAGGGAATTCTTCCAAGCATAGGAAACACTGTTGGAGGCAGGATGGAGTAGATCGGAGTGGTGGGAGGAGGTCAAAGAGAGGACCCGAGGGTTTTTCAAGTGGTGGGTAGCAAAGAAAAACTTGGTAAAGAAAAATGCCTACTATGCTCTGAGGAGGAAATTAGACTTCCTGATCTCTGAAAGAGTAGATGATGGGGAAATCTCCCGGGTGAAATCTCGGATCCAGCAGTTGCAGTATAGTAGACTTTCATCTTTGATTCGGGAGTGGGATTATGGCAAGTACCACTCCACAGATCCCTACCAGAATTGTAGGCGAAAGATCGAGTTAAAGGAAATCAGAGGTCTGACTGATGGAAAGGGTGTCGTGCAGGAGGGGAGAGAGGGGATCCTGGAAGTCATTAGAACCTATTACACTGATCTGCTGTCTGAGAAGGCACTTAGCAGAGAGAGGATGGAGGAATTTCTGGGGAGGATATCAGGGCTTGTGGAACTGGATGCCTCAATTGATTGCTTAGAGAGTGAGATATCTGTGGAGGAGGTCAGGGAAGCGATTGGCGGTTTAACATCAAAAAAGACACCTGGGCCAGATGGTTTGACAGCTGAATTCTATAAAGAATTCTCAGACGTCCTGGCACCTCATCTCGTGGTGGTTTTTAACAGTGGCCTGGCAGAGGGTGAACTCCCTCCCTCCATGAGGCTTTCTGCACTTATCTTACTCTCTAAAGGAAAGGACCCAGCCCGCATTGAGTATTGGCGCCCCATAGCACTCCTCAATACGGATAGGAAGGTGTTGGCAAAAATCATATTTAATAGGCTGATGGAATTTTCCGGGCAGTTGCTCTCTACTTCTCAGCATTGTACTGTGAAAGGTCGAAGCACATTTAGTGCTGTCCTTGGTGTCCGGGAGGCCATAGAACGGTGCAGGGTTGAGAAATGGGGGAAGTACTTACTGGCATTGGATCAGTCCAAAGCTTTTGACCGAGTCAACCATGAGTACCTCTGGATTTTGCTGGAAAGGTATGGCATTCCAGTTAAATTAGTCAATTGGCTAAGCATATTGTACAGCAAGGCCGAGAGCTTCCCGCTTGTTAATGGTTGGGTAGGTCCTGCCATTGTGGTGAACTCTGGTGTCTGTCAGGGTTGCCCCCTGAGCCCTCTTCTTTACGTGTTTGCGATCGATCCTTTTATTCGGAGGATTGAGGACAGCATGGTGGGAGGGGTGCAGCTGGGCCAGGGAGAACCACTGAGGGTAATTGCCTATGCTGATGATGTCACAGTGGTTCTGTCATCAAACACAGAGGCCTGTGATGTGGACCAACTGATAGGCGAATACTCAGGAGCCTCGGGCTCCATGATAAATCAGGACAAGTGTGAAGTTTTCTGGATGTGGGAGGAAGGTTGAGAATTCGACCTTCCGGACAGCCTCCCCGTGGCCAGCCATCCAATTAAGATTCTAGGAATAAGATTCGACCAGGGCGATTATGCCACAGCAAATTGGGAAAGGATACTGGAAGAGGCGACACGGAAAGTAAGAAGTTGGAGAGGATGGAAATTCTCCCTGAGGGAAAGGGTTGATTTGTGTAAAACCAATCTGATTCCATTGTTTTTATATGTCAATTATGTATGTTTTTTGCCACAACCACTGTGGTCTAAAATTGGCTCTTTGTTTTTCCTGCTGTTGTGGGGAAACAAAATTAATATAGTCAAGAGAGGTATTGCGTGCAAACCGAGGACCAAGGGGGGACTGGATATGGTCAACCCAGTGGTGTTTTTTATAACAGCTTTTTTAAAAATGAATTTCGGGGGTCTGTTTTCGGAGACCCCTCCTCGGTGGGCAGACGGTTTTAGGGAATGGATATCCCCCTTCCTCACAGTATGGATAGAAGGAGGTCACTTGAGAAACTTTCGGCGTAGAAGAGGCTACCTCCCGATCTATGTGATCCAGTGCTTGAAAGTGATCGGGCGATGGGGCTTGGGAGTGGTGGAGTTAAGAGATCTCAGTAGGAAGGAGTTGGGGAAGAGGGTCTTGCAAACTCACTTCCATGTCCCATTGGCCCTGAAGGATTGCCCAGAAACTGTATGTTCAGAAGGGATTTCTCTGATAAATTGATAAATTCTCAGAGGATCCCGTTGAAATTTAGGGACATTGCCTGGTTCTCATTCCAAGGGAAGCTCTATGTTAGGGGGAACCTGAAGTTTAGAAGATCCAATGATCGTGATTGTCCACGGGAGGAGTGTCAAGGTCAGGAGGAGAGTATGGACCATTTCTTGCTTCAGTGTCCTTTTAATATAAACATTTGCAAAAGAGTGTCAAGCGCTCTAGGAATACCTTGTCTTTCTGGTTTGGATTATCAGGGATGGGCATATGGGGCATTCAAAGGGTATGAAGAATTTGATTTATGCACAATTTTTATGATAAGTTTTGCTGTCAGGTATCACTTATGGAATGCACAGTGTCAGGTTTCATTGAGAAATAAAATCCTTCCCTGCGAAGTGGTGGAGGGCTTAATACTACACGAGGTGAAGCGGATGATGGAAATGGAGGAGGAGAGATTGGATGTCATCAGTTGGTCCCACTTGTTGAAGCCCCCTTAGTGGGTGATGGAAAATTTCACAGGGGGTACATTACCCTGGGCCCCCCTGCTTCTAGGGCCCCCACTGTTCAGTGTGCAGCTGCAGTGCAAAGTGCACTGCAAGCTGCATAAATTCCAAAGAAAGTAGAGGGAGAGGGCAGAGGGGTGGAATCCAAGCCGGGGGGTGGGGCTACACGGCACTGCTTTCAGTTTCACGGCAGGCAGCATGTGAGAGGAGGGAGGAGAGAAGTCAGTAGGAGCAGCTACAGACGTGCCCACGGCCCACCCAGTCAGTGTGTGTGATAGTGAGGTAAGACTAGGGAGGAGAGGAGCACACTACAGTATTTGTATAATATGTGTATAAATGTGTGATTGTTTGTGGTAAGGTGTTTATGTTTGACTGTGTGTGACAAATGTATATATATGTATAAGTGTGTGACTATGTTTGTGAATATATGTGTCTGTGTGCCTGTGTGAATGTATGTGTATAAGTGTGTAACTGTCAGTGTGTTACAGTATACATGAATGTGTATACGTGTGAGACTGTATGTATGCTTTTGTGTGTTTATATATATATATATATATATATATATATATATATACTAGAGATGAGCGCCGGAAATTTTTCGGGTTTTGTGTTTTGGTTTTGGGTTCGGTTCCGCGGCCGTGTTTTGGGTTCGACCGCGTTTTGGCAAAACCTCACCGAATTTTTTTTGTCGGATTCGGGTGTGTTTTGGATTCGGGTGTTTTTTTCCAAAAAACCTAAAAAACAGCTTAAATCATAGAATTTGGCGGTCATTTTGATCCCAAAGTATTATTAACCTCAAAAACCATAATTTCCACTCATTTTCAGTCTATTCTGAATACCTCACACTTCACAATATTATTTTTAGTCCTAAAATTTGCACCGAGGTCGCTGTGTGAGTAAGATAAGCGACCCTAGTGGCCGACACAAACACCGGGCCCATCTAGGAGTGGCACTGCAGTGTCACGCAGGATGGCCCTTCCAAAAAACCCTCCCCAAACAGCACATGACGCAAAGAAAAAAAGAGGCGCAATGAGGTAGCTGTGTGAGTAAGATAAGCGACCCTAGTGGCCGACACAAACACCGGGCCCATCTAGGAGTGTCACTGCAGTGTCACGCAGGATGTCCCTTCCAAAAAACCCTCCCCAAACAGCACATGACGCAAAGAAAAAAAGAGGCGCAATGAGGTAGCTGTGTGAGTAAGATAAGCGACCCTAGTGGCCGACACAAACACCGGGCCCATCTAGGAGTGGCACTGCAGTGTCACGCAGGATGTCCCTTCCAAAAAACCCTCCCCAAACAGCACATGACGCAAAGAAAAATAAAAGAAAAAAGAGGTGCAAGATGGAATTGTCCTTGGGCCCTCCCACCCACCCTTATGTTGTATAAACAAAACAGGACATGCACACTTTAACCAACCCATCATTTCAGTGACAGGGTCTGCCACACGACTGTGACTGATATGACGGGTTGGTTTGGACCCCCCCCAAAAAAGAAGCAATTAATCTCTCCTTGCACAAACTGGCTCTACAGAGGCAAGATGTCCACCTCATCATCACCCTCCGATATATCACCGTGTACATCCCCCTCCTCACAGATTATCAATTCGTCCCCACTGGAATCCACCATCTCAGCTCCCTGTGTACTTTGTGGAGGCAATTGCTGCTGGTCAATGTCTCCGCGGAGGAATTGATTATAATTCATTTTAATGAACATCATCTTCTCCACATTTTCTGGATGTAACCTCGTACGCCGATTGCTGACAAGGTGAGCGGCGGCACTAAACACTCTTTCGGAGTACACACTTGTGGGAGGGCAACTTAGGTAGAATAAAGCCAGTTTGTGCAAGGGCCTCCAAATTGCCTCTTTTTCCTGCCAGTATAAGTACGGACTGTGTGACGTGCCTACTTGGATGCGGTCACTCATATAATCCTCCACCATTCTATCAATGTTGAGAGAATCATATGCAGTGACAGTAGACGACATGTCCGTAATCGTTGTCAGGTCCTTCAGTCCGGACCAGATGTCAGCATCAGCAGTCGCTCCAGACTGCCCTGCATCACCGCCAGCGGGTGGGCTCGGAATTCTGAGCCTTTTCCTCGCACCCCCAGTTGCGGGAGAATGTGAAGGAGGAGATGTTGACAGGTCGCGTTCCGCTTGACTTGACAATTTTGTCACCAGCAGGTCTTTCAACCCCAGCAGACTTGTGTCTGCCGGAAAGAGAGATCCAAGGTAGGCTTTAAATCTAGGATCGAGCACGGTGGCCAAAATGTAGTGCTCTGATTTCAACAGATTGACCACCCGTGAATCCTTGTTAAGCGAATTAAGGGCTCCATCCACAAGTCCCACATGCCTAGCGGAATCGCTCCGTGTTAGCTCCTCCTTCAATGTCTCCAGCTTCTTCTGCAAAAGCCTGATGAGGGGAATGACCTGACTCAGGCTGGCAGTGTCTGAACTGACTTCACGTGTGGCAAGTTCAAAGAACCTTGCACAACGTTGAAATCATTCTCCACTGCGCTTGAGACAGGTGCATTCCACCTACTATATCGTGCTCAATTGTATAGGCTTGAATGGCCTTTTGCTGCTCCTCCAACCTCTGAAGCATATAGAGGGTTGAATTCCACCTCGTTACCACTTCTTGCTTCAGATGATGGCAGGGCAGGTTCAGTAGTTTTTGGTGGTGCTCCAGTCTTCTGTACGTGGTGCCTGTACGCCGAAAGTGTCCCGCAATTCTTCTGGCCACCGACAGCATCTCTTGCACGCCCCTGTCGTTTTTTAAAAAATTCTGCACCACCAAATTCAAGGTATGTGCAAAACATGGGACGTGCTGGAATTTGCCCATATTTAATGCACACACAATATTGCTGGCGTTGTCCGATGCCACAAATCCACAGGAGAGTCCAATTGGGGTAAGCCATTCCGCGATGATCTTCCTCAGTTGCCGTAAGAGGTTTTCAGCTGTGTGCGTATTCTGGAAACCGGTGATACAAAGCGTAGCCTGCCTAGGATAGAGTTGGCGTTTGCGAGATGCTGCTACTGGTGCCGCCGCTGCTGTTCTTGCGGCGGGAGTCCATACATCTACCCAGTGGGCTGTCACAGTCATATAGTCCTGACCCTGCCCTGCTCCACTTGTCCACATGTCCGTGGTTAAGTGGACATTGGGTACAACTGCATTTTTTAGGACACTGGTGAGTCTTTTTCTGACGTCCGTGTACATTCTCGGTATCGCCTGCCTAGAGAAGTGGAACCTAGATGGTATTTGGTAACGGGGGCACACTGCCTCAATAAATTGTCTATTTCCCTGTGAACTAACGGCGGATACCGGACGCACGTCTAACACCAACATAGTTGTCAAGGCCTCAGTTATCCGCTTTGCAGCAGGATGACTGCTGTGATATTTCATCTTCCTCGCAAAGGACTGTTGAACAGTCAATTGCTTACTGGAAGTAGTACAAGTGGGCTTACGACTTCCCCTCTGGGATGACCATCGACTCCCAGCAGCAACAACAGCAGCGCCAGCAGCAGTAGGCGTTACACGCAAGGATGCATCGGAGGAATCCCAGGCAGGAGAGGACTCGTCAGAATTGCCAGTGACATTGCCTGCAGGACTATTGGCATTCCTGGGGAAGGAGGAAATTGACACTGAGGGAGTTGGTGGGGTGGTTTGCGTGAGCTTGGTTACAAGAGGAAGGGATTTACTGGTCAGTGGACTGCTTCCGCTGTCACCCAAAGTTTTTGAACTTGTCACTGACTTATTATGAATGCGCTGCAGGTGACGTATAAGGGAGGATGTTCCGAGGTGGTTAACGTCCTTACCCCTACTTATTACAGCTTGACAAAGGGAACACACGGCTTGACACCTGTTGTCCGCATTTCTGGTGAAATACTTCCACACCGAAGAGCTGATTTTTTTGGTATTTTCACCAGGCATGTCAACGGCCATATTCCTACCACGGACAACAGGTGTCTCCCCGGGTGCCTGACATAAACAAACCACCTCACCATCAGAATCCTCCTGGTCAATTTCCTCCCCAGCGCCAGCAACACCCATATCCTCCTCATCCTGGTGTACTTCAACACTGACATCTTCAATCTGACTATCAGGAACTGGACTGCGGGTGCTCCTTCCATCACTTGCAGGGGGCGTGCAAATGGTGGAAGGCGCATGCTCTTCACGTCCAGTGTTGGGAAGGTCAGGCATCGCAACCGACACAATTGGAGTCGGACTCTCCTTGTGGATTTGGGATTTCGAAGAACGCACAGTTCTTTGCGGTGCTACTGCTTTTGCCAGCTTTAGTCTTTTCATTTTTCTAGCGAGAGGCTGAGTGCTTCCATCCTCATGTGAAGCTGAACCACTAGCCATGAACATAGGCCAGGGCCTCAGCCGTTCCTTGCCACTCCGTGTGGTAAATGGCATATTGGCAAGTTTACGCTTCTCCTCCGACAATTTTATTTTAGGTTTTGGAGTCCTTTTTTTACTGATATTTGGTGTTTTGGATTTGACATGCTCTGTACTATGACATTGGGCATCGGCCTTGGCAGACGACGTTGCTGGCATTTCATCGTCTCAGCCATGACTAGTGGCAGCAGCTTCAGCACGAGGTGGAAGTGGATCTTGATCTTTCCCTAAATTTGGAACCTCAACATTTTTGTTCTCCATATTTTAATAGGCACAACTAAAAGGCACCTCAGGTAAACAATGGAGATGGATGGATTGGATACTAGTATACAATTATGGACGGGCTGCCGAGTGCCGACACAGAGGTAGCCACAGCCGTGAACTACCGCACTGTACTGTGTCTGCTGCTAATATAGACTGGTTGATAAAGAGATATTATACTCGTAACTAGTATGTATGTATAAAGAAAGAAAAAAAAACCACGGTTAGGTGGTATATACAATTATGGACGGGCTGCCGAGTGCCGACACAGAGGTAGCCACAGCCGTGAACTACCGCACTGTACTGTGTCTGCTGCTAATATATAGACTGGTTGATAAAGAGATAGTATACTCGTAACTAGTATGTATGTATAAAGAAAGAAAAAAAAACCACGGTTAGGTGGTATATACAATTATGGACGGGCTGCCGAGTGCCGACACAGAGGTAGCCACAGCCGTGAACTACCGCACTGTACTGTGTCTGCTGCTAATATAGACTGGTTGATAAAGAGATATTATACTCGTAACTAGTATGTATGTATAAAGAAAGAAAAAAACCCCACGGTTAGGTGGTATATACAATTATGGACGGGCTGCCGAGTGCCGACACAGAGGTAGCCACAGCCGTGAACTACCGCACTGTACTGTGTCTGCTGCTAATATATAGACTGGTTGATAAAGAGATAGTATACTCGTAACTAGTATGTATGTATAAAGAAAGAAAAAAAAACCACGGTTAGGTGGTATATACAATTATGGACGGGCTGCCGAGTGCCGACACAGAGGTAGCCACAGCCGTGAACTACCGCACTGTACTGTGTCTGCTGCTAATATAGACTGGTTGATAAAGAGATAGTATACTCGTAACTAGTATGTATGTATAAAGAAAGAAAAAAAAACCACGGTTAGGTGGTATATTGTTAGGGTCTCCTGCCCTGTGCTGCCACGTCGTCATGGCAACCGGGAGACAAGTGCTAGCGGAGTGACCTGAGCGCAGCTGATACTCCGGTTCGGGTCTTTTGCTGTGCAGTGGTTATAGGCTCTGTGCATGGCAGGGGATCCGGTGCTGGTTTTTGTGCTCACAGTCTGTGAGGTCTGAGTGGGGCGTGGACAGCACCTGCTTTATAAGGCCTCTTCTCAGGGTAAGCAGATGCTGCTGAATCTTTGTTGGTTAGTCAGTTTCTGAAAGTTAGCCAGTACTGTGTAGCTTTGTATTTGTTTGTTGCTTACTGCAAATAGGCCTGGGGATTTGGTATTACACTCTGCCAATCCAGACCTAGCAGTAAGACTGGAGTCAGTCGTTTAGCTTGCTGGGGTTCTGTTACTACTCTGTGAACTTAGCAAGTTTGCGGCTGTATTCTAAGACTTGCCTGTCTAATCCTGTCTCACTGTGCTAGGTGTCAGGGGTCAGTTTAGTGGCAGTAAACTGAACCTGTGCACTGCAAGTGAGAATTAGGATTGTGGAGACTCTCCTTGTGTCTATCATTCCATCTCTGACCAAGGAGTTTACTGCCACACCCGTTGGTAACCCTTTAGGGTTTTGCTGTTGCCCTTAGCAACAGCATTTCGGGTTCTCTACGTATTAAAACACAACATCTTGCTTTTCCCATCTGAGCAGTTCTAATACAAGGGAGATACCCAGTTCCTTAGCCTCTGGGCTTCTCTGTTCACTTTGTGTGTATTTTGTTACCCTATCACCTTCTGTGTACGTTATGTCATATTCCCCAGTCTGTCTGTAAGTCCATTTGTTTTGCATAACAGTTCAAACACCAGTACATTCCTGCAGGCACTGGAGTGCATAACAGTCCTGACACCAGTACTTTCCTGCAGGCACTGGTGTGCATAACATATTCAGCAGCCTAATACTCCTGTTGAAATTTTGTGGGAATATGGAGCATACCCCTCAAAATACGTTGCAACAGGTGGTCGATCAGGTGCAGGTCCTGACTCGACAATTTAATGATTTGTCCATTAAAATGCACACCTCCCAGGCTGCTGGCGGAGCTCCCGCAGCAGCAGCACTTGCAGGGGTTAAGGAGCCGAAAGTAAATCTCCCGGATCATTTTTCTGGAGATCGCTCGCAGTTCTTTTGTTTCAAGGAGAGCTGCAAGCTATACTTCCGGCTTAGGCCTCAGTCTTCTGGGTCGGAGATTCAGCGGGTGGGCATAGTGATTTCCTTGCTACAAGGAGACCCACAGGTCTGGGCATATGGGTTGCAGCCTGACTGTCCGTCGCTTAAAAGTGTTGATGCTTTTTTTATGGCACTGGGCATGTTGTATGATGACCCTGACAAGACGGCCTCAGCCGAGGCTCAGATTTCGATCCTTAAGCAAGGGAGAAAGGCCAGTTGAGGTTTACTGTACGGAGTTTCGGAGGTTGGCCCATGATACCCAGTGGAATGACCCAGCCCTGAGACACCAGTACCGAAGAGGTCTTTCTAACCAGATAAAGGACCAACTGGTACAATATCCCTTGCCTGATAGCTTGGATCAGCTCATGCAGTTATCCATCCGGGTGGATAGACGGCTGAGAGAGCGTAGGCTTGAAAGGGAGACTGAGATTTCCTTCCTTCCCAAGGGAACCTCAGACTCTGAGGAATTTTCCGAGGAGCCTATGCAGATTGGGGCTACCCGCCTCTCCTCGCGTGAGAAGACGCGGAGGAGACAGCAGGGGTTGTGTTTGTACTGTGGGAATAAAGGTCATGTAATAGTATCATGCCCAGAAAAGCCGGAAAACTTCAGGGCCTGAGGGTGATGGGAAATATCCTGTCAGGCCAGAAGTCAGAATTTCCCAAGAAGACTTTTATCATTCCGGTGACCTTGAAGATCCTCGGTCAAACTGTCAAGACTGAGGCCTTTGTGGACAGCGGGGCCGACGGGGTTTTTATGGACCGCCAATTCGCCCTGAAACACTCTGTTCCCTTAGTACCCTTGGCATCGGAAATTGAGATTTGTGGGTTAAACGGGGAACCATTATCCCAAGGTAAAATTACCTCTTGCACTAGCCAGATTTCTTTGTTTATTGGAGCCACACACTCTGAAAAATTGTCCTTTTATGTGACTGTCTGTACTTTTGCCCCATTGGTGTTGGGGTTACCCTGGTTAAGGGCCCACAATCCTCAGTTTGACTGGGTCTCTGGGGAGATTCTTAGTTGGGGTACTGATTGTTTCAGGAGTTGCTTGAGCCTTCCAGTCAGGCTCTCACAGCTAAGTTTGCCAGGATTGCCAGGGTGTTATGCAGATGTTGCGGACGTGTTCTCCAAAAAAGTTGCAGAGGTACTACCTCCCCATCGCCCCTATGACTGTGCCATTGATTTGTTGCCAAATGCTAAGCTTCCCAAGAGCAGGTTGTACTCCCTGTCACGTCCTGAGACTCAGGCTATGGCAGAGTACATTCAGGAGAACTTGGCTAAGGGATTTATCAGACCTTCACAGTCTCCAGTTGGGTCGGGGTTCTTCTTCGTGGGTAAAAAGGACGGTTCGTTGCGACCCTGCATCGACTTCAGGGAATTGAACCGTATCACGATTAAAAACTCATACCCACTGCCTCTCATTTCGGTCTTGTTTGACCAGCTTCGTACTGCCACCATTTTTTCTAAGATTGACCTATGCGGTGCGTACAATCTAATCCGAATAAGAGAGGGGGATGAATGGAAGACTGCCTTTAATACCCACTCAGGGCATTATGAATATTTGGTGATGCCTTTTGGGCTCTGTAATGCCCCGGCAGTCTTCCAGGATTTCATGAATGATGTGCTCAGGGAATATTTGGATAGATTCTTAGTTGTATACTTAGATGACATCCTAATCTTCTCCCATTCCCTGGAGGAACATCGGAAGCATGTACGCTTAGTCCTCCAGAAACTCAGAGACCACCGGCTTGGGGCGAAGCTGGAGAAGTGCGAATTTGAAGTTCAGCAAATCGCATTTCTAGGATATATTATCTCCCCAGAAGGTTTCCAAATGGAGGGTTCCAAGGTACAGGCAGTCCTGGATTGGGTGCAGCCCACTAGTTTGAAGGCGCTTCAGCGTTTCCTGGGCTTTGCAAATTTTTATAGACGATTTATCGCTGGATTTTCGTCTATAGTGGCGCCCTTGGTGGCACTCACTAAGAAAGGGGCGGATGTTGCTCACTGGTCTTGTGAGGCTAAAGCGGCTTTTGCCCGTCTCAAAAGGGCATTTGTTTCGGCCAAGGTGCTGCGACACCCAGATCCAGAGCGTCCTTTTGTGGTGGAGGTGGATGCCTCTGAGATGGGTATTGGGGTAGTGCTTTCTCAGATGGGAGTGTCTGATAATCGCCTTCATCCCTGTGCTTACTTTTCCCGTAAATTTTCGCCTGCCGAGATGAATTATGACGTGGGTAACCGGGAATTGTTGGCTATTAAGGATGCACTCGAGGAGTGGAGACACTGGCTTGAGGGGGCTAAGTTTGTGGTCTCAATTCTCACTGACCATAAGAATCTGGCATATTTAGAGTCAGCGAAGCGTCTCAATGCCAGGCAGGCACGATGGGCTTTGTTTTTTGCTCGCTTTAATTTTTTGATAACATATCGCCCTGGGTCAAAAAACATCAAGGCTGATGCGCTCTCGCGGAGTTTTGCTCCAATCCAGGAGACCACCGAGGAGCCGTTGCCCATTGTTTCCCCATCATGTATTAAAGTGGGCATTACCCAGGACCTCTTATCATTAGTCCTTAGAGCACAGGAGCAGGCTCCTCCAGACCTTCCGGTAGGTCTTTTGTTTGTGCCTCCTAGGTTAAGACAGCGAGTGTTCCTGGAATTCCATGCCAAGAAGTCTGCAGGTCACCCGGGTATTGCCAGAACTCGGGAGTTGCTATCTAGGGCGGTGTGGTGGCCCTCGGTGGCTAAGGATGTGGATCAGTGGGTTCGGGCATGTGACATCTGTGCCCGAAATAAGACTCCTAGAGGGGTTCCTGTTGGCCCATTACATCCACTCTCTATCCCATCTAAGCCATGGACCCACATTTCAATGGATTTTGTGGTGGACTTGCCCAAATCCTCGGGGATGACAGCCATCTGGGTTGTCGTTGACAGGTTTTCGAAGATGGTGCACTTCGTTCCACTGGTTGGGCTGCCATCGGCCAGACGCCTGTCTGAATTATTTATGCTGCATGTTGTGCGTCTCCACGGGTTGCCACTTGATGTGGTCTCTGACCGCGGATCCCAGTTTGTGGCCAAATTCTGGAGGGCATTTTGTTCCGATCTCCAGATTTCTGTCAGCTTGTCGTCGGGCTACCATCCGCAGTCTAATGGGCAGACTGAAAGGGTGAACCAGTCCTTGGAGCAGTTCCTCAGGTGTTATGTCTCCAAGTGTCAGACTGACTGGGTTGCTCATCTGTCCATGGCGGAGTTTGCCTATAACAACGCGGCTCACTCTGCTACAGGGATCTCTCCCTTCCTTTGTGTGTATGGGCATCATCCTAAGGCCAATTCTTTTGACCCCCTGGACTCCACGCCTGGTGGTTCCTCTGTGGTTTCGGTCCTTAGAGGTATTTGGCGGAAAGTGAAGAAAGCCCTTGTGTCTGTGTCATTAGTGACCAAAAGGGTTTTTGATAAGCGGAAAAGACCCTGCAGCTTCAAATTAGGAGACTTCGTCTGGTTGTCTACCAAGAATTTGAAGTTGAGACAGCCATCTCATAAGTTAGGCCCCCGGTTCATCGGCCCTTATAAGATCACCAGGGTTATCAATCCGGTGGCATTTCAGTTAGATCTGCCCCGTTCTTTGGGTATCAATAAAACATTTCATTGTTCCCTTTTAAAACGGGCGATTAGTAATCCTTCTTCCAGTGGAAGACCTTCCCCTCTTCTGATACGTGGCCAGAGGGAGTTTGTTGTTGAAAGGATTCTTGACTCCAAGGTGGTTCGGGGTCGGCTGTCATTTTTGGTGCACTGGAAGGGGTATGGCCCGGAGGAGCGGTCATGGGTGCGCAGTTGTGATCTTCATGCCCCCAGACTGATACACTCTTTCTTCTCGCAGTTCCCCGATAAACCCGGTGGTAGGGGTTCTTTGACCCCTCGTCAGAGGGGGGGTACTGTTAGGGTCTCCTGCCCTGTGCTGCCACGTCATCATGGCAACCGGGAGACAAGTGCTAGCGGAGTGACCTGAGCGCAGCTGATACTCCGGTTCGGGTCTTTTGCTGTGCAGTGGTTATAGGCTCTGTGCATGGCAGGGGATCCGGTGCTGGTTTTTGTGCTCACAGTCTGTGAGGTCTGAGTGGGGCGTGGACAGCACCTGCTTTATAAGGCCTCTTCTCAGGGTAAGCAGATGCTGCTGAATCTTTGTTGGTTAGTCAGTTTCTGAAAGTTAGCCAGTACTGTGTAGCTTTGTATTTGTTTGTTGCTTACTGCAAATAGGCCTGGGGATTTGGTATTACACTCTGCCAATCCAGACCTAGCAGTAAGACTGGAGTCAGTCGTTTAGCTTGCTGGGGTTCTGTTACTACTCTGTGAACTTAGCAAGTTTGCGGCTGTATTCTAAGACTTGCCTGTCTAATCCTGTCTCACTGTGCTAGGTGTCAGGGGTCAGTTTAGTGGCAGTAAACTGAACCTGTGCACTGCAAGTGAGAATTAGGATTGTGGAGACTCTCCTTGTGTCTATCATTCCATCTCTGACCAAGGAGTTTACTGCCACACCCGTTGGTAACCCTTTAGGGTTTTGCTGTTGCCCTTAGCAACAGCATTTCGGGTTCTCTACGTATTAAAACACAACATCTTGCTTTTCCCATCTGAGCAGTTCTAATACAAGGGAGATACCCAGTTCCTTAGCCTCTGGGCTTCTCTGTTCACTTTGTGTGTATTTTGTTACCCTATCACCTTCTGTGTACGTTATGTCATATTCCCCAGTCTGTCTGTAAGTCCATTTGTTTTGCATAACAGTTCAAACACCAGTACATTCCTGCAGGCACTGGAGTGCATAACAGTCCTGACACCAGTACTTTCCTGCAGGCACTGGTGTGCATAACATATATACAATTATGGACGGGCTGCCGAGTGCCGACACAGAGGTAGCCACAGCCGTGAACTACCGCACTGTACTGTGTCTGCTGCTAATATAGACTGGTTGATAAAGAGATATTATACTCGTAACTAGTATGTATGTATAAAGAAAGAAAAAAAAACCACGGTTAGGTGGTATATACAATTATGGACGGGCTGCCGAGTGCCGACACAGAGGTAGCCACAGCCGTGAACTACCGCACTGTACTGTGTCTGCTGCTAATATATAGACTGGTTGATAAAGAGATAGTATACTCGTAACTAGTATGTATGTATAAAGAAAGAAAAAAAAACCACGGTTAGGTGGTATATACAATTATGGACGGGCTGCCGAGTGCCGACACAGAGGTAGCCACAGCCGTGAACTACCGCACTGTACTGTGTCTGCTGCTAATATAGACTGGTTGATAAAGAGATATTATACTCGTAACTAGTATGTATGTATAAAGAAAGAAAAAAAAACCACGGTTAGGTGGTATATACAATTATGGACGGGCTGCCGAGTGCCGACACAGAGGTAGCCACAGCCGTGAACTACCGCACTGTACTGTGTCTGCTGCTAATATATAGACTGGTTGATAAAGAGATAGTATACTCGTAACTAGTATGTATGTATAAAGAAAGAAAAAAAAACCACGGTTAGGTGGTATATACAATTATGGACGGGCTGCCGAGTGCCGACACAGAGGTAGCCACAGCCGTGAACTACCGCACTGTACTGTGTCTGCTGCTAATATAGACTGGTTGATAAAGAGATATTATACTCGTAACTAGTATGTATGTATAAAGAAAGAAAAAAAAACCACGGTTAGGTGGTATATACAATTATGGACGGGCTGCCGAGTGCCGACACAGAGGTAGCCACAGCCGTGAACTACCGCACTGTACTGTGTCTGCTGCTAATATATAGACTGGTTGATAAAGAGATAGTATACTCGTAACTAGTATGTATGTATAAAGAAAGAAAAAAAAACCACGGTTAGGTGGTATATACAATTATGGACGGGCAGCCGAGTGCCGACACAGAGGTAGCCACAGCCGTGAACTACCGCACTGTACTGTGTCTGCTGCTAATATATAGACTGGTTGATAAAGAGATAGTATACTCGTAACTAGTATGTATGTTTAAAGAAAGAAAAAAAAACCACGGTTAGGTGGTATATACAATTATGGACGGGCTGCCGAGTGCCGACACAGAGGTAGCCACAGCCGTGAACTACCGCACTGTACTGTGTCTGCTGCTAATATAGACTGGTTGATAAAGAGATTGTATACTCGTAACTAGTATGTATGTATAAAGAAAGAAAAAAAAACCACGGTTAGGTGGTATATACAATTATGGACGGGCTGCCGAGTGGCGACACAGAGGTAGCCACAGCCGTGAACTACCGCACTGTACTGTGTCTGCTGCTAATATAGACTGGTTGATAAAGAGATAGTATACTCGTAACTAGCATGACTATAAAGAAAGAAAAAAAAAACACGGTTAGGTGGTATATACAATTATGGACGGGCTGCCGAGTGCCGACACAGAGGTAGCCACAGCCGTGAACTACCGCACTGTACTGTGTCTGCTGCTAATATAGACTGGTTGATAAAGAGATAGTATACTACTAATATTATATATACTGGTGGTCAGGTCACTGGTCACTAGTCACACTGGCAGTGGCACTCCTGCAGCAAAAGTGTGCACTGTTTAATTTTAATATAATATTATGTACTCCTGGCTCCTGCTATAACCTATAACTGGCACTGCAGTGCTCCCCAGTCTCCCCCACAATTATAAGCTGTGTGAGCTGAGCACAGTCAGATATATAATTATACATTGATGCAGCACACTGGGCTGAGCAGTGCACACAGATATGGTATGTGACTGAGTCACTGTGTGTATCGTTTTTTTCAGGCAGAGAACGGATATATTAAATAAAACAAACAACTGCACTGTCTGGTGGTCACTGTGGTCGTCAGTCACTAAACTCTGCACTCTCTTCTACAGTATCACAGCCTCAGGTCAATCTCTCTCTCTCTCTCTCAACCCTAATCTAAATGGAGAGGACGCCAGCCACGTCCTCTCCCTATCAATCTCAATGCACGTGTGAAAATGGCGGCGACGCGCGGCTCCTTATATAGAATCCGAGTCTCGCGATAGAATCCGAGCCTCGCGAGAATCCGACAGCGTCATGATGACGTTCGGGCGCGCTCGGGTTAACCGAGCAAGGCGGGAAGATCCGAGTCGCTCGGACCCGTGAAAAAAAACATGAAGTTCTGGCGGGTTCGGATTCAGAGAAACCGAACCCGCTCATCTCTAATATATACCCTGTATATACACTGCTCAAAAAAATAAAGGGAACACTAAAATAACACATCCTAGATCTGAATGAATGAAATATTCTTATTAAATGCTTCTTTACATAGTTGAATGTGCTGACAACAAAATCACACGAAAATTATCAATGGAAATCACATTTATTAACCCATGGAGGTCTGGATTTGGAGTCACCCTCAAAATGAAAGTGGAAAAACACACTACAGGCTGATCCAACTTTGATGTAATGTCCTTAAAACAAGTCAAAATGAGGCTCAGTAGTTTGTGTGGCCTCCACGTGCCTGTATGACCTCCCTACAACCCACACAAGTGGCTCAGGTAGTGCAGCTCATCCAGGATGGCACATCAATGCGAGCTGTGGCAAGAAGGTTTGCTGTGTCTGTCAGCGTAGTGTCCAGAGCATGGAGGCGCTACCAGGAGACAGGCTAGTACATCAGGAGATGTGGAGGAGGCCGTAGGAGGGCAACAACCCAGCAGCAGGACTGCTACCTCCGCCTTTGTGCAAGGAGGAACAGGAGGAGCATTGCCAGAGCCCTGCAAAATGACCTCCAGCAAGCCACAAATGTGCATGTGTCTACTCAAACGATCAGAAACAGACTCCATGAGGGTGGTATAGGGCCCGATGTCCACAGGTGGGGGTTGTGCTTACAGCCCAAAACCGTGCAGGACGTTTGGCATTTGCCAGAGAACACCAAGATTGGCAAATTCGCCACTGGCACCCTGTGCTCTTTACAGATGAAAGCAGGTTCTCACTGAGCACATGTGACAGACGTGACAGAGTCTGGAGACGCCAAGGAGAACGTTTTGCTGCCTGCTACATCCTCCAGCATGACCGGTTTGGCAGTGGGTCAGTAATGGTGTGGGGTGGCATTTCTTTGGGGGGCCGCACAGCCCTCCATGTGCTCGCCAGAGGTAGCCTGACTGCTATTAGGTACCGAGATGAGATCCTCAGACCCCTTGTGAGACCATATGCTGGTGCAGTTGGCCCTGGGTTCCTCCTAATGCAAGACAATGCTAGACCTCATGTGGCTGGAGTGTGTCAGCTGTTCCTGCAAGACGAAGGCATTGATGCTATGGACTGGCCCTCCCGTTCCCCAGACTTGAATCCAATTGAGCACATCAGGGACATCATGTCTTGCTCCATCCACCACCTCATCAGGAGCATGCCCAGGCATTGTAGGGAGGTCAAAAAGGCACGAGGAGCCACAGACACTACTGAGCCTCATTTTGACTTGTTTTAAGGACATTACATCAAAGTTGGATCAGCATGTAGTGTGTTTTTCCACTTTCATTTTGAGGGTGACTCCAAATCCAGACCTCCATGGGTTAATAAATTTGATTTCCATTGATCATTTTTGTGTAATTTTGTTGTTAGCACATTCGACTATGTAAAGAACAAAGTATTAAATAAGAATATTTCATTCATTCAGATCTAGGATGTTATTTTAGTGTTCCCTATATTTTTTGAGCAGTGTATATATATACGTGTGTGTGTGTGTGTGTGTGTGTGTGTGTGTGTGTGTGTGTGTGTGTGTGTGTGTGTATATGAGTATGAATGCATGCATTTCCTGCCAACCATCACGTTTTGGTGGGACCGTCTTGTTTTTTGGGTACTGTCCCACCTGTGGGATGGAGAAAAGGTAAGGAGGGAACGCTCCCAATTGCTGTGTGCATGATGCTGGGGGCATGTGAAGTTAATTTTTTGCGTGATGTGTGTCCATGCTCCCTGTTTATGTACACACAGAAGGCTTGCGCACTATAGTTCTTATTGAGATGTGGATGAGTAGCAGTTCATGCAGCAAAGTACCGATGTTCAGTATTTTGTGCATGGACCAGACCCGTACTGCATGTGCGCAGTACGGGTCTGTGGCGCCAGACATAAGACGGCATCAGACTGTCAGTGATTGACAGTCTGATGCCGTTTGGGGGCAGCGGCGGCCTCCATTTCTCCAAACAGAGGCATGTCTCCGGGGACACAGTAGGCCAGTATCTCTGTCAGAGGACAGATATTTCCTGGCCTCTTGGTAGGTATTGTGGCAGGCAGCTTGCGCAACCCCTTGGGTCACGCAGCCAGCCAATGCTTGTCAGGATTTAGGGGGTTTGGGATGTAGCCGTCGGTATTGTGACCAACTAAATCCCCATCCTTGGACATAGTTCATATCAGTAATGCAGCTGGAGGCATGATGCCTACTGCTGCATTACCACATTAGTGCTATCGCTGCTGCTTTTATGTAAGCAGCAGCGATAGCTACTCCATCCACATCTGAATGAGGGCCCCCCCAGTCTTAAATGCCCCGGGCCCCCCAAAGCCTTAATCCAGCTCTGCCTCCAGGTACTGGTAAAAACTTTTCTATAACTATCTCAATTTTTAGTTGAAATCGAATTTTGAGATTTGTTTTTCTTTTCTAAATGGTTGCATACACTGGAAGAGCTGCCCAGATTTGTTATTGACTTCTCATTTAAATGTTGGATTGTACAGGATGAAAGGAGAGTAAATGGTATAAAAGGTGAGAGGATGGGTGGATTGAGAGTGGAGTGAATGGAGGACCAAGGGGGGACTGGATATGGTCAACCCGGTGGTGTTTTTTATAACAGCTTTTTTTAAAATGAATTTTGGGGTCTGTTTTCAGAGAACCAACCTCGGTGGGCAGACGGTTTTAGAGAATGGATATCTCCCTTCCTCACAGTATGGATAGAAGGAGGTCACTTGAGAAACTCTCGCCGTAGAAGAGGCCGCCTCACCATTTATGTGATCCAGTGCTTGAAAGTGATTGGGCGATGGGGCTTGGGAGTGGGGGAGTTAAGAGATCTCAGTAGGAAGGAGTTGGGGAAGAGGGTCTTGCAATCACTTCCATGTCCCATTGGCCCTGAAGGATTGCCCAGAAACTGTATGTTCAGAAGGGATTTCTCTGATAAATTCTCAGAGGATCCCGTTGAAATTTAGGGACATCGCCTGGTTCTCATTCCAAGGGAAGCTCTATGTTAAGGGGAACCTGAAGTTTAGAAGATCCAATGATCGTGATTGTCCACGGGAGGAGTGTCAGGGTCAGGAGGAGAGTATGGACCATTTCTTGCTTCAGTGTCCTTTTAATATAAACATTTGCAAAAGAGTGTCAAGTGCTCTAGGAATACATTGTCTTTCTGGTCTGGATTACCGGGGATGGGCATATGGGGCACTCAAAGGGTATGAGGAATTTGATTTATGCACAATTTTTATGATAAGTCTAGCTGTCAGGTATCACTTATGGAATGCACGGTGTCAGGTTTCATTGAGAAATAAAATCCTTCCCTGCGAAGTGGTGGAGGGCTTAATACTACATGAGGTGAAGCGGATGATGGAAATGGAGGAAGAGAGATTGGATGTCATCAGTTGGTCCCACTTGTGGCGCCAGCTGAAGCCCCCTTAGTGGGTGACGGAAAATTTCTAGCCTCCAGGTACTGGGAAAAACTTTTCTATAACTATCTCAATTTTAAGTTAAAATAGAATTTTGAGACTGGTTTTCTTTTATAAATGGTTGCATACACTGGAAGTGCTGCCCAGATTATTATTGACTTCTCGTTTAAATGTTGGTTTGTTCGGGATGAAAGTAGAGTAAATGGTATAAAAGGTGAGAGGATGGGTGGAATGAGAGTGGAGTGAATGGTGGTGGTGGGGAATGAAAGGAGGAGCGAGAGAGGAATGTATGGGCTCAAGAACAGGTGAAGGGGAAGCATGGAGGAAGAAGAGGAGGCTAATTGTGGTAAAAGAAAGTTTCTAAAGGAAATTGTTAGAGTTAAGGGAAAGTGTGAAGGGAATATGTAAAATGGGGGAAAATGTTAATAATAAATGGACATTTTTTTGTTATTGTTCAATTTTTTTACTTTATTTATATGTTGTAAATTTGTAAATATGTAAATAAGATGTATGAAGGTTGCAATATTCAAATAAAAAACATTACCAGTATATAGTAGTGCAATGCTGCATTGTGGTGACCACCAGTATATAGTGGTATAGTACAGTTGTCCATTGCTGTATCTTGCAGCTCTGTGTCCGACTCAGTTCTATTCTCCGGATCAGTGCACAATATATTTGCTGCATTGTGGGGACCAGTATATATTGTAGTACTACAATGCTGCATTGTGGTGACCACCAGTATATAGTAGTACAGTACAGTTGTCCATTGCTGTATCTTGCAGCTCCGTGTCAGACTCAGTATGATTTTCCGGATCAGTGCTCAATATCTTTGCTGCATTGTAGGAACCAATATATAATAGTACAATGCTGCATTGTGGTGACCAACAGTATATATTAGTACAGTACAATTGTCCATTGCTGTATCTTGCAGCTCCATGTCAGACTCAGTTCTATTCTCCGGATCAGTGCACAATATATTTGCTGCAATGTGGGGACCAGTATATAGTAGTACAGTGCTGCATTGTGGTGACCACCAGTTTATAGTAATAAAGTAAAGTTGTCCATTGCTGTATCTTGCAGCTCCATGTCAGACTCAGTTCTATTCTCCGTTTCAGTGCTCAATATCTGTGCTGCATTGTGGGGGCCAGTATATAATAGTACAGTGCTGCATTGTGGTGACCAACAGTATATATTAGTATAGTACAATTGTCCATTTCTGTATCTTGCAGCTCCATGTCAGACTCAGTTCTATTCGCCGGATCAGTGCACAATATCATTGCTGCAATGTGGGGACCAGTATATAGTAGTACAGTGCTGCATTGTGGTGACCACCAGTATATAGTAATAAAGTAAAGTTGTCCATTGCTGTATCTTGCAGCTCCATGTCAGACTCAGTTCTATTCTCCGTTTCAGTGCTCAATATCTGTGCTGCATTGTGGGGGCCAGTATATAGTAGTACAGTGCTGCATTGTGGTGACCACCAGTATATAGTAGTACAGTACAGTTGTCCATTGCTGTATCTTGCAGCTCCATGTCAAACTCAGTTCTATTCTCCGGATCAGTGCTCAATATCTTTGCTGCATTGTGGGGACTAGTATATAGTAGTACAGTGCTGTATTGTGGTGACCACCAGTATATAGTAGTACAGTACAGTTGTCCATTGCTGTATCTTGCAGCTCTGTGTCAGTCTCAGTTCTATTATCCGGATCTGTTCTCAAAATCTTTTCTGCATTGTGGGTACCAGTATGTAGTAGTACAGTGCTGCATTGTGGTGACCACCAGTATATAGTAGTACAGTACCGTTGTCCAGTGCTGTATCTTGCAGCTCTGTGTCAGACTCAGTTCTATTCTCCGGATCAGTGCTCAATATCTGTGCTGCATTGTGGTGACCCGTATATAGTAGTACAGTGCAGCATTGTGGTGACCACCAGTATATAGTACTACAGTATAGTAGGCCATAGCATTATCTTGCAGCTCCGTGTCAGACTCAGTTCTATTCTCCGGATCAGTGCTCAATATCTGTGCTGCGTTGTGGGGTCCAGTATATAGTAGTACAGTGCTGCATTGTAGTGACCACCAGTATATTTTAGTACTGTACAGTAGGCCATAGCATTATCTTGCCGCTCCGTGTCAGACTCAGTTGTATTCTCCAGATCAGTGCCCAATATCTGTGCTGCATTGTGGGGACCAGTATATAGTAATACTGTGCTGCATTGTGGTGACCACCAGTATATAGTAGTACAGTAAAGTAGGCCATAGCGTTATCTTGCAGCTCCGTGTCAGACTCAGTTTTATTCTCCGGATCAATGCTCTATATCTTTGCTGCATTGTGGGGACCAGTATATAGCAGTACAGTGCTGCATTGTGGTGACCACCAGTATATAGTGATACAGTACAGTTGTCCATTGCTGTATCTTGCAGCTCCGTGTCAGAATCAGTTCTATTCCTGGATCAGTGCTCAATATCTTTGCTGCATTGTGGGGAACAGTATATATTGTAGTACTACATTGCTGCATTGTGGTGACCACCAGTATATAGTAGTACAGTACAGTTGTCCATTGCTGTATCTTGCAGCTCCATGTCAAACTCAGTTCTATTCTCCGGATCAGTGCTCAATATCTTTGCTGCATTGTGGGGACCAGTATAAAATAGTACAATGTTGCATTGTGGTGACCACCAGTATATAGTAGTATAGTACAGTTGTCCATTGCTGTATCTTGCAGCTCCATGTCAGACTCCGTTCTATTCTCCGGATCAGTGCTCAATATCTTTGCTGCATTATGGGGACCAGTATATAGTAGTACAGAGATGCATTGTGGTTACCACCAGTATATAGTAGTACAGTACAGTTGTCCATTGCTGTATCTTGCAGCTCCGTGTCAGACTCAGTTCTGTTCTCTGGATCAGTGCTCAATATCTGTGCTGCATTGTGGGGTCCAGTATATAGTAATACAGTGCTGCATTGTGGTGACCACCAGTATATAGTAGTACAGTGAAGTTGGCCATAGCGTTATCTTGCATCTCCGTGTCAGACTCAGTTCTACTCTCCGGATCAGTGCTCAATATCTTTGCTGCATTGTGGGGACCAGTATATAGTAGTACAGTGCTGTATTGTGGTGATAACCAATATATAGTAGTTCAGTACAGTTGTCCATTGCTGTATCTTGCAGCTCCGTGTCAGACTCAGTTCTATTCTCCAGATCAGTGCTCAATATCTTTGCTGCATTGTGGGGACCAGTATATAGTAGTACAGTGCTGCATTGTGGTGACCACCAGTATATAGTGATACAGTACAGTTGTCCATTGCTGTATCTTGCAGCTCCGTGTCAGAATCAGTTCTATTCTCTGGATCAGTGCTCAATATCTTTGCTGCATTGTGGGGACCAGTATAAACTGTAGTACTACAATGCTGCATTGTGGTGACCAGTATTGTGGTGACCACCAGTATATAGTAGTACAGTACAGTTGTCCATTGCTGTATCTTGCAGCTCCGTGTCAGTCTCAGTTCTATTCTCCGGATCTGTTCTCAATATCTTTTCTGCATTGTGGGTACCGGTATGTAGTAGTACAGTGCTGCATCGTGGTGACCACCAGTATATAGTAGTTCAGTACAGTTGTCCATTGCTGTATCTTGCAGCTCCGTGTCAGACTCAGTTCTATTCTCCAGATCAGTGCTCAATATCTTTGCTGCATTGTGCGGACCAGTATATAGTAGTACAATGCTGCATTGTGGTGACCACCAGTATATAGTGGTACAGTACCGTTGTCCAGTGCTGTATCTTGCATCTCCATGTTAGACTCAGTTCTATTCTCCGGATCAGTGCCCAATATCTGTGCTGCATTGTGGGGACCAGTATATAGTAGTACAGTGCTGCATTGTGGTGACCACCAGTATATAGTAGTACAGTACAGTTGTCCATTGCTGTATCTTGTAGCTCCGTGTCAGACTCAGTTCTATTCTCTGGATCAGTGCTCAATATCTTTGCTGCATTGTGGGGTCCAGTATATAGTACTACAATGCTGCATTGTGGTGACCACCAGTATATAGTAGTTCAGTACAGTTGTCCATTGCTGTATCTTGCAGCTCCGTGTCAGACTCAGTTCTATTCTCCAGATCAGTGCTCAATATCTTTGCTGCATTGTGCGGACCAGTATATAGTAGTACAATGCTGCATTGTGGTGACCACCAGTATATAGTGGTACAGTACCGTTGTCCAGTGCTGTATCTTGCAGCTCCGTGTCAGACTTAGTTGTATTCTCCAGATCAGTGCTCAATATCTGTGCTGCATTGTGGGGACCAGTATATAGTAGTACAGTGCTGCATTGTGGTGACCACCAGTATATAGTAGTACAGTACAGTTGTCCATTGCTGTATCTTGTAGCTCCGTGTCAGACTCAGTTCTATTCTCTGGATCAGTGCTCAATATCTTTGCTGCATTGTGGGGTCCAGTATATAGTACTACAATGCTGCATTGTGGTGACCACCAGTATACAGTAGTACAGTACAGTTGTCCATTGCTGTATCTTGCAGCTCCGTGTCAGACTCAGTATGATTTTCCGGATCAGTGCTCAATATCTTTGCTGCATTGTAGGGACCAGTATATAGTAGTACAGTGCTGCATTGTGGTGACCACCAGTATATAGTAGTACAGTACAGTTGTCCATTGCTGTATCTTGCAGCTCCATGTCAAACTCAGTTCTATTCTCCGGATCAGTGCTCAATATCTTTGCTGCATTGTGGGGACCAGTATATAATAGTACAATGTTGCACTGTGGTGACCACCAGTATATAGTAGTACAGTGCTGCATTGTGGTGACCACCAGTATATAGTAGTACAGTACAGTAGGCCATAGCATTATCTTGCCGCTCCGTGTCAGACTCAGTTGTATTCTCCAGATCAGTGCTCAATATCTGTGCTGCATTGTGGGGACCAGTATATAATAATACTGTGCTGCATTGTGGTGACCACCAGTATATAGTTGTAATGTACAGTAGGCCATAGCATTATCTTGCCGCTCCGTGTCACACTCAGTTGTATTCTATGGATCAGTGCTCAATATCTGTGCTGCATTGTGGGGACCAGTATATAGTAGTACAGTGCTGCATTGTGGTGACCACCAGTATATAGTAGTAATGTACAGTAGGTCATAGCATTATCTTGCATCTCCGTGTCAGACTCAGTTGTATTCTCCAGATCAGTGCTCAATATCTGTGCTGCATTGTGGGGACCAGTATATAATAATACTGTGCTGCATTGTGGTGACCACCAGTATTTTTCTAGTACAGTAAAGTAGGCCATAGCGTTATCTTGCTGCTCCGTGTCAGACTCAGTTCTATTCTCCGGATCAATGCTCTTTATCTTTGCTGCATTGTGGGGACCAGTATATAGTACTACAATGCTGCATTGTGGTGACCACCAGTATATAGTAGTACAGTACAGTTGTCCATTGCTGTATCTTGCAGCTCCGTGTCAGACTCAGTATGATGTTCTGGATCAGTGCTCAATATCTTTACTGCATTGTAGGAACCAATATATAGTAGTACAATGCTGCATTGTGGTGACCACCAGTATATAGTAATATAGTAAAGTTGTCCATTTCTGTATCTTGCAGCTCCATGTCAGACTCAGTTCTATTCTCTGGATCAGTGCTCAATATCTCTGCTGCATTGTGGGGACCAGTATATAGTAGTACAGTGCTGCATTGTGGTGACCGCCAGTATATAGTAGTACAGTACAGTTGTCCATTGCTGTATCTTGTAGCTCCATGTCAAACTCAGTTCTATTCTCCGGATCAGTGCTCAATATCTGTGCTGCATTGTGGTGACCAGTATACTACTCAGTTCTGGACGTGTCTGGACGTGTCTGCAGGAGCCCCTGTGCTCCATCTGGTTACCTGAGGGATCCCGCCCCCTCTCCCAGCTGTGGGAGCTGGGGAGTGGGCAGCTGCAGCAGGAGAATCCCCTGCCTGGAGGGCCCAGGCTGGGGCCTGTATTCCTGAACATTTGAGGGTGCCTGGAGGAGCCCTATTACCAGGATGAAGAAGCGGGGGGTCCTGCCAGCCTCCCCAGCTAAAGTAAAAAAGAAAGAGGATGTCAGAACATCTGCCCGTGTTGCAGCAGCTGCTGCTGCTGCAAAGGAGGAAAAAGGAAAGTTGCAGGATCCAAGAACAGAGTGCCCGGGACCGATGAAAGTAAGAGGAAGGCAAAGCACCCCCTCCGTGCAAAGGGGGGGGGGGTACCTCAAGTCAAGCAGCTGTGAGAACAGAGAATCCTGGAGCCGAGAAAGGTCCGCCCGTAGAAAGGAAAGTGGAGTCTGCGGGTCCGTCCGGAGAAGGGGAGCGGCGAATGGCACAGCAAGAAGGTAAATCCCGAGAAGGGTCCCTGTCCAGGGCAGCCCCCCTTCCTGTGCTAGCAGTAGGTGTCCCTGGGGGTAGTGTAGCTCCTGGGGATAATGCTGCAAACTCCAGGGGTCCCCAAGAGGGGATTGGGGGGAAGCTGCGGGACGGAGGGGAGCGGCTAGTGCCGCTATTGGAAAAAGCAAATATTAAAATTCAAGAGCCATTGTCATGGTATGATGCATCCTCTGAGGGCCCCGAGCCCCCTGAGTTAGTAGAGAGTACCTTTGGGGGAAAGCCAGCTCCTGGGGGGAAATCTGCAGAAACCAGGGAGTTAGGGGTTAATCAAGAAGAGTACAGTTTGGAGGAAGTGTCAGAATCGGAGGAGAAGTCAGTATCCGAAGATACATCTGACACTGAGGAAATATTAGCGAAGATGTCCTTACAAGAACTGATAATGGAATCAAAGAAAATAAGCAATCGTATTGTGACAGCAAAGAAAAGAAGGAATAAAAGTCAAGTGTGGGAGAGGCAGCAGTATGTAAATCAAATTGAGTACTTAACTATATACCATGCTCGTATTAAAGGAAGAATGGTAGCTGCCAGAAAAAAAAATAAGAAAAAGGACAGTACTGAAAACTTGCCGGCGCTACAGGGGTTAATGACAGTACCATCTACAAAGGATTTCCCTGTAGAGCAGCCGGAGACAGCGGTGCAGGAGGAGCGGCCTCAGGGAGGAATTCCATGCGACATCAGTGTGGAGGGGGTGGCGGGAGCAGTGGACCAATGCGGAAGTCGAGGGAACCCCGGTGACGTGGCCACTGACGTGGAAGAAATCCTGGTTGATATGGAGACGGAGGGAAAGCCGGGGTCCATGGACGAAGGTGAGCCAGCGGTGATGCAGAAGCAGCAGGAAGATCAAGCAGTGGCGGCCAGAGCGGTAGAGGCAGAAAAGACCCGTGCGGGGATCCCGGCTGGAAGACAAGTGACATCAGCGGGAGTCCCGGCCAGCATGAAGCCCTGCAAAGCGGCTGAGTGCAGCAGACAAGAGGTGTGTGTCCCAGACAGCGGAGGAAAGGAAAGAGCAAAGGGGGCTCCAGAATTTTGTTTGGGTGGTGGGGGCCCAGTTGGGCTTTGCAGGGGGGTGGAGGGACAAAGTGGGGAAAATGAAGATGAAATTGCAAATGGGGAGATAAATAGAAACAGTGGAAATGAAGGAAAATCCGGTGAAGTTCAAGGCCAGACAAGGCTGGATAAAAGCTTGCTTTCTAAAGCAGAGTTAGAAGTGGTGAATACAGTTTATGGGGAACTACAGGTACCAGAAAGAATGCGAGCTGCGGCAAAGCTCATAAGCACTGAAATGCTTAAACACAAGGATAAAAGCAAGAATGTAGTTCCAGGGAAACAGGTGAAGCCTGCAGTTGTCCCTATTTCAGCCCCTGGCCCTGTGTTTTTCCCTGTTCCCATTGTCCCTGTTGCAGGTAAAGGTGGAACATCAAAGGAAGGAGTCGCGTCTTATGCAAAGGTACTGTGCGAACCACCGTCTGTGAGACAAGGTGAAGATGTTTGGGGGGAGGGAGGAGATGCGGGAGGTTTTGGGAAGAGAAAGGTGATACATTTTAAATGGAATGGTAAGGGGGATGCTCCTTCAAAAGTTGATTTTTTGAAAGAATTTTTTGCATTGGGGTTTAAAGCCAGGCAACTGTACTCCTGCATTCACCCTGTGAACTCAAAAAGTTTGACGTGGCCTTTATGGCAAACAGGGTGATGCAGGAGTGCTTCTTAAAATTAACTGATCAAGTAGAAGGAGGCTACTTTAGTCAATTTTCCTTTTTAATGAGGGGGAGGATTGAAAGTGTTAAAGTATCTATATTAGTAAGAAACGAGACAATACCGGAAAACGACATTAAATTCTGGTTAAGCAGGCAATGTGAAAAAGTGTTGAGTTTAGAGAAAGCTGATTATACACTGGGAGTGTGGGGAGGAACATGGTCAGCAAATGTGCACTTGGTGCGAAATGGAGAAGGAGTGAAACATCTGCCGTCCGCCACATACATTGGCCGCGATCGCATTCAGGTGTTCTACCAGGGTCAGCCAAAGACCTGTTTTAAGTGTGGTGACCCTGGGCACGTGAGCAATGAGTGCGATGCGGTCAAATGCAACATATGCGGCGGACTGGGCCATACGTCAAAGGTTTGCAACATAATTCGATGCAATTTATGTGGGGGTGAAGGTCATTCATATAGTAGGTGCCCGGAGGCGGTAAAAATGAAGGAAGGGGGGAGAAGGAGGGAAAGTGTGGAGGAATTAGCAACGCAGAGGAGGGAAAGAGAGACGGAAGAAAGAGAGAAAAATGTGCAAGTAGGGTCAGCGAAGGTACAGGAAGGAAAGGTGGAATGGAAGTTGGTAGGAGGAAAGGGGAAAGGAAAGGAGGGAAAGGAAGAGAAGGATGAGGGATTCCAGCTAGTAATTAAGGGAGGAAAAGGGCAGTCAGAAAGAATTAAAGAAAACTTGTTGCTTTTCAATAGGTTTGAGGGGGTGCCTACGGAGGAAGAAGAAGGGGAAATAGTGAGAGAAAAAGGAGAGTTAGTGCTTAAGCAAAGGAAAGTAAGGAAGAGAAGGAAGAGAGAGAAAGGGAGGGGGGAAGGAGGGAGAAAGAAGAAGGAAAGAAAAGGAAGTTTGACGGAAGTTTCAGGGAAAGAATCAGAAAGTGAGCTGGAGTGGGACCCGGTAGGATCTACATTAGTGGGGAAAGACAAGGAGGAAGGTGAAAATGTAGAGTCAAACATGGAAGGAATTGGGGAGGGGGTGCTGGAATCCCAAATAGAGAAGGATCCGCCTTCAATGGATCCTGCCCGGAAACCCCCAGATCCTGGTTCAGGCGTGGAGGGAGCCGGGATGAAAGAAGGAGAGGCTGTTGTAAGAATGGAATGTGGTGTTGGTGGTGGTGATGGTGAAGGAGGTGATGGGGAGAAGTGAATAAGGAAAATGGGTAGTGAAACTCAATCACCAAAGAAACATGGATCTCCACCCTATACGATGTGCCACGAATAATGTGGCTTCCGTTCTTTCCGATAAGGCTCGGTTTATGGATTTTGAATTTTTTAACAACCAGGATTTTGATATTTTGTTTTTGCAGGAGACCCGGGTTAGCAGGTTGGCAGCTCTTCATAAAGCCAAAAGCGAGTGGAGAGGTGGGCCCTCCTATTGGTCTCTTGCAGCTGAGCCTTATGGTGGGGTGGCGGTACTTTTTGTCGGCATAGTAACTGTGCACAAGGTTATTGAGCTACAAATTGGAAGGTGTATGATCTTAGATGTCACCTTGATAGGGCATGACCTAAGGCTGATCAATATCTATGGGCCCCAGACAGCCTGGGATAGGAAATGCCTTTTCAAGAGGATCAAGCCATTTCTTTTTACGGCCCAGCAGGTTGTTTTTGGTGGCGATTTCAACGCCGTAGTTAGGCCAAAAGACAGGGGAGGTGCCAAAAAAACCATGGGCTATGATTCAAATTATTTAGTGTCAATGGTAAGGCAAGCTGGGTTGGTTGATGTCCATATTCGGCATCATCCAGACCTCACGGGGTACACTTACTTTAGTGGTCAGAGTAGGACTAGAATAGATAGGTTTTTCGTTAAAGAAACTTCCAAGACTTTGCCTTCACAGATAAGGTTGGTGGAGTTTTCGGATCACGGGTTCTTGACTTTTTCTTTGAATGCCTCACAGTCCATTTCGAAAGGAAGGGGCCTATGGAGGCTGAACTCAGAGCTCCTAAAGGAAGAGAAGGTAAGACAATCCTTTAGGGAATTCTTCCAAGCACAGGAAACACTGTTGGAGGCAGGATGGAGTAGATCGGAGTGGTGGGAGGAGGTCAAAGAGAGGACACGAGGGTTTTTCAAGTGGCTGGTAGCAAAGAAAAACTTGGTAAAGAAAAGTGCCTACTATGCTCTGAGGAGGAAATTAGACTTCCTGATCTCTGAAAGAGGAGATGATGGGGAAATCTCCCGGGTGAAATCTTGGATGCAGCAGTTGCAGTATAGTCGCTTTCGTCTTTGATTCGGGAGAGGGATTATGGCAAGTACCACTCCCCGGATCCCTACCATAATTGTAGGCGAAAGATCGAGTTAAAGGAAATCAGAGGTCTGATTGATGGAAAGGGTGTCATGCAGGAGGGGAGAGAGGGCATCCTGGAAGTCATTAGAACCTATTACACTGATCTGCTGTCCGAGAAGGCACTTAGCAGAGAAAAGATGGAGGAATTTCTGGGGAGGATACCAGGGCTTGTGGAACCGGATGCCTCAATTGATAGCTTAGAGAGTGAGATATCTGTGGAGGAGGTCAGAGAAGCGATTGGCGGTTTAACATCAAAAAAGACACCTGGGCCAGATGGTTTGACAGCTGAATTCTATAAAGAATTCTCAGACGTCCTGGCACCTCGTCTCGTGGAGGTTTTTAACAGTGGCCTGGCAGAGGGTGAACTCCCTCCCTCCATGAGGCTTTATGCACTTATCTTACTCTTTAAATGAAAGGACCCGGTCCGTATTGAGAACTGGCGCCCCATAGCACTCCTCAATACAGATAGGAAGGTGTTGGCAAAAATCATATTTAATAGGCTGATGGATTTTTCCGGGCAGTTGCTCTCTACTTCTCAGCATTGTACTGTGAAAGGTCGAAGCACATTTAGTGCTGTCCTTGGTGTCCGGGAGGCCATAGAACGGTGCAGGGTTGAGAAGTGGGGGAAGTACTTACTGGCATTGGATCAGTCCAAAGCTTTTGACCGAGTCAACCATGAGTACCTCTGGATTTTGCTGGAAAGGTATGGCATTCCAGTTAAATTAGTCAATTGGCTAAGCATATTGTACAGCAAGGCCGAGAGCTTCCCGCTTGTTAATGGTTGGGTAGGGCCTGCCTTTGTGGTGAATTCTGGGGTCCGTCAGGGTTGCCCCCTGGGCCCTCTTCTTTACGTGTTTGCGATCGATCCTTTTATTCGGAGGATTGAGGACAGCATGGTGTGAGGGGTGCAGCTGGGCCAAGGAGAACCACTAAGGGTAACTGCCTATGCTGTTTTATCATGGAGCCCGAGGCTCCAGAGTATTCGCCTATCAGTTGGTCCACATCACAGGCCTCTGTCTTTGATGACAACACAGCATAGGCATCGGACAACGCCAGCAATATTGTGTGTGCATTAAATATGGGCAAATTCCAGCACATCCCATGTTTTGCACATACCTTGAATTTGGTGGTGCAGAATTTTTTAAAAAACGACAGGGGCGTGCAAGAGATGCTGTCGGTGGCCAGAAGAATTGCGGGACACTTTCGGCGTACAGGCACCACGTACAGAAGACTGGAGCACCACCAAAAACGCCTGAACCTGCCCTGCCATCATCTGAAGCAAGAAGTGGTAACGAGGTGGAATTCAACCCTCTATATGCTTCAGAGGTTGGAGGAGCAGCAAAAGGCCATTCAAGCCTATACAATTGAGCACGATATAGGAGGTGGAATGTACCTGTCTCAAGCGCAGTGGAGAATGATTTCAACGTTGTGCAAGGTTCTGCAACCTTTTGAACTTGCCACACGTGAAGTCAATTCAGACACTGCCAGCCTGAGTCAGGTCATTCCCCTCATCAGGCTTTTGCAGAAGAAGCTGGAGGCATTGAAGGAAAAGCTAAAAGGGAGCGATTCCGCTAGGCATGTGGGACTTGTGGATGGAGCCCTTAATTCGCTTAACAAGGATTCACGGGTGGTCAATCTGTTGAAATCAGAGCACTACATTTTGGCCACCGTGCTCGATCCTAGATATAAAACCTACCTTGGATCTCTCTTTCCGGCAGACACAAGTCTGCTGGGGTTCAAAGACCTGCTGGTGACAAAATTGTCAAGTCAAGCGGAACGCGACCTGTCAACATCTCCTCCTTCACATTCTCCCGCAACTGGGGGTGCGAGGAAAATGCTCAGAATTCCGAGCCCACCCGCTGGCGGTGATGCAGGGCAGTCTGGAGCGACTGCTGATGCTGACATCTGGTCCGGACTGAAGGACCTGACAACGATTACGGACATGTCGTCTACTGTCACTGCATATGATTCTCTCACCATTGAAAGAATGGTGGAGGATTATATGAGTGACCGCATCCAAGTAGGCACGTCAAACAGTCCGTACTTATACTGGCAGGAAAAAGAGGCAATTTGGAGGCCCTTGCACAAACTGGCTTTATTCTACCTAAGTTGCCCTCCCACAAGTGTGTACTCCGAAAGAGTGTTTAGTGCCGCCGCTCACCTTGTCAGCAATCTGCGTACGAGGTTACTTCCAGAAAATGTGGAGAAGATGATGTTCATTAAAATGAATTATAATCAATTCCTCCGTGGAGACATTGACCAGCAGCAATTGCCTCCACAAAGTACACAGGGAGCTGAGATGGTGGATTCCAGTGGGGACGAATTGATAATCTGTGAGGAGCGGGATGTACACGGTGATATATCGGAGGATGATGATGAGGTGGACATCTTGCCTCTGTAGAGCCAGTTTGTGCAAGGAGAGATTAATTGCTTCTTTTTCGGTGGGGGTCCAAACCAACCCGTCATTTCAGTCACAGTCGTGTGGCAGACCCTGTCACTGAAATGATGGGTTGGTTAAAGTGTGCATGTCCTGTTTATACAACATAAGGGTGGGTGGGAGGGCCCAAGGACAATTCCATCTTGCACCTCTTTTTTCTTTCATTTTTATTTGCGTCATGTGCTGTTTGGGGAGTGTTTTTTGGAAGGGCCATCCTGCGTGACACTGCAGTGCCACTCCTAGATGGGCCAGGTGTTTGTGTCGGCAACTAGGGTCGCTTATCTTACTCACACAGCTACCTCATTGCGCCTCTTTTTTTCTTCTTTGCGTCATGTGCTGTTTGGGGAGTGTTTTTTGGAAGGGCCATCCTGCGTGACACTGCAGTGCCACTCCTAGATGGGCCAGGTGTTTGTGTCGGCCACTAGGGTCGCTTAGCTTAGTCATCCAGCGACCTCGGTGCAAATTTTAGGACTAAAAATAATATTGTGAGGTGTGAGGTATTCAGAATAGACTGAAAATGAGTGGAAATTATGGTTTTTGAGGTTAATAATACTTTGGGATCAAAATGACCCCCAAATTCTATGATTTAAGCTGTTTTTTAGGGTTTTTTAAAAAAAACACCCGAATCCAAAACACACCCGAATCCGACAAAAAAAATTCGGTGAGGTTTTGCCAAAACGCGGTCGAACCCAAAACACGGCCGCGGAACCGAACCCAAAACCAAAACACAAAACCCGAAAAATTTCAAGTGCACATCCCTATTATATGTTAGTATGTAGTGTATGACTTGTAACTGTTTTACCCCTTTTCGATATAACTAAAAGCTTGTTAGTAAAGGTGTTGGATCCTTAGCACGGTATTGTGTGTTCATTATATTGCAGAAGGTAATAGGAGCGTCTCTATCGCTCAAACAGCTTTAGTGTAAACAAGGTTAAGCAGCGTTATATCGCTACAGTGTTTCAGTACAAGGTCTACAGTATAAGAATATCCTTTCTGTGTGTTACATTCAAGGTTTACTGATTGTTATCTTGTGAGCGTCTGCGCCGCTCGTGATCTCCTCGTGGTCTCGAGCGTCCGCTACGCTGATAGCGTAGCATTACGGTAGTCGCTCGCTTATAGCGTGCTCGACACCGCGCACTATGCTGTGAGCGAGCGTGCCGCATGTGCGTCTCGGTCACGGCCTAGCGTATGCTACGCTAAATATGTTCCCTTACGGTACCCCATACGCCAATTGCGTACTGTGTCTCTTAACCTTTTATAGTGTGTAATATAGGATAAATATTTAGCTTTATCACTTTTCTGCATTGTGGGGACCAGTATATAGTAGTACAGTGCTGCATTGTGGTGACCACCACTATATAGTAGTACAGTACAGTACAGTAGGCCATAGCATTATCTTGCAGCTTCTTGTCAGACTCAGTTGTATTCTCTGGATCAGTGCTCAATATCTGTGCTGCATTATGGGGACCAGTATATAGTAATACAGTGCTGCATTGTGGTGACCACCAGTATATAGTAGTACAGTAAAGTAGGCCATAGCGTTATCTTGCATCTCCGTGTCAGACTCAGTTCTACTCTCCGGATCAGTGCTCAATATCTTTGCTGCATTGTGGGGACCAGTATATAGTAGTACAGTGCTGCATTGTGGTGACCACCAGTATCTAATGGTACAGTACAGTTGTCCATTGCTGTATCTTGCAGCTCTATGTCAGACTCCGTTCTATTCTCCGGATAAGTGCTCAATATCTTTTCTGCATTGTGGGTACCAGTATGTAGTAGTACAGTGCTGCATTGTGGTGACCACCAGTATATAGTAGTACAGTACAGTTGTCCATTGCTGTATCTTGCAGCTCCGTGTCAGACTCAGTTCTATTCTCTGGATCAGTGCTCAATATCTTTGCTGCGTTGTGGGGATCAGTATATAGTACTACAATGCTGCATTGTGGTGACCACCAGTATATAGTAGTACAGTACAGTTATCCATTGCTGTATCTTGCAGCTCCGTGTCAGACTCAGTATGATTTTCCGGATCAGTGCTCAATATCTTTGCTGCATTGTAGGAACCAATATATAGTAGTACAATGCTGCATTGTGGTGACCACCAGTATATAGTAGTACAGTACAGTTGTCCATTGCTGTATCTTGCAGCTCCGTGTCAGACTCAGTTCTATTCTCCAGATCAGTGCTCAATATCTTTGCTGCATTGTGCGGACCAGTATATAGTAGTACAGTGCTGCATTGTGGTGACCACCAGTATATAGTGGTACAGTACAGTTCTCCATTGCTGTATCTTGCAGCTCTGTGTCAGACTCAGTTCTATTCTCCGGATCAGTGCTCAATATCTTTACTGCATTGTGGGGACCAGTATTGTGGTGACCACCAGTATATAGTAGTACAGTACAGTTGTCCATTGCTGTATCTTGCAGCTCCCTGTCAGTCTCAGTAATATTCTCCGGATCTGTTCTCAATATCTTTTCTGCATTGTGGGTACCAGTATGTAGTAGTACAGTGCTGCATTGTGGTGACCACCAGTATATAGTAGTACAGTACCGTTGTCCAGTGCTGTATCTTGCAGCTCCGTGTCAGACTCAGTTCTATTCTCCGGATCAGTGCTCAATATCTGTGCTGCATTGTGGGGACCCGTATATAGTAGTACAGTGCAGCATTGTGGTGACCACCAATATATAGTAGTACTGTACAGTAGGCCATAGCATTATCTTGCAGCTCCGTGTCAGACTTAGTTGTATTCTCCAGATCAGTGCTCAATATCTGTGCTGCATTGTGGGGACCAGTATATAGTAATACTGATAAATAATATACAATGGGCGCTAAGTTTATTGTACTGTCGATTAAAATAATTGCAGCTCACATAAGGAGGATCTGGAAGTCCTCCTAAGTAAAGGGACACTGTACCTAAACAATAAAATCATACGTGTGAGCGCACATGTATTAAAAAAGTGGTTAATTAGACTGCTGGTTTGATAAATAAAAAATATTTTTATTAATATATAACAGACTAAGTAAACATTTACAGAATAAAAACCATCATAGTGGAAATCGCAGATTGGATTTATGCATATAACCCCGCTATGGCCAATTGGACTTTGTATGATTAGTATTAAGCATGCATGCCTATAGAGTTAGCTGGTTAATTAGAACAAGTCATGGTCCTTAAATACAGTCTTGATCGTTTGTAACTGTTTAATCCCTCCAGGGGAATTTTGGTAGTGATGTTAGTATTTAGTTGATTAGACAAGAACCAGAGGTTGTCCCTTAATATAAATTAATGGCACAGTCCATTTAAGTGAAACAGCTTCCTCAGATGATATTATATAGTGCCAGTTTGCACTGGTTAGAGGTGTGATACTGATAGATTTTATAATCAGTTAGTCCCCCGTCGTGACACTCATATGGGCAATGCTTACCCTCCCACTCTGCGGCGGTTCTCGTGTCTACGGCTGGGCTATATCACACTGAAGGCAAGGACTTTGTCCGGCTAGGCGGTGACACGCTCCAAGCGTGTGGTGTAGCAGGGAGCGCTCGGCCGCACGTCACGGCTTCCGGGTTGAGCGGGGCTTCCGGCTTCCGATGCGCTCCACCTGCGTTCCACTTGACGTCGTTAAGTCACCTGACGCATTTCTCCGCCTTTTGTGGGTGGCGGTTTCTTCAGAAGAAGTGTGTCAAAAGAAACCGCCACCCACAAAAGGCGGAGAAATGCGTCAGGTGACTTAACGACGTCAAGTGGAACGCAGGTGGAGCGCATCGGAAGCCGGAAGCCCTGCTCAACCCGGAAGCCGCGACGTGCGGCCGAGCGCTCCCTGCTACACCACACGCTTGGAGCGTGTCACCGCCTAGCCGGACAAAGTCCTTGCCTTCAGTGTGATATAGCCCAGCCGTAGACACGAGAACCGCCGCAGAGTGGGAGGGTAAGCATTGCCCATATGAGTGTCACGACGGGGGACTAACTGATTATAAAATCTATCAGTATCACACCTCTAACCAGTGCAAACTGGCACTATATAATATCATCTGAGGAAGCTGTTTCACTTAAATGGACTGTGCCATTAATTTATATTAAGGGACAACCTCTGGTTCTTGTCTAATCAACTAAATACTAACATCACTACCAAAATTCCCCTGGAGGGATTAAACAGTTACAAACGATCAAGACTGTATTTAAGGACCATGACTTGTTCTAATTAACCAGCTAACTCTATAGGCATGCATGCTTAATACTAATCATACAAAGTCCAATTGGCCATAGCGGGGTTATATGCATAAATCCAATCTGCGATTTCCACTATGATGGTTTTTATTCTGTAAATGTTTACTTAGTCTGTTATATATTAATAAAAATATTTTTTATTTATCAAACCAGCAGTCTAATTAACCACTTTTTTAATACATGTGCGCTCACACGTATGATTTTATAGTAATACTGTGCTGCATTGTGGTGACCACCAGTATATAGTAGTATAGTACCGTTGTCCAGTGCTGTATCTTGCAGCTCCATGTCAGACTCAGTTTAATTCTCCGGATCAATGCTCTATATCTTTGCTGCATTGTGGGGACCAGTATATAGTAGTACAGTGCTGCATTGTGGTGACCACCAGTATATAGTAGTACAGTACAGTTGTCCATTGCTGTATCTTGTAGCTCCGTGTCAGACTCAGTTCTATTCTCTGGATCAGTGCTCAATATCTTTGCTGCATTGTGGGGACCAGTATATAGTACTACAATGCTGCATTGTGGTGACCACCAGTATATAGTAGTACAGTACAGTTGTCCATTGCTGTATCTTGCAGCTCCGTGTCAGACTCAGTATGATTTTCCGGATCAGTGCTCAATATCTTTGCTGCATTGTAGGGACCAATATATAGTAGTACAATGCTGCATTGTGGTGACCACCAGTATATAGTAGTACAGTACAGTTGTCCATTGCTGTATCTTGCAGCTCCATGTCAGACTCAGTTCTATTCTCCGCATCAGTGCACAATATATTTGCTGCAATGTGGGGACCAGTATATAGTAGTACAGTGCTGCATTGTGGTGACCACCAGTATATAGCAATACAGTAAAGTTGCACATTGCTGTATCTTGCAGCTCCATGTCAGACTCAGTACTATTCTCCGTTTCAGTGCTCACTATCTGTGCTGCATTGTGGGGACCAGTATATAGTAGTACAGTGCTGCATTGTGGTGACCACCAGTATATAGTAGTACAGTACAGTTGTCCATTGCTGTATCTTGCAGCTCCATGTCAAACTCAGTTCTATTATCCGGATCAGTGCTCAATATCTTTTCTGCATTGTGGGGACCAGTATATAGTAGTACAGTGCTGCATTGTGATGACCACCAGTATATAGTAGTACAGTACAGTAGGCCATAGCATTATCTTGCCGCTCCGTGTCACACTCAGTTGTATTCTACGGATCAGTGCTCAATATCTTTTCTGCATTGTGGGGACCAGTATATAGTAGTACAGTGCTGCATTGTGATGACCACCAGTATATAGTAGTACAGTACATAAGGCCATAGCATAATCTTGCAGCTCCGTGTCAGACTCAGTTCTATTCTCCGGATCAGTGCTCAATATCTGTGCTGCATTGTGGGGTCCAGTATATAGTAGTACAGTGCTGCATTGTGGTGACCACCAGTATCTAATGGTACAGTACAGTTGTCCATTGCTGTATCTTGCAGCTCTATGTCAGACTCAGTTCTATTCTCCGGATAAGTGCTCAATATCTTTTCTGCATTGTGGGTACCAGTATGTAGTAGTACAGTGCTGCATTGTGGTGACCACCAGTATATAGTAGTACAGTACAGTTGTCCATTGCTGTATCTTGCAGCTCCGTGTCAGACTCAGTTCTATTCTCTGGATCAGTGCTCAATATCTTTGCTGCGTTGTGGGGATCAGTATATAGTACTACAATGCTGCATTGTGGTGACCACCAGTATATAGTAGTACAGTACAGTTATCCATTGCTGTATCTTGCAGCTCCGTGTCAGACTCAGTATGATTTTCCGGATCAGTGCTCAATATCTTTGCTGCATTGTAGGAACCAATATATAGTAGTACAATGCTGCATTGTGGTGACCACCAGTATATAGTAGTACAGTACAGTTGTCCATTGCTGTATCTTGCAGCTCCATGTCAGACTCAGTTCTATTCTCCGAATCAGTGCTCAATATCTTTGCTGCATTATGGGGACCAGTATATAGTAGTACAGAGATGCATTGTGGTTACCACCAGTATATAGTAGTACAGTACAGTTGTCCATTGCTGTATCTTGCAGCTCCGTGTCAGACTCAGTTCTATTCTCTGGATCAGTGCTCAATATCTGTGCTGCATTGTGGGGACCAGTATATAGTAGTACAGTGCTGCATTGTGGTGACCACCATTATATTGCAGTACAGTACAGCAGTGCCGTAACTAGGCATTTTAGCGCTGTGGGCAAGAAACGGCATTGGCGCCCCCACCTCATGTAAAACAAGGGCAGTGCGCGCCACAGGCGCGCGCAAAAAAATTAGGGGCATGGCTTCATTGGAAAAGGGTGTGGCCACAAAATAATACCATACTACAGTGCACAGTAGTCTCCATTATACAAATTACACCGCACAGTAGCGCCACTACACCAGGTAGAGCCCCTTTTACACATTACGGCAGTCAGCGTCCCCTATTTACACATTACGGCAGACATTGTCCCCCTTTTTACACATTACGCCAGACATTGTCCCCCTTTTTACACATTACAGCAGACATTGTCCCCCTTTTTATACATTACAGCAGACATTGTCCCCCTTTTTACACATTACGCCAGACCTTGTCCCCCTTTTTACACATTACGCCAGACCTTGTCCCCCTTTTTACACATTACGGCAGACATTGTCCCCCTTTTTACAAATTACGGCAGACATTGTCCCCCTTTTTACACATTACAGCAGACATTGTCCCCCTTTTTACACATTACAGCAGACATTGTCCCCCTTTTTACACATTACAGCAGACATTTTCTCCCATTTTTTACACATTACAGCAGACATTGTCCCCCTTTTTACACATTACAGCAGACATTGTCCCCCTTTTTACACATTACGCCAGACATTGTCCCCCTTTTTACACATTACGGCAGACATTGTCCCCCTTTTTACACATTACAGCAGACATTGTCCCCCTTTTTACACATTACAGCAGACATTGTCCCCCTTTTTACACATTACAGCAGACATTGTCCCCCTTTTTACACATTACAGCAGACATTGTCCCCCTTTTTACACATTACGCCAGACATTGTCCCCCTTTTTACACATTACGGCAGACATTGTCCCCCTTTTTACACATTACAGCAGACATTGTCCCCCTTTTTACACATTACAGCAGACATTGTCCCCCTTTTTACACATTACAGCAGACAGAGCCCCCCCCCCCCCCAGTAAATCCTGCGTTTGCCCCTGCATGTACTAACAAGATAGGTCAGACAGACTGAGGCGCTCCGACAAGTTCCAAATTGCAGAGGGGGGGGGGCGGGCTGCCGCTGGGCCAGAGAGCAGCATCCCTGTCACACTGATGCCGCTCAGCCGCAGCAGCAACTGGTTCAGTGGGACACAGGCGGGCGAACGGCAGCGGCGGTTTCAGAGGAAGTTGGGTGGGGGGGCGGCCGGCGGCTTCAGAAGAAGTTTCGAGCACGCGGCCGGCACCTTCAGGAGAAGTTGGGCAGGTGGGCGGCCGAGCGCGCGGCAAGCCGGCGGCTTCAGAGGAAGTTGCGGCAGCTTCCGGGGGGAACACGGGTGGGCGGCGGTGACTTAAGTAGTACAAAGGCGGCGCTGCCATCAGCGGGACACAGGTGGCGCCGCCTTCAGCTGTCTGGGCCAGCGGGTGTGCTGCTGATGGTGCGCCCTCAGTGCATTTGCGCTGTGGGCAAGGCACCATCGGCACACACCTAGTTACGGCCCTGCAGTACAGTAGGCCATATCATTATCTGGCAGCTCCGTGTCAGACTCAGTTCTATCCTCCCGATCAGTGCTGAAAATATGTGCTACATTCTGGAGACCAGTATACAGTAGTACAGTGCTGCATTGTGGTGACCACCAGTATATAGTAGTACAGTATAGTTTTCCATTGCTGTATCTTTCAGCTCTGTGTCAGACTCAGTTCAATTCTCTGGATCAGTGCTCAATATATTTTCTGCATTGTGGGTACCAGTATATAGTAGTACAGTGCAGCATTGTGGTGACCACCAGTATATAGTAGTACAGTACATTAGGCCATAGCATTATCTTGCAGCTCCGTGTCAGACTCAGTTCTATTCTCCGGATCAGTACTCATTATCTGTGCTGCATTGTGGGGTCCAGTATATAGTAGTACAGTGCTGCATTGTGGTGACCACCAGTATATAGTAGTACAGTACAGTTGTCCATTGCTGTATCTTGCAGCTCCATGTCAAACTCAGTTCTATTCTCCGGATAAGTGCTCAATATCTTTGCTGCATTGTGGGGACCAGTATATAATAGTACAATGTTGCATTGTGGTGACCACCAGTATATAGTAGTACAGTACAGTTGTCCATTGCTGTATCTTGCAGCTCCATGTCAGACTCAGTTCTATTCTCTGGATCAGTGCTCAATATATTTGCTGCATTATGGGGACCAGTATATAGTAGTACAGAGATGCATTGTGGTTACCACCAGTATATAGTAGTATAGTACAGTTGTCCATTGCTGTATCTTGCAGCTCCATGTCAGACTCAGTTCTATTCTCTGGATCAGTGCTCAATATCTGTGCTACATTGTGGGGACCAGTATATAGTAGTACAGTGCTGCATTGTGGTGACCACCAGTATATTGTAGTACAGTACAGTAGGCCATATCATTATCTTGCAGCTCCGTGTCAGACTCAGTTCTATCCTCCGGATCAGTGCTGAAAATCTGTGCTACATTCTGGAGACCAGTATACAGTAGTACAGTGCTGCATTGTGGTGACCACCAGTATATAGTAGTACAGTACAGTTTTCCATTGCTGTAAATTGCAGCTCTGTGTCAGACTCAGTTCCATTCTCTGGATCAGTGCTCAATATATTTTCTGCATTGTGGGTACCAGTATATAGTAGTACAGTGCAGCATCGTGGTGACCACCAGTATATAGTAGTACAGTACATTAGGCCATAGCATTATCTTGCAGCTCCGTGTCAGACTCAGTTCAATTCTCCGGTTCAGTGCTCATTATCTGTGCTGCATTGTGGGGTCCAGTATATAGTAGTACAGTGCTGCATTGTGGTGACCACAAGTATACAGTAGTACAGTACTGTTGTCCATTGCGGTATCTTGCAGCTCCGTGTCAGACTCAGTTCTATTCTCCTGATCAGTGCTCAATATCTGTGCTGCATTGTGGGGTCCAGTATATAGTAGTACAGTGCTGCATTGTGGTGACCACCAGTATATAATAGTACAGTACAGTTGTCAATTGCTGTATCTTGCAGCTCTGTGTCAGACTACATTCTATTCTCTGGATCAGTGCTGAATATCTTTTCTGCATTGTGGGGTCCAGTATATAGTAGTACAGTGCTGCATTGTGGTGACCACAAGTATACAGTAGTACAGTACTTTTGTCCATTGCGGTATCTTGCAGCTCCGTGTCAGACTCAGTTCTATTCTCCTGATCAGTGCTCAATATCTATGCTGCATTGTGGGGTCCAGTATATAGTAGTACAGTGCTGCATTGTGGTGACCACCAGTATATAATAGTACAGTACAGCTGTCCATTGCTGAATCTTGCAGCTCTGTGTCAGACTCAGTTCTATTCTCTGGATCAGTGCTCAAGATCTTTTCTGCATTGTGGGGACCAGTATATAGTAGTTCAGTGCTGCATTGTGGTGACCAGTAGTATATAGTAGTACAGTACAGTAGGCCATAGCATTATCTTGCCGCTCCGTGTCTGACTCAGCTGTATTCTCCGGATCAGTGCTCAATATCTGTGCTTCATTGTGGGGACCAGTATATAGTAGTACAGTGCTGCATTGTGGTGACCACCAGTATATAGTAGTACAGTACAGTTGTCAATTGCTGTATCTTGCAGCTCTGTGTCAGACTACATTCTATTCTCTGGACCAGCGCTCAATATCTTTTCTGCATTGTGGGGACCAGTATATAGTAGTACAGTGCTGCATTGTGGTGACCACCAGTATATAGTAGTACAGTACAGTAGGCCATAGCATTATCTTGCCGCTCCGTGTCACACTCAGTTGTATTCTACAGATCAGTGCTCAATATCTGTGCTGCATTGTGGGGACCAGTATATAGTAGTACAGTGCTGCATTGTGGTGACCACCAGTATATAGTAGTACAGTACAGTTGTCAATTGCTGTATCTTGCAGCTCTGTGTCAGACTACATTCTATTCTCTGGATCAGTGCTGAATATCTTTTCTGCATTGTGGGGACCTGTATATAGTAGTACAGTGCTGCATTGTGGTGACCTCCAGTATATAGTTGTAGTACAGTACAGTAGGCCATAGCATTATCTTGCCGCTCCGTGTCACACTCAGTTGTATTCTACGGATCAGTGCTCAACATCTGTGCTGCATTGTGGGGACCAGTATATTTTAGTACAGTGCTGCATTGTGGTGACCACCAGTATATAGTAGTACAGTACAGTTGTCAATTGCTGTATCTTGCAGCTCTGTGTCACACTACATTCTATTCTCTGGATCAGTGCTCAATATCTGTGCTGCATTGTGGGGACCAGTATATAGTAGTACAGTGTTGCATTGTGGTGACCACCAGTATATAGTAGTACAGTACAGTTGTCAATTGCTGTATCTTGCAGCTCCATGTCAGACTACATTCTATTCTCTGGATCAGTGCTCAATATCTGTGCTGCATTGTGGGGACCAGTATATAGTAGTACAGTGTTGCATTGTGGTGACCACCAGTATATAGTAGTACAGTACACTTGTCAATTTCTGTATCTTGCAGCTCTTTGTCAGACTACATTCTATTCTCTGGATCAGTGCTCAAAATATTTTCTTCATTGTGGGGACCACAATGCAGTGCTGCATTGTGTTAACCACCAGTATATAGTAGTACAGTACAGTAGGCCATAGCATTATCTTGCTGCTCCGTGTCACACTCAGTTGTACTCTTCGGATCAGTGCTCAATATCTGTGCTGCATTGTGGGGACCAGTATATAGTAGTACAGTGCTGCATTGTGGTGACCACCAGTATATAGTACTACAGTACAGTTGTCCATTGCTGTATCTTGCAGCTCTGTGTAAGACTCAGTTCTATTCTCTGGATCAGTGCTCAATATCTGTGCTGCATTGTGGGGACCAGTATATAGTAGTACAGTGCTGCATTGTGGTGACCACCAGTATATAGTAGTACAGTACAGTAGGCCATATCATTATCTTGCAGCTCCGTGTCAGACTCAGTTGTATTCTACGGATCAGTGCTCAATATCTGTGCTGCATTGTGGGGACCAGTATATAGTAGTACAGTGTTGCATTGTGGTGACCACCAGTATATAGTAGTACAGTACAGTTGTCAATTGCTGTATCTTGCAGCTCCATGTCAGACTACATTCTATTCTCTGGATCAGTGCTCAATATCTGTGCTGCATTGTGGGGACCAGTATATAGTAGTACAGTGTTGCATTGTGGTGACCACCAGTATATAGTAGTACATTACAGTTGTCAATTGCTGTATCTTGCAGCTCCGTGTCAGACTACATTCTATTCTCTGGACCAGCGCTCAATATCTTTTCTGCATTGTGGGGACCAGTATATAGTAGTACAGTGCTGCATTGTGGTGACCACCAGTATATAGTAGTACAGTACAGTAGGCCATAGCATTATCTTGCCGCTCCGTGTCACACTCAGTTGTATTCTACGGATCAGTGCTCAATATCTGTGCTGCATTGTGGGGACCAGTATATAGTAGTACAGTGCTGCATTGTGGTGACCACCAGTATATAGTACTACAGTACAGTTGTCCATTGCTGTATCTTGCCGCTCTGTGTAAGACTCAGTTCTATTCTCTGGATCAGTGCTCAATATCTGTGCTGCATTGTGGGGACCAGTATATAGTAGTACAGTGCTGCATTGTGGTGACCACCAGTATATAGTAGTACAGTACAGTAGGCCATATCATTATCTTGCAGCTCCGTGTCAGACTCAGTTGTATTCTACGGATCAGTGCTCAATATCTGTGCTGCATTGTGGGGACCAGTATATAGTAGTACAGTGTTGCATTGTGGTGACCACCAGTATATAGTAGTACAGTACAGTTGTCAATTGCTGTATCTTGCAGCTCCATGTCAGACTACATTCTATTCTCTGGATCAGTGCTCAATATCTGTGCTGCATTGTGGGGACCAGTATATAGTAGTACAGTGTTGCATTGTGGTGACCACCAGTATATAGTAGTACATTACAGTTGTCAATTGCTGTATCTTGCAGCTCCGTGTCAGACTACATTCTATTCTCTGGATCAGTGCTCAATATCTTTTCTGCATTGTTGGGACCAGTATATAGTAGTACAGTGCTGCATTGTGGTGACCACCAGTATATAGTAGTACAGTATAGTTGTCCATTGCTGTACCTTGCAGCTCTGTGTCAGACTCAGTTGTATTCTCCGGATCAGTGCTCAATATCTTTGCTGCATTGTGGGGCCAGTATACTACAGTACAATAGTCCAGTGCTGTTCTCGCTGCTCAGTGTCAGTTCTCCGTAGTATCATCAGTGATCAGTATAATCAGTTCTCAGTATAATCAGTGCGCTGTTATACTTGCGCCCATTTTCCGCCATTAGTGCATTGGGATTTAGACAATTGATGAAGTTATTGTGTCCCCGGTACAAAATCCCATCTAGATTCCACTTCACTGGGCAGGCGATAACGAGATTTTACCAATAAATATCAGTGATTTATAATTATTAGTTACAGTGATCTTGCCAAATATGTCCTGTGATTTTGTGATTTTCTTCCAGTGATTTGGACCAATTATACCATTGATTAGAATGAATAATTCCTGTGATATTGAGGTGTTTGTTTCGCTTATCTTAGCCGTCCAGCGACCACAGTGCACCTCTTTTTCTCTTTTCTTTGCATCATGTACCTTTTGGGGGCTATTTTTTAAGTGCCATCCTGTCTGACACTTCCGTATATGTCCAGTGGTACTGCCATTTGTACAGCAGGCCCAACGCGTTTCGTCAATATTCAGACTTCATCATGGGGATTATCCTCTAATCCCCATGATGAAGTCTGAATATTGACAAAACACGTTGGAACTGCTGTACCTGAACCTCCTATAAGGACAGATAAGCCTTTCATATATTTATTTCTTGTACGTTTGCATTGTTACTATTCCTATGGATTGTTATGAAAAGATTTGACGTACCAGTTTTTACATGTGGACAGATAAGCCTGATTGAATTTTATATCTTGTACGCTCACACTTCTACCATTTGTTTTTATGTGTTGTATTAAAAATTGTAAAAACCTTTTAATTATCCCTGGCTGTGGATTTTAAAATTATGGGATTTGTCCGTCCCTGTAAGGTTTTTTTATATACAAATGTACTCTTGCTGAATAATGGTATGAAAATGGTACGCGCTATGTTATATTTCCTTTATCTCTTTTATGTGCCAATATTGGTCTTGAGACTGAAGGAAAATATATGCTCCAGATAAGTAGTGTCCATTTCTATTCACATTGTGTTTACACTATTTATTTATATATTTATTTAGACACTAGAAGGCGCCCTTTTCTCTATTTTTTCAAATTTCCAAACACATATTCTTCTGTTTAAGGTTGCTGCCACTCGTTTTTAAGAGGAGTGTCAATTTATTTTTTAAATATATTTTTTAAATTACATAAATTTTTTTAGTGTTCCTCTATTACGTGCTTTGGTAGTGCAACTCCTAGTGTCACCTAGGCGCCTCCGCATCTATTGTTGTTATATATATATATATATATATATATATATAGATATATACTGTATATAGAACCTGTCACCGGCAGCACTCGGGAAGAAAAGACACAGAGACAGCCTCGTTCAGCCATTGTTTCAATGCAGCAGCATTTTCGTCAGGGTAATAAAACAAAATTAAATACTCACCAGTTAAATGTGCTCCTCCTTCACCTCCAAAGTCGCGCCGCCGGCTCCACGTCCGGTCCACAGGTGCTTACCGATGATGTCACCCAGTGCACCTGTCACCATAGCAAAAGCAGTACACTGAAAACGTCAATCGCGGAAGTATTAAAATACAATAAAGATGATAAATGCAATATTGTACCAAGTGGACTGAGTACACAGAGGTATAGAGGCAATTGTTATACTCAGGGCCGTAACTACGTGTGTGCCAAGTGGGCTTGGCACACAGCGCAGTTGCCCTGAGGGCGCAACGGCCAGCGGCATGTAATGAGTCAAATTGACTCATAACATGCCGCCTCTGTGTGCGCCGTGCGCCGCGCTGGAGGGAGAAGAGACCAGCTCCGGGCAGCATTCAAGGAGGAGGAGGGAGGGGGAGCAGGGAGCCGCAGCAGCGCTATTTGATTGGTAGTAAGCGCCGCTGCAGCATCCCCCTCTCCTTCTGTATTGGCTGCCCGGCGCTGCTATGGATGCTGGGATGCGGTTCCTTCATCCCAGCATCCATAGCAGCGCCGGGCAACCAATACAGAAGGAGAGGGGGATGCTGCAGCGGCGCTTACTACCAATCAAATAGCGCTGCTGCGGCTCCCTGCTCCCCCTCCCTCCTCCTCCTTCTCATCTCACTGCCTGCACCGAGAGGGAGATCGATGCCAGCACGAGGAGCCTGTCAGCGGGGAGAAGGTAAGTATATCCCTCTCTCTCTTTCTCTCTCTCTATCTCTCTCTCTCTCTCTCTCTCTCTCTCTCAGGGGGACAGCGTCTGCCGCAATGTGTAAAAAGGGGTCCTGGCTGCCGCAATGTGTAAAATGGGGTCCTGGCTGCCGCAATGTGTATAAAGGGGTCCTGGCTGCCGCAATGTGTAAAAAGGGGGACTGGCTGCCGTAATGTGTAAAAAGGGGGCCTGGCTGCCGCAATGTGTAAAAAGGGGGACTGTCTGCCGCAATGTGTAAAAAGGGGTCCTGGCTGCCGCAATGTGTAAAATGGGGTCCTGGCTGCCGCAATGTGTAAAAAGGGGGCCTTGCTGCCGCAATGTGTAAAAAGGGGGCCTGGCTGCCGCAATGTGTAAAAAGGGGGACTGTCTGCTGTAATGTGTAAAAAGGGGGACGCTGTCTGCTGTAATGTATAAAAGGGGCTCTACCTGGTGTAGTGGCGCTACTGTGCAGCGTAATTTGAATAATGTAGACTACTGTGCACCGTAGTATGAATTGCTATTATTTTGTGGCCACGCCCCTTACCCATGAAGCCACGCCCCTATAAATTTTGAGCGCGCCTACGGCGCGCACTGCCCCTATCTTGCATGGGGGGGGGTGGGGGCGCCACTGTCGTTTCTTGCACACAGCGTTAAAATGCCTAGTTACGGCACTGGTTATACTACATAAGCAAGATATGCACATTCAAATAAATAACAAGTGAAATACACTACATAAATTAAATAAAACTTATTTAGGCCACGGAGACTAAGTGTGTCTAAAAGGAAAATCCATCTGGCTTCCCGTTGTAATAACATCTTTGATCTATTTCTACCCCCTACCAGGTAATGGGATGTGATCGATCATTTTATGTTTGAGCGAGATAGGTGAATGGCCAGCCACGGCAAAATGCCTTGCCACCGGCTGATCACTATTACCAGATAATACTGCATCCCGTATTGCATCTATGCTGACCCACCCCCACCTTAAAAAAACACTTAGTCTTGCCGATGCAATATTTGCCGCATGGGCATATTAGAGCATAGATGACAAATTTTGATGTGCATGTGAGTTGATGTTTTATCTTAAAAGATTTACCAAAGCAGGGATCTTTAATTGTGTCACCCGTGAGCATATACTGTAGCTACATGTGACACAGCCGATGCATTTAAAACATCCATTCTTTGGTTCCCCAAGAAATGTAGTTTTAGTTTTTTTACCAAATGAGGTTACAGTATATTATTATGCACCACATAATCCCGTATAGTCCTCCCTCTGGCATAACAACACCAAATGCTTTTCTGTTGTAAGATACTGTAGGTAGATATTTATCTGTGGCTATAAGAGGCCAGTTTGATTAAATTGCTTTTCTAGCCTTATTACTTGCTACATTGCAGCGATTATGGCAAATAATTTTATTTGCAGTGGATTTGGATTTTTTAGTCTTAAATGTCCTTTCCCTGGACATGGACATAACCTTATGTTTATCTTAAGGTCTATCAACGGTTGCCTGTTATACCCTCTCACAATAAATTTCACTACCATTCTGTCTAGTTGTATGGGCACATCTGTCTCATCACTACAGATACGTCTCACCCGCAAAAAATTGAGACAACGGTAGTCCTTTTGTACAGGTTTAGGATGATAGCTAATAGGCACTCAACAACGTATTATGGTCAGTTGGTTTATCAAATAGCAAAGTTTTAAGACCAGTGGGTACTTTTTCGACTCTGACATCCAAAAAATCTATACTAGAATTAGCCATTTTACAGGTAAGTTTAACAGGGCTCTCACTGGCATTATGTGCATTAATGACCTGGTTGAGATCACCCATCCACAGAAGGAGCATGTTATCTATAAATCAGGAAGAGTAAACAATATTCTCTGAAATGCTAGGATCAGAGAATTTTTTTTTTCTCTACCGCTATCATATAAGCATTTGTGTATGACGGAGCTATTGAAGCTCCTATAGCGCATCCGGAGACCTGCAAGTAACGCTTACCATTGTAGAAGTAATAACTTTTTATAAAGGATCATTTCCAGAAGAGCGCAAAAAAAATTAATGTGAGGACCCTTGTACCAACTACTATCTATAATGAGATGTCTTGTAGCTGCTATTCCTTCCCCATGGGGGATACAAGTATACAATGAGTTTACATCAATACTGCATAAAATTAGAGATGAGCTGTTTCGGCTTTCAGAGAACCGTACCGAACTTCACCATTCGAGTCCGGTTCCGAGCCAGGCTCGGGTTTTCCCACCTGACTCAGAAACCAGAACGAGGCAAAATGTCATCATCCCGCTGTCGGATTCTCGCTGGATTTGGATTCCATATAAGGAGCTGCGCGTCCCCGCCATTTTCACTCCGGCATTGGAGAGTGTACAGAGAGGACGTGTCTCTGTTCTCTCGGTGTCCGTGGCTTGTGCTGAATCTGTCCAGTCACAGTGCTTGTGTCCTCTGCTGCCATATGTCCAGTGCTGTCCAGTCGTGCTGTGTTGTGCTGCATCAGTTCAGTGGTGGTGTGTTGTGCTGCATCAGTCACAGTGGTGGTGTCCTTTGCTGCCATATAGCCAGTGCTGCTGTATAATTATCTGTGTTGTCCTGCATCAGACCAGTGCTAGTGTCCTGTGCATCAGTCAGTACAGTGACCATTCACAGTGGTGTTGGTGTCCTCTGTTGCCAAATGTCCAATGCTGCTGTATAATAAGTCCCTCACAGAGATGCTGTGTTGTCCTGCATCAGACCAGTGGTAGTGTCCTGGACATCAGTCATTCCAGTGACCAGGCAGTCACAGTGGTAAACGCTGCTGTTATATGTCCACTGCTACAGTATTATTATAATAATAATAATAATAATAACAATAATAATAACAACCACAAGTCCCTCACAGTGTTGCTGTGTTGTGCTGCATCAGACCAGTGGTAGTGTCCTGCCCATCAGTCTTTCCAGTGACCAGGCAGTCACAGTGGTAAACGCTGCTGCTATATGTCCACTGCTGCCGTATAATAATGGATGGTCTTCAGTATGCCGGCTGTCGGGATCCCGGCGCACAGTACACCGGCGCCGGGATCCCGACAGCCGGCATACCGACACTTATTCTCCCTCGTGGGGGTCCACGACCCCCCTGGAGGGAGAATAAAATAGTGTGGCGCGCGTAGCGCGCCACGGTGCCCGTAAGGGGCTCATTTGCGCTCGCCACACTGTCGGTAAGTTGGCGGTCGGGCTCCCGGCTCCGGTATGCTGGTCGCCGGGAGCCCGACCGCCGGCAATCCGTAGTGAACCCATAATAATAATAACAACAACAACAAGTCCCTTACAGTGTTGCTGTGTTGTGCTTCATCATACCAGTGGTAGTGTCCTGGCCATCAGCCATCAGTCATTCCTGTGCCGTATATTGTGTTATATAACTCTAAAAAAAAATGGAGAACAAAAATTTATAGGATAAAAAGAAAGATCAAGAACCACTTCCTCCTAGTGCTGAAGCTGCTGCCACTAGACATGACATAGACGATGAAATGCCATCGTCGTCTGCCAAGGCCGATGCCCAATGTGATAGTAGAGGGCATGTAAAATCCAAAAAACCAAAGTTCAGTAAAAAGACCCAAAAAAAGAAATTTCTCTGACGTCCTAGTGGATGCTGGGAACTCCGTAAGGACCATGGGGAATAGACGGGCTCCGCAGGAGACTGGGCACTCTAAAAGAAAGATTAGGTACTATCTGGTGTGCACTGGCTCCTCCCTCTATGCCCCTCCTCCAGACCTCAGTTAGATTTCTGTGCCCGGCCCGAGCTGGATGCACACTAGGGGCTCTCCTGAGCTTCTAGAAAGAAAGTTTAAAATTAGGTTTTTTATTTTACAGTGAGACCTGCTGGCAACAGGCTCACTGCAACGAGGGACTAAGGGGAGAAGTAGCGAACCTACCTGCTTGCAGCTAGCTTGGGCTTCTTAGGCTACTGGACACCATTAGCTCCAGAGGGATCGACCGCAGGACCCGTCCTTGGTGTTCGTTCCCGGAGCCGCGCCACCGTCCCCCTTACAGAGCCAGAAGCATGAAGATGGTCCGGAAAATCGGCGGCAGAAGACTTCAGTCTTCACCAAGGTAGCGCACAGCACTGCAGCTGTGCGCCATTGCTCCTCATACACACTTCACACTCCGGTCACTGAGGGTGCAGGGCGCTGGGGGGGGGCGCCCTGAGCAGCAGTAAAAACACCTTGGCTGGCAAAATAACTACAATATATAGCCCCAGAGGCTATATATGTGGTAATTACCCCTGCCAGAATACAGAAAAAAGCGGGAGAAAAGCCCGCCGAAAAAGGGGCGGAGCTATCTCCCTCGGCACACTGGCGCCATTTTCTCTTCACAGTGTAGCTGGAAGACAGCTCCCCAGACTCTCCCCTGTAGTTTTCAGGCTCAAGGGGTTAAAAAGAGAGGGGGGGGGGGCACTAAATTTAGGCGCAATATTGGTTATACAAGCAGTTATTGGGGAAAACTCACTCAGTGATAGTGTTTATCCCTACAGTATATAGCGCTCTGGTGTGTGCTGGCATACTCTCTCTCTGTCTCCCCAAAGGACTGTGTGGGGTCCTGTCCTCAGTCAGAGCATTCCCTGTGTGTGTGCGGTGTGTCGGTACGGCTGTGTCGACATGTTTGATGAGGAGGCTTATGTGGAGGCGGAGCAGATGCTGAAAATGGGATGTCGCCCCCTGTGGGCCGACACCAGAGTGGATGGATAGGTTGAAGGTATTAACCGACAGTGTCAACTCCTTACATAAAAGGCTGGATGACATAACAGCTATGGGACAGCCGGCTTCTCAGCCCGCGCCTGCCCAGGCGTCTCAAAGGCCATCCGGGGTTTAAAAACGCCCGCTCCCTCAGATGGCAGACACAGATGTCGACACGGAGTCTGACTCCAGTGTCGACGAGGTTGAGACATATACACAATCCACTAGGAACATCCGTTACATGATCTCGGCAATAAAAAAATGTGTTACACATTTCTGACATTAACCCAAGTACCACTAAAAAAGGGTTTTATGTGTGGGGAGAAAAAGCAGGCAGTGTTTTGTTCCCCCATCAAATGAGTGAATGAAGTGTGAAAAAGCGTGGGTTCCCCCGATAAGAAACTGGTAATTTCTAAAAAGTTACTGATGGCGTACCCTTTCCCGCCAGAGGATAAGTTACGCTGGGAGATATCCCCTAGGGTGGATAAGGCGCTCACACGTTTGTCAAAAAAGGTCGCACTGCCGTCTTAGGATACGGCCACTTTGAAGGTACCTGCTGATAAATAGCAGGAGGCTATCCTGAAGTCTGTATTTACACACTCAGGTTCTAGACTGAGACCTGCAGATAGTGCTGCTGCAGCGTGGTCTGTAACCCTTTCAAACAGGGATACTATTTTGCGAACATAAGACATCGTCTTATATATGAGGGATGCACAGAGGGATATTTTGCCGGCTGGCATCCAGAATTATTTCAATGTCCATTCTGTCAGGAGGGTATTAGAGACCCGACACTGGACAGGTGATGCTGACTTTAAAAGGCACATAGAGCCTTATAAGGGTGAGGAATTGTTTGGGGATGGTCTCTGGGACCTCGTATCCACAGCAACAGCTGGGATGAAATTTTTTTACCTCAGGTTTCCTCACAGCCTAAGAAAAGCACTGTATTATCAGGTACAGTCCTTTCGGCTTCAGAAAAGCAAGCGGGTCAAAGGAAAAAGCTGCACCAGTCAGCCAGTTCCCAGAATCAAAATTCTTCCCCCGCTTCCTCTGAGTCCACCGCATGACGCGGGGGCTCCACAGGCATAGCCAGGTACGGTGGGGGGCTGCCTCAAAAATTTCAGCGATCAGTGGGCTCGCTCACAGGTTGATCCCTGGATCCTTCAAGTAGTATCTCAGGGGTACAAGCTGGAATTCGAGGCGTCTCCCCCCCGCCGTTTCCTCAAATCTGCCTTGTCGACCACTCCCTCAAGCAGGGAGGCTGTGCTAGAGGCAATTCACAAGCTGTATTCCCAGCAGGTGATAGTCAAGGTGCCCCTACTTCAACAAGGACGGGGTTACTATTCCACACTGGTTGTGGTACCGAAACCGGACGGTTCGGTGAGACCCATTTTAAATTTGAAATCCTTGAACACATACATTAAAAAATTCAAGTTCAAGATGGAATCGCTCAGGGCGGTTATTGCAAGCCTGGAGGAGGGGGATTACATGGTATCCCTGGACATCAAGGATGCTTACCTACATGTCCCCATTTACCATCCTCATCAGGAGTACCTCAGATTTGTGGTACAGGATTGCCATTACCAATTCCAAACACTGCCGTTTGGACTGTCCACGGCACCGAGGGTCTTTACCAAGGTAATGGCAGAAATGATGATACTCCTTCGAAAAAAGGGAGTTTTAATTATCCCGTACTTGGACGATCTCCTTATAAAGGCGAGGTCCAAGGAGCAGTTGTTGGTCGGAGTAGCACTATCTCGGGAAGTGCTACATCAGCACGGATGGATTCTATACGTTCCAAAGTCACAGCTGGTTCCTACCACACGCCTACTGTTCCTGGGGATGGTTCTGGACACAGAACAGAAAAAAAGTGTTTTTCCTGCAGGAGAAAGCCAAGGAGCTGTCATCTCTAGTCAGAGACCTCCTGAAACCAAAACAGGTATCGGTGCATCACTGCACACGAGTCCTGGGAAAAATGGTAGCTTCTTACGAAGCAAAATTCCATTCGGCAGGTTCCATACAAGAACCTTTTAGTGGGACCTCTTGAACAAGTGGTCGGGATCGCATCTTCAGATGCATCGGCTGATAACCCTGTCTCCAAGGACCAGGGTATCTCTACTGTGGTGGCTGCAGAGTGCTCATCTTCAAGAGGGCCGCAGATTCGGCATACAGGACTGGGTCCTGGTAACCATGGATGCCAGCCTTCGAGGCTGGGGGGGGCAGTCACACAGGGAAGAAACTTCCAAGGACTTTGGTCAAGTCAGGAGTCGTCCCTACACATAAATATTCTGGAACTGAGGGCCATTTACAATGCCCTAAGTCTGGCAAGGCCTCTGCTTCAAAACCAGCCGGTACTGATCCAATCAGACAACATCACGGCAGTCGCCCATGTAAACCGACAGGGCGGCACAAGAAGCAGGATGGCGATGGCAGAAGCCACAAGGATTCTCAGATGGGCGGAAAATCACGTCTTAGCACTGTCAGCAGTGTTCATTCCGGGAGTGGACAACTGGGAAGCAGACTTCCTCAGCAGACACGACCGACACCCGGGAGAGTGGGGACTTCATCCAGAAGTCTTCCAACTGTTGGTAAACCGTTGGGAAAGGCCACAGGTGGACATGATGGCGTCCCGCCTAAACAAAAAACTAGATATTGCGCCAGGTCAAGGGACCCTCAGGCAATAGCTGTGGACGCTCTAGTGACACCGTGGGTGTACCAGTCGGTTTATGTATTCCCTCCTCTGCCTCTCATACCAAGGGTACTGAGAATAATAAGAAAACGAGGAGGAAGAACGATACTCGTGGTTCCGGATGGGCCAAGAAGAGCTTGGTACCCAGAACTTACAGAAATAATATCAGAGGACCCATGGCCTCTACCGCTCAGACAGGATCTGCTACAGCAGGGGCCCTGTCTGTTCAAAGACTTACCGCGGCTGCGTTGGACGGCATGGCGGTTGAATTCCGGATCCTAAAGCAAAAGGGCATTCCGGAGGAAGTCATTCCTACGCTGATAAAAGCCAGGAAAGAAGTAACCGCAAACCATTATCACCGTATTTGGCGAAAATATGTTGCGTGGTGTAAGGCCAGGAAGGCCCCAACAGAGGAATTTCAGCTGGGTCGTTTTCTGCACTTCCTACAGTCGGGAGTGACTATGGGCCTAAAATTGGGTTCCATTAAGGTCCAGATTTCGGCTCTGTCGATTTTCTTCCAGAAAGAACTGGCTTCACTGCCTGAAGTTCAGACTTTTGTAAAGGGAGTGCTACATATTCAGACCCCTTTTGTGCCTCCTGTGGCACCGTGGGATCTCAACGTGGTGTTGAGTTTCCTGAAATCACATTGGTTTGAGCCACTTAAAACTGTGGATCTGAAATATCTCACGTGGAAAGTGGTCATGTTATTGGCCTTGGCTTCGGCCAGGCGTGTGTCAGAATTGGCGGCTTTGTCATGTAAAAGCCCTTATCTGATTTTCCATATGGATAGGGCAGAATTGAGGACTCGTCCCCAGTTTCTCCCTAAGGTGGTATCAGCTTTTCACTTGAACCAACCTATTGTAGTGCCTGCGGCTACTAGGGACTTGGAAGATTCCAAGTTACTGGACGTAGTCAGGGCCTTAAAAAATTATATTTCCAGGAAGGCTGGAGTCAGGAAAACTGACTCGCTTCTTATCCTGTAGGCACCCAACAAAATAGGTGCTCCTGCTTCTAAGCAGACTATTGCTCGCTGAATTTGTAGCACAATTCAGCTGGAGCATTCTGCGGCTGGATTGCCACATCCTAAATCAGTGAAAGCCCATTCCACGAGGAAGGTGGGCTCATCTTGGGCAGCTGCCCGAGGGGTCTCGGCTTTACAACTTTGCCGAGCTGCAACTTGGTCAGGGGCAAACACATTTGCTAAATTCTACAAATTTGATACCCTGGCTGAGGAGGACCTTGAGTTCTCTCATTCGGTGCTGCAGAGTCATCCGCACTCTCCCGCCCGTTTGGGAGCTTTGGTATAATCCCCATGGTCCTTACGGAGTTCCCAGCATCCACTAGGACGTCAGAGAAAATAAGATTTTACTCACCGGTAAATCTATTTCTCGTAGTCCGTAGTGGATGCTGGGCGCCCATCCCAAGTGCGGATTGTCTGCAATACTTGTATATAGTTATTGCCTAACTAAAGGGTTATTGTTGAGCCATCTGTTGAGAGGCTCTGTTATATTTCATACTGTTAACTGGGTATAGTATCACGAGTTATACGGTGTGATTGGTGTGGCTGGTATGAGTCTTACCCTGGATTCAAAATCCTTCCTTATTGTGTCAGCTCTTCCGGGCACAGTATCCTTCCTGAGGTCTGGAGGAGGGGCATAGAGGGAGGAGCCAGTGCACACCAGATAGTACCTAATCTTTCTTTTAGAGTGCCCAGTCTCCTGCGGAGCCCGTCTATTCCCCATGGTCCTTATGGAGTTCCCAGCATCCACTACGGACTACGAGAAATAGATTTACCGGTGAGTAAAATCTTATTTTAAATGGTCTGAGGAAAAACGTAGACTTGCCGATATGCCATTTACGACACGGAGTTGCAAGGAACGGCTAAGGCCTGGCCTATTTTCATTTAATTCCAGTGATTTGGACGTATAATTCCAGTGGGAATTGTTTGTGTCGCTTGGCTTAGTCATACAGCTACCTCATTGCACCTCTTCGACATCTTTGCATGAGGTGCTGTTTGGGGCCTAGTTTTTGAAAAGTGCCATCCTGTCTTACACTGCCGTATGAGTCCAGGGGTACTGCTGTATTAGTCCTGGGGTACTGCAGTATAAGTCCACCAATTGCAGAATTTTAAAAAAATTACAGGGGCATGCTGTAGATGCTGTCAGTGGACCGAACAATTGTGGCCCACTCTCAACATTCAGCCACTGTGTGACACTACTAGATGGGCCAGGTGGTTGTGTCGCTTAGTTTGGTCATACAGCTACCTCGGTGCACCTTTTTTTCTTCTTTGCATCATGTGCTGTTTGGGGCCTTTTTTTTTTATATCTGCCCTCCTGTCTGCCACTGCAGTGCCACTCCTAGATGGGTCAATTGTTTGTGTCACTTGGCTTAGTAGTACAGCTACCTCATTGCACCTCTTCTACATCTTTGCATGAGGTGCAGTTTGGGCCCTAGTTTTTGAAACGTTCCATCCTGTCTGACATTGCAGTGCCATCTATGCATGAGGTGCGGTTTGGGGCCTTTTTTTGGGATATCTTCCCTTCTGTCTGCCACTGCAGTGCTACTCCTAGATGGGCCAACTGTTTTTGTTGCTTGGCTTAGTCATACAGCTACCTCATTCCACCTCTTCTACATCTTTGCATGAGGTGCAGTTTGGGCCCTAGTTTTTGAAACGTTCCATCCTGTCTGACATTGCAGTGCCACTCCTAGATGGGCCAGGTGTTTGTGCTGCACACTTGTGTCGCTTGGCTTAGTCATACAGCAGCCTCGGTGCACCTCTTTTTCTTCTTTGCATCATGTGCTGTTTGGGGTATTTTTTTTATATCTGCCCTCCTGTCTGACACTGCAGTGCCACTCCTAGAGGGGCCAGGTGTTTGTGCCACCCACTTGTGTCGTTTAGCTTAGTCATACAGCCACCTCAGTGCAACCTTGTGGCCTAAAAACAATATTGTGAGGTGTGAGGTGTTCAGAATAGACTGGAAATGAGTGGAAATTAATGTTATTGAGGTTAATAATACCGTAGGATCAAATTTACCCCCAAATTCTGTGATTTTAGCCATTTTTGTTTTTTCCAAAAATCATCCAAATCCAAAACTAAAACACGAAAGGGTGTTTTTGGCAAAACCAAGCCAAAACCAAAACACGAAAGTGGAATTAGAACCAAAACCAAAACAGAAAACATGAATAGTGCCAGCCGCACATCTCTACATACAGATGTAGCCTCCATTATCTTGACTGGCTGAGGCATTAGTCCCGATCGGGCATGCGCAGCGTACCGGGGCGCAGGGAGGAGCGCCTAGTCACACAGAGGCGTGCCCAATCGCACGGAGGCAGACAGAGCATTTGGCGTCACCTTTACGTGTAATACCTGCGATCATCCACCAGATGTCGCTTTTTATAATCACCACTGCGCATGCGTGTGGTCTACCGTAAAATACAATACTGAAATATATAGTAAGGACTACTTTACTAATGTGTCTCATTACGCTGCATACAGTAAATACAGCATCTCATTACGCTGCATTATTTAATACAGTATATACGGTACAGAGGCAAATAGTACAGCATACAGTATATGATCCATTTACAGTATTTTAAGAATATGTGAGCGTCCAAATCCCGCAGACAAGACAACATAAAACCAGTAGTGTACACTGATGCAAATGGACGTGTTAGAAGTTCACTTTTGCCTATTGAGATTAGGAATATTGTACAGTATGTTAGCGTCCTAATCCCGTAGCCATTACAGCATAATCAAAACCAAAGGATTTATTCATCTATCTGCGGCGAAGTGGTGAAGTATTCCACTTCCTATACTCAGAGTCCCGGGTTCAATTCCTAAAGTACGAATGCATGTTAGTTTTTTCCAGACACTTTATTATTTTTTTTATTCACATAAACCAGGGCAAAGCTGCAGGAGCGGTTCTACTGTTAAGGTTCTATGCACCGTACGGTACACATACAATTCTGTAGCAGGGCAGACTCAATAGAAATGGTTACCACCTGTGACTCCTTGCCCCATGGAGGCCCTCGGCTATGGAGCAAGTAACAGAACAGATTTTGCAGGCTATGGGGCAATGCTGAAGGAGCATCACAATCCCCTAGCTATAGGGATAAGTGAGCTCTATGCACATTACGTTACACCGGACTCGATCGCATAGAACACTGGCAAAATGGCCGCCATCCCTGAACCCCCACCACGTGGCAGCGCTCGGATATGGAGTGAGAGATGGTATAAGTTTTGCAGGCTATGGGGCAATGCTGAAGGAGCATCACAATCCCCTAGCTAAAATACACAGGGGCGATAGGGATAAGCAAGTTCTATGCACATTACGTTACACCGGACTCGATCGCATAGCACACTGGCAAAATGGCTGCCGTCCCTGAACCCCCACCATGTGGCAGCGCTCGGATATGGAGTAAAATATGGTATAAATTTTGCTGGCTATGGGGCAATGCTGAAGGAGCGTCACAATCCCCTAGCTAAAATACACAGGGGTGATAGGGAAAAGCGAGGTCTATGCACATTACGTTACACCGGACTCGATCGCATAGCACACTGACAAAAAGGCCACCACCCCTAAACCCCCACCACGTGGCAGCGCTCGGATATGGAGTGAAAGATGGTATAAGTTTTGCAGGCCATGGGGCAATGCTGAAGGAGCGTCACAATCCCCTAGTTTAAATTACAGTACACAGATGCAATGAGGTCCCGTAGAATGATCAATTAATAAATACTGTATAATGTACAGTATACAGACCCAAAACAAGGAGTTTAAGCAACAGTGTGGTCTATTAAAGTCAGGGATACGGTACAGTACAGTAAGTCAGCGGCCAAGTCCCCTAGCCTTTAGGGCTTAATATAAAACCAATGGCAAGGGATCACTGCTTACTGTACATTTAGACATGAGCTTGTGTACAGTATCTGTCATGAGTTGTTTTTTTCACTAACACTATTATTTTTTCTATTGTAATATACAGAGTGGGCAAACTAGCCAAATAGGGCACAATCAGCTTCTGCTGAATAAAATGAGATACAGCATGCCTATATTCTGTGTGTGACTGCGGCTCTATGAAATGAAATATGAAAATTGAAATATGAAATGCATTACTAATGTGCGGTAAATATGTGTATAAGGTGTAGTACAATATTTTCTGGCGTAACATAAAGAAAGGGCATTACTGCATGGTCTAATGTGAATAAAGATCAATGTGGTGTGGTGTAATGTGAATAAGGGGCAATACTGTGAGGAGTAATGTGGTACTATCATATGATGTAACGATAATAAATAAATAAAGAGACACTATTGCATGATATGATGTGAATAAAGTTGCAGTACTGTGTTGTGTCATTTCAACTGGGGGAATTATTGTGTTGCCATGCCCCTTCCCAGCAAGAACATGCACCGTTTTGGGCTGGCACTAAATGTGCACACTGTTCCTATTTAAAATATAGGGGGTAGGAGCACCACAATGGGTGATGGTGCTGGGAAAGGGGTGCAGGGTTAGAGGCGGAACTAGCATCTGCGCAAGGGGGCATCAGCCAAAATCTAGCCTAGGGCATCATATTATTCAGGTGTGGCTCTGGTAATTCTGTATACTGTACTGTTACTGTACTTTGCATTCAACAGAGATACTGTTTGCACACAGGTTTTACCTGAATCATTGGCAATGCTGCAGGAGTGTCTCATTAGGCTATCTAAAATATACCACGACTATGGTTGGGGATACAGTAGGTAAGTTCTGTCACCATAAGCTGTCTGCTGTGTATAGCAGATTTCCGTCTGGGATGCATTTGTGTGTTTGTAATAAATAAAAAAATTACTGTACATTTAGTGTATACAGTATTTCTCTCCCATAACAGCACATCATACTGTACATTTACCCCCATGTAATGTACCATACTGTATAATGGAATATTCATTGGAAAAGCATCAATATTAATGTAAAAAAAAGTATTTTACAACATCCGATTTCATGTACTGAACTGATCAAAAATGTACAGTACTCTCTTATTCAGGACTTATAAAACTGAAAATAACTGTTCATACACATCAATAACATTACTACTGTATAGTATAATGTATAATATTGTACATTAGCTTATGCTATAATCAGACAAAGGCAATTTTATAAACATTTTTAATAATGCATCAATTTAAAATTTTAAACAGAAAATATAGTACAGAACTACAAATTTGTGGCTTGACCATTTCTTTCGACTATAACAGGTAATACTTTATACAGGTGATTTATATAATTATTACAATGTTCAGGGGTGAGTACTTCTAGCCAAAATTTCTGTATCCCATCCAACAGCTGCTGTTTTGTTGTTGGCTTCGCAACACTCCTAATGTATCTCTTCAATTAAGCCCACACTAATTCAATTGGATTCATGTTTGGTGATCTAAAAAAAAAAAAAAAGAGTACAGAAAAAAAGTTAGTCAATTAATGATGTTAAATAGAGAAAATTAAACATACGGCATTGTACTGTTTATTAAACCAAAAAATACATTTACAGTACTAGAGTGCTATCCAAAATTTTACTTGTACACTGTTAAAAGAATACTCACTCTGGTGGTGTGCGTTCCCAGTTCATACCTTTCTCTTCCATAATTTTGGCTGAGGTGGAGTGTTTAGGTCTTGGAATATCCTATGGTGAGTTGGGTAATATTTATTCACGAATGGCACCATACATCCCTCTACTATTGTTTCTTGGAAAAATGTATTATCCATGATCCCTATAGAAATAAAAAAAATGTTGTTCATTAATAAGCAACTTATTTTATTGTGCAGTTACATGTACTCTACAGTACAGCATGTATTTTTACAGAACACAGGCACAGAATAAAGTATAGTACCTTCGAAAAATACATGTAATAGGGGACCAGCTCCTAATCGTGATATGCCTCCCCATACATGGACTTTCAATGGATGCTTTGGGCGTGGTTTTAATGAGATATGGTTATGTTTCCGGAATGACATTCTGGAGAACCGCTCAAGGGCAACAGACGATTCGTCTGTGAAAATAACATCATGAAATGTTTCACCACTCTCAATCCATCGCCGTGCCTGTTCAACTCTCTTTTCTTTATTCACATAATAAGCCGGCAATGCTTCATTGCTGTCTCTGAGTGCCTACAGGTATCTCTTTTGGGAGATATATATATATATATATATATATATATTAGAGATGAGCGGGTTCGGTTCTCCGAGATCCGAAACCCCCCCCCCCCAAACTTCACCTATTTTACACGGGTGCGAGGCAGCCTCGGATCTTCCAGCCTTGCTCGGTTAACCCGAACGCGGCCGAACGTCATCATCCCGCTGTCGGATTCTCGCGAGATTCGTATTCTATATAAAGAGCTGCGCGTCGCAGCCATTTTCACTCGTGCATTGGAGAGTGAACAGAGAGGACGTGGCTACGTTCTCTCCCTGAAAAGCTCCATATCTGTGCTCAGTGTGCTGCAAATATCTGTGCTCAGTGTGCAGCAAATATCTATGTTCTCTGCCTGAAAAGCTCCATATCTGTGCTCAGTGTGCTGCAAATATCTGTGCTCAGTGTGCTGCCTTTTGGTGACCAACAGTATAGTTGTACAGTACAGTAGGCCATTGTTGTATCTTGCAGCTCTGTGTCACTGCAAATATCCATTCCATATCTGTGCTGCATTTTTGTGAGCAGTATATATAGTAGTACAGTGCAGCATTTTGGTGACCAACAGTATATAGTTGTACAGTAGGCCATTGCTGTATCTTGCAGCTCTGTGTCACTGCAAGTATCCATTCCATATCTGTGCTGCATTTTTGTGAGCAGTATATATAGTAGTACAGTGCAGCATTTTGGTGACCAACAGTATATAGTTGTACGGTAGGCCATTGCTGTATCTTGCAGCTCTGTGTCACTGCAAGTATCCATTCCATATCTGTGCTGCATTTTTGTGAGCAGTATATATAGTAGTACAGTGCAGCATTTTGGTGACCAACAGTATATAGTTGTACAGTAGGCCATTGCTGTATCTTGCAGCTCTGTGTCACTGCAAGTGTCCATTCCATATCGTGCTGCATTTTTGTGAGCAGTATATATATATAGTAGTACAGTGCAGCATTTTGGTGACCAACAGTATATAGTTGTACAGTAGGCCATTGCTGTATTTTGCAGCTCTGTGTCACTGCAAGTATCCATTCCATATCTGTGCTGCATTTTTGTAAGCAGTATATATAGTAGTACAGTGCAGCATTTTGGTGACCAACAGGATATAGTTGTACAGTAGGCCATTGCTGTATCTTGCAGCTCTGTGTCAAGTATACTATCCATATCTGTGCTGCATTGTTGTTGTGAGCAGTATATAGTAGGACAGTGCAGCATTTTGGTGACCAACAGTATATAGTTGTACAGTACAGTAGTCCATTGCTGTATCTTGCAGCTCTGTGTCAAGTATATTATCCATATCTGTGCTGCATTGTTGTTGTGAGCAGTATATAGTAAGACAGTGCAGCATTTTGGTGACCACCAATATACATATACAGTAGTACAGTACAGTAGTCCATTGCTGTATCTTGCAGCTCTGTGTCAAGTATACTATCCATATCTGTGTTGCATTGTTGTTGTGAGCAGTATATAGACAGTGCAGCATTGTGGTGACCACCAGTATACATATACAGTAGTACAGTACAGTAGTCCATTACTGTATCTTGCAGCTCTGTGTCAAGTATACTATCCATATCTGTGCTGCATTGTTGCTGTGAGCAGTATATAGTAGGACAGTGCAGCATTTTGGTGACCAACAGTATGCAGTTGTACAGTACAGTAGTCCATTGCTGTATCTTGCAGCTCTGTGTCAAGTATACTATCCATATCTGTGCTGCATTGTTGTTGTGAGCAGTATATACTAATACAGTGCAGCATTTTGGTGACCACCAGTATACATATACAGTAGTACAGTACAGTAGTCCATTGCTGTATCTTGCAGCTCTGTGTCAAGTATACTATCCATATCTGTGCTGAATTGTTTTTGTGAGCAGTATATAGTAGGACAGTGCAGCGTTTTGGTGACCACCAGTATACATATACAGTAGTATAGTACAGTAGTCCATTGCTGTATCTTGCAGCTCTGTGTCAAGTATACTATCCATATATGTGCTGCATTGTTGTTGTGAGCAGTATATAGTAGGACAGTGCAGCATTTTGGTGACCAACAGTATACAGTTGAACAGTACAGTAGTCCATTGCTTTATCTTGCAGCTCTGTGTCAAGTATACTATCCATATCTGTGCTGCATTGTTGTTGTGAGCAGCATATAGTAAGACATTGCAGCATTGTGGTGTGTGGTGACCACCAGTATACATATACAGTAGTACAGTACAGTAGTACATTGCTGTATCTTGCAGCTCTGTGTCAAGTATACTATCCATATCTGTGCTGCATTGTTGTTGTTAACAGTGTATAGTAGGACAGTGCAGAATTTTGGTGACCAACAGTATACAGTTGTACAGTAGTCCATTGCTGTATCTTGCAGCTCTGTGTCAAGTATACTATCCATATCTGTGCTGCATTGTTGTTGTGAGCAGTTTATAGTAAGACAGTGCAGCATTGTGGTGACCACCAGTATACATATACAGTAGTACAGTACAGTAGTCCATTGCTGTATATTGCAGCTCTGTGTCAAGTATACTATCCATATCTGTGCTGCATTGTTGTGAGCAGTATATAGTAGGACAGTGCAGCATTTTGGTGACCAACAGTATACAGTAGTACAGTACAGTAGTTCATTGCTGTATCTTGCAGCGCTGTGTCAAGTATACTATCCATATCTGTGCTGCATTGTTGTGAGCAGTATATAGTAAGACAGTGCAGCATTGTGGTGACTACCAGTATAAATATACATTAGTACAGTACAGGAGGCCATTGCTATATCTTGCAGCTCCCTATTACTTCAAGTATCTATATCTGTGCTGCATTGTTGTGACCAGTATATAGTACGACAGTGCAGCATTTTGGTGACCAGCAGTAATAGTACAAACAGTACAGTAGGCCATTGCTATTGAAATATTACTGGCATATAATTCCACACATTAAAAAATGGAGAACAAAAATGTGGAGGGTAAAATAGGGAAAGATCAAGATCCATTTCCAATTCGTGTTGAAGCTGCTGCCACTAGTCATGCCATCAACATCATCTGCCAAGGCCGATGCCCAATGTCATAGTAGAGAGCATGTAAAATCCAAAAAACTAAAGTTCAGAAAAATGAGCCAAAAATCAAAATTAAAAGCGTCTGAGGAGAAGCGTAAACTTGCCAATGTGACATTTACGACACAGAGTGGCAAGAAACGGCTGAGGCCCTGGCCTATGTTCATGGCTAGTGGTTCAGCTTCACCTGAGGATGGAAGCACTCATCCTCCCGCTAGAAAAATGAAAAGACTTAAGCTGGCAAAAGCACAGCAAAGAACTGTGCGTTCTTCTAAATCACAAATCCCCAAGGAGAGTCCAATTGTGTCGGTTGCAATGCCTGACCTTCCCAACACTGGGCGGGAAGAGGTGGCACCTTCCACCATTTGCACGCCCCCTGCAAGTGCTGGAAGGAGCACCCTCAGTCCAGTTCCCGATAGTCAAATTGAAGATGTCACTGTTGAAGTACACCAGGATGAGGATATGGGTGTTGCTGGCGTTGAGAAGGAAATTGACAAGGAGGATTCTGATGGAGAGGTGGTTTGTTTAAGTCAGGCACCCAGGGAGACACCTGTTGTCCGTTGGACGAATATGGCCATTGACATGCCTGGTCAAATTACAAAAAAAAAATCACCTCTTCGGTGTGGAATTATTTTAACAGAAATGCGGACAACAGGTGTCAAGACGTGTGTTGCCTTTGTCAAGCTGTAATAAGTAGGGGTAAGGACGTTAACCACCTAGGAACATCCTCCCTTATATGTCACCTGGAGCCCATTCATCAGAAGTCATTGACAAGTTCAAAAACTTTGGATGACAGCGGAAGCAGTCCACTGACAACTAAATCCCTTCCTCTTGTACCTAACTCCTGCAAACCACATCACCAACTCCCTTAGTGTCAATTTCCTCCTTAGACAGGAACGCCAATAGTTCTGCAGGCCATGTCACTGGCAAGTCTGACGAGTCCTCTCCTAACTGGGATTCCTCCGATGGATCCTTGAGTGTAACACCTACTGCTGCTGGCGCTGCTGTTGTTGCTGCTGGGAGTCGATTGTCATCCCAGAGGGGAAGTCGGAAGACCACTTGTACTACTTCCAGTAAGCAATTGACTGTCCAACAGTCCTTTGCGAGGAAGATGAAATATCACAGCAGTCATCCTGCTGCAAAGTGGATAACTCAGGCCTTGGCAGCTGTGTTGGTGTTAAACGTGTGTCCGGTATCAACCGTTAATTCACAGGGACTTAGAGAATTGCTTGAGGTAGTGTGTCCCCGGTACCAAATGCCATCTAGGATCCACTTCTCTAGGCAGGCGATACCGAGAATGTACACAGACGTCAGAAAAAGAGTCACCAGTGTCCTAAAAAATGCAGTTGTACCCAATGTCCACTTAACCACGGACATGTGGACAAGTGGAGCAGGGCAGACTCAGGACTATATGACTGTGACAGCCCACTGGGTAGATGTATTGCCTCCCGCAGCAAGAACAGCAGCGGCGGCACCAGTAGCAGCATCTCGCAAACGCCAACTCGTTCCTAGGCAGGATACGCTTTGTATCACCGCTTTCCATAAGAGGAACGCAGCTGACAACCTCTTACGGAAACTGAGAAACATCATCGCAGAATGGCTTACCCCAATTGGACTCTACTGGGGATTTGTGACATCGGACAATGCCACCAATATTGGCCCTCATTCCGAGTTTTTCGCTCGTTATTTTCCTTCACATCGGTGTGATTATCCGCTAACTGCGCATGCACAATGTTCGCACTGCGGCTGCGCCAAGTAAATTTGCTAAGAACTTTGGTATTTTACTCACGGCATTACAAGGTTTTTTCTTCGTTCTGCTGATCGTAGTGTGAGTGACAGGAAGTGGGTGTTTCTGGGCGGAAACTGGACGTTTTATGGGAGTGTGTGAAAAAACGCTGCCGTTTCTGGGAAAAACGCGGGAGTGGCTGGAGAAACAGGGGAGTGTCTGGGCGAACGCTGGGTGTGTTTGTGACGTCAAACCAGGAACGACAAGCACTGAACTGATCGCACTGGAAGAGTAAGTCTGGAGCTACGCAGAAACTGCAAAGAAAAATCTGGGGGTGCGAGGAAAAGGCTAAGAATTCTGAGCCCACCCACTGGCAGTGATGCAGGGCAGTCAGGAGTGAATGCTGACATCTGGTCCAGCCTGAAGGACCTGCCAACGATTACTGACATGTTGTCTACTGTTACTGCATATGAAAGAATGGTGGAGGATTATATGAGTGACCGCATCCAAGTAGGCACGTCAGACAGTCCGTACGTATACTGGCAGGAAAAAGAGGCAATTTGGAGGCCCTTGCACATACTGGCTTTATTTTACCTAAGTTGCCCCCCTTCCAGTGTGTACTCTGAAAGAGTGTTTAGTGCAGCCGGTCCCCTTGTCAGCGATCGGCGTACGATGTTACTTCCAGAAAATGTGGAGAATATGATGATGTTCATCAAAATTAATTATAATCAATTCTTCCGTGGAGACATTCACCAGCAATTGCCTCCAGAAAGTACACAGGGACCTGAGATGGTGGATTCCAGTGGGGACGAATTAATACTCTGTGAGGAGGGGGATGTACACAGTGAAAGGGGTGAGGAATCGGAGGATGATGATGAGGTCGGCATCTTGCCTCTGTAGAGTCAGTTTGAGCAAGGAGAGATTGATTGCTTCTTTTTTTGGTGGGGGCCCAAACCAACCAGTCATTTCAGCCACAGTCGTGTGGCAGAACCTGTCGCTGAAATGATGGGTTTGTTAAAGTGTGCATGTCCTGTTTATACAACATAAAGGTGGGTGGGAGGGCCCAAGGACAATTCCATCTTGCACCTCTTTTTTTAATTTATCTTTGCATCATGTGATGTTTGGGGGCAATTTTTTTAAGTGCCATCCTGTCTGACACTGCAGTGCCACTCCTAGATGGGCCAAGTGTTTGTGCCGGCCACTTAGGTCGCTTAGCTTAGTCATCCAGCGACCTTGGTGCAAATTTTAGGACTAAAAATAATATTGTGAGGTGTTCAGAATAGAATGGAAATGAGTGGAAATTATGGTTATTGAGGTTAATAATACTATGGGATCAAAATTACCCCCAAATTCTATGATTTAAGCTTTTTTTGAGGGTTTTTAAAAAAAAAAATACCCGAATCCAAAACACACCCGAATCCGACAAAAAAATTTCAGGGAGGTTTTGCCAAAACGCGTCCGAATCCAAAACACAGCTGCGGATCTGAATCCAAAACCAAAACACAAACCCCGAAAAATGTCCGGTGCACATCTCTAATATATATATACTGTATATATACAAACACAAACATACTGTATATATACAGTATAAAGTACACACTCTGTATAATGATTTACATCATTGTTGTATCACTTATCAAGGGATTATTAACAGTGAATAAGTGTGCATTTATGGTTTATACTGCTTTCAGTGTTTTACCTAGTTGCGCCAAAGGTCCATCCTATTTTCCGTTGCATCTTTCTGACGCTGGTGACCGATATGTCCAGGTCACACTTGGAATGGAGAATTTGTTTTATTTGCAAAGCATTACGCTCATCATCCTCACGAGTTAGTTCCTCCACAATTTGTTGCACTCTCCTACAGTACAATACAGTATGAAAAATATGAATTAATGAACAGCACAATCACAGCTAGATGAAGTGTTATTTTTTTATTTTCACAAAATTGTCTATTGTATACAGTAAGTCATTTAAACATTACAGTACTGTACAGTACGTACCATGTGCATTTTGTAGAAAATACAAATCTGGGCGTTGTTCTCTCGAAAGCATGATAGCGCACCGTTTCTAAAGTGACTATAATGCCACTTTCCTTGAGCCATGCATGGATCTCTTTGATGGTTTTATTTTCTTTTTTCATGTTGGCTATTATCTTGCTCATAGTTTTGTTCATAGTTACTGGCATGTTGTCCAACTGTAATTCCTGTATGGAGAAAAAACATTTGTGAATACTGTAGTCTAAAGTTTACACTGAAAATTTGCAAGAGTTTTATGATAAAAGTTAATACTGCACTGTACATGTTTACTATATAGTACCTGATGTTAAAATTTTAGTACTGTATACTGTACTGTACTGTACTGTACAGTACTGAAAATACCACATCAGTGTTATGTATAAAACAGATACAGTAAATAACCCTCCTTGGAAGTGCATGGGCCCTGTGAGACTTACAGTAGTGTACAGCATAAGGGACGACTGACATAATGTACCAGCATTACATACAGTACATGTCACTACTGTATGTAAATTCTACAATTATTGCCTACCAACAATGCTGTTTACTGTATATTAAATACTGTAGGCCTAGAAATGTGCGTCTCAATATGGTAGTTAAAAAACACAGGGGCCTATGCAGATAAGCGAGTTCTATGCACATTAAAAATGGCCACCGACCGTGAACCCCCACCACGTGGCAGCGCTCGGATATGGAGTGAGAGATGGCATAAGTTTTACAGGCCACGGGGTAATGCTGAAGGAGCGTCACAATACCCTAGCCAAAATACACAGGGGCTATAGGGATAAGCAAGGTCTATGCACATTACGTTACACCGGACTCGATCGCATAGCAAACTGACATAATGTCCGCCGACCGTGAACCCCCACCACGTGGCAGCGCTCGGATATGGAGTGAGAGATGGCATAAGTTTTACAGACCAAGGGGCAATGCTGAAGGAGCATCACAATCCCCTAGCTAAAATACACAGGGGCGATAGGGATAAGCGAGGTCTATGCACATTACGTTACACCGGACTCGATCGCATAGCACACTGACAAAATGGCCGCCGACCGTATAAAAGTGTCCCCCGGCTGTGGCATTATCTCTCTGACTAGTGGAGCCCGATGCTGGTGTTAAAAATACGGGGAACCCCTACGCTTTTTGTACCCCGTATTTTTGGCACCATGACCAGGCGCAGAGCCCGGTGCTGGTTGTTAAAATATGGGGGAACCCCTGTCAATATTTTTCCCATATCTTTTCAACCAGGACCGGCTCAAAGAGCCTGAGGCTGGTTTTGCTTAGGAGGGGGGACCCCACGCAATTTTTTTCTTGATTTTTTTTTTAAAGGTGCACAATGAAGCCCTGCACGGATCTTACAGATCTGGCCGGGATTCCTTGTGTTTTGTGAGGCAGTGTTTTACTCATCACTCCCGTAAAACACTGCCTGACATTACGAATCACATCGACATCGGAAAAGACGAATGTTGCAAACTCGGCAGCTTAGTAAATGACCGGATCAGGATTCAAAAAGTTGCAGTAAAATGCACCCAATACCATTCGAGTTCAAACACCCTTAAAAATGGCTAAAACACGAATATTAGTAAATATACCCCCTGGTGTCCGTATGCGCCCATGTTCCAAAATCAAAAGACAAAAACTAAAAATAATACAAAAAAGCAAAAACAAAAAAATACAAAAACCATTACCCCACAAAAAAATAAAAAAAAATGTTAACGTTGATATTGTTACTGTATTTGTGATGTTACCTTTTGATTAAAGTACCGTACAGTATGTGTGATGTTGGCTTTCTTATTACAATATGTGTGATGTTACATGTTCCTAGTTAATTTGTCCCACGTCCTCTGCCGTAAATAAAGTGTTTCAATCCCCAAGCATCTAAGTCCATTGTGCTGTGTCCATCCAGGGGCTGCTGTTGTATGTTTCTGTTCTCCGTTCTGGTGTTCGTATGCGCCCGTGTTCCAAAATCAAAAGACAAAAACTAAAAATAATACAAAAAACAAAATAAAAAAAAATTACAAAAACCATTACCCCACACCCCCCCACAAAAAAAAATGTTAAAGTTGATATTGTTACTGTATTTGTGATGTTACCTTTTGATTAAAGTACCGTACAGTATGTGTGATGTTGGCTTTCTTATTACAATATGTGTGATGTTACATGTTCCTAATGATTTTGTCCCACGTTCTATGCAGTAAATAAAGTGTTTCTTAAAATAAACATGACGCGGTTTCCAATTGTTGTATTCCCAACTTCCTCATTTACTGTACTCTATAAATGAGTACTACTGTATGATGGGATTTCAATTAAGAGTGGTATATGTAAAACCACTTGGTTAGGCTGCTTGTTTCACTGGTGTCTATGGCGGCCTGGAGAGCAGTGTTACTCAAGAGAAGGGGTTGTACTGTATGCACTGTACAAGCTTGCCGAGGGGCAGAATCCTTGGGCATTTCAGGGCATGGTAGAAGTGTCCCCCATTTTATCCCCCTGTTACTGGGCATGTTTTGTGTTGGCTTCATCCAGGCAGGGTCATACTGTTACTGTACTAGAACTTTGTAATGCAGTATACTGTAGCATACAGTACTCTATATACAGTACAGTAGGTCACCATTGGTACTGTACATTACTTACCAGTGGATCCTAATCGGTTTCCCAGTGATACAGTACATGCCACGCACTGTATTATACTGTACATGTCACACTTATTGTATGCTATTGCTACAATGTACAGTATGCTCAATCTACTGTGAGATAGTGTCCTAGTCCCTTGCATTGTACTGCTGCCATGTCCCTTGACGCACCTTTCTGAATTCTATGTAAAGCACATATGGGGTAGATGTACAGTATGAAACAGTGATAAGACGGAGAAGTGTGCATACTGTATCAATCAACTACTACCTGAACATTGATTGATTGGCTGGTTGGAGTAAAAATCTGGTAATGGATGATTGTCATTTGCTCTCATCCATTATCAGAATTTCATTTCTAACAGCCAGATCTGGCAGATTATCTGCCAAATAATTGTATGGTGTTCAGCAGCGGTGGCCAACCTGTGGCTCTTGAGCCTCATGTGGCTCTTTCTTTATTCAAATGTGGCTCCCGACACTCAAAGTCACGTGACCACAACAGATCCAGAAACTGCTGCACTCCAGCCAGACAAGCAGCAGCAGCACTACAGAGACTGAGAACTGAGAGAGCCAGATACTAGAGGTGAGACACCCACTGGCAAACAGAGCACACATAAGGGGCTGCTGCAATGGCACGAGGTATATTTTCGGAGGGGCTGTAGTGACACATAAGGGTCCTGGTAGGAGTGACACAGGAGAGTGCTGAAGGAGTGACTCATGGGGGAGCTGGCTGTAGTGACATACTGTAGGAGTGTGCTAGCAGGAGTGACACATGAGGTAGCTGGCTGAAGTGACACAGTAGGGTATGTGGAAGTGGCTCTTTAAATGTATTTTATGTTGGATCTGGCTTTAAAAATGTATTTTATGTGGATCTGGCTTTTTAAATGTATTTTATACCAAAGGTGTGGCCTAGAAGGCACAAGGCCACACCCCATTTTTGCATGTGCGCCTGTGGCTTGATGTCGGCTATTTGACGTGCCTAACAAGATTTTTTGCCTCTTTGTGTCTGACTGGTTGGCCACCCCTGGTGTACATTATGCCTAGCTTACGAATGACCTGAGATTCTGTCATACAGTAAGTAAGGTACTGTACCATGCAGTAAAAAAAGGATACTGTAAAACGGAGTATAACCAAAAAGTTTATTAAACAAAAAAAAAAATTGAAAAGATTAGAGATGAGCGGGTTCGGTTTCTCTGAATCCGAACCCGCCAGAACTTCATGTTTTTTTTCACGGGTCCGAGCGACTCGGATCTTCCCGCCTTGCTCGGTTAACCAGAGCGCGCCCGAACGTCATCATGACGCTGTCGGATTCTCGCGAGGCTCGGATTCTATCGCGAGACTCGGATTCTATATAAGGAGCCGCGCGTCGCCGCCATTTTCACACGTGCATTGAGATTGATAGGGAGAGGACGTGGCTGGCGTCCTCTCCGTTTAGAATTAGAATAGATTAGAGAGACACTTGATTTACTAATTTTGGGGAGCATTAGGAGTACTCAGTAGTGTACAGTGCAGAGTTTTGCTGATAGTGACCAGTGACCACCACTTTTATTTATAATCCGTTCTCTGCCTGAAAAAAGCGATACACAGCACACAGTGACTAAGTCACATACCATATCTGTGTGCACTGCTCAGGCTCAGGCCAGTGTGCTGCATCATCTATTATCTATATATAATATTATATATATCTGTCTGACTGCTCAGCTCACACAGCTTATAATTGTGGGGGAGACTGGGGAGCACTACTGCAGTGCCAGTTATAGGTTATAGCAGGAGCCAGGAGTACATAATATAATCCGTTCTCTGCCTGAAAAAAGCGATACACAGCACACAGTGACTCAGTCACATACCATATCTGTGTGCACTGCTCAGGCTCAGGCCAGTGTGCTGCATCATCTATTATCTATATATAATATTATATATATCTGTCTGACTGCTCAGCTCACACAGCTTATAATTGTGGGGGAGACTGGGGAGCACTACTGCAGTGCCAGTTATAGGTTATAGCAGGAGCCAGGAGTACATAATATATTATATAGTGAGTGACCACCAGACACACAGTGCAGTTTATTTAATATATCCGTTCTCTGCCTGAAAAAAGCGATACACACAGTGACTCAGTCAGTCACATACCATATCTGTGTGCACTGCTCAGGCTCAGGCCAGTGTGCTGCATCATCTATATATATTATATATCTGTCTGACTGCTCAGCTCACACAGCTTATAATTGTGGGGGAGACTGGGGAGCACTACTGCAGTGCCAGTTATAGGTTATAGCAGGAGCCAGGAGTACATAATATTATATTAAAATTAAACAGTGCACACTTTTGCTGCAGGAGTGCCACTGCCAGTGTGACTAGTGACCAGTGACCTGACCACCAGTATATAATATTAGTAGTATACTATCTCTTTATCAACCAGTCTATATTAGCAGCAGACAGTACAGTGCGGTAGTTCACGGCTGTGGCTACCTCTGTGTCGGCACTCGGCAGCCCGTCCATAATTGTATATACCACCTAACCGTGGTTTTTTTTCTTTCTTTATACATACATACTAGTTACGAGTATACTATCTCTTTATCAACCAGTCTATATATTAGCAGCAGACACAGTACAGTGCGGTAGTTCACGGCTGTGGCTACCTCTGTGTCGGCACTCGGCAGCCCGTCCATAATTGTATATACCACCTAACCGTGGTTTTTTTTTCTTTCTTTATACATACATACTAGTTACGAGTATACTATCTCTTTATCAACCAGTCTATATATTAGCAGCAGACACAGTACAGTGCGGTAGTTCACGGCTGTGGCTACCTCTGTGTCGGCACTCGGCAGCCCGTCCATAATTGTATATACCACCTAACCGTGGTTTTTTTTTCTTTCTTTATACATACATACTAGTTACGAGTATACTATCTCTTTATCAACCAGTCTATATATTAGCAGCAGACACAGTACAGTGCGGTAGTTCACGGCTGTGGCTACCTCTGTGTCGGCACTCGGCAGCCCGTCCATAATTGTATATACCACCTAACCGTGGTTTTTTTTTCTTTCTTTATACATACATACTAGTTACGAGTATACTATCTCTTTATCAACCAGTCTATATATTAGCAGCAGACACAGTACAGTGCGGTAGTTCACGGCTGTGGCTACCTCTGTGTCGGCACTCGGCAGCCCGTCCATAATTGTATATACCACCTAACCGTGGTTTTTTTTTCTTTCTTTATACATACATACTAGTTACGAGTATACTATCTCTTTATCAACCAGTCTATATATTAGCAGCAGACACAGTACAGTGCGGTAGTTCACGGCTGTGGCTACATCTGTGTCGGCACTCGGCAGCCCGTCCATAATTGTATATACCACCTAACCGTGGTTTTTTTTTCTTTCTTTATACATACATACTAGTTACGAGTATACTATCTCTTTATCAACCAGTCTATATATTAGCAGCAGACACAGTACAGTGCGGTAGTTCACGGCTGTGGCTACCTCTGTGTCGGCACTCGGCAGCCCGTCCATAATTGTATACTAGTATCCAATCCATCCATCTCCATTGTTTACCTGAGGTGCCTTTTAGTTGTGCCTATTAAAATATGGAGAACAAAAATGTTGAGGTTCCAAAATTAGGGAAAGATCAAGATCCACTTCCACCTCGTGCTGAAGCTGCTGCCACTAGTCATGGCCGAGACGATGAAATGCCAGCAACGTCGTCTGCCAAGGCCGATGCCCAATGGCATAGTACAGAGCATGTCAAAACCAAAACACCAAATATCAGTAAAAAAAGGACTCCAAAACCTAAAATAAAATTGTCGGAGGAGAAGCGTAAACTTGCCAATATGCCATTTACCACACGGAGTGGCAAGGAACGGCTGAGGCCCTGGCCTATGTTCATGGCTAGTGGTTCAGCTTCACATGAGGATGGAAGCACTCAGCCTCTCGCTAGAAAACTGAAAAGACTCAAGCTGGCAAAAGCACCGCAAAGAACTGTGCGTTCTTTGAAATCCCAAATCCACAAGGAGAGTCCAATTGTGTCGGTTGCGATGCCTGACCTTCCCAACACTGGACGTGAAGAGCATGCGCCTTCCACCATTTGCACGCCCCCTGCAAGTGCTGGAAGGAGCACCCGCAGTCCAGTTCCTGATAGTCAGATTGAAGATGTCAGTGTTGAAGTACACCAGGATGAGGAGGATATGGGTGTTGCTGGCGCTGGGGAGGAAATTGACCAGGAGGATTCTGATGGTGAGGTGGTTTGTTTAAGTCAGGCACCCGGGGAGACACCTGTTGTCCGTGGGAGGAATATGGGCGTTGACATGCCAGGTGAAAATACCAAAAAAATCAGCTCTTCGGTGTGGAGGTATTTCACCAGAAATGCGGACAACAGGTGTCAAGCCGTGTGTTCCCTTTGTCAAGCTGTAATAAGTAGGGGTAAGGACGTTAACCACCTCGGAAACATCCTCCCTTATACGTCACCTGCAGCGCATTCATAATAAGTCAGTGACAAGTTCAAAAACTTTGGGTGACAGCGGAAGCAGTCCACTGACCAGTAAATCCCTTCCTCTTGTAACCAAGCTCACGCAAACCACCCCACCAACTCCCTCAGTGTCAATTTCCTCCTTCCCCAGGAATGCCAATAGTCCTGCAGGCCATGTCACTGGCAATTCTGACGAGTCCTCTCCTGCCTGGGATTCCTCCGATGCATCCTTGCGTGTAACGCCTACTGCTGCTGGCGCTGCTGTTGTTGCCGCTGGGAGTCGATGGTCATCCCAGAGGGGAAGTCGTAAGCCCACTTGTACTACTTCCAGTAAGCAATTGACTGTTCAACAGTCCTTTGCGAGGAAGATGAAATATAACAGCAGTCATCCTACTGCAAAGCGGATAACTGAGTCCTTGACAACTATGTTGGTGTTAGACGTGCGTCCGGTATCCGCCGTTAGTTCACAGGGAACTAGACAATTTATTGAGGCAGTGTGCCCCCGTTACCAAATACCATCTAGGTTCCACTTCTCTAGGCAGGCGATACCGAGAATGTACACGGACGTCAGAAAAAGACTCACCAGTGTCCTAAAAAATGCAGTTGTACCCAATGTTTATTTAACCACGGACATGTGGACAAGTGGAGCAGGGCAGGGTCAGGACTATATGACTGTGACAGCCCACTGGGTAGATGTATGGACTCCCGCCGCAAGAACAGCAGCGGCGGCACCAGTAGCAGCATCTCGCAAACGCCAACTCTTTCCTAGGCAGGCTACGCTTTGTATCACCGCTTTCCAGAATACGCACACAGCTGAAAACCTCTTACGGCAACTGAGGAAGATCATCGCGGAATGGCTTACCCCAATTGGACTCTCCTGTGGATTTGTGGCATCGGACAACGCCAGCAATATTGTGTGTGCATTAAATATGGGCAAATTCCAGCACGTCCCATGTTTTGCACATACCTTGAATTTGGTGGTGCAGAATTTTTTAAAAAACGACAGGGGCGTGCAAGAGATGCTGTCGGTGGCCAGAAAAATTGCGGGACACTTTCGGCGTACAGGCACCACGTACAGAAGACTGGAGCACCACCAAAAACTACTGAACCTGCCCTGCCATCATCTGAAGCAAGAAGTGGTAACGAGGTGGAATTCAACCCTCTATATGCTTCAGAGGTTGGAGGAGCAGCAAAAGGCCATTCAAGCCTATACAATTGAGCACGATATAGTAGGTGGAATGCACCTGTCTCAAGTGCAGTGGAGAATGATTTCAACGTTGTGCAAGGTTCTGATGCCCTTTGAACTTGCCACACGTGAAGTCAGTTCAGACACTGCCAGCCTGAGTCAGGTCATTCCCCTCATCAGGCTTTTGCAGAAGAAGCTGGAGGCACTGAAGAAGGAGCTAAAAGGGAGCGATTCCGCTAGGCATGTGGGACTTGTGGATGCAGCCCTTAATTCGCTTAACAAGGATTCACGGGTGGTCAATCTGTTGAAATCAGAGCACTACATTTTGGCCACCGTGCTCGATCCTAGATTTAAAGCCTACCTTGGATCTCTCTTTCCGGCAGACACAGGTCTGCTGGGGTTGAAAGACCTGCTGGTGACAAAATTGTCAAGTCAAGCGGAACGCGACCTGTCAACATCTCCTCCTTCACATTCTCCCGCAACTGGGGGTGCGAGGAAAAGGCTCAGAATTCCGAGCCCACCCGCTGGCGGTGATGCAGGGCAGTCTGGAGCGACTGCTGATGCTGACATCTGGTCCGGACTGAAGGACCTGACAACGATTACGGACATGTCGTCTACTGTCACTGCATATGATTCTCTCAACATTGATAGAATGGTGGAGGATTATATGAGTGACCGCATCCAAGTAGGCACGTCACACAGTCCGTACTTATACTGGCAGGAAAAAGAGGCAATTTGGAGGCCCTTGCACAAACTGGCTTTATTCTACCTAAGTTGCCCTCCCACAAGTGTGTACTCCGAAAGAGTGTTTAGTGCCGCCGCTCACCTTGTCAGCAATCGGCGTACGAGGTTACATCCAGAAAATGTGGAGAAGATGATGTTCATTAAAATGAATTATAATCAATTCCTCCGCGGAGACATTGACCAGCAGCAATTGCCTCCACAAAGTACACAGGGAGCTGAGATGGTGGATTCCAGTGGGGACGAATTGATAATCTGTGAGGAGGGGGATGTACACGGTGATATATCGGAGGGTGAAGATGAGGTGGACATCTTGCCTCTGTAGAGCCAGTTTGTGCAAGGAGAGATTAATTGCTTCTTTTTTGGGGGGGGTCCAAACCAACCCGTCATATCAGTCACAGTCGTGTGGCAGACCCTGTCACTGAAATGATGGGTTGGTTAAAGTGTGCATGTCCTGTTTTGTTTATACAACATAAGGGTGGGTGGGAGGGCCCAAGGACAATTCCATCTTGCACCTCTTTTTTCTTTTCTTTTTCTTTGCATCATGTGCTGATTGGGGAGGGTTTTTTGGAAGGGACATCCTGCGTGACACTGCAGTGCCACTCCTAGATGGGCCCGGTGTTTGTGTCGGCCACTAGGGTCGCTAATCTTACTCACACAGTCAGCTACCTCATTGCGCCTCTTTTTTTCTTTGCGTCATGTGCTGTTTGGGGAGGGTTTTTTGGAAGGGCCATCCTGCGTGACACTGCAGTGCCACTCCTAGATGGGCCCGGTGTTTGTGTCGGCCACTAGGGTCGCTAATCTTACTCACACAGCTACCTCATTGCGCCTCTTTTTTTCTTTGCGTCATGTGCTGTTTGGGGAGGGTTTTTTGGAAGGGACATCCTGCGTGACACTGCAGTGCCACTCCTAGATGGGCCCGGTGTTTGTGTCGGCCACTAGGGTCGCTAATCTTACTCACACAGTCAGCTACCTCATTGCGCCTCTTTTTTTCTTTGCGTCATGTGCTGTTTGGGGAGGGTTTTTTGGAAGGGACATCCTGCGTGACACTGCAGTGCCACTCCTAGATGGGCCCGGTGTTTGTGTCGGCCACTAGGGTCGCTAATCTTACTCACACAGCTACCTCATTGCGCCTCTTTTTTTCTTTGCGTCATGTGCTGTTTGGGGAGGGTTTTTTGGAAGGGCCATCCTGCGTGACACTGCAGTGCCACTCCTAGATGGGCCCGGTGTTTGTGTCGGCCACTAGGGTCGCTAATCTTACTCACACAGCTACCTCATTGCGCCTCTTTTTTTCTTTGCGTCATGTGCTGTTTGGGGAGGGTTTTTTGGAAGGGACATCCTGCGTGACACTGCAGTGCCACTCCTAGATGGGCCCGGTGTTTGTGTCGGCCACTAGGGTCGCTAATCTTACTCACACAGTCAGCTACCTCATTGCGCCTCTTTTTTTCTTTGCGTCATGTGCTGTTTGGAGAGGGTTTTTTGGAAGGGCCATCCTGCGTGACACTGCAGTGCCACTCCTAGATGGGCCCGGTGTTTGTGTCTGCCACTAGGGTCGCTAATCTTACTCACACAGCTACCTCATTGCGCCTCTTTTTTTCTTTGCGTCATGTGCTGTTTGGGGAGGGTTTTTTGGAAGGGCCATCCTGCGTGACACTGCAGTGCCACTCCTAGATGGGCCCGGTGTTTGTGTCGGCCACTAGGGTCGCTAATCTTACTCACACAGCTACCTCATTGCGCCTCTTTTTTTCTTTGCGTCATGTGCTGTTTGGGGAGGGTTTTTTCGAAGGGACATCCTGCGTGACACTGCAGTGCCACTCCTAGATGGGCCCGGTGTTTGTGTCGGCCACTAGGGTCGCTAATCTTACTCACACAGTCAGCTACCTCATTGCGCCTCTTTTTTTCTTTGCGTCATGTGCTGTTTGGGGAGGGTTTTTTGGAAGGGCCATCCTGCGTGACACTGCAGTGCCACTCCTAGATGGGCCCGGTGTTTGTGTCGGCCACTAGGGTCGCTAATCTTACTCACACAGCTACCTCATTGCGCCTCTTTTTTTCTTTGCGTCATGTGCTGTTTGGGGAGGGTTTTTTGGAAGGGCCATCCTGCGTGACACTGCAGTGCCACTCCTAGATGGGCCCGGTGTTTGTGTCGGCCACTAGGGTCGCTAATCTTACTCACACAGCTACCTCATTGCGCCTCTTTTTTTCTTTGCGTCATGTGCTGTTTGGGGAGGGTTTTTTGGAAGGGACATCCTGCGTGACACTGCAGTGCCACTCCTAGATGGGCCCGGTGTTTGTGTCGGCCACTAGGGTCGCTTATCTTACTCACACAGCGACCTCGGTGCAAATTTTAGGACTAAAAATAATATTGTGAGGTGTGAGGTATTCAGAATAGACTGAAAATGAGTGTAAATTATGGTTTTTGAGGTTAATAATACTTTGGGATCAAAATGACCCCCAAATTCTATGATTTAAGCTGTTTTTTAGTGTTTTTGGAAAAAAACACCCGAATCCAAAACACACCCGAATCCGACAAAAAAAATTCGGTGAGGTTTTGCCAAAACGCGTTCGAACCCAAAACACGGCCGCGGAACCGAACCCAAAACCAAAACACAAAACCCGAAAAATTTCAGGCGCTCATCTCTAGAAAAGATGGTCCACTAGCAGGTGGATTATCACCCTCATCAGCATGATGACACGCCGCACTTGTTCTGTGGGAAAAGAAGGACAGTATTACAACACAAATCCTGAATACTTTACAGTGTAGTAATGGCAATACAGTACTGTACTCTATATTAGAAAATCTTGTTATTTACAATGTACAGTACTGTATTGTCACTACAGTAAATAGAACACTACTGTATGCTCTTGAGTTAATTTAAGCATAGCTATAGTTTACTTCTTGTATAAGTGGGTTGCTACCTGCCCGCATCTGGGCCAGCCCACCGTTCTTGCCCCTGTGTAGGGCCCCCATAAATCATTGGCACTATATTGGAGGAAAAAAACCATTAGTCACATTCCAATACTATACAATTACTACTGTATACTGTAGGTACAGTTTTATACTGTATTGCTGGTATTCACAATACAGTATAAAGTAGTGATGTGCACCGGACATTTTTCGGGTTTTGTGTTTTGGTTTGGGATTCGGTTCCGCGGCCGTGTTTTGGATTCGGACGCGTTTTGGCAAAACATCACCGAAATTTTTTTGTCGGATTCGGGTGTGTTTTGGATTCGGGTGTTTTTTTTCAAAAAACCCCCCAAAAAAGGCTTAAATCATAGAATTTGGGGGTCATTTTGATCCCATAGTATTATTAACCTCAATTACCATAATTTCCACTCATTTCCAGTCTATCCTGAACACCTCACACCTCACAATATTATTTTTAGTCCTACAATTTGCACCGAGGTCGCTGGATGGCTAAGCTAAGCGACACAAGTGGCCGACACAAACAACTGGCCCATCTAGGAGTGGCACTGCAGTGTCAGGCAGGATGGCACTTCAAAAAAATAGTCCCCAAACAGCACATGATGCAAAGAAAAAAAGAGGCGCACCAAGGTCGCTGTGTGACTAAGCTAAGCGACACAAGTGGCCAACACAAACACCTGGCCCATCTAGGAGTGGCACTGCAGTGTCAGGCAGGATGGCACTTCAATAAAATTGTCACCAAACAGCACATGATGCAAAGAAAAAAAGAGGCGCACCAAGGTCGCTGTGTGACTAAGCTAAGCGACAGAAGTGGCCAACACAAACACCTGGCCCATCTAGGAGTGGCACTGCAGTGTCAGGCAGGATGGCACTTCAAATAAATAGTCCCCAAACAGCACATGATGCAAAGAAAAAAAGAGGCGCACCAAGGTCGCTGTGTGACTAAGCTAAGCGACACAAGTGGCCGACACAAACACCTGGCCCATCTAGGAGTGGCACTGCAGTGTCAGGCAGGATGGCACTTCAAAAAAATTGTCCCCAAACAGCACATGATGCAAAGAAAAAAAGAGGCGCACCAAGGTTGCTGTGTGACTAAGCTAAGCGACACAAGTGGCCGACACAAACACCTGGCCCATTTAGGAGTGGCACTGCAGTGTCAGGCAGGATGGCACTTCAATAAAATTGTCCCCAAACAGCACATGATGCAAAGAAAAAAAGAGGCGCACCAAGGTCGCTGTGTGACTAAGCTAAGCGACACAAGTGTGCGACACAAACACCTGGCCCATCTAGGAGTGGCACTGCAGTGTCAGGCAGGATGACACTTCAAAAAAATAGTCCCCAAACAGCACATGATGCAAAGAAAAAAAGAGGCGCACCAAGGTCGCTGTGTGACTAAGCTAAGCGACACAAGTGGCCGACACAAACACCTGGCCCATCTAGGAGTGGCACTGCAGTGTCAGGCAGGATGGCACTTCAAAAAAATTGTCCCCAAACAGCACATGATGCAAAGAAAAAAAGAGGCGCACCAAGGTCGCTGTGTGACTAAGCTAAGCGACACAAGTGGCCGACACAAACACCTGGCCCATCTAGGAGTGGCACTGCAGTGTCAGGCAGGATGGCACTTCAAAATAATTGTCCCCAAACAGCACATGATGCAAAGAATAAAAGAGGCGTACCAAGGTCGCTGTGTGACTAAGCTAAGCGACACAAGTGGCCGACACAAACACCTGGCCCATCTAGGAGTGGCACTGCAGTGTCAGGCAGGATGGCACTTCAAAAAAATTGTCCCCAAACAGCACGATGCAAAGAAAAAAAGAGGCGCACCAAGGTCGCTGTGTGACTAAACTAAGCGACACAAGTGGCCGACACAAACACCTGGCCCATCTAGGAGTGGCACTGCAGTGTCAGGCAGGATGGCACTTCAAAAAAATTGTCCCCAAACAGCACATGATGCAAAGAAAAAAAGAGGCGCACCAAGGTCGCTGTGTGACTAAGCTAAGCGACACAAGTGGCCGACACAAACACCTGGCCCATCTAGGAGTGGCACTGCAGTGTCAGGCAGGATGGCACTTCAAAATAATTGTCCCCAAACAGCACATGATGCAAAGAATAAAAGAGGCGTACCAAGGTCGCTGTGTGACTAAGCTAAGCGACACAAGTGGCCGACACAAACACCTGGCCCATCTAGGAGTGGCACTGCAGTGTCAGGCAGGATGGCACTTCAAAAAAATTGTCCCCAAACAGCACGATGCAAAGAAAAAAAGAGGCGCACCAAGGTCGCTGTGTGACTAAACTAAGCGACACAAGTGGCCGACACAAACACCTGGCCCATCTAGGAGTGGCACTGCAGTGTCAGGCAGGATGGCACTTCAAAAAAATTGTCCCCAAACAGCACATGATGCAAAGAAAAAAAGAGGCGCACCAAGGTCGCTGTATATATACTGGTGGTCACTGTCAGCAAACTGCAAAACTAAAATGCACCACAGGTATAGAATGTAGATGGATAGTATACTTAATGACGACACAGAGGTAGGCACAGCAGTGGCCTTCCGTATCGTACTGCTATATATAGTATACTGGTGGTCACTGTGTCAGCAAATTGCAAAACTAAAATGCACCACAGGTATAGAATGTAGATGGATAGTAGTATACTTAATGACGACACAGAGGTAGGCACAGCAGTGGCCTTCCGTATCGTACTGCTATATATAGTATACTGGTGGTCACTGTGTCAGCAAACTGCAAAACTAAAATGCACCACAGGTATAGAATGTAGATGGATAGTATATTTAATGACGACACAGAGGTAGGAACAGCAGTGGCCTTCCGTATCGTACTGCTATATATAGTATACTGGTGGTCACTGTGTCAGCAAACTGCAAAACTAAAATGCACCACAGGTATAGAATGTAGATGGATAGTAGTATACTTAATGACGACACAGAGGTAGGCACAGCAGTGGCCTTCCGTATCGTACTGCTATATATAGTATACTGGTGGTCACTGTGTCAGCAAACTGCAAAACTAAAATGCACCACAGGTATAGAATGTAGATGCATAGTATACTTAATGACGACACAGAGGTAGGCACAGCAGTGGCCTTCCATATCGTACTGCTATATATAGTATACTGGTGGTCACTGGTCAGCAAAACTCTGCACTGTACTCCTCCTATATAATATTAATTATACTGGTGGTCCCCAGTCCCCACAATAAAGCAGCACACTGAGCACAGATATGGAGTGTTTTTCAGGCAGACAACGTATACTGGTGGTCACTGTCAGCAAAACTCTGCACTGTACTCCTGCTATATAATACAGCTGCTCCCCAGTCCCCACAATTAAGCAGTGTGAGCACAGATATATTATGCAGCACACTGAGCACAGATATGGAGCGTTTTTTTTCAGGCAGAGAACGGATAAAACTGGTGGTCACTGATCAGCAAAACTCTGCACTGTACTCCTCCTAACAGCTGCTCCCCAGTCCTCCCCACAATTAAGCAATAAAGCAATCAAGTTCAACAATAAACGGAGAGGACGCCAGCCACGTCCTCTCCCTATCATCTCCTATGCACGAGTGAAAATGGCGGCGACGCGCGGCTGCTTATATAGAATCTCGCGAGAATCCGACAGCGGGATGATGACGTTCGGGCGCGCTCAGGTTAGCCGAGCAAGGCGGAAAGTTCGAACCTGCCTCGGACCCGTGTAAAATGGGTGAAGTTCGGCGGGGTTCGGTTACCGAGAAACCGAACCCGCTCATCACTAGTAAAAAAGGGATGCTTGTGACAGACATGGTGATTCCAAGGGCCCAAGACCATCTGAAAATTTGTGAGTGGCCCGTATGCCGGTGATTATGACTAAGGTAGCAACTTTTTTTAGTTTTGAATTATGTATACTGTACATACAGTATTTACTAAGTACAGTTCCGTAGGGCAGCTTACAGGGACATTACTGTACTGTATGTGCTACCCATTTACACTCCATGCAATGGTGGCATATTGTACAGTACACTGAAAATATTTAGCGGTTACTGTACTGGTAATTTTTGGGATGACAGTATCAGCATACTGTAAGCATCCAACTGCGGCCCCCAAACAGATGCCGCCCCTAGGTACAGTACGTGCCTCTCGTGCCTAATGGGAAATTCATCACTGACAGTAGCTAGAGAGAGATGAGTGGAGAGACAGTGACAAGGGGAGAGAGAGAGAGACAGAGAGAGAGAGAGAGAGAGAGAGAGAGAGAGAGAGAGACACACAGGTAAATTTAGTAAGATGGGAGTTTTTTTTTAGAACCGATGATGTTGTCCATACAGTAGCAACCAATCAAATATTACCTACTGTACTGCATTATCGTCTGTAAGTGTAGCTAGATAAATGTTAATGTGGAATGTGATCGGTTGCTACTATACTGTATGGGCAACATCACCAGTTAAAAAAAAAACACTCATCTAAAGTCCCCCATCCACTATTCCGATTGTGCAATTTTCATCCGATTTCTACGCATTTGCCAGAAAAATCTGATGAAAAGTGCTACTCTGATCGCATCAGATCAATGTCACTAATAATTCTTACCACTAAATGCCACCTCATCATCATCCTCTTCCTCCTCTGCGGCCTGTTCCAGTGTAGGGCCTGTGGAAAAAAACACTAATGAGAAAAAAGGTTCATTCCAGGAAATACACTACTGTACTATTTTCAACACAATACTGCACATACGGAAACATAGAACTTGACGACAAATACTGTAAGAACCACTTTGCCCAACTAATCTGCCTCTTTTTTACCATATTTTTACATCAAACCTTATTTGATCCTTATTTCTTTGTAAGGATATCCTTATGTCTCTTCCATGCATGTTTAAATACTGTAGCTCTACTGTTTTAGTCTCTATCACCTCTGATGGGAGGCTATTCCACTTGTCCACTACCCTTTCTATGAAGTAATTTTTCTTAAAATTCCCCCTGAACCTCCCCCCTCCAGTCTCAGTGCATGTCCTTGTGTCCTATTGCTTACAGTATCTTCATTTGGAGAATGTTTCCCTCTTGGACTTTGTTAAAACCATTGATACTGTACCTGTACTGTATATTTGAAAGTTTGTATCACGTCCCACCTTTCCCTTCTCTGCTCCAAACTACTGTATAGCTATTAAGATGTTTTAGTATTTCTGGGTATGTTTTGTGATGTACTGTAGTCCATCAAAATACAGTAAAATACATGTAACTTTCAATTGCATCCCCACTGCAAAGTCCACACATGCTGTACAGTATCTTCACATCTTCAGTATAGTATCAATGGCTTTTTCCCTATAGACTGTAAGCTTGTGAGGAGGGCTTCCCCACCTCCATGACTGTCTTTCATTACCCACTACTGTACATAAAGTACTGTTACTACTGTAACTAAAACAGAGCAGAGTCTAAATTAACCCCCATCACACTCACCAACTACTGTACCCCCCAAAAAATAAAATATAGATTCAGTACAGTACATTGCTTACACTGTCTGCAGTACTGTATTTCTATTTCTAAAATTGTACCGGACTGGACTTACTTGATGGGTGCAGTGCGGTGGGGGACAGAGGATGCTGGTCCCCCTCCTCCTTCATGGCCTGTGACAGTGTAGTTCCTGTGAAAACAAAAATTCCATGAAATATACTTTTGTATTCTGTGTTGAATACAGTATAACAAAAATTCAGTCAGGTTGGAGGAGAGTAGATTTTGCACACAGAGACGAGAATGTCGAGGCCAGAATCAGGGGGTAGTGGAGGAGGGTTAAGATACCATACCTCACCCTATTGGGATTGCTGCAACCAGGATGCCGTTGTCAGTCACCTGATCGCTGGAATTACTTGCTGCTGGTCACGCAAACCCAACCCATTGGTTTAACACAATGTACAGTACAGTACAATACTGCAGTTTACTTACTAAGTTGGGGAGAGGGCTTCTCCTCCTCCTCTTCCTCACTGTCAATAATAATTACGGAGTGCAAAAAGAAAAAATTATAAACAAAATACAGTAGAGTACAGTTACTACAAAATTGCACAGTAGTCTACAGTAGTACAGTGCTACAGGAGGCAGAGAGATATTCATAATAGAGTAGGAGCAGAATGACTGTCCAGTGGTAGGGGACATACAGTACTGTACTCTACCTGTATTTAAAACACCTGCTGTCTGGATCCCAACATTCAGAATGCAGAGTCTGGAATCAGAGTATGATTGGAGGGTTAGGCTAGTGGAGGGTGGGTAGGATGCACAATTTTGGGCACCATACTACAAAATGGATATTGTAGAACTAGAAAAGGTTCAGAGGCGGGTGACCAAAGTGATCAAGTAGATTGAGAAGTTGGAATACGAGGAAAGGCTTGCTAGGCTAAGCATGTTTACATTGGAAAAGAGGAGATTAAGAGGGGACATGATTAAAATTAACAAATATATAAGAGGACAATACCCGGAGCTTGCGGAGGATCTGTTTTTTATAAGATCCACACAGGTTGGAGGAGAGGAGCTTTCGCACACAGAGGCGAAAAAGGGTTCTTCACAGTGAGGACAATACTGTACATGTTTGGAATTCCCTGCCTGAGAGAGTAGTAAAGGCGGACTTGGTCAATACTTTTAAGAATGGGCAAGATAAATTCCTACTGTACTTATTACACTGTGTCTCCTCCTCCTTCAGCTCCATGTAAATGATGTCTTGGTTGAATATAAAACAAATATATATATATATAATAAAAATTATATAAACATATATTATAAAGCAAAAATGAAAAATAGGAACAGAATGACTGTCCAGTGGTAGGGGACGTACAGTATAGTACTGTACTATGCTGTACCTGTCTTTAAAATACCGGCTGTCGGGATACCGACATTCAGAATGCAGATCCTGGATTCAGAGTATGATTGGATGGTTAGGCTAGTGGAGGGTGGGTAGGATGCACAATTTTGGGCACCATACTACAAAATTGATATCATGGAACTAGAAAAGGTTTAGAGGTGGGCGACCAAAGTGATCAAGTGGATTGAGAAGCTGGAATACGAGGAAAGGCTTGCTAGGCTAGGCATGTTTACATTGGAAAAGAGGAGATTAAGAGGGGACATGATTAAAATTTACAAATATATAAGAGGACAATACCAGGAGATTGCGGAGGATCTGTTTTTTATAAGATCCACACAGGTTGGAGGAGAGGAGCTTTCGCACACAGAGGCGAAAAAGGGTTCTTCACAGTGAGGACAATACTGTACATGTTTGGAATTCCCTGCCTGAGAGAGTAGTAAAGGCGGACTTGGTCAATACTTTTAAGAATGGGCGAGATAAATTCCTACTGTACTTTCTATACTGTATCTCCTCCTCCTTCAGCTCCATGTAAATGATGTCTGGGTTGAATATAAAACAAATATATATATATATATATGTATATATATATATAATAAAAATTATATAAACATATATTATAAAGCAAAAATGAAAAATAGGAACAGAATGACTGTCCAGTGGTAGGGGACGTACAGTATAGTACTGTACTATGCTGTACCTGTCTTTAAAATACCGGCTGTCGGGAAACCGACATTCAGAATGCAGATCCTGGATTCAGAGTATGATTGGAGGGTTAGGCTAGTGGAGGGTGGGTAGGATGCACAATTTTGGGCACCATACTACAAAATTGATATCATGGAACTAGAAAAGGTTTAGAGGCGGGCGACCAAAGTGATCAAGTGGATTGAGAAGCTGGAATACGAGGAAAGGCTTGCTAGGCTAGGCATGTTTACATTGGAAAAAAGGAGATTAAGAGGGGACATGATTCAAATTTACAAATATATAAGAGGACAATACCAGGAGCTTGCGGAGGATCTGTTTTTTATAAGATCCACACAGGTTGGAGGAGAGGAGCTTTCGCACACAGAGGCAAAAAAGGTTTCTTCACAGTGAGGACAATACTGTACATGTTTGGAATTCCCTGCCTGAGAGAGTAGTAAAGGCGGACTTGGTCAATACTTTTAAGAATGGGCGAGATAAATTCCTACTGTACTTTCTACACTGTGTCTCCTCCTCCTTCAGCTCCATGTAAATGATGTATGGGTTGAATATAAAACAAATATATATATATATATATATATATATATAAAATAAAAATTATATAAACATATATTATAAAGCAAAAATGACAAATAGGAACAGAATGACTGTCCAGTGGTAGGGGACGTACAGTATAGTACTGTACTATACTGTACCTGTCTTTAAAATACCGGCTGTCGGGATACCGACATTCAGAATGCAGAGCCTGGATTCAGAGTATGATTGGAGGGTTAGGCTAGTGGAGGGTGGGTAGGATGCACAATTTTGGGCACCATACTACAAAATTGATATCATGGAACTAGAAAAGGTTTAGAGGCTGGCGACCAAAGTGATCAAGTGGATTGAGAAGCTGGAATACGAGGAAAGGCTTGCTAGGCTAGGCATGTTTACATTGGAAAAGAGGAGATTAAGAGGGAACATGATAAACCTTTACAAATATATACAGTAAGGGGACAATACACAGGAACTGTTTTTGATAAGATCGACACAGAGGACACGTGCACAGTCGCTCATGTTTGAGTAGAGGAGATTTTGCACACAGAGGTGAAAAGGGTTCCTCACAGTGAGGGAAATACTGTACATGTTTGGAATTCCCTGCCTGAAAGAGTAATAAAAGTGGACTTGGTCAATAGTTTTAAGAATGGGCTTGAGAAAATCTTACTGTACTTACTATACTGTGGCTCCTCCTCCTCCCCCTGCTGCATGTAAGCGACATCTGTGTTGAATATTAAAAAAAAATGATAAACCAAAAAAAGAAAAGTAAAATTTTATATTGTTATTTCCAATACTACTGTACTAAAGTATTATCCAATACTTTACAGTAGTACAGTGCTACAGGAAGCAGAGTACAGGAGGCAGAGAGACATTCTTAGCCGGAGTGTGGAATGACCATCCATTGGTAGGGGACGTACTGTACCTGCATTTAAAATACCAGCTGTCTGGACCACGGCATTCAGAATGAAGAGGCCGGAATCAGAGTATGAATGGAGGGTTAGGGGGTAGTGGAGGAGGGTTTGGATACCGTACCTCAACCTAATGGGATTTCTGCAATCAGGATGCCGCTGTCGGTCACTTGATTGCTGGAATCCTGACCACTGGTCACGCGAACCCAAGCCATTGGTACACAATTGAAAAACTCACCTATCCAGACAAGCCTACCGTATCATATTCCAGACCCACCTACATAACCTTCAATGCTTCCCTATCCAATTACATCCTCTCTGTACAGGACATATAACCTCACCTATCTCCCTATAGATTGTAAGCTTGTGAGCAGGGCCTTCCTACCTCTACTGTATGTATGTCTGTTTTTACCCAGTTTTGTTCTACGACTGTTATTCTAATTGTAAAGCGCAACGGAATACTGTATGCTGCACTATATATGGTAAGAAACTGTTAATAAATCAATAAATAAGAAATGTACAATACAGTACAGTAGAGTACTGTACAGTAGATTACAATTCTTACCAGGCTGGCCTGAAGGCTCCCCCATCTCCTCCTCCTCTGCCTCCGTATCAATAATGAGGTGATCTGTGTGTAAAAGATAACAAGTATTGCAAAATAAAAAAATGACAGTAATACTGTAGGAAACTAGTGTGTCTATAACAAAAATAATGATTACCACTTCCGGAGCTCTGTTGGTCATGTGGGGTAGGCTCCTGGGTGGGTGGGGCACGTGCTGCTGTGGAAAAATAACACTGTAACATAAGCTACTGTACAGTACAATGAAATACAGTACAGTAAATAATGGATAAAAATAAATCATAAAATATCAGATACAGTATGCCGGCACTCAGTATCCCGACGATGGCATCCCGAATGCACAAAATATCAAATCTGAAAATCCCCACAGGAGGTTGTTAAGTATATTCCCCCACCTAACCAAAAACCTACCCTCAAGCAGCCTAAACCTCCCACTTGGTGCTTAACCCTAAGTCCCCCCTGGTGTTGCCTAAACCTAACCACCCATGGCCGCAGCATAACCCTAACCCTACTCGCTCCCTCAGTGTCACTCAGTATCCAGATGATGGCACCCCGAATGCAAAAATTCCAAATGCGAAAATCCCAACAATGGTTCGTTAAGTACTGTATAGTACTGTACCCAGTTGTGAAAGAACAGTAGGGTGGTATGGAGTACCATTAAGAAATTTGGTGGTGGTACACAATGCCATCAGCCCTCCACTGGTGCATAATTTATAAGGGGCATTTTTGAGTGTGGTACATAAAATGGTGTCAGTGGCATAACTGTGTGTGGCATAATATGTACTGTAATAGGCATTATGGTGTGTGGTATAATACTGTATGTAAGGCATTACGGTGTTTGGCATAATATGTAAGGGGCATTACGGTGCCTGGCATAATGTGGCCATGCCCCTATTGTCATGTAGCAACTCCCCTAGTTTTGTGTTACCACGCCCCCTCATGACTCCCATTTCAACTATCAGTACCACTAAGAAAAACTATCTACTGTACTTGCACCACTGAGACTGTAATAACCCTCTCCCCTCTAACCCTAAAGATTCCCTCCTGCAGCCTAAACCTACCCCTTGGTGCTTAACCCTAAGTCCCCCATGGTGGTGCCTAAATGTAACTCTCCCTTCCCTGGCTGTATACTCATTGCATCCGGCGTCCTTACGATCAGGATCCTGTATGTTGGGATCATGGAGCCGGTCTCCCACCCAATTCGAGACATCTGCACCACCATTTTCAGGGGTGTGTGGATTCCAGCACCAGGATCCCGACTGCCGTGATCCCAAGTCATGAAAGTCGCAACAGAATTTTCGGTAAACAATACCATTGGGAAGCGAGGCAGAAATCGGACAGTAGTGTGCTTACTGGATGAGATGAGGCCTGGCACCTCATCACTAGCCAGGGACTGTGGTGGGTGCAGGCAGGCAGGTGGCGGTGGTACTGTGGAAAAAAAAATAACAATGCTGTAAGTGAAGCTGCCAATTTGTAACATGTACTGTACAGTATATAGGACACATGTACAGTAGCAGTGGTGTAAGTTTATCCCAGTTGCCCGGAGGCAAGAAAAATATTGGTGCCCCCCCCCCTATATATCATCCGTGAGCCAATAAGATGCCGTTTTGAGATCCGATAATGCAGAGTAAAACCGAACCCGCTCAACTCTAATTCTAACTATATGAAGCTACTACAAAACCATTGCAACTAATCAAATCTATGTAAGGGTCCAACCACACACTACATAGGGGTGGTAGTCATGTGACCGCCGGTCAGCTGACCGACAGTCACATGACCTCCTCCATGAGCCCGACGGGCCACTATCACGATGGTCGGCATGCCGACCAACAGGGACTATTTCCACTTGTGGGTGTCCACGACACCCATAGAGTGGGAATAGAACCCGTGGTGACCGCAGGTCGCCACCGAGCCTGCAGCGTGGGGAGCGCAGCGAGCCCGCAAGGGGCTTGCTGCACTCGCCCCTCCCCACCGGGATCCCGGCGTCAGTATGCTGCCGGGATCCCGGCGTCGGTAAGGTGACCGGCGGTCAGGAGACCGCCGGTCACCAGTACTACACTCCTACATAGATCTGCTCAGTCACTCACAATGCTGATTATTTCTCTGACAATTAATTTGCAAGTGTCATATTCAGGATTAGAACCCACAACCTTTTACACTGGTAGCATGCACCTTACTGATGGGAGATATCTGCTCTTGCATAGGAAGTATGAGAATCCTAACTATATGAAGTTACTTGCAATTGTCAGAGAAATAACTTCATATAATTAGAATTCTCATGTTTCCTTTATAGGAGCAAATAGCTTCATCAGTAAGGTGTCTTCTTCCAGTGTATCTATAATAAAGAGGGTGTGATTTTTAAGGTGCAGTGACTAGTGTGGAAGTCGGCTACGGAAGAGATACCGGCTGCTGTCAATTAACTTAATTGATTAATGTCGCTGAACACACGGAACGGGAGGAGAGGTGCCCCCCTTCAAAGCAGGAGCCCGGCGGCAGCTGATTCCGTTGCCTCCCAGAGTTCTGCCTCTGTACCAGAGGTGGAACTAGCGCCAGTGCAGGCAGTGCCTTGCACTGGGGCCCGCAACTGTCAAGGGGCCCGCAGCCATAACGGCATGTAATGAGTCAAACTGACTCGTTACATGCCGCCTGGCTGCCGCTGTGTTCCACCGCCGCCGAGGAGATGATGCGCGCACTGGCTACAGGGTGGGAGGAGGAGGAGGGGGGATGAAGGAGGGAGCCGCAGCAGCGCTGTGTAATTGGTAGAAGCGCTGCTGCTGCTGGCCCTCTTCTTTACCATAGGCTGCCCTCCGCCGCTCTGAATGCTGGGATGCGCATCGCATCCCAGCATTCACAGCGGCAGAGGGCAGCCTATGGTAAAGGAGAGGTCCAGCAGCAGCAACGCTTCTACCAATGACATAGCGCTGATGCGGCTCCCTCCTCCACCCCTCCTCCCCCTTCTTCTCCCCTGCCAGAACAGAAGCTGCACGAGGAGCCTGAGCCAGCGGAAACGGTAAGTATACCTATTTTATCTATCTATCTATCTATCTATTTATCTATCTATCCTGTTTGCCGTAATGTGCAAAACATGGGACGCTGTCTGCCGTAATGTATAATAAATGGGACGCTGTCTGCCGTAATATGCAAAAAATGGGACGCTGTCTGCCGTAATGTGTAATAAATGGGACGCTGTCTGCCGTAATGTGTAATAAATGGGACGCTGTCTGCAGTAATTTGCAAAAAATGGGACGCTGTCTGCCGTAATGTGTAAAAATGGGACGCTGTCTGTTGTAATGTGTAAAAAAGGGACGCTGTGTGCCGTAATGTGTAAAAAGGGGACGCTGCCTGCTGTAATGTGTAAAAAATGGGACGCTGTCTGCCGTAATGTGTAATAAATGGGACGCTGTCTGCCGTAATATGCAAAAAATGGGACGCTGTCTGCCGTAATGTGTAATAAATGGGACGCTGTCTGCCGTAATGTGCAAAAAATGGGAAGCTGTCTGCCGTAATGTGTAAAAATGGGACGCTGTCTGTTGTAATGTGTAAAAAAGGGACGCTGTGTGCCGTAATGTGTAAAAAGGGGACGCTGTCTGCCGTAATGTGTAAAAAATGGGACGCTGTCTGCCGTAATGTGTAATAAATGGGAAGCTGTCTGCCGTAATATGCAAAAAATGGGACGCTGTCTGCCATAATGTGTAATAAATGGGACGCTGTCTGCCGTAATGTGCAAAAAATGGGACGCTGTCTGCCGTAATGTGTAAAAGGGGACGCTGTCTGTCGTAATGTGTAAAAAAGGGGACGCTGTCTGCCTTAATGTGTAAAAAGGAACGCTGTCTGCCATAATGTGTAAAAAAGGGACTCTGTCTGCCGTAATGTGTAAAAAAGGGGACGCTGTCTGTCGTAATGTGTAAAAAGGGCACACTGTCTGTTGTAATGTGTAAAAAGGGGGATGCTGTCTGCCGTAATGTGTAAAAAAGAGGAAGCTGTCCGCCATAATGTGTAAAAGGGTCTCTACCTGGTGTAGGCGTAATTTGAATAATGGAGACTACTGTGCACCGTTATATGAATTGGTATTATTTTGTGGCCACACCCCCTTCCCCACAAATCCACGCCCTATTTTTGTTTTACATATAGGGGCGGGGCTCCGATGCCATATCTTACACACAGCACTAAAATGACTAATTACGGCACTGTTGCTAGGTATCCATTTCTCTGGCCCTGAGCAGGTCCCCCTCACCAGATCCTCTCCAGGGGTGAGGCGGTGGACTTAGATGGGGGGGGGGCAAAGCATTTTGTCGCACATGGGCCCACCGCTCGCTAGTTCCGCCACTGCTCTGTACAGTAGTGTAACTATGACAGTCGCACCGGAATCCTCATTACACAATATCACTGGGAAGCGAAGCAAAAATCAGAGAGTAGTGTGCTTACAAGCTGCACTGGTGCTTGGCGTATCAACACCAGCCTGTGGAGGGTGTGGGCTGGCAGGTGGCGGTGGTACTGTGAAAATAAAATTACCAGTACCGTAAGTGAAGCTGTAGTGTATAAATTATCTACTACTGTATATAAAAGCAAATGTCTGTCCTTCTGTCTTTCTATACAATTCCACAGTTTACAAGTGAGGATCGTGAAATTTGGCATACGAGCGTATTAAAACACAGCGGATGCAACTAATACAATTTGAAATCCCTAGCACCCCTAGGGGGGAGACAGCAGCACAGAATATTTCAGCAGACAGTATAACTCCCCACTGCCTGGACCTATTTACAACACACTCGGTACACATACAGTATGACTTACAGGCTGGGAACAAACACTGTGGGGATAAGACACCCCTAGCACCCCTAGGGGTGGGCCAGCAGCACAGACTATATCAGGACATGCATGATACAGTATGTCAGTGATAACAGGACAGCATGTGACACGGACAGTGACATGATGTGAGGAGGGGAATGCAGGTAGAACAAACCCACACATTGAGAGTTATATACTGGAAGTACAGTAGCATGGCCCCCTGCAGCACAGAGTATATCAGTAGATAGATAATGTGCTGCGCTATATAAGAAACTATAAAAAAAAAGATAATTTCACAGGAGCACGACATGATGTGAGGAGGAGAATGGAGGCAGAAGGAAGTCACAGACTGAGAGTTATATAGTGGGAGGAGCAAGGTCCCCAGCAGCACAGAGTATATCAGGAGATGAGTGATGTGTCAGTGATGACAGGGCTGCATGTGACAGTGGCAGTGACATGATGTGAGTAGGGGAATGGAGGCAGAAAGAAGCCACAGACTGAGAGTTGTATAGTGGGAAGAGCGGGGGGACCAAAAAGGGGTCGGCCACTACACAATCTCCATCAGAGAAGCAAGATACAGTATGCCTAAAGTATACAGTATACTAGATCGCCAACAAACGTAAATTAACAAACAACTATCACTGTAATTTACCATCCTCATCTCGTAGCGAAGCACGGGTATTCAGATATCTACAATGTTATTTATACTGTGTGTTTAATATTTACATTTATTTTTGTAAACAGACATTCTTAACATCACGGGCCGCCGGATCTCACAGGAAGTGTCCCACTCTCCCTCCCATCCGGATTGCAGTGAGTTATCTGTGCTGGTCAGGACAGGGGGGTGGGACTGTATAAATCACTATGTACACTACTTTATTTGACAATACTTACCAGCTTGGCGGCGCCTGTCCCGCCTTCTGTGCCGTCGTGCTCCGAGCCCTGTAAAAATATATATACAGTATAATGGTAGCATACTGTACAGCCAATGAAATTCAACATTGACAGCATCTTTATGACATCACAATCAATGGAATTGTTCATTCTAGTACCCTGCACCTAATCACTCAGGAGGGCATAGTGTACTGTACTGTCTTCAAAACATTTCTAAATGTGACATACAGTACACTTCCAGTATTGCTACAGTACAGTAGGTCCAGGCTATTAGACAGAACACTACCTTTATAGACTTTGTGACACACATATGCATTGCCCTTATAAACATTATGACACACATCAACATGCGGCCCTCCCACCCTTAACCATCTCATTACTGTTCATTACAGTATAAATTGATTTCATAACAGATGATACAGCACTCACCTGAATTCATCTTATTCACGTCACATCACAGTAGTGCAGTTTATTCACGTCACGTCACAGTACTGTCCTTGATTCATGTTGTGTCACATAGTAGAGCACCCTATTCACGTTACTGTACTGTACTGTACGTCGCAGTAGTGCAGTAGTATATCCACATTACGTCACAAAATAGAGATCTGCCACAGTCATGAACCTTATAACACATTATTCAAGAGTAATGCACGTGATAACTAGAGATGAGCGCCTGAAATTTTTCGGGTTTTGTGTTTTGGTTTTGGGTTCGGTTCCGCGGCCGTGTTTTGGGTTCGAACGCGTTTTGGCAAAACCTCACCGAATTTTTTTTGTCGGATTCGGGTGTGTTTTGGATTCGGGTGTTTTTTTCCAAAAACACTAAAAAACAGCTTAAATCATAGAATTTGGGGGTCATTTTGATCCCAAAGTATTATTAACCTCAAAAACCATAATTTACACTCATTTTCAGTCTATTCTGAATACCTCACACCTCACAATATTATTTTTAGTCCTAAAATTTGCACCGAGGTCGCTGTGTGAGTAAGATAAGCGACCCTAGTGGCCGACACAAACACCGGGCCCATCTAGGAGTGGCACTGCAGTGTCACGCAGGATGTCCCTTCCAAAAAACCCTCCCCAAACAGCACATGACGCAAAGAAAAAAAGAGGCGCAATGAGGTAGCTGTGTGAGTAAGATTAGCGACCCTAGTGGCCGACACAAACACCGGGCCCATCTAGGAGTGGCACTGCAGTGTCACGCAGGATGGCCCTTCCAAAAAACCCTCCCCAAACAGCACATGACGCAAAGAAAAAAAGAGGCGCAATGAGGTAGCTGTGTGAGTAAGATTAGCGACCCTAGTGGCCGACACAAACACCGGGCCCATCTAGGAGTGGCACTGCAGTGTCACGCAGGATGGCCCTTCCAAAAAACCCTCCCCAAACAGCACATGACGCAAAGAAAAAAAGAGGCGCAATGAGGTAGCTGACTGTGTGAGTAAGATTAGCGACCCTAGTGGCCGACACAAACACCGGGCCCATCTAGGAGTGGCACTGCAGTGTCACGCAGGATGTCCCTTCCAAAAAACCCTCCCCAAACAGCACATGACGCAAAGAAAAAAAGAGGCGCAATGAGGTAGCTGACTGTGTGAGTAAGATTAGCGACCCTAGTGGCCGACACAAACACCGGGCCCATCTAGGAGTGGCACTGCAGTGTCACGCAGGATGTCCCTTCCAAAAAACCCTCCCCAATCAGCACATGATGCAAAGAAAAAGAAAAGAAAAAAGAGGTGCAAGATGGAATTGTCCTTGGGCCCTCCCACCCACCCTTATGTTGTATAAACAAAACAGGACATGCACACTTTAACCAACCCATCATTTCAGTGACAGGGTCTGCCACACGACTGTGACTGATATGACGGGTTGGTTTGGACCCCCCCCAAAAAAGAAGCAATTAATCTCTCCTTGCACAAACTGGCTCTACAGAGGCAAGATGTCCACCTCATCTTCACCCTCCGATATATCACCGTGTACATCCCCCTCCTCACAGATTATCAATTCGTCCCCACTGGAATCCACCATCTCAGCTCCCTGTGTACTTTGTGGAGGCAATTGCTGCTGGTCAATGTCTCCGCGGAGGAATTGATTATAATTCATTTTAATGAACATCATCTTCTCCACATTTTCTGGATGTAACCTCGTACGCCGATTGCTGACAAGGTGAGCGGCGGCACTAAACACTCTTTCGGAGTACACACTTGTGGGAGGGCAACTTAGGTAGAATAAAGCCAGTTTGTGCAAGGGCCTCCAAATTGCCTCTTTTTCCTGCCAGTATAAGTACGGACTGTGTGACGTGCCTACTTGGATGCGGTCACTCATATAATCCTCCACCATTCTATCAATGTTGAGAGAATCATATGCAGTGACAGTAGACGACATGTCCGTAATCGTTGTCAGGTCCTTCAGTCCGGACCAGATGTCAGCATCAGCAGTCGCTCCAGACTGCCCTGCATCACCGCCAGCGGGTGGGCTCGGAATTCTGAGCCTTTTCCTCGCACCCCCAGTTGCGGGAGAATGTGAAGGAGGAGATGTTGACAGGTCGCGTTCCGCTTGACTTGACAATTTTGTCACCAGCAGGTCTTTCAACCCCAGCAGACCTGTGTCTGCCGGAAAGAGAGATCCAAGGTAGGCTTTAAATCTAGGATCGAGCACGGTGGCCAAAATGTAGTGCTCTGATTTCAACAGATTGACCACCCGTGAATCCTTGTTAAGCGAATTAAGGGCTGCATCCACAAGTCCCACATGCCTAGCGGAATCGCTCCCTTTTAGCTCCTTCTTCAATGCCTCCAGCTTCTTCTGCAAAAGCCTGATGAGGGGAATGACCTGACTCAGGCTGGCAGTGTCTGAACTGACTTCACGTGTGGCAAGTTCAAAGGGCATCAGAACCTTGCACAACGTTGAAATCATTCTCCACTGCACTTGAGACAGGTGCATTCCACCTACTATATCGTGCTCAATTGTATAGGCTTGAATGGCCTTTTGCTGCTCCTCCAACCTCTGAAGCATATAGAGGGTTGAATTCCACCTCGTTACCACTTCTTGCTTCAGATGATGGCAGGGCAGGTTCAGTAGTTTTTGGTGGTGCTCCAGTCTTCTGTACGTGGTGCCTGTACGCCGAAAGTGTCCCGCAATTTTTATGGCCACCGACAGCATCTCTTGCACGCCCCTGTCGTTTTTTAAAAAATTCTGCACCACCAAATTCAAGGTATGTGCAAAACATGGGACGTGCTGGAATTTGCCCATATTTAATGCACACACAATATTGCTGGCGTTGTCCGATGCCACAAATCCACAGGAGAGTCCAATTGGGGTAAGCCATTCCGCGATGATCTTCCTCAGTTGCCGTAAGAGGTTTTCAGCTGTGTGCGTATTCTGGAAAGCGGTGATACAAAGCGTAGCCTGCCTAGGAAAGAGTTGGCGTTTGCGAGATGCTGCTACTGGTGCCGCCGCTGCTGTTCTTGCGGCGGGAGTCCATACATCTACCCAGTGGGCTGTCACAGTCCTATAGTCCTGACCCTGCCCTGCTCCACTTGTCCACATGTCCGTGGTTAAGTGGACATTGGGTACAACTGCATTTTTTAGGACACTGGTGAGTCTTTTTCTGACGTCCGTGTACATTCTCGGTATCGCCTGCCTAGAGAAGTGGAACCTAGATGGTATTTGGTAACGGGGGCACACTGCCTCAATAAATTGTCTAGTTCCCTGTGAACTAACGGCGGATACCGGACGCACGTCTAACACCAACATAGTTGTCAAGGACTCAGTTATCCGCTTTGCAGTAGGATGACTGCTGTGATATTTCATCTTCCTCGCAAAGGACTGTTGAACAGTCAATTGCTTACTGGAAGTACTACAAGTGGGCTTACGACTTCCCCTCTGGGATGACCATCGACTCCCAGCGGCAACAACAGCAGCGCCAGCAGCAGTAGGCGTTACACGCAAGGATGCATCGGAGGAATCCCAGGCAGGAGAGGACTCGTCAGAATTGCCAGTGACATGGCCTGCAGGACTATTGGCATTCCTGGGGAAGGAGGAAATTGACACTGAGGGAGTTGGTGGGGTGGTTTGCGTGAGCTTGGTTACAAGAGGAAGGGATTTACTGGTCAGTGGACTGCTTCCGCTGTCACCCAAAGTTTTTGAACTTGTCACTGACTTATTATGAATGCGCTGCAGGTGACGTATAAGGGAGGATGTTCCGAGGTGGTTAACGTCCTTACCCCTACTTATTACAGCTTGACAAAGGGAACACACGGCTTGACACCTGTTGTCCGCATTTCTGGTGAAATACCTCCACACCGAAGAGCTGATTTTTTTGGTATTTTCACCTGGCATGTCAACGGCCATATTCCTCCCACGGACAACAGGTGTCTCCCCGGGTGCCTGACTTAAACAAACCACCTCACCATCAGAATCCTCCTGGTCAATTTCCTCCCCAGCGCCAGCAACACCCATATCCTCCTCATCCTGGTGTACTTCAACACTGATATCTTCAATCTGACTATCAGGAACTGGACTGCGGGTGCTCCTTCCAGCACTTGCAGGGGGCGTGCAAATGGTGGAAGGCGCATGCTCTTCACGTCCAGTGTTGGGAAGGTCAGGCATCGCAACCGACACAATTGGACTCTCCTTGTGGATTTGGGATTTCAAAGAACGCACAGTTCTTTGCGGTGCTTTTGCCAGCTTGAGTCTTTTCAGTTTTCTAGCGAGAGGCTGAGTGCTTCCATCTAGAGATGAGCGGGTTCGGTTTCTCTGAAACCGAACCCGCACGAACTTCATGTTTTTTTCACGGGTCCGAGCAGACTCGGATCCTCCCGCCTTGCTCGGTTAACCCGAGCGCGCCCGAACGTCATCATGACGCTGTCGGATTCTCGCGAGACTCGGATTCTATATAAGGAGCCGCGCGTCGCCGCCATTTTCACACGTGCATTGAGATTGATAGGGAGAGGACGTGGTTGGCGTCCTCTCCATTAGAAATTAGATTAGAAGAGAGAGAGAGATTGTGCAGAGTCAGACAGAGTTTACCACAGTGACCAGTGCAGTTGTTGTTAGTTAACTTTTATTTATTTTAATATAATATATCCGTTCTCTGCTATATCCGTTCTCTGCCTGAAAAAAAACGATACACAGCAGCAGCCAGTCACACAGTGTGACTCAGTCTGTGTGCACTCAGCTCAGCCCAGTGTGCTGCACATCAATGTATAAAAGGCAAAGCTTATAATAATTGTGGGGGAGACTGGGGAGCACTGCAGGTTGTTATAGCAGGAGCCCCCAGGAGTACATAATATTATATTAATTTAAAATTAAACAGTGCACACTTTTGCTGCAGGAGTGCCACTGCCAGTGTGACTAGTGGTGACCAGTGCCTGACCACCAGTATAGTAGTATATTGTTGTATGTATTGTATACTATCTCTTTATCAACCAGTCTATATTAGCAGCAGACACAGTACAGTGCGGTAGTTCACGGCTGTGGCTACCTCTGTGTCGGCAGTCGGAACTCGGCAGGCAGTCCGTCCATCCATAATTGTATTACAATATATACCACCTAACCGTGGTATTTTTTTTTCTTTCTTTATACCGTCGTCATAGTGTCATACTAGTTGTTACGAGTATACTACTATCTCTTTATCAACCAGTGTACAGTGCGGTAGTTCACGGCTGTGGCTACCTCTGTGTCGGCAGTCGGCAGGCAGTCCGTCCATCCATAATTGTATTATTATTATAATATATACCACCTAACCGTGGTTTTTTTTTCATTCTTTATACCGTCATAGTGTCATACTAGTTGTTACGAGTATACTACTATCTCTTTATCAACCAGTGTACAGTGCGGTAGTTCACGGCTGTGGCTACCTCTGTGTCGGCAGTCGGCAGGCAGTCCGTCCATCCATAATTGTATTATTATTATAATATATACCACCTAACCGTGGTTTTTTTTTTCATTCTTTATACCGTCGTCATAGTGTCATACTAGTTGTTACGAGTATACTACTATCTCTTTATCAACCAGTGTACAGTGCGGTAGTTCACGGCTGTGGCTACCTCTGTGTCGGCAGTCGGCAGGCAGTCCGTCCATCCATAATTGTATTATTATTATAATATATACCACCTAACCGTGGTTTTTTTTTCATTCTTTATACCGTCGTCATAGTGTCATACTAGTTGTTACGAGTATACTACTATCTCTTTATCAACCAGTGTACAGTGCGGTAGTTCACGGCTGTGGCTACCTCTGTGTCGGCAGTCGGCAGGCAGTCCGTCCATCCATAATTGTATTATTATTATAATATATACCACCTAACCGTGGTTTTTTTTTCATTCTTTATACCGTCGTCATAGTGTCATACTAGTTGTTACGAGTATACTACTATCTCTTTATCAACCAGTGTACAGTGCGGTAGTTCACGGCTGTGGCTACCTCTGTGTCGGCAGTCGGCAGGCAGTCCGTCCATCCATAATTGTATTATTATTATAATATATACCACCTAACTGTGGTATTTTTTTTTCTTTCTTTATACCGTCGTCATAGTGTCATACTAGTTGTTACGAGTATACTACTATCTCTTTATCAACCAGTGTACAGTGCGGTAGTTCACGGCTGTGGCTACCTCTGTGTCGGCAGTCGGCAGGCAGTCCGTCCATCCATAATTGTATTATTATTATAATATATACCACCTAACCGTGGTTTTTTTTTCATTCTTTATACCGTCGTCATAGTGTCATACTAGTTGTTACGAGTATACTACTATCTCTTTATCAACCAGTGTACAGTGCGGTAGTTCACGGCTGTGGCTACCTCTGTGTCGGCAGTCGGCAGGCAGTCCGTCCATCCATAATTGTATTATTATTATAATATATACCACCTAACCGTGGTTTTTTTTTCATTCTTTATACCGTCGTCATAGTGTCATACTAGTTGTTACGAGTATACTACTATCTCTTTATCAACCAGTGTACAGTGCGGTAGTTCACGGCTGTGGCTACCTCTGTGTCGGCAGTCGGCAGGCAGTCCGTCCATCCATAATTGTATTATTATTATAATATATACCACCTAACTGTGGTATTTTTTTTTCTTTCTTTATACCGTCGTCATAGTGTCATACTAGTTGTTACGAGTATACTACTATCTCTTTATCAACCAGTGTACAGTGCGGTAGTTCACGGCTGTGGCTACCTCTGTGTCGGCAGTCGGCAGGCAGTCCGTCCATCCATAATTGTATTATTATTATAATATATACCACCTAACCGTGGTTTTTTTTTCATTCTTTATACCGTCGTCATAGTGTCATACTAGTTGTTACGAGTATACTACTATCTCTTTATCAACCAGTGTACAGTGCGGTAGTTCACGGCTGTGGCTACCTCTGTGTCGGCAGTCGGCAGGCCGTCCGTCCATCCATAATTGTATTATTATTATAATATATACCACCTAACTGTGGTATTTTTTTTTCTTTCTTTATACCGTCGTCATAGTGTCATACTAGTTGTTACGAGTATACTACTATCTCTTTATCAACCAGTGTACAGTGCGGTAGTTCACGGCTGTGGCTACCTCTGTGTCGGCAGTCGGCAGGCAGTCCGTCCATCCATAATTGTATTATTATTATAATATATACCACCTAACCGTGGTTTTTTTTTCATTCTTTATACCGTCGTCATAGTGTCATACTAGTTGTTACGAGTATACTACTATCTCTTTATCAACCAGTGTACAGTGCGGTAGTTCACGGCTGTGGCTACCTCTGTGTCGGCAGTCGGCAGGCAGTCCGTCCATCCATAATTGTATTATTATTATAATATATACCACCTAACTGTGGTATTTTTTTTTCTTTCTTTATACTGTCGTCATAGTGTCATACTAGTTGTTACGAGTATACTACTATCTCTTTATCAACCAGTGTACAGTGCGGTAGTTCACGGCTGTGGCTACCTCTGTGTCGGCAGTCGGCAGGCAGTCCGTCCATCCATAATTGTATTATTATTATAATATATACCACCTAACCGTGGTTTTTTTATACCACCTAACCGTGGCAGTCCGTCCATAATTGTATACTAGTATCCAATCCATCCATCTCCATTGTTTACCTGAGGTGCCTTTTAGTTCTGCCTATAAAATATGGAGAACAAAAAAGTTGAGGTTCCAAAATTAGGGAAAGATCAAGATCCACTTCCACCTCGTGCTGAAGCTGCTGCCACTAGTCATGGCCGAGACGATGAAATGCCAGCAACGTCGTCTGCCAAGGCCGATGCCCAATGTCATAGTACAGAGCATGTCAAATCCAAAACACCAAATATCAGAAAAAAAAGGACTCCAAAACCTAAACTAAAATTGTCGGAGGAGAAGCGTAAACTTGCCAATATGCCATTTACCACACGGAGTGGCAAGGAACGGCTGAGGCCCTGGCCTATGTTCATGGCTAGTGGTTCAGCTTCACATGAGGATGGAAGCACTCAGCCTCTCGCTAGAAAAATGAAACGACTCAAGCTGGCAAAAGCACAGCAAAGAACTGTGCGTTCTTCGAAATCCCAAATCCACAAGGAGAGTCCAATTGTGTCGGTTGCGATGCCTGACCTTCCCAACACTGGATGTGAAGAGCATGCGCCTTCCACCATTTGCACGCCCCCTGCAAGTGCTGGAAGGAGCACCCGCAGTCCAGTTCCTGATAGTGAGATTGAAGATGTCAGTGTTGAAGTCCACCAGGATGAGGAGGATATGGGTGTTGCTGGCGCTGGGGAGGAAATTGACAAGGAGGATTCTGATGGTGAGGTGGTTTGTTTAAGTCAGTTACCCGGGGAGACACCTGTTGTCCGTGGGACGAATATGGCCGTTGACATGCCAGGTGAAAATACCAAAAAAATCAGCTCTTCGGTGTGGAGGTATTTCACCAGAAATGCGGACAACAGGTGTCAAGCCGTGTGTTCCCTTTGTCAAGCTGTAATAAGTAGGGGTAAGGACGTTAACCACCTCGGAACATCCTCCCTTATACGTCACCTGCAGCGCATTCATAATAAGTCAGTGACAAGTTCAAAAACTTTGGGTGACAGCGGAAGCACTCCACTGACCAGTAAATCCCTTCCTCTTGTAACCAAGCTCACGCAAACCACCCCACCAACTCCCTCAGTGTCAATTTCCTCCTTCCCCAGGAATGCCAATAGTCCTGCAGGCCATGTCACTGGCAATTCTGACGATTCCTCTCCTGCCTGGGATTCCTCCGATGCATCCTTGCGTGTAACGCCTACTGCTGCTGGCGCTGCTGTTGTTGCTGCTGGGAGTCGATGGTCATCCCAGAGAGGAAGTCGTAAGACCACTTTTACTACTTCCACCAAGCAATTGACTGTCCAACAGTCATTTGCGAGGAAGATTAAATATCACAGCAGTCATCCTACTGCAAAGCGGATAACTGAGGCCTTGACATCCTGGGTGGTGAGAAACGTGGTTCCGGTATCCATCATTACTGCAGAGCCAACTAAAGACTTGTTGGAGGTACTGTGTCCCCGGTACCAAATACCATCTAGGTTCCATTTCTCTAGGGTTGCGATACCGAAAATGTACACAGACCTCAGAAAAAGAGTCACCAGTGTCCTAAAAAATGCAGCTGTACCCAATGTCCACTTAACCACGGACATGTGGACAAGTGGAGCAGGGCAGGGTCAGGACTATATGACTGTGACAGCCCACTGGGTAGATGTATGGACTCCCGCCGCAAGAACAGCAGCGGCGGCACCAGTAGCAGCATCTCGCAAACGCCAACTCGTTCCTAGGCAGGCTACGCTTTGTATCACCGGTTTCCAGAATACGCACACAGCTGAAAACCTCTTACGGCAACTGAGGAAGATCATCGCGGAATGGCTTACCCCAATTGGACTCTCCTGTGGATTTGTGGCATCGGACAACGCCAGCAATATTGTGCGTGCATTACATCTGGGCAAATTCCAGCACGTCCCATGTTTTGCACATACCTTGAATTTGGTGGTGCAGAATTTTTTAAAAAACGACAGGGGCGTGCAAGAGATGCTGTCGGTGGCCAGAAAAATTGCGGGACACTTTCGGCGTACAGGCAGCACGTACAGAAGACTGGAGCACCACCAAAAACGCCTGAACCTGCCCTGCCATCATCTGAAGCAGGAGGTAGTAACGAGGTGGAATTCAACCCTCTATATGCTTCAGAGGTTGGAGGAGCAGCAAAAGGCCATTCAAGCCTATACAACTGACCACGATATAGGAGGTGGAATGCACCTGTCTCAAGCGCAGTGGAGAATGATTTCAACGTTGTGCAAGGTTCTGCAACCTTTTGAACTTGCCACACGTGAAGTCAGTTCAGACACTGCCAGCCTGAGTCAGGTCATTCCCCTCATCAGGCTTTTGCAGAAGAAGCTGGAGACATTGAAGGAGGAGCTAAGACAGAGCGATTCCGCTAGGCATGTGGGACTTGTGGATGGAGCCCTTAATTCGCTTAACAAGGATTCACGGGTGGTCAATCTGTTGAAATCAGAGCACTACATTTTGGCCACCGTGCTCGATCCTAGATTTAAAACCTACCTTGGATCTCTCTTTCCGGCGCACACAAGTCTGCTGGGTTTCAAAGACCTGCTGGTGAGATAATTGTCAAGTCAAGCGGAACGCGACCTGTCAACATCTCCTCCTTCACATTCTCCCGCAACTGGGGGTGCGAGGAAAAGGCTCAGAATTCCGAGCCCACCCGCTGGCGGTGATGCAGGGCAGTCTGGAGCGACTGCTGATGCTGACATCTGGTCCGGACTGAAGGACCTGACAACCATTACGGACATGTCGTCTACTGTCACTGCATATGATTCTATCACCATTGATAGAATGGTGGAGGATTATATGAGTGACCGCATCCAAGTAGGCACGTCACACAGTCCGTACTTATACTGGCAGGAAAAAGAGGCAATTTGGAGGCCCTTGCACAAACTGGCTTTATTCTACCTAAGTTGCCCTCCCACAAGTGTGTACTCCGAAAGAGTGTTTAGTGCCGCCGCTCACCTTGTCAGCAATCGGCGTACGAGGTTACATCCAGAAAATGTGGAGAAGATGATGTTCATTAAAATGAATTATAATCAATTCCTCCGCGGAGACATTGACCAGCAGCAATTGCCTCCACAAAGTACACAGGGAGCTGACATGGTGGATTCCAGTGGGGACGAATTGATAATCTGTGAGGAGGGGGATGTACACGGTGATATATCGGAGGATGATGATGAGGTGGACATCTTGCCTCTGTAGAGCCAGTTTGTGCAAGGAGAGATTAATTGCTTCTTTTTTGGTGGGGGTCCAAACCAACCCGTCATTTCAGTCACAGTCGTGTGGCAGACCCTGTCACTGAAATGATGGGTTGGTTAAAGTGTGCATGTCCTGTTTTGTTTATACAACATAAGGGTGGGTGGGAAGGGCCCAAGGACAATTCCATCTTGCACCTCTTTTTTCTTTTATTTTTCTTTGCGTCATGTGCTGTTTGGGGAGGGTTTTTTGGAAGGGACATCCTGCGTGACACTGCAGTGCCACTCCTAGATGGGCCCGGTGTTTGTGTCGGCCACTAGGGTCGCTTATCTTTCTCACACAGCTACCTCATTGCGCCTCTTTTTTTCTTTGCGTCATGTGCTGTTTGGGGAGGGTTTTTTGGAAGGGACATCCTGCGTGACACTGCAGTGCCACTCCTAGATGGGCCCGGTGTTTGTGTCGGCCACTAGGGTCGCTTATCTTTCTCACACAGTCAGCTACCTCATTGCGCCTCTTTTTTTCTTTGCGTCATGTGCTGTTTGGGGAGGGTTTTTTGGAAGGGACATCCTGCGTGACACTGCAGTGCCACTCCTAGATGGGCCCGGTGTTTGTGTCGGCCACTAGGGTCGCTAATCTTACTCACACAGCTACCTCATTGCGCCTCTTTTTTTCTTTGCGTCATGTGCTGTTTGGGGAGGGTTTTTTGGAAGGGACATCCTGCGTGACACTGCAGTGCCACTCCTAGATGGGCCCGGTGTTTGTGTCGGCCACTAGGGTCGCTTATCTTTCTCACACAGTCAGCTACCTCATTGCGCCTCTTTTTTTCTTTGCGTCATGTGCTGTTTGGGGAGGGTTTTTTGGAAGGGACATCCTGCGTGACACTGCAGTGCCACTCCTAGATGGGCCCGGTGTTTGTGTCGGCCACTAGGGTCGCTTATCTTTCTCACACAGTCAGCTACCTCATTGCGCCTCTTTTTTTCTTTGCGTCATGTGCTGTTTGGGGAGGGTTTTTTGGAAGGGACATCCTGCGTGACACTGCAGTGCCACTCCTAGATGGGCCCGGTGTTTGTGTCGGCCACTAGGGTCGCTAATCTTACTCACACAGCTACCTCATTGCGCCTCTTTTTTTCTTTGCGTCATGTACTGTTTGGGGAGGGTTTTTTGGAAGGGACATCCTGCGTGACACTGCAGTGCCACTCCTAGATGGGCCCGGTGTTTGTGTCGGCCACTAGGGTCGCTTATCTTACTCACACAGCGACCTCGGTGCAAATTTTAGGACTAAAAATAATATTGTGAGGTGTGATGTGTTCAGAATAGGCTGAAAATGAGTGTAAATTATGTTTTTTGAGGTTAATAATACTTTGGGATCAAAATGACCCCCAAATTCTATGATTTAAGCTGTTTTTTAGGGTTTTTTGAAAAAAACACCCGAATCCAAAACACACCCGAATCCGACAAAAAAAATTCGGTGAGGTTTTGCCAAAACGCGGTCGAACCCAAAACACGGCCGCGGAACCGAACCCAAAACCAAAACACAAAACCCGAAAAATTTCCGGCGCTCATCTCTACTTCCATCCTCATGTGAAGCTGAACCACTAGCCATGAACATAGGCCAGGGCCTCAGCCGTTCCTTGCCACTCCGTGTGGTAAATGGCATATTGGCAAGTTTACGCTTCTCCTCCGACAATTTTATTTTAGGTTTTGGAGTCCTTTTTTTACTGATATTTGGTGTTTTGGTTTTGACATGCTCTGTACTATGCCATTGGGCATCGGCCTTGGCAGACGACGTTGCTGGCATTTCATCGTCTCGGCCATGACTAGTGGCAGCAGCTTCAGCACGAGGTGGAAGTGGATCTTGATCTTTCCCTAATTTTGGAACCTCAACATTTTTGTTCTCCATATTTTAATAGGCACAACTAAAAGGCACCTCAGGTAAACAATGGAGATGGATGGATTGGATACTAGTATACAATTATGGACGGGCTGCCGAGTGCCGACACAGAGGTAGCCACAGCCGTGAACTACCGCACTGTACTGTGTCTGCTGCTAATATATAGACTGGTTGATAAAGAGATAGTATACTCGTAACTAGTATGTATGTATAAAGAAAGAAAAAAAACCACGGTTAGGTGGTATATACAATTATGGACGGGCTGCCGAGTGCCGACACAGAGGTAGCCACAGCCGTGAACTACCGCACTGTACTGTGTCTGCTGCTAATATATAGACTGGTTGATAAAGAGATAGTATACTCGTAACTAGTATGTATGTATAAAGAAAGAAAAAAAAACCACGGTTAGGTGGTATATACAATTATGGACGGGCTGCCGAGTGCCGACACAGAGGTAGCCACAGCCGTGAACTACTGTACTGTGTCTGCTGCTAATATATAGACTGGTTGATAAAGAGATAGTATACTCGTAACTAGTATGTATGTATAAAGAAAGAAAAAAAAACCACGGTTAGGTGGTATATACAATTATGGACAGGCTGCCGAGTGCCGACACAGAGGTAGCCACAGCCGTGAACTACCGCACTGTACTGTGTCTGCTGCTAATATATAGACTGGTTGATAAAGAGATAGTATACTCGTAACTAGTATGTATGTATAAAGAAAGAAAAAAAAACCACGGTTAGGTGGTATATACAATTATGGACGGGCTGCCGAGTGCCGACACAGAGGTAGCCACAGCCGTGAACTACCGCACTGTACTGTGTCTGCTGCTAATATATAGACTGGTTGATAAAGAGATAGTATACTCGTAACTAGTATGTATGTATAAAGAAAGAAAAAAAAACCACGGTTAGGTGGTATATACAATTATGGACGGGCTGCCGAGTGCCGACACAGAGGTAGCCACAGCCGTGAACTACCGCACTGTACTGTGTCTGCTGCTAATATATAGACTGGTTGATAAAGAGATAGTATACTCGTAACTAGTATGTATGTATAAAGAAAGAAAAAAAAACCACGGTTAGGTGGTATATACAATTATGGACGGGCTGCCGAGTGCCGACACAGAGGTAGCCACAGCCGTGAACTACCGCACTGTACTGTGTCTGCTGCTAATATATAGACTGGTTGATAAAGAGATAGTATACTCGTAACTAGTATGTATGTATAAAGAAAGAAAAAAAAACCACGGTTAGGTGGTATATACAATTATGGACGGGCTGCCGAGTGCCGACACAGAGGTAGCCACAGCCGTGAACTACCGCACTGTACTGTGTCTGCTGCTAATATATAGACTGGTTGATAAAGAGATAGTATACTCGTAACTAGTATGTATGTATAAAGAAAGAAAAAAAACCACGGTTAGGTGGTATATACAATTATGGACGGGCTGCCGAGTGCCGACACAGAGGTAGCCACAGCCGTGAACTACTGCACTGTACTGTGTCTGCTGCTAATATATAGACTGGTTGATAAAGAGATAGTATACTCGTAACTAGTATGCATGTATAAAGAAAGAAAAAAAAACCACGGTTAGGTGGTATATACAATTATGGACGGGCTGCCGAGTGCCGACACAGAGGTAGCCACAGCCGTGAACTACCGCACTGTACTGTGTCTGCTGCTAATATATAGACTGGTTGATAAAGAGATAGTATACTCGTAACTAGTATGTATGTATAAAGAAAGAAAAAAAAACCACGGTTAGGTCACTGGTATATACAATTATGGACGGGCTGCCGAGTGCCGACACAGAGGTAGCCACAGCCGTGCACTACCGCACTGTACTGTGTCTGCTGCTAATATAGACTGGTTGATAAAGAGATAGTATACTACTAATATTATATACTGGTGGTCAGGTCACTGGTCACTAGTCACACTGGCAGTGGCACTCCTGCAGCAAAAGTGTGCACTGTTTAATTTTAATATAATATTATGTACTCCTGGCTCCTGCTATAACCTATAACTGGCACTGCAGTAGTGCTCCCCAGTCTCCCCCACAATTATAAGCTGTGTGAGCTGAGCAGTCAGACAGATATATAATATATATAGATGATGCAGCACACTGGCCTGAGCCTGAGCAGTGCACACAGATATGGTATGTGACTGACTGAGTCACTGTGTGTATCGCTTTTTTCAGGCAGAGAACGGATATATTAAATAAACTGCACTGTGTGTCTGGTGGTCACTCACTATATAATATATTATGTACTCCTGGCTCCTGCTATAACCTATAACTGGCACTGCAGTAGTGCTCCCCAGTCTCCCCCACAATTATAAGCTGTGTGAGCTGAGCAGTCAGACAGATATATATAATATTATATATAGATAATAGATGATGCAGCACACTGGCCTGAGCCTGATCAGTGCACACAGATATGGTATGTGACTGAGTCACTGTGTGCTGTGTATCGCTTTTTTCAGGCAGAGAACGGATTATAAATAAAAGTGGTGGTCACTGGTCACTATCAGCAAAACTCTGCACTGTACACTACTGAGTACTCCTAATGCTCCCCAAAATTAGTAAATCAAGTGTCTCTCTAATCTATTCTAATTCTAAACGGAGAGGACGCCAGCCACGTCCTCTCCCTATCAATCTCAATGCACGTGTGAAAATGGCGGCGACGCGCGGCTCCTTATATAGAATCCGAGTCTCGCGATAGAATCCGAGCCTCGCGAGAATCCGACAGCGTCATGATGACGTTCGGGCGCGCTCTGGTTAACCGAGCAAGGCGGGAAGATCCGAGTCGCTCGGACCCGTGAAAAAAAACATGAAGTTCTGGCGGGTTCGGATTCAGAGAAACCGAACCCGCTCATCTCTAGTGATAACACATTAGGCCACTGTAACGTCCCTTAGAATAATTTCTGCCACAGTAACGTCCCTTAGAACACTGTACTATCTGAAACACAAATCTCCCTTATGGATTGGCACTTTGGGAATAAAACCTGGGACTCTCAGCGTGGGAGGCAGGAGACTGCAATTACAGCAGCACGTTACACTGAATGATAATGTACGATACACTGCACAATACGCTGCAGGTACACTGCACGATACACTGCAATTACACCACACGATGCACTGCATTACACTGCATATGCACTGCACTATGTGATACAGTACACTGCACAATACACTGCGTGATACGACAAACTGCACGACACTCTGCACATTTCCCTGCAAAATGTGATACAATGCATGTACTGTACACTGCACAAAACGCTGCAATTACCACATGTGTATACAGTACACTGCACTATGCATTACACTGCAATTTCACTGCACAATACCATATACTGAATGTACACTGCATGACACGCTGCAATTACACAGCACAATACACTGTGATACACTGCATATACTGTACACTGCATGATACACTGCACAATCGTAGACCACGTGGATTCTAAAGAACTATATAAACAAGTAAAAAAAAAAAAAACAACAACCTGTAATTGTTTATCTAAAACTCATGTCGACCTTTTGCCATGTCAACTTAACGGCCATGTCAACCTACAGTATATCTGGGGTCAACCAATTTCAAAAGCGACACCATCTAGGTCGACACCAATTGGTTGATACCAGATATAGGTTGACATGGTGTGTCGACCTAGATAGTGTCGCTTTTGACATGGATAGTAAATGTAAAAAAAAATCGAAAAGTGTAAAAAACAAACAAATTGACCTTTTGACCCTGGTTAATGTTTGGGCCTTGTTTAACCATTTGTTTACCACAGGTACAGTGCTGTATAGACCGGATACCTGCTGCTACAGCAGACCATGTTATAATGTTCCTGTAACTACAGTAATTTAAAGTACAGCAATCTACAGTAATGTACTGTACTTACAATCCCTTATGGCCTGCAGGCGCTTTGGAGTCCTCTGGACCAGGTCACTCCACCTTCTTTGGAGTGACCTGACAGACCTCCTCCGGTTATATTTCTGGAGGATCTCCCTACTGGCCCTCCGGTACGCTCTTACCTTCTTCTCGTTGCTGGCGAGAGTTCTGTCCCACCAGCGAATGAGGAGACGGAGCTCTCCCAGGACATAAGGACGGTCCCTCACTGTAGTCATGACACGTCCTTAAGCGCAATGAGCATCTCAAACGTCGTTCATCTCAGACGTCGTGCGTCTCAGACATCGTGCGTCTCAGACGTCGTGCATCTCAGACGTCGTGCGTTCCAGCCATTCTACGTTGTTACTGTGTGTCAGTTTCCCTTGGTTTTGACCACGATATTTTCCACTGTCTCTCCCTACACCCTACCCCCATTGCCCTTCCCCCCTGGAAGCCTGCACAAGCCATGCAGTAGACAGGGAGGGAGTTCAGGTCATGTGCAATACACAAACGCCGAAGATCTGCACTACTGTGTTGCTCAGTTAGTTGCGTCGGAATACACTCATTTATACTCATTACCGCTGTGTATTTGCATTTAGCGTAAAGAATCGCTCCTGCAGATTTACTCTGATTTATGTGAAACCTGTGTGCACCCTTCCATTGACTGTCTTACACAGAAAAAAAAATATGTACAGTAAGTAAATGTCACGGAAACACATACAAAAAAAAAAGTTTGCATTTTAGGACTCGAACCCTGGACCCTCAGCATGGAAGGTGGGAGCCTTCATCGCTAGCCCACGACACCTCATGAGAGATTTACATGTTCATGTGTAAAAGCACTGCAAATAGCGACCCCTCCCCATTATGCCTTAGGGAACTTGGACGCTCAAGTACATGTATTTCAAAAGCACAGTGTTTATGCATTGTACATTCTTCCTTTTACACAATTAGTTGCGTCTCCATAAATAATCTTTCGTCTGCATACACAAGTGTTTTAACATGTTTGTTTGTGTCTGTATAAACTATTTACAGTACATTATATTGAGAACTCTCACCGTCTGACCATTGGTCACCATCTATTAACATTACAGTCATCACTGACCAATTGCCAGAGCTGTAGATAAGTTTGCCGCTATATGATCAAAAGTACTGGATTGGTGGAGCATTAGCCACCCAGTGGTGGAGATGTGTAATGCATGCTGAGTATCTAGTATCGCCTCAACGCACCTGCCCGTGATTAAACTCAGCAAGCTAAGCTATCGCCTTAGCATGACTAAACATCCGTCTAGGCGGAGAAACAGTCAAGATAACCGAGGTCACATCTGTAAAATACAATCCAGGGGCATATGTTCTACATCCTTCAGCTGTAACAGTAAATCTGTGGTATCCTTCAACTCATATTGTCGCTATCGCTGGTGCTAGATTGGCCTACATGCAGGCACAATCTAGCACTTTGCACATTTTACCCACTGGGCGAAATGAGCTCCTTCCCCCATCCGCCCCCTCGCTCAGCACACATCGCGCTGCGCTGAGCGGGGTAAGAGATGTGTGCTGAGCGGTCACTGATAGATCGCTTAAGAACGTGTATACTGGCCTTAAGGAGACAGAAACCTGCTGGAATATAGACACCTGGGCTGATATGATCAGTCTCCCGGGGAAGTGTAATAGGATTTTATGCACCATAGGAAGTGTATAAAGCAGTGGTTTAATAGGATGGTCTGTACTTAGTATTTTAGCAATTTCGCTGGATATGATCCCCTGGTTCACAGTGACCTGAAGCAATTGATCAAGGTCCTTCTTACACACTACACACTAGTCGGATCCATTGACAATAAGCGATAGATAGACTGCCAGGCACACATCTCTACATAAAATACAATCCAGGGGCATATGTTCTACATCCTTCAACTGTAACAGTAAATCTGTGGTATTCTTCAACTCATATTGTCCCTATCACCGGTGCTAGATTGGCCTACATGTAGGCACAATCTAGCACTTTGCACATTTTACCCGCTTGGCGAAATGAGCTCCTTCCCCCGTCCGCCCCCTCACTCAGCACACATTGCGGTGTGCTGAACGGGGGAAGAGATGTGTGCTGAGCGGTCACTGATAGATCGTTCAGCACAAATCTTAAGAATGTGTGTACTGGCCTTAAGTAGAAAGAAACCAGCTGAAATATAGACACCTGGGCTGAGATGATCAGTCTCCCAAGGAAGTGCAATAGGCTTTTATGCACCGTAGGAGGTGTATAAAGCAGTGGTTTAATTGGATGGTCTATACTTAGTATTTTAGCAATTTCGCTGGATATGATCCCCTGGTTCACAGTGACCTGAAGCAATTGATCAAGGTCCTTCTTACACACTACACACTAGTCGGATCCATTGACAATAAGTGATAGATAGACTGGCGAGTGTTTCATTTTGTATTATTGCCCTGACGAAAATGCTGCTGCATTGAAACGTTGGTTGAAAGTGGCTGTCTCTGTGTCTTTTCTTCCCGAGTGCCGACGATGACAGGTTCAATAACCAACCCAGGGTTGGTTATTGACTTTATAGCCAGTGCCGGATCTGCTGTGTACTACATATATATATATATATATAATATATATATATATATATATATATATATATATATATATATATATAGACGAATGGCGATAAAGCAATCAGCGGCACTCAGGGTCTTATTGTAGTAAACAAGTGTATTGAAAAATCACTGCATGAATCCCAACGTTTCAGGACAAACACGTCCCTTTGTCAAGGTGAATAGCTATTCACCTTGACAAAGGGACGTGTTTGTCCCGAAACGTTGGGATTCATGCAGTGATTTTTCAATACACTCGTTTACTACAATAAGACCCTGAGTGCCGCTGATTGCTTTATCGCCTTTCGTCTAACTTATTTGTCCCAGAGGGCACCGGGGCACATTGTCATCCAGCAGCGGGAGTGCCAGTCCACGCTAGAACTGTATATATATATATATAAAATCCTCCAAACGCGGCATGAACGGCACTCACAGGGTTGAATATGTGAAAAAAAGCTGGTATATTTATTGATGTGACGTTTCGGAGCTGCTGCTCCTTCTTCCAGACACCAGACAAAGTAAATACAAAGACAACACTTACCCCCTCTTAACTCACCCGAATCACCGCCGCTCACCTGCACCTGGGCGCACTTGCAGATCGGTTCCTGACGGTGACGTTTTTCCTAACCGTGGCTTCCGGTCTCTGCTATAGCAACAGCCGGCTTGCGTTCCAGCCCCGGTGGTCAACAAATTTAAAGCTCGTGGGTATGATCAGGGACTACTCCAGCAACAAAAGAGACAGGTACTAGGGATGTCGAGGGCCCAATTGCTTGAATCATCAAGTCGCAGAGATAAAAAGGTAAACCCGTGGGTCAGTACTTTCACAGTAGCAAGTCCAGTCATTAGAGAGGGGGTAAGTGTTGTCTTTGTATTTACTTTGTCTGGTGTCTGGAAGAAGGAGCAGCAGCTCCGAAACGTCACATCAATAAATATACCAGCTTTTTTTCACATATTCAACCCTGTGAGTGCCGTTCATGCCGCGTTTGGAGGATTATTGCCTTAAGGAATCGGGCACCGGGTGAAGCTGTTTATTTAGGACCTGAGTGCCGACCGACTTGGAGGAGTATACATAAATATATATACATATATATATTAGTGATGAGCGGGTTCGGTTTCTCGGAAACCGAACCCCCCCAAACTTCACCCTTTTTACACAGGTCCGAGCCATACTCGGATTCTCCCGTATGTCTCGGTTAACCCGAGCGCGCCCGAACGTCATCATCCCGCTGTCGGATTCTCACGAGATTCGGATTCTATATAAGCTGCCGCGCGTCGCCGCCATTTTCACTCGTGCATTGGAAATGTTAGGGAGAGGACGTGGCTGGCGTCCTCTCCGTTATTGTTTAACTTGATTGTGCTTTATTGCTTAATTGTGGGGAGGACTGGAGAGCAGCTGTATAATATAGGAGGAGTACAGTGCAGAGTTTTGCTGATCAGTGACCACCAGTTTTATCCATTCTCTGGCTGAAAAAAACGCTCCTTATCTGTGCTCAGTGTGCTGCATATATCTGTGCTCACACTGCTTAATTGTGGGGACTGGGGAGTAGCTGTATTATATAGCAGGAGTACAGTGCAGAGTTTTGCTGACATGGACCACCAGTATACTGACAATGTCAAATATTACCTTTAAACGTAAGCTATATACTTATTATGGACTAAGTATGCAATTGGCGCAGTGAGTACCGTAAGGGTATGCACTTAGCGTAGCAGACGCTAGGCCGTGGGCGCGACGCACTAGCGACACGTACGCTCACAGAATGTTACACAGAAAAACCTTATTAACAACACACAGTAAGGGTATGCTTATACTCTAAACCTTGGCAATGTAATACTACAATGATGTAACGCTTATTAACCTTGATAATGTGTAAGCTGTTTGAGCGATTGAGACGCTAGGAAAACCCTTTACAGTAACTAGTGAAAACACAAGACCTGGTTTGGATTTAAAAAAACACTCCGGCTCTAACACCTTCGTGGATGATGCTTTAGAGTAAAAAAGGGAAAACAATACAGCTTATACACTACAAAACTAACATCAAAATCTAAACAGAATAACAAGGAATAATATGAACAATAGCATACGATCACAAACACGAGCAAACAGAATGAGAATAGATGGCAAACACTAAGGATAACAAAATGGCTACAGAGAAACTTACACACGTGGGAATGATTCGCAAGCGCGTCCTGGATCCAGCCCTCAGCCTTTAATGTGAAAACCTTTTGGAGAGAGTCTTGTGTGTCAAAGCCTGTTGCAAGCTATATTTATTCACTAGCTCAAGACATAATACAATAGATACTGTGTGCTCTCTTTCCATTGGTTAGGGGGTGGGACATGTCCTGCACCGGGGATCATTGGTTAGTTCAAGAAGTGGGCGATGGCTAGGACTTGTTAGTATTCTAAATTCCTCTCTGTCTGGATTGTTGTGGTTTAGCTATTGTTTCGGATCTTCCAAACAAACTCTGCTCCTGGTCATTTGTTCACCCTTGTTTGTCCTTACTTTGTTGAGACAATGGCAACTCAGCACTCATTATTCTGGAGAGAAACCTGGCCCTATTCATAAACAAAGGTGTAGGCCCTCTTCATAGAATCTCAAAGCTTAGTGTAAATAAGGCCATTGTATCTCAGTCTGTGGGAAATTTATGTGTGAATTCCATTCTCATCATCTCCCCATTTGTAATATATTTTAAATACAATTTTTATATCTATTTTCTACTTCTGCGCATAGCTATGCGCAGGAATATGCGAATCTTTCCTAACTATCATAGGAATATTACCCTTAAAATACCCTACAGCTGGATACTAGACACCACCTTTTAACCTTTATCTGACCCTTCCTATCATGTAAAGAGGAATCTCTCTGTTCCAGGAACCATTTAAATTAAACATACTTGCTGACGTTGTCTAGGGGAATATTAACTATAAAACACACTATATGGGTTAAATATGCTATGATCGAGTCGCCCGCTTCACGCTCACAAACTCTATCGTAAATGCGCATACCACGCGCCAAAGCGCACGGCCGTAGAAGCTCCATTACGCAAAGTGCGAATATGCGTACGCACAGCAGAGCGTGTGCACGCGCAGTGGGCATGTGCATGGGGTTAGTACAAGGCATGTGAATCATGATATTTTTCGACTTTGACAATACGTTGTCTGCCTGTTACAATCCTGAGCACTCATGTTTTGTTATTGTTTAAATTACCTTTGCTTCAGTTTGTGGAACTTCAGGTCACAGCTAGCTCCTGCATAGTTGTCTCCCAGTGCCTTTGCTCCTGCACTCAGCAACTGACTTCACAGGTGTCTGGATTCTGTAATTACAGCTCGTTACCTGAAAACTACTATTCAGCTTGTCAGCCTGCTCAGTCTGCACTGCAGCTGCATGTTATATCAATTACTGGGGGCCTGTCTGGTGCTCACAACTGATTGGTCCAGCCTGTTCTTTTAAGCCTCTCAATCCCAAGAGGCTTTGCCAGTTATAGCTACTCCATGTGGTGTTCTGCTCTCTGGTTCATCTCTGGTCTCAGTTCATCTGTCCAGTGGGTATTGCCTTGTTCCAGTATTGAATTCCATCTTCAACATCTTGCTGACGACTTTAGTCTGCCGACTGCCGTTACCCTGTCTCCAAGTGTCTGCACCCCTGTCCGTCCGTGTGCCGCTACCTCCTGTGTCACCCCTGGAGTGCCTGCTGCTGTTCCATCTCCACGGCCCCAGCATACCATCTGGCCGTGTGCACCCTGCCACCTTCTCCAGTTCCTGTTTGTTCCTGTGTATCCCTGCGGTTGGTCATATACAACACCTCTACCATAACTCTAGTCCAGTTCAGGTATCAAGTGACCCAGACGGGGGGCTGCGACCTGCACGTCGGAAGCCGCGAAGCCCATATCCCCTTGCGGGGTTCCCTGGTGAAAACCTTCCGGCGTGTTAGACTCCACGCCTCTGTTCTGGGTAACGTCAACCACTTGTTACCTGATCCCTAATTCCGGATTCTGCACCAGTTCCTGACATTATAACTGGCCCACCACTTCCTGGGCATGGACCCATCACAGCAAAATCCGGCTCAAATCTTGGCTGGTCAAACACAAAATTTGACGCAGCAACTGCAAGATCTAAAGCTCCGAGTTTCCACCCAGGAAGAAACTAGCAGGTCATTGGTTGTAACCAGAGCTCCTGGGCCTGAACCAAAGCTGCATCTTCCAGATCGGTTTACAGGTGACCGGAAACAGTTCCAGAATTTTCGTGATAGCTGCAAGCTATATTTCAGACTCCGGCTATTATCGTCTGGTTCTGAGGCTCAGCGAGTAGGTATCATCATCTCCCTCCTGCAGGGGGAACCCCAGTCCTGGGCGTTCGGATTAAAAATGGAGAATCCCGCCTTGCACACAGTGGATGCCTTTTTTAGCGCCCTAGGAATTCTTTATGATGACCCGGACCGAGCAGCTTCTGCAGAGGCTCACTTACGAGCCCTGAGACAAGGGAAAAACACGGCCGAGGTATACTGCACTGAGTTTCGCAGATGGGCAGGTGATAGTGGTTGGAATGACCCAGCCCTCCGAAGTCAGTTCCGCTTAGGCCTCACTGAGCAAATTAAAGACTACCTTGTCCAGTATCCTACTCCTGAAACCCTGGACAAACTCATGCAGTTAGCAATTCGAGTAGATCGTCGGATCAGGGAACGGAGGATTTAGAAAGGTGGAGGGTCACCATCTCCCTCAGCAGTAGCCTTGGAAGAAGCCGAAGATTCCAGTGAACCCATGCAGATTGGGGCCTTTCGTCTTTCTGCTCAGGAAAAATCTCGTAGGCGATCGATGGGCCTATGCTTATATTGTGGAGCAAAGGGTCATTTTGCTAATGTTTGCACCCTGAAGTCGGGAAAAGACAAGACCCAGGGGTAAAAGGGGAGTTACTCCTGGGTCTGGCTGGAATCTCTCCAAAAAATTCAGTCTTGCTTCCAGTTCAAATTAGTCTACCTACTCAGCAAGTTGCAGTAAAGGCTTTTGTTGATTGTGGTGCAGCTGCCAACTTTATGGATATCTCTTTCGCCCGGTCCTGGAACATTCCTATACTAAAGATGAAGCCTTCTGTGACTATTTGTGGCCTTGACGGTAATCCCCTCCTCAGTGGGCAAGTGTCTCAGCAAACTCCTCCTGTTCATTTAACTACTGGTCTTCTGCATTCGGAGAAGATTATTTTCCTCCTTGTCAATTGCCCCATGGCCTCCATAGTCCTAGGGCTTCCATGGTTGAAATCCCATAATCCATCCATCTGCTGGAAGACAGGAGAACTCTTACAGTGGGGAACAGAATGTACAGGAAGATGTCTGTCCTTGCCAGTGTGATGCTCTCAAGTTATACCAGAGGGGCTACCGACTCCATATCATTCATTTGCGGATGTCTTCTCCAAGAAAGAGGCGGATACTCTTCCCCCCCATCGACCTTACGACTGTGCCATCAGTCTAGTATCCGAAGATAAATTACCTAAGGGTAGATTATATGCTCTTTCTTTGCCAGAAACTAATGCCATGGACGACTATATTCAGGAGAACCTAAGCAAAGGGTTTATTTGTCCCTCAAAATCACCAGTAGGAGCAGGATTCTTCTTTGTGGCAAAAAAGGACGGCTCCTTACGTCCATGCATTGATTATAGAGGAATCAACAAAATCACTGTTAAGAATTCTTATCCTTTGCCTTTGATTTCCGTGTTGTTTGATCAACTCCGGATGGCGGAAATCTTCTCTAAAATTAATCTTCGGGGGCATATAACCTCATACGAATTAAGGCCGGTGACGAGTGGAAGACGGCCTTCAACACTCATTCCGGGCATTATGAATACCTTGTTATGCCATTTGGATTGTCAAATGCTCCTGCCATCTTCCAAGATTTTATCAATGATGTGCTCCGAGAATTCCTGGGAAAATTTGTTGTGGTCTACTTGGATGAAATCCTGATATATTCACGGTCACTTGAGCAGCATCGAGTCCATGTCCAGATGGTGTTGCAAAAGCTCTGGGAGCACCATCTATACGCCAAGTTAGAAATATGTGAATTCGAAGTAAAGGAAGTCGCTTTATTAGGATACATCATCTCTCCCAAGGGGTTCTCCATGGATCCCAGTAAGCTTCAAGCAATTCAAGATTGGGCACAACCTACTAACCTTAAAGCTATACAACGCTTTCTTGGGTTCGCTAATTATTACAGGAGATTTATTCGTTCATTTTCAGACATTGTTGCATCTATTGTTGCTTTGACCAAGAAAGGTGCGGATCCGTCACATTGGTCACCTTCAGCTCTACAAGCTTTTCTCAAGTTAAAAAAAGCCTTTATATCTGCACCTGTTCTTAGTCATCCAAATCCTGACCTGCCTTTTGTTATGGAAGTGGATGCTTCTGAAGTGGGAGTGGGAGCAGTCCTATCGCAGAAAGATCCAGTGGATTCTAAACTTCACCCGTGCTCTTTTCTGTCCAGAAAGTTCTCTCCTGCTGAAGCCAACTATGATGTTGGAAATCGTGAACTGCTTGCTATCAAGTGGGCTCTAGAAGAATGGAGGCTTTGGTTGTAAGGGGCGAGACACGTGATTACAATTCTCACTGACCATAAAAACCTATTGTCAGGTTCGGTTTGGTTTGTATCCCCGGAGGGGGCGCTAGTGGGTCAGTGGAGGTAGGATGGAAGAAGTGAGGAGGCTGGATTGGATTCCTGCGCATATGCGCATTGTTGTTTTATTAAACAAAAAGGTCAAACAATATGGCAGCAGGAATACTTGCAATAACAAACAATAAATGCAATGGGTATGGTGCAGCATGGAAGCTGAGAGTCTATGGCAATAACAGTAGCTGTATAAACGATCAGGGGATCGTTATGCTGGTATGGGAACCAGAGATAGTTGACTGTGGAGCCAGCAGAGATGGTAACAATGGTAGCAAGCCTGGTAGCAAATGCAGGAGACAGGTGTAAAGTTCACAGTGCTGTTGGAAATTACACTGGCAGCTTGCAGGCTGATGCACAGGTGAGATGATGAGATGCACCTGGAGAGAGAGTCTCTACTGCAGAGGGCTGGAGCACACTGTAGCTGTGAAAGGTGTGGAGCCTGAAAACAGATGCAGGAATGCTGGTGCTTGTGGTTCCACGGTGGTATCGGAACAGGCTGGAAGGCAAACAGGAACACAGGGGAACTGGAGAGCGGATCCAGACACACGAGTAGCAGGAGTGACACGAAGTCCAGGACAAGGACTGACTCACCCTGCTGCTCCTGATATACCCCTCGGTCTGCAGGCATTGGCTGGAGTGGAAACGAGGAGGTGCGGCCAAGCTCCGGATTGGCTGTCACACTAGTCTGAGGAGAACTGTCATGGCGGCGCCCATGCCGCGGCCCGGCGGGTACGCGGCGCGCACGCATGCCCGCCGACATCAGGAGCGCTCCCAGGCCCAGGATGGCATCCAGCGACGGGGAGACCAGCGACAGCAAGACGCAGGGACCCCGGACGGAGGCCGCACTGACGGACAGATGCAGCCGTGGTAAGTCGATTCCTGACAGTATCCCCTCCTTTATGGGTGGGCACCGAACACCCACGTTGCTTGGAAGGATGAGTACTGTGGAAGACACGGACTAACCTTGGAGCATGGACATCTGTAGCATTTACCCAACTCCTCTCCTCAGGACCATAACCGGACCAGTCGATGAGATATTGAAGACGACCGTACCGGCAACGAGAATCCAGAATCTTCTCTATTTCGAAATTGATGCCCCGCTGGTGTCACAACTGAGGGCCTGAGCTGACGGGAGGCAGCCTCAGTTGTAGGGGCTGAGATGTACCGGAACCTGGGAGGTTGTATCAGACCCCTGGACATGTAAGTAACATGAATAATAACTGCCCGAAGGCGTGACCACGACAACTTGGATAAAAGTCAATGATGTTTATTATGACAACTCCGCAACACAGCAGCAGTAAAAGAAAACATAAAAGTCAGCAAATAATAAATACAGTTCCTGGGTACTACAGGGTGGCAGGAGCCACAGGGCACTGGTAGTGTGAGATAGTTCTTATAATCTTCTAGATGGAAAGTCCTTACCAGGCCCGACTGTAGCAATGGAGATAACCCAGGATTGTACCAGCTGGAAACAGATGAATCCACAATGGATCGGAGAGTCAGGCTACACCGCAGGTGGAATGCTGGTGCGGGTCTCTATGGTGGAAGTCTTGAGACAGGAGCTGGAACCTGGAAGACAATCACAGGAGAGAGACAAACAGGAACTAGGTTTGACAACCAAAGCACTGACGCCTTCCTTGCTCAGGCACAACCTATTTATACCTGCAGCAAGGAAGGCATTGGCTAGGCAATTATGCAAATTAATAATACTGACAACGGATTGGTAGGAATGATCAGCTGACAGAATCCAAGATGGCTGCGCCCATGCAGACACTTGGAGGGAAGTTTGGAGTGTAATCCATGTGGTCTGGAAAACAGTAATGGCGGCGCCGGCCACCGGAGACGCCAGGCTGACAGATGCACATCCGACCACGCGGACACAGCGGAGGCCGCGGCTGACGTAATCGCCACTCTGAATGCAGAAGCTCAGGGACGGCGGCGGAGGCCGCGGGAGACGCCATGCCAGATGTATAAGGCGTTACTGTGACTGCGTCCAGAGAGACAGGAGAGGATGCGGGAATGTGCACATCAGGATAACAGATGGGATCCGGTCCTGGAGCGCTGAGCCAGCCTTAGGAGGCATCTGATAGGTAAGAAATGGCGTCCAGATACCCGGATCGTGACAGCTGGGTTCGTATTCTGGGACCAACTGGAAGAGCTCTTTGGAAACGATTCAGGACTAAAGGTCTGAGGAGAGAGACATGAAAGGCGTTAGGTATTCGTAAAGGGGGAGGTAATTTGAATTTGTAGGCCACAGGACTGATAACTTTTTCAATGGAGAAAGGACCAATGAAGCGTGGTGCAAACTTCCTCAACGGCACTCTAAGACGAAGGTTCCGAGTGGAAAGCCAAACCTTGTCATTGGGTTTTAGGCTAGGAACTGCACGTCTTTTGCGGTCAGCAAAGAACTTATATCGACTGGAAGCCTTTTTGAGAGAAGCATGAATCTTTCTCCAGATTGATGAGAACTGACTTAAAACAGAGGTGGCTGCAGGAACATCGATGTTAGGAAGGTCTTGGAAATCTGGAACACGAGTGTCAGATTGTGTTTGGTCTGTGTCCCCGGAGGGGGCGCTAGTGGGTCAGTGGAGGTAGGAGGAAAGAGACGAGGAGGTTGTATCACGTTCTTGCGCATGAGCGCAATGGTATTTTATTTAGCAGATAAGTTTAAACAGAAATGCAGCAGAAATAATAAATCAGATGAGAAAGTCAAACACTTGGAATGATAACAAATAGTCTATGGTAATGGATGATAGGTGACTTGAGAAATCATATCCGGAAATATAAAACAACAGAATGAATGTCAATGAAATGATTCTGGTTTAGAAACCAGAGCAGGGTTTTAAAACAGAGAACTAAGGCAGTAGATGGATATTGCAAACCTGAGCATAAGCAGGAGACCAACTCACAGTGCAGGTGATGAGGCACTGGCAGCAGCAAGCTGTGTCACAGGTGGAGGAATGAACACACCTGGAGTTTAGTCTTCAACTGCAGGCTGAAGCACACAAGGTGGTGATGAGTGTGAAGCCCAATGCAGGTTGCTGGTATTGCTGAGCCTTGAAGTTCCACGGGAGCAAAGCAGAATCACCAGGAGTATAAGTTCTTAGCAGAGAACCAGGAACTCAGGAGAAACAGGAGCCGATCCTTTCATGCAGGTTGTCAGAATGACACAAAGTCCAGGATGCCTGTGAGGTGAAACTGTAGCCTCCTATATACCCCATGGTGTGCAGGGATTGGATGGAGGAAAGGACAGTGGGTGCGGCCACGCACCGGATTGGCCGCAGCATACTAGCTGTTTGGAAACTGTCATGGCGGCGCCCACGCCGCGGCCCAGCGGGGACGCGGCGCGCACACGCCCGCTGGCTCAGGAGTGTTCCCAGGACCTTGATGATGTCCCATGGCAGGGGCATAGGCGACAGGTGACCGCAGGGAGCCAGGACGGAGTCCGCAGCGGCGGACGGATGCCAGTCTGGTAAGTCGATTCCTGACAGTACCCCCTCCTTTAGGGGTGGACACCGAACACCCACGTGGCTTGGAGGGATGAGTGCTGTGGAAGACACGGACCAACCTAGGAGCATGGACATCAGATGAATTCACCCAGCTTCTCTCCTCTGGGCCATAACCGAACCAATCGACCAGGTACTGGAGACGTCCATACCGGCAACGAGAGTCCAGAATCTTGTTGATCTCAAATTCCACGCCCCGCTGAGTTCGAACCTTGGGACCTGCTGGAAGAGTATTCTGAAAGCGGTTTAGGACTAGAGGTCTGAGGAGAGAAATGTGAAAGGCATTAGGAATACGAAGTGAAGGTGGTAATTTCAACTTGTAAGCCACTGGGTTGATGACACTCTCAATAGGGTAAGGACCAATGAAGCGTGGTGCAAACTTCATGGATGGGACCCTGAGACGAAGGTTGCGGGTTGATAACCAAACCCTGTCCCCCGGTTTCAAATGGGGAACCGCACGTCTCTTGCGGTCGGCGTAGATCTTGTATCGACTGGAGGCTTTTTTGAGGGAAACATGAATTCTTTTCCAAATGGAGGAAAACTGAGTCAGAGCAGTAGTGGCAGCAGGAACATCCATGTGAGGGAGTTCTTGGAATTCAGGTACCCGGGGATGTTGCCCATAGACTGCAAAGAAAGGTGTCGTGTCTGTAGCAGTGTGGTAACGAAAGTTATGGGCAAACTCGGCCCATGGGAGCAGATTGAACCAATCATCCTGGGAGGATGTCACATATAACCTTAGAAAAGTCTCAAGTTTTTGATTGACTCTCTCTGTCTGCCCGTTCGTCTGAGGATGGTATGATGACGAGAATTTCAATTTTATCTGCATGGCAGAACAGAGGGCCCTCCAAAACCTTGCTACAAACTGTACCCCCCGATCAGATATTATTTCGGAGGGTAAACCGTGTAAACGGAAGATCTCCTGTAGGAAGATCTGGGCAAGTTTCGGGGCAGAAGGGAGACCCTGGAGAGGAACGAAATGAGCCATCTTGGAAAATCTGTCCACTACAACCCAAATAGTGTTATGTCCCTGAGAAGGTGGAAGATCAGTGATAAAATCCATTGATAGGTGAGACCAAGGACGAGTAGGGACAGATAAGGGTTGTAACTGACCTGCTGGAGACTGACGAGGAGTCTTGTGCTGCACACATTTAGGACAGGATGCCACGAAATCCTGGATGTCCACTTTCATCTTCGGCCACCAATATGACGCAGAAAGGAACTTGAATGTCTTCAGGACACCAGGATGACCAGTGAACTTGGATTGGTGGGCCCAAGCTAGCAACTTGGGACGGAGTTCTGGGGAAACAAAAGTCTTACCCGGAGGTGGAGCTGGAGAGACTTGAGAGGCAGCGAAAACCACGGGACTCAGGATGGAATGTGGCACAGAGTCAGATGTTCCCTCTTCCGATTCCATGGACCGGGATAATGCGTCGGCTTTCACATTCTGTGAACCTGGGCGGAAATGAAGCCTAAAATTAAAACGTGAGAAAAACATAGCCCACCTGGACTGGCGAGGGTTAAGGCACTGAGCTGCTTTTAGGTATAGCAGGTTTTTATGATCCGTGAAGATGTTAAACGGATGTTTAGCCCCTTCTAGGAGATATCTCCATTCCTCGAGAGCCAGTTTGATTGCCAGTAACTCTTGATCTCCCACGGAGTAGTTAGCTTCTGCGGGAAGAAACTTGCGAGAAAAGAATCCACAAGGGTGAACTTTCCCATCAGATCCCTTCTGGGAGAGAACAGCTCCAACCCCAACTGTAGAGGCATCTACCTCCAACTCGAACGGCCTGTTGACATCTGGCTGTGACAGCACTGGAGCAGACATAAAGGCTAGCTTGATCTTCCGGAAGGCTGCCAAGGCTTCTTCTGACCAGTTGGAATGATCTGCCCCTTTCCGAGTCAGGTTGGTAATAGGAGCGATGAGAGTGGAGAATCCTCGAATAAATTTTCTATAATAGTTGGCAAAACCCAGGAACCGCTGGATAGATTTGAGGGAGTTTGGAATGGACCAATTGGCAATGGCTTCCAATTTTGCCGGGTCCATCTGAAGATCCGATCCGGAAATTATATACCCCAGGAAGGGTATAGAGGGAACTTCGAAGGTACATTTAGATAATTTCCCGTAGAGACGGTTCTCACGAAGACGTCGGAGAACTTCACAGACTTGTAGGCGATGAGATGGAAGGTCTTGAGAAAAGATAAGAATATCATCTAAGTAAACAACAAGGTACTTATACAGGACATCACGAAAGATCTCGTTCACGAAGTGTTGGAATACCGCTGGAGCATTACTTAACCCAAATGGCATTATCAGGTATTCATAATGGCCATCTCGAGTGTTGAAGGCTGTCTTCCACTCGTCACCACTCCGGATTCTGATGAGATTATAGGCACCGCGGAGATCTAACTTGGTAAAGATGCGAGCCCCCTTAACTCTATCAAAAAGTTCGGTAATAAGTGGTAGAGGATAACTATTCTTGATGGTAATGTCATTGAGACCCCGATAGTCAATGCATGGACGTAGTCCACCATCCTTCTTTTTGACGAAGAAGAAACCTGCACCAGCGGGTGATGATGACGGACGGATGAATCCTTTCTGAAGATTCTCTCTGATGTAATTACTCATCGCCTCTGTTTCAGGAACAGACAAAGGGTAGGTGCGCCCCCTGGGTGGCTTCTTGCCAGGAAGGAGATCGATGGGACAATCCCATTCCCTATGGGGCGGCAGGATATCAGCAGCCTTTTCACAGAAGACGTCTGCGAAGTCTTGATAAGCTGCTGGGAGTGTTAGCTGTGACTTTACTTCGGTAGACTTGATGGGACACACTTGGGCTAAGCAGGAATGATGACAGTGTGAACTCCATGAGGTAAGCTGCAACGTTGTCCAGTCGAACTGTGGGTTATGTAGTTGAAGCCAAGGCATGCCCAAGACAATCTCCTGGGTGGCTTGAGGGATGACCAGGAACTTGATCACTTCTGAATGGAGAAATCCAACTCCCAGAACCACTGGGGTAGTTTGATGTGAAATGTTCCCTTTAGAGATTCTACTACCATCCACAGCAGTAATGTATACAGGATAAGAGAGTTCACAGGTAGACAAGCAAAATTTGTTTACCGCAGCTTGGGTGATAAAATTTCCTGCAGCACCGCAGTCCACTAATGCTGACGCAGACTGGAGCCCAACGGAAGTTTCTAGCGTCACTGGAAGAATGAGATCTTGTTGAGAAGGAGCTTGACTGAATGATCCTAACTTGACTCCTCCCTTACAAGTCAGGATCTGGCGTTTCCCGAACGCATCGTGCAGGAGTTAATTTGATGACCCGCAGCAGCACAGTATAGGCAAAGCCTCTCTCGTAATCTTCTTGCCCGCTCCTCAGGGGTTAGGCGGGACCTATTTACCTGCATAGGCTCGTCAGAAGAAGGAGGCTGAAACTGTACAGAAGGTATGAACCTTACTCTGCGAGGTTCACTCCGAGCGCGTTCATTATTGCGTTCGCGGATGCGAGAGTCCAGCTTTATACACAGGGAGATCAAGTCAGACAGTTGAACAGGGATGTCACGGGTTGCCAGTTCGTCCTTGATCCGATCCGAAAGTCCGTGCCAGAAGGTTGCTACCAGAGCTTGGTTGTTCCATTGGACTTCTGCAGCCAACGTCTGGAACTGGATGACATATTGTCCCATGCTTCGGTTACCTTGACGAAGTTGGATCAGGTCTGCCGAAGCTGATGTTGCACGACCAGGCTCGTCAAAGATCCGTCTAAAGGTTGACACGAAGTCTGAGTAGTTATTGATCAGAGGGTCAGCACGTTCCCACAGAGGAGACACCCAATTCAGAGCAGATCCAGAGAGTAAGGAAATGATGTAGGCAACCTTGGACCTTGGTGTAGGAAAGTTATGTGGCAATAACTCAAACTGTATTTCGCACTGATTAAGAAACCCGCGACATAATTTAGGACTGCCATCATATTTGCTCGGCACGGGCAGGTGCAGACGAGACACTGGAGCTGATGCAGCCGACATAGAAGAACTTACAGCACTGGCAGGTGCTGGGGTAACAGAAGGTGAGAGTACACTTGGCAGGGATTGCTGCAGTGTATCCAATCGGGAGGACATCCCTTGTAGAAAGTGAAGCATCTGCTGCTGCGCAACCTCTTGACCATCCAGACGGGAGACCAGATTTTGCAAGGCCTCTGACCCCACACTCCGTCCACCATCCGAGTCCATCGATCCTGGACTTACTGTCAGATTGTGTTTGGTCTGTGTCCCCGGAGGGGGCGCTAGTGGGTCAGTGGAGGTAGGAGGAAAGAGACGAGGAGGTTGTATCACGTTCTTGCGCATGAGCGCAATGGTATTTTATTTAGCAGATAAGTTTAAACAGAAATGCAGCAGAAATAATAAATCAGATGAGAAAGTCAAACACTTGGAATGATAACAAATAGTCTATGGTAATGGATGATAGGTGACTTGAGAAATCATATCCGGAAATATAAAACAACAGAATGAATGTCAATGAAATGATTCTGGTTTAGAAACCAGAGCAGGGTTTTAAAACAGAGAACTAAGGCAGTAGATGGATATTGCAAACCTGAGCATAAGCAGGAGACCAACTCACAGTGCAGGTGATGAGGCACTGGCAGCAGCAAGCTGTGTCACAGGTGGAGGAATGAACACACCTGGAGTTTAGTCTTCAACTGCAGGCTGAAGCACACAAGGTGGTGATGAGTGTGAAGCCCAATGCAGGTTGCTGGTATTGCTGAGCCTTGAAGTTCCACGGGAGCAAAGCAGAATCACCAGGAGTATAAGTTCTTAGCAGAGAACCAGGAACTCAGGAGAAACAGGAGCCGATCCTTTCATGCAGGTTGTCAGAATGACACAAAGTCCAGGATGCCTGTGAGGTGAAACTGTAGCCTCCTATATACCCCATGGTGTGCAGGGATTGGATGGAGGAAAGGACAGTGGGTGCGGCCACGCACCGGATTGGCCGCAGCATACTAGCTGTTTGGAAACTGTCATGGCGGCGCCCACGCCGCGGCCCAGCGGGGACGCGGCGCGCACACGCCCGCTGGCTCAGGAGTGTTCCCAGGACCTTGATGATGTCCCATGGCAGGGGCATAGGCGACAGGTGACCGCAGGGAGCCAGGACGGAGTCCGCAGCGGCGGACGGATGCCAGTCTGGTAAGTCGATTCCTGACAACGAGGATGTTGTCCATATACAGCAAAAAACAGAGTGGTTTCCGTGGCAGTATGGTAGCGGAAGTTGTGAGCGAATTCAGCCCACGGAAGCAGGTCTACCCAGTCATCTTGGGAAGATGAAACATAGAGTCTTAAGAAGGTCTCCAACTCCTGATTTACCCTCTCCGTCTGCCCATTCGTCTGAGGGTGGTAGGCTGACGAAAACTTGAGGTTGACTTGCATGGCAGAACAGAGGGCTCTCCAAAACCTTGCCACGAACTGAACTCCACGGTCAGATATAATTTCAGTGGGTAGTCCATGTAAACGGAAAATCTCCCGTAGGAAGATTTGAGCAAGTTTCGGAGCAGAAGGAAGACCCTGGAGTGGAACAAAATGGGCCATTTTGGTAAACCTGTCGACCACTACCCAGATGGTATTAAATCCTTGAGAAGAGGGAAGGTCAGAGATGAAATCCATGGACAAGTGTGACCAGGGACGGCTGGGAACTGATAACGGCTGTAACTGACCTGCCGGAGACTGACGGGGAGTCTTGTGCTGAGCACACTTGGGGCAGGATGCCACGAAGTCCTTGATGTCGACCTTGATTTTCGACCACCAGTAAGTTTCGGAGAGGAACTTGAAAGTCTTTAGGACACCAGGATGCCCAGTGAATTTGGAGTGATGAGCCCAAGACAGCAACTTGGGACGAAGCTCAGGAGAAACAAAAATCTTGCCAGGAGGCGGAACAGGAGTAACTTGAGACGAGGCAAATACAACTGGATTTAGAATGGAATGCGGAATTGGATCGGACGTCTCTTCTTCGGATTCCATAGATCGGGACAGAGCATCTGCTTTGGTATTCTGGGAACCTGGGCGGAAATGAAGCTTGAAGTTGAAACAGGAGAAGAACATAGCCCACTGGGACTGGCGAGGATTAAAACACTGGGCTGCCTTTAAATAGAGCAAGTTCTTGTGATCCGTGTAGATGTTGAATGGAAACTTTGCCCCTTCCAGGAGATACCTCCACTCCTCGAGAGCCAGCTTGATCGCTAGTAATTCTTGATCACCGATGGAATAATTAGCTTCCGCAGGAAGGAATTTGCGAGAGAAGAACCCACAGGGATGAATCTTTCCATCAGCTCCAATTTGGGAGAGAACAGCTCCAACTCCCACTGTAGAAGCATCTACCTCCAACTCGAATGGCTTGTTAACATCTGGTTGCGACAGAACTGGAGCGGACATGAAAGCCTGCTTGATTTTTTGAAACGCAGCTAAGGCATCTTCTGACCAGTTGGAATGATCTGCCCCCTTTCGAGTTAAGCTGGTAATAGGAGCAATGAGAGTTGAGAATCCTCTGATGAATTTCCTATAATAATTAGCGAATCCCAGAAATCGCTGAATGGACTTGAGAGTACTCGGAATAGACCAATTAGCAATAGCTTCTAACTTTGTCGGGTCCATCTGGAGATCCGATCCAGAAATTATATACCCCAAGAAGGGTATGGAAGGAACTTCGAAGGTACATTTAGACAACTTGCCGTAGAGACAGTTCTCACGAAGACGTCGGAGGACCTCACGAACTTGTAGGCGATGTGAAGAGTGATCTTGGGAGAAGATGAGGATATCATCCAGGAAAACTACGAGATATTTATACAGAACATCACGGAAGATTTCGTTAACAAAGTGCTGGAACACTGCTGGGGCATTGCTCAACCCGAATGGCATTACTAGGTACTCGTAATGACCATCCCGAGTATTAAAGGCTGTCTTCCATTCATCACCACTTCGGATTCTGATGAGATTATAGGCACCGCGGAGATCTAACTTGGTGAAGATGCGGGCTCCCTTGACTCTATCGAATAATTCAGTGATGAGAGGTAATGGATAGCTGTTTTTGACGGTAATATCATTGAGACCCCGGTAATCGATGCATGGACGTAATCCTCCATCTTTCTTTTTAACAAAGAAAAAGCCCGCACCAGCGGGTGAAGACGAAGGGCGGATGAACCCTTTCTGTAAATTCTCTCTGATGTATTCACTCATTGCCTCGGTTTCAGGTACGGATAACGGATAAGTACGCCCTCTAGGTGGCTTCTTGCCGGGAATGAGGTCAATGGGGCGATCCCACTCTCTATGGGGCGGCAGAACATCAGCGGCCTTTTCACTGAAGACGTCAGAGAAATCTTGGTAGGCCACAGGAAGACTTGACTGGGTTTTAACTTCAGAAGACCTTACAGGACGAACTTGGGCTAGACAGGACTGGTGGCAATGTGAACCCCAGGAAGTCAGTTGTAACATGACCAGTCAATCTGCGAATTATGTAGCTGGAGCCAGGGCATACCCAACATGATCTCCTGGGTTGCCTGAGGGATGACTAGGAACTTAATTAACTCTGAATGCATGAACCCAACTCCCAGCACCACTGGCCTGGTTTGATGAGAGATGTAACCCTTAGAAATTTGGCTACCATCCACTGCAGTGATATAGACTGGATAGGTTAGTTCACAGACAGGTAGATGGAAATTATCAACTGCAGCTTGAGTAATGAAGTTTCCACAGGCTCCACAGTCCACTAACGCGGTTACAGACTGGAGTCCAGCCGTAGGCTCTAAGGTCACAGGAAGAATAAGGTCTTGGTTTGAAGGAGCTTGTCTAGAAGATCCCAACTTGACTCCTCCTTTACAAGTCAGGATCTGGCGTTTCCCGAATGCGCTGTACAAGAATTAATTTGGTGACCTGTAGCCGCACAATAAAGACACAGTCTCTCTCGAAGTCTTCTTGACCGCTCCTCAGGGGTTAAGCGGGACCTATTAATTTGCATAGGCTCATCAGAAGGTGGAGGCTGAGATTGTGCTGAAGGTACCATTCTTGGCTTGCGAAGCTCACCACGGGCACGCTCACTATTGCGTTCGCGAATGCCAGAGTCCAACTTGATGCACAAGGAAATTAACTCTGGTAATTGCTCAGGAATGTCACGGGTAGCCAGTTCATCTTTGATCCGATCCGAGAGTCCATGCAAGAAGGCTGCTACCAGGGCTTGGTTATTCCACTGAATCTCTGCGGCTTATGTCTGGAACTGGATGACGTATTGACCCATACTACGGGTACCTTGACGAAGTTGGATAAGATCTGCAGAGGCTGATGTTGCACGACCCGGTTCATCAAAGATGCGTCTGAAGGTTGACACAAATTCGGTGTAGTTATTCATCAGGGGGTCAGCACGCACCCACAGAGGGGACACCCAACTCAAGGCTGATCCAGAGAGCAGAGAAATTATGTAGGCAACCTTGGATCTTGGCGTGGTAACAACTCAAATTGGATTTCACACTGATTAAGAAACCCGCGACATAGCTTCGGACTGCCATCATATTTGCTGGGCACGGGCAGGTGCAAGCGTGACACTGGAGTCGATGCAGCCGGTGAGGAAGAGCCCATAGCACTTGCAGGTGCAGGGGTAACTGGAACTGAAGAAGCAAGTACACTAGGCAGAGATTGTTGTAGTGTATCCAGACGGGATGACATTCCTTGCAGGAACTGGAACATCTGCTGCAGCGCAGCCTCTTGACCATCCAAACGGGAGACCAGATTTTGTAAGGCCCCTGACCCCACATTCTGACCACCATCCGAGTCCATCGGTCCTGGACTTACTGTCAGGTTCGGTTTGGTTTGTGTCCCCGGAGGGGGTGCTAGTGGGTCAGTGGAGGTAGGATGGAAGAAGTGAGGAGGCTGGATTGGATTCCTGCGCATATGCGTGTTGTTGTTTTATTAAACAAAAAGGTCAAACAATATGGCAGCAGGAATACTTGCAATAACAAACAATAAATGCAATGGGTAACCTGAAAACAGATGCAGGAATGCTGGTGCTTGTGGTTCCACGGTGGTATCGGAACAGGCTGGAAGGCAAACAGGAACACAGGGGAACTGGAGAGCGGATCCAGACACACGAGTAGCAGGAGTGACACGAAGTCCAGGACAAGGACTGACTCACCCTGCTGCTCCTGATATACCCCTCGGTCTGCAGGCATTGGCTGGAGTGGAAACGAGGAGGTGCGGCCAAGCTCCGGATTGGCTGTCACACTAGTCTGAGGAGAACTGTCATGGCGGCGCCCATGCCGCGGCCCGGCGGGAACGCAGCGCGCACGCATGCCCGCCGTCATCAGGAGCGCTCCCAGGCCCAGGATGGCATCCAGCGACAGGGAGACCAGCGACAGCAAGGCGCAGGGACCCCAGATGGAGGCCGCACCGACAGACAGATGCAGCCGTGGTAAGTCAATTCCTGACACCTATCCTATATTGAATCAGCCAAGAGACTGAATCCAAGACAGGCACGATGGGCATTATTCTTCACTAGATTCAACTATGTGATTTCCTATCCGCCAGGATCGAAGAATCTTAAAGCAGATGCCTTGTCACGAAGCTTCCTTCCAATTCAAAATTCATCCTGCTCTTCTGAACCAATTATTCCTGTATCCAATATCCATGCTGGTCTTGCTCAAGATTTAGTCTCCCAGATTCAAGCACCCATGGGGACTCCCTCAAGACTCCTCTTTGTCCCTAAAGAGTACAGGAAAGCAGTTTTATCTGAATTTCATGTAAAAAGAGTCCCTGGGCATCCAGGGATTTCTAAGACTCTGGATTTATTGTCTCGCTCAGTTTGGTGGCCTTCTATGTATCAAGATGTTAGAGAGTTCATTCTTGCTTGTGAGATCTGTGCTCAACATAAATCTCCTCGTAAAGCTCGCATGGGACATTTTACGCCTCTTACGGTTCCCTCAAGACCTTGGTCCCATATTTCTATGGACTTTGTGGTTGATCTTCCTAAGTCATCGGGGTACAATACCATTTGGGTTGTGGTAGACCGGTTCAGTAAGATGGCTCACTTTGTTCCTCTTCGCAAGCTCCCCAGTGCCAGGGAATTGGCAACCTTGTTTATCCAACATATCTTTAAATTACATGGATTACCACAGGACATCGTCTCCGACAGAGGAACTCAGTTTATTGCTCAATTCTGGCGAGCCTTCTGTTCAGCCTTGGATATTAATCTTAGTCTGTCCTCTGGTTATCATCCACAATCCAATGGACAGACTGAGCGAGTGAACCAGTCTCTTGAACAGTATCTCCGTTGTTATGTTTCCAAGTACCATAACGATTGGGTGGACCATCTGGCATTTGCTGAATTTGCATATAATAATTCCAGTCACTCTTCTTCATCCATGTCACCCTTCTTTTGTCTCTCTGGGTTCCATCCTAGGTCTAACGCTTTTGACATCCTGCAGCAACAGACTTCTTTCCTTGATCCTGTAGCTCGTCTGAGGAAAATTTGGAGGAGAGTACGTCTGGCACTCAACCAAGTCTCTGTTCGTTCCAAACAATTTGCTGACAGACGACGAATACCTTGTACTTTAAAAGTGGGTGACATGGTGTGGCTGTCCACTCGAAATATCAAGTTACGCCAGCCCTCTCAAAAATTTGGGCCTAGGTTCATTGGTCCATTCCGGATTATTAGACAGATTAATCCAGTAGCCTTTCGACTCCTTTTACCAAAATCACTTAAGATCAATAACACTTTCCACTGTTCCTTGTTGAAACCAGCATTTGTGTCCCAGAGATTTAGAAGATCTCCTTCCAGAAGGCCTGCCACTGTGTTAGTCCAAGGTCACAAGAGTTTGTTGTGGAAAAGATTCTGGATTCCAAGTTCAGGAGGGGTCAAGTTCATTTCCTCGTGCATTGGAAGGGTTACGGTCCGGAAAAGAGAGAACCTGGGTACCAGAGCGGTTTCTTCATGCACCCAGACTTAAGAGGTCTTTCTTCTGTGAATTTCCGGATAAGCCTGGTTCTAGGGGTTCTTAACCCCTCTTCAAGGGAGGGGGGGGTACTGTTACAATCCTGAGCACTCATGTTTTGTTATTGTTTAAATTACCTTTGCTTCAGTTTGTAGAACTACAGGTCACAGCTAGCTCCTGCATAGTTGTCTCCCAGTGCCTTTGCTCCTGCACTCAGCAACTGACTTCACAGGTGTCTGGATTCTGTAATTACAGCTCGTTACCTGAAAACTACTATTCAGCTTGTCAGCCTGCTCAGTCTGCACTGCAGCTGCATGTTATATCAATTACTGGGGGCCTGTCTGGTGCTCACAACTGATTGGTCCAGCCTGTTCTTTTAAGCCTCTCAATCCCAAGAGGCTTTGCCAGTTATAGCTACTCCATGTGGTGTTCTGCTCTCTGGTTCATCTCTGGTCTCAGTTCATCTGTCCAGTGGGTATTGCCTTGTTCCAGTATTGAATTCCAGCTTCAACATCTTGCTGACGACTTTAGTCTGCCGACTGCCGTTACCTTGTCTCCAAGTGTCTGCACCCCAGTCCGTCCGTGTGCCGCTACCTCCTGTGTCACCCCTGGAGTGCCTGCTGCTGTTCCATCTCCATGGCCCCAGCATACCATCTGGCCGTGTGCACCCTGCCACCTTCTCCAGTTCTTGTTTGTTCCTGTGTATCCCTGCGGTTGGTCATATACAACACCTCTACCATAACTCTAGTCCAGTTCAGGTATCAAGTGACCCAGACGGGGGGCCGCGACCTGCACGTCGGAAGCCGCAAAGCCCATATACCCTTGCGGGGTTCCCTGGTGAAAACCTTCCGGCGTGTTAGACTCCGCGCCTCTGTTCTGGGTAACGTCAACCACTTGGTACCTGATCCCGAATTCCGGATTCTGCACCAGTTCCTGACACTGCCTGAAAAACACTCCATATCTGTGCTCAGTGTGCTGCTTTATTGTGGGGACTGGGGACCACCTGTATAATATTATATAGGAGGAGTACAGTGCAGAGTTTTGCTGACCAGTGACCACCAGTATATAATATATAGCATTACGGTACAGTAGGCCACTGCTGTACCTACTTCTGTGTCGTTATTAAGTATACTATCCATCTACATTCTATACCTGTGGTGCATTTTAGTTTTGCAGTTTGCTGACACAGTGACCACCAGTAAACTATATATAGCAGTACGGTACGGAAGGCCACTGCTGTACCTACCTCTGTGTCGTCATTAAGTATACTACCCATCTACATTCTATACCTGTGGTGCATTTTAGTTTTGCAGTTTGCTGACACAGTGACCACCAGTATACTATATATAGCAGTACGATACGGAAGGCCACTGCTGTACCTACCTCTGTGTCGTCATTAAGTATACTATCCATCTACATTCTATACCTGTGGTGCATTTTAGTTTTGCAGTTTGCTGACACAGTGACCACCAGTATACTGTATATAGCAGTACGGTACGGTAGGCCACTGCTGTACCTACCTCTGTGTCGTCATTAAGTATACTATCCATTTACAATCTATACCTGTGGTGCATTTTAGTTTTGCAGTTTGCTGACACAGTGACCACCAGTATATATAGCAGTACGGTACGGAAGGCCACTGCTGTACCTACCTCTGTGTCGTCATTAAGTATACTATCCATCTACATTCTATACCTGTGGTGCATTTTAGTTTTGCAGTTTGCTGACACAGTGACCACCAGTATACTATATATAGCAGTACGGTATGGAAGGCCACTGCTGTACCTACCTCTGTGTCGTCATTAAGTATACTATCCATCTACATTCTATACCTGTGGTGCATTTTAGTTTTGCAGTTAGCTGACACAGTGACCACCAGTATATATAGCAGTACGGTATGGAAGGCAACTGCTCTACCTACCTCTGTGTCGTCAAGTATACTATCCATCTGCATTCTATACCTGTGGTGTGACCTTGGTGCGCCTCTTTTTTTTCTTTGCATCATGTGCTGTTTGGGGACAATTTTTTTGAAGTGCCATCCTGCCTGACACTGCAGTGCCACTCCTAGATGGGCCAGGTGTTTGTGTCGGCCACTTGTGTTGCTTAGCTTAGTCACACATCGACCTTGGTGCGCCTCTTTTTTTCTTTGCATCATGTGCTGTTTGGGGACAATTTTTTGAAGTGCCATCCGATCTGACACTGCAGTGCCACTCCTAGATGGGCCAGGTGTTTGTGTTGGCCACTTGTGTCGCTTAGCTTAGTCACACAGCGACCTTGGTGCGCCTCTTTTTTTCTTTGCATCATGTGCTGTTTGGGGACAATTTTTTTGAAGTGCCATCCTGTCTGACACTGCATTGCCACTCCTAGATGGGCCAGGTGTTTGTGTCGGCCACTTGTGTCGCTTAGCTTAGTCACACAGCGACCTTGGTGCGCCTCTTTTTTTCGTTGCATCATGTGCTGTTTGGGGACAATTTTTTTGAAGTGCCATCCTGTCTGACACTGCAGTGCCACTCCTAGATGGGCCAGGTGTTTGTGTTGGCCACTTGTGTCGCTTAGCTTAGTCACACAGCGACCTTGGTGCGCCTCTTTTTTTCTTTGCATCATGTGCTGTTTGGGGACAATTTTTTTGAAGTGCCATCCTGTCTGACACTGCAGTGCCACTCCTAGATGGGCCAGGTGTTTGTGTCGGCCACTTGTGTCGCTTTGCTTAGTCACACAGCGACCTTGGTGCGCCTCTTTTTTTCTTTGCATCATGTGCTGTTTGGGGACAATTTTTTTGAAGTGCCATCCTGTCTGACACTGCAGTGCCACTCCTAGATGGGCCAGGTGTTTGTGTCAGCCACTTGTGTCGCTTAGCTTAGCCATCCAGCGACCTCGGTGCAAATTTTACGACTAAAAATAATATTGTGAGGTGTGAGGTGTTCAGAATAGACTGGAAATGAGTGGAAATTATGGTTATTGAGGTTAAGAATTCTATGGAATCAAATTTACCCCTAAATTCTATGATTTAAGCTGTTTTTTAGGGTTTTTTGAAAAAAACACCCGAATCCAAAACACATCCGAATCCGACAAAAAAATTTCGATGAGGTTTTGCCAAAACGCGTCCGAATCCAAAACACGGCCGTGGAATCGAATCCAAAACCAAAACACAAAACCCGAAAAATGTCCGGTGCACATCACTAATATATATATATATATATATACACTGCTCAAAAAAATATAGGGAACACTAAAATAACACATCCTAGATCTGAATGAATGAAATATTCTTATTAAATACTTTGTTCTTTACATAGTTGAATGTGCTGACAACAAAATCACACAAAAATTTTCAATGGAAAGCAAATTTATTAACCCATGGAGGTCTGGATTTGGAGTCACACTCAAAATTAAAGTGGAAAAACACACTACAGGCTGATCCAACTTTGATGTAATGTCCTTAAAACAAGTCAAAATGAGGCTCAGTAGTGTGTGTGGCCTCCACGTGCCTGTATGACCTCCCTACAATGCCTGGGCATGCTCCTGATGAGGTGGCGGATGGTCTCCTGAGGGATCTCTTCCCAGACCTGGACTAATGCATCTGCGAACTCCTGGACAGTCTGTGGTGCAACGTGGCGTTGGTGGATGGAGCGAGACATGATGTCCCAGATGTGCTCAATTGGATTCAGGCCTGGGGAACGGGCGGGCCAGTCCATAGCATTAATGCCTTCATCTTGCAGGAACTGCTGACACACTCCAGCCACATGAGGTCTAGCATTGTCTTGGATTAGGAGGAACCCAGGGCCAACCGCACCAGCATATGGTCTCACAAGGGGTCTGAGGATCTTATCTCGGTACCTAAAGGCTGTCAGGCTACCTCTGGTGAGCACATGGAGGGCTGTGCGGCCCCCCAAAGAAATGCCACCCCACACCATTACTGACCCACTGCCAAACCGGTCATGCTGGAGGATGTTGCAGGCAGCAGAACGTTCTCCTTGGCGTCTCCAGACTCTGTCACGTCTGTGACATGTGATCAGTGAGAACCTGCTTTCATCTGTGAAGAGCACAGGGCGTCAGTGGCGAATTTGCCAATCTTTGTGTTCTCTGGCAAATTCCAAACGTCCTGCATGGTGTTGGGCTGTAAGCACAACCCCCACCTGTGGACGTCGGGCCCTCATACCACCCTCATGGAGTCTGTTTCTGATCGTTTGAGTAGACACATGCACATTTGTGACTTGTTGGAGGTAATTTTGCAGGGCTCTGGCAGTGCTCCTCCTGTTCCTCCTTGCACAAAGGCGGAGGTAGCGGTCCTGCTGCTGGGTTGTTGCCCTCCTACGGCCTCCTCCATGTCTCCTGATGTACTGGCCTGTCTCCTGGTAGCACCTCCATGCTCTGGTCACTACGCTGACAGACACAGCAAACCTCCTTGCCACAGCTCGCATTGATGTGCCATCCTGGATGAGCTGCACTACCTGAGCCACTTGTGTGGGTTGTAGGGAGGTCATACAGGCATGTGGAGGCCACACACACTCCTGAGCCTCATTTTGACTTGTTTTAAGGACATTACATCAAAGTTGGATCAGCCTGTAGTGTGTTTTTCCACTTTAATTTTGAGTGTGACTCCAAATCCAGACCTCCATGGGTTAATAAATTTGCTTCCCATTGATAATTTTTGTGTGATTTTGTTGTCAGCACATTCAACTATGTAAAGAACAAAGTATTTAATAAGAATATTTAATTCATTCAGATCTAGGATGTGTTATTTTAGTGTTCCCTTTATTTTTTTTGAGCAGTGTATGTGTATATATATATCTATATCTATATATATATATATATATATATATATATACATGGCTTAAAGTGGTCATGTAGAGGAGGTGTAGCTCATTTACTCCACCCCCCCTTCCACCTTCCCTCACATTAAGTGGAGCCAGGGCCAGTGCTAGTGTTTTCGCCACCCCCCTGCAAACTATATATTAGTGCCCTACTTCTCATATTTTATTAAAGGACATTGATCTCACAAAGATGCAGCATGGTCACATAATAGTACCCCCAATTTAAATTACACCACACAGTAGCACAATCTTATTCCCATTACACCGCATGTAGTGCCCCTGATTCATATTACACCACATAGTAATGCCACTTATTCAAGTTACGTCACTCAGTAGTGCCCTTTATTCACATTGCACTACACAATGGTACCCTCTATGCATGTTATGTTACAAAGGAGGGTAGATATGAGGATCAGCCATTGGTCAAGCATTTTAAAGAGATGGGTCACTCCTTGTCATCTTAAAAATTCTTCATGATTGATCATGTTCCCGTTTTGTTACGGGGCATGAACAGAGCTAGAAACCTTTTGATTAAGGAATCACAGTGGCTCATGAGACTGGGGACTGTTTACCCCATGGGTCTCAATGAAAAGATCTATTGCTACACTCTATGAGCAGGTTCCTTTGAGTATGTCATGTTCTAATTTTTCTTATATGAAAATTGTTTATTTGTTTTATATGTTGTGTACATGTTCTTACTGTTTTATTATGCACTAACCCTGTTCTGTCTCATTTAGGTACCGGGCGACATGACATGCACAATGCAAGGCACACCTGGAAGCAGAGAACCAGGTCAGTGGAACGCACACCAGCGGTTGCCATGACCATGGATACGCACTCCACGGGAAGTGCGTCATCGTGACTAGTTGGTGCCGGGATTCCTAATGAGAGTATGTGGACAAGTGAGTAGCGGTAAAGGGTAAAGAGGTTTGCCTGTTACTTGTTTCTTATTGTTGTCTGTGGTCCTGAGGAAGGGGCTGTGTCCCTGATAAACATTTGATGCAATACAACATTTGTTTTTGATATCTATCTATCTATCTATCTATCTATCTATCTATCTATCTATCTATCTATCTATCTATCTATCTATCTATCTATCTATCTATCTATCTATCTATCTATTTATCTATCTATCTATCTATTTATATATATATATATATATATATATATATATATATATATTTATTTATTTTTTAAATAGTATAATTTAGCTATAACTTGTGCAGAACACTCCTAGATTGGTAGAGGACCCCTTTATGTACAACAAAGCATCGACCACCTACAGTGTCACAATATATGTACTGTATGACTAACGACTACAGTGTGGTCTGACCAGCAGTGTCATAGAAAAATAACAGTATAGTACACTGGGGTTTTTAAATGGTATATTATTTAACTGGTGCAGAGCAACCCTAGATTTACAGAGGACCCTTTTATGCACAAAAAAGCAGGGACCACCTACAGTGTTACTCAAAATATGTGTATTATAGTACACTGTCAGTGCGCTAAAGATTAATACAGCATCCCCGGAGAGAGTACCCTTGAAAGCAGCCCCTTGATGGAACACAACACCCCAGGAGGACACAGGCAGCCCTTTAGCAGCTCCAGCCCAGAGCCGGATTAGGGGGGGTTACAGGGGGAAAGTACCCTGGGGCCACTCCTGTCTCAAGGGGGCCCTCGGATAGAGCTGATCTGACCCAGCTCTGGCTGCTGTTGCTGCCGTGATCTCCCCGTACCTGCGCTGCTGAAGTAATCAGCAGGATAAAGGCATGAGGAGGCAGAGTTCATTCATGAGCAGCAGCGCATGGAGCCAGGAAGAGAGGGGTGTCAGCACACACTGGTGAGCGGCAGCAGCACCCAGAGCTGAAACCAGAAGGATCAGCTCACACTGGTGAGAAGCAGCAGCAGCGCCCGAGCTGAAACAAGAAGCATCAGCTCACAATGGTGAGTGGCAGCAGCGCCCGGACCCTGGAACTTTGCTTGGGAGAGATAATAGTCAATAGCATCTATCTGATAGGTTGAGGGTGCTGAGTGCTGTCTTAAGTACCCTGGGCCCCCTGAAGGCTTAATCTGGCCCTGCCCCAGCCCCTTGATAGACAAAACAGAGCACCCTTGGACGGACACTGCAGTGACACGGTCCATTCACTCCATAGCCAGAGTAAAATGGCGCGATCACCGGGGTCCTTATATAGAATCCAAAACCTGCAAGAATCCAACAGCGGGAGGATGACATTTTGCCTCGATTTAGGATTCGATCAGGCGGGAAAACCTGATCTGTACTCGGATCCCGGTTCGGAACATGAAATTCGGGTGGGTCCAGTTTCCGGAGAACTGGACCCGCTCAACTCTAGTACTAAGCATTGGGAAGAGAGAAATTGGAGAGAGATAAAGTAACATCTATAATTTGCATACTATAAAATTATACAGAGCTGCTGATTGGTTGATGGGGAAACTGGCTCACTACTCCGCTCTTATGACAGCTTAGTAAATGTCTCCCTAAATCTCCTCAATGCTTAGTACACAGGCCCCTTTCTCTTTATTGACATTTCAGTATAAACCTACTTTTGTACCATTTTGAAAGACTAATGGTATTTTCTGAAGATATAATGTTTGCTGAAAACACAAGGTATAATTTGTATAGTTACTACAAAAACAAATTGTGATACTGATGTTTGAATGTGAGGGCAGTTAAGCAGGCTGCTAATCTTGGTAAATGAAGTTCATTATCTCCCTATATCTGCAGTCATCTTCCGGGCTTGCTGGGAAAGATCTGATTGCTTGTCCGTTACATCTAGTGGGAGGATCTTATCCAACTTGGTCTCCTACATGTGTGGTCATGGGGAGCGGTGGCGGGGGGCATTGGGTGGCCTCATGTGGCTAGATGTGGCAAGCATAACTGTAGATTTAAGGAAGGCAGTATGAGTAGGGAACCACCTTACTGGGTTGATAAGTTAAAGTTAATACCAGATTAATATGGCAACATGATATGGCAACAATAGTAAAATTTATTATAACAAACGTAAGTCAGCTCTATTAGAATGGCATAACACAGTACTTAAGTCTATAAAACATAAACATCAATGAAGTGGATCATATTGGAGAAATGGTGGAGGAGCCGCCGGTGGTGTAGCAGAGTAGTCCAAATGTCCCCTGCTATAGACTCCTAAGCATTCCTATACATAATCACCCATAGATCTATGCCCTGAGGAAGAGATTGTATGTCTCGAAACGCATTGGAAACCTACACATATACCCTGTTCCAGCATCCTTCTCTATGCACTGGGGAATTACTTGATGGAATGCTTAGAAGGGTACATCCGGACTGCTCTGCTACACCGCCTGCGGCTCCTCCCTCCACCGTTTATCTTCCTTATGCCTGTACAATTTCAGAGGGCACACTTTGTGCATACATAGGCCTGCTTCCCACACATAGTAACATAGTAACATAGTATCTGAGGTTGAAAAAAGACAATTGTCCATCGAGTTCAACCTATTTGTGGTCTCCTATGCATGATGATTTGACTAAAATTTCTGACTGATGCTGCTGTCAGCCGTTGCATTTTATCCCTATTTATAATAACTATAATGCATGACTATGCACCATACCCCTGGATATCCTTATTCATTAGGAATTTATCTAACCCATTCTTAAAGGTGTTGACAGATTCCGTCATTACAACTCCCTCGGGCAGGGAATTCCAAACACGTATTGTCCTTACCGTGAAAAAGCCTTTATGCCGTATTGTGCGGAATCTCCTCTCCTCTAACCTGAGCGAGGGTCCACGAGTCCTCTGAGTTGATCTAACCAAAAACAGGTCCCGCGCCAGCTCTGTGTATTGTCCCCTTATATATTTGTAGATGTTGATCATATCCCCTCTTAGTCTCCGCTTTTCTAATGTAAACATGCCTAGTCTTTCAAGCCTTTCCTTGTATTCCATCGTCTCCATGCCCTTAATTAGTTTGGTCGCCCTCCTCTGTACCTTTTCAAGCTCCAGGATATCCTGTTTGTAGTACGGTGCCCAGAATTGTACACAGTATTCAAGGTGTGGCCTCACTAGTGATTTATATAACGGGAGTATAATACTCTCGTCCCTAGCATCAATACCCCGTTTTATTCATGCTAATATCTTATTAGCCTTCTTTGCTGCAGTCCTACTTTGGGTACTACTGCTTAGCTTGCTATCTATGAGGACACCTAAGTCCTTTTCCAGTACAGAATCCCCTAATTTTACCCCATTTAGTAGGTAGGTGTAATTTTTGTTCTTGTTACCACAGTGCATTACCTTACACTTGTCTGTGTTGAAGCGCATTCTCCATTTGGCTGCCCATGCTTCTAATTTAACTAAGTCGTTCTGAAGAGACTCGGCATCCTCCTCTGTATTTATAGCCTACACAATTTGGTATCATCTGCAAAAATTGACACCATGCTCTCTAGACCTTCTGTTAGGTCGTTAATGAAAATATTGAACAATAGCGGTCCTAATACTGAGCCTTGCGGCACACCACTTAGCACTTCAGTCCAAGTTGAAAAAGAACCATTAACCACAACGCGCTGCTCCCTATTATCTAACCAGTTTTTGACCCAAGTGCATATTGTGCTTCCTAGCCCTGATTCTTGTAGCTTGTAGATAAGTCTCATGTGTGGTACAGTATCGAACGCTTTGGCAAAGTCTAAAAAGATTACATCCACGTCTTTACCCTGATCTAGGTTTGCGCTTACTATTTCATAAAAGCCAAGTAAGTTGGTTTGACAGGATCTGTCCTTCATAAACCCATGTTGATTCCTTTTAATGACCTTATTGGTTTCAAGGAACTTATGAATACTATCTCTTAGAATACCTTCCAATACTTTCCCCACTATAGATGTAAGACTAACTGGTCTATAATTACCTGGTTCAGCTTTACTTCCCTTTTTGAATATAGGCACTACTTCCGCTATACGCCAGTCTTTGGGAACCATACCTGATATAACTGAATCCTTAAAGATCAAAGATTGCGGTTTTGCCAGTTCAGAGTGAAGCTCCATTAGAACCCTTGGATGAATGCCATCGGGCCCTGGTGATTTATTAATCTTTAAATGTTTTAATCGGTCACAGACTACTTCCTCGCTTAAATAAGTACCTATCAGTGTGATATTCTCATTATTGAGATTGTGTGTCAGTCCCTGAATTGGGTCCTCTCTAGTGAATACTGTTGAAAAAAACTCATTTAGTGTGTCCGCTATGTCATTATCATTTTTGCTTAAGACTCCCAACTTGTCTTTTAAAGGGCCAGCTTCTCTCCTCTCTGGGTCCTCACCTATTCTACAAAGAACTGTAGATTTGTTTGCATAGTTCTCTTCTCTGATATGATGTATCATCTACAGACTTTGAAAAGAGTGCCACCTGGTAACCAAATTATAAAAAAGAACAAAAAACCGCTATGACTCTTGCATGGCATTACCTAGTTATTACTTCCGAACAAAGAATCTGACTGACTTGAGAAAATCCTTGTTTCATTCCGCAAGAAGTAAAAAAGTCTAGATTCTCATAATTCAGTTTAATGTCCCTTAAAGGAGGGTATATGTGAAAGCATGAATTAAAGTATTAGCAGTGAAGGCGTTTAGTCTGTCTTTATGGCATGATAGTAAGAATTGATTAGAATGATACTATTACATGTAGTAAAGAAACTGTTTAATTATTAGACTAGATGATGGTCATTGTAACTGTAAAAGGGAAAGCAGTTGTGTCAGATCTGGGAGGAGTATATAAAAACCTACATATGTAATTTTCCATTTACCAATATATAGCTACATATTTGTACTTCTCAAGTTGCTTGACAGACGTAGGGAAAATAACATGGTAAATGGTCCTCCCCGGGTCAGGCAAATGAGGAAAGTGGTTTGAACAAAGGAACGAGAAGAGGAAACAATAAGAAAAAGAAAATGCTGCCATTTTTCCTCCCTCCTGAATGTATGCTGGTGTAGAGCTTAGGGGATTAATCTCTTAAAAATAAGTGCCATGCAAGCAGACAGCCCGTGATTAAGGTTTTAACTGATCAGTCTGCATCTGACAGGGAACCAGCTATTATCTTTAAGGAATCAAACCCCCATTCAAAGCCTCTGCTCAGCCCGAACATGAAAGGAAATGTCATCCGCTGGCAGTTGGGAAAAGCCGCAGGGGGAGCACAAAAAAAGAGAAAGAAAGAAAATGGAGAGAAAGAGAAATAGGAGGGACACTAAATGAAAAAATGAAAGCAGAGCAACAAAGAGGAAAGAGAAACAGCAACAGCAAAGTGGGTAATGACAGATAAAAAGTGCTAGGTATAGCCACAGATAAGTGAGAGAACACGGGACAATAGAGTGCAAGAGGACAAAAAGATGTTCTTTAGATACAGCCTGTAACAAAGAAAAAGATGGAACTTATGATAGTAAATTAATAGTAAATTAATTGAAGGGTGAACTTTGTAGGTTTGCCGTGTAAAATATTAACACATAAAAAATATTAACACGTTAAGTGACTGATTTGGGAGCAAAGAAAAAAAAAAAAAGAAGTAAACTATTTTGCAATAAAAGGGGTGTAAATAATTGTATTTTCATGCAGTGCAAATACTGGCTACTTCTGCATGTACAGTACTGTAGCACGCAAACACTGAGCACCTTTCATTTTACATTGCAGCTTAGATTTGAGTATGGATACACCACACCCAACTATGAATCGCTCTGCACATGTTAAGGGGGGGTACGCACAGAGAGATCCGTGCTTAAAATCCAAGCAATCTGACTAGATTGCTTAAAAGTTAAGCACGGATCTCTCGTGTGTATGCCCCCCAGCGATAGCAATGCTTGGCCCGCGCGTCGCTATCGCCGGTGCTAGATTGGCTATCACTGGGTGAAATGAGCACCCCCCATTGCCCCCGCTCTCAGCACACATCGCGCTGTGCTGAGCGGGGGGAGAGCTGTGTGCTGAGCGGTCTGTGACAGATCACTTAGCACACATCTCTCTAATGTGTACTGGCCTTTACATCTGCAGCCCCTGCAGCATAACCTGGTTTTGCCAAAGTGCAAATTTAAGGGGGGTACACATGGAGAGATCCATGCTTAAAATCGAAGCAATCTGACTAGATTGCTTAGAAATTAAGCATACATCTCTCAGTATGTATGCCATACAGCGATAGCGATGCGCAGCCCCGCGCATCGCTATCGCTGATTGTAGATTGGCAAGCATGCAGGCAAAATCTAGTACAGTCGCTTAGCACATCGCTCATGTGTACAGAATAAGTGATGTGCTACAGCGATGTACGTCACTCACCACTCCCCTGATCCGTTCTCTGCCTCTCCGTCCTCTGCCTGGTCCCACCTCCGCCTGGTCCCGCCTCCGCCTACTCCCTCTCCACACACGAGCAGCTACATCCAAACAGCGCCACGCATGCCAGCAGCAGCAAACAGCAAGTCCACTGGTATGTAGCGAACGGGGGATGGGTGGGCTGTGGGCTGCATCAACAGCCATGAGGGGCTGCGGGGGGGGGGGGGGAGGGTGTGACACCTTTATTAATTATGTTATATGTGCACTTGTGTGGGCTGTGTTAACAGGGAGGGTGACACTGTTATTATTCATGTTACCTGTACACTTGTGTGGGCTGCATTGACAGCCGGGGGCTGCAAGAATTATGCTCCACAATCATGTGGGGGAGTGTGGGCTGTATTAACAGCTGGGGGGGGGGGGCACTGGCACAGCCAGGGGGCACAACTACTGGGGGCACTGGCACAACTACAGGGGTCACAACTGCTGGGGGAACAGCTACAAGGGGCAAAGCTACAGGGGGCAAAACTACTGGGGGCACAGCTTCAGGGGGCACAGCGACTGGAGGCACAACTACTCGGGACACAGCTAGGTTGCACAGCTACTGGGGGCAAAGCTACAAGGGGCACAGCTACAGGGGGCACAATTACAGGGGTCACAACTACTGGGGGCACAGCTACTGGGGGCAAAGCTACAGGGGGCACAGCTACAAGGGGCACATCGACTGGGGTCACAACTACTCGGGGCACTGCTACCTCCTCATTCCTCCTCCGGTACGGCGCCTGTGTGCGGTGGCTGGGTAGGAATCCCCCCTTCCCCCTCGTTCCTCCCTCGGCGCCTGCTCCGTCCTCCCAGCCAGCAGCAGCACTCCCCCCTGTCTGTGCCAACGTCCTTCCGTCAGTGAGTGCATAATATTCATCAATCTCTCTCTCTATCTCTCTCCTCCTGTGGATTACTTCGCTTGTAAGTATAATTTCCATTTTTACAGGTACCCCTATTGGATTCTACATGGACAAATGGGCGTGATCAGCTTGGGATGTAGGTAAGTATGTGTGAGTGAGTAAGTGTGTTTTTAATAAATTTTTACTTTCACGGTGTGTGTGTTGTGTTTTTATTTGGGTATTTTTGTTGTTGTAGAACTACAGGTACCAGCGGGCCCATTATTTCCCCGCATGCTGGTACTTGAGGTTCTCCAAGTACCAGCAAGTGGGGGAGGCTTGCTGGGCCTTGTAGTTCCACAACAAACAATATTCTTTTTTCTACACACTTATGGCTATCAGCCCGGCACACACCGCCCAGGGGTGCTGGGGACAGCCTCGGGCTTCACCCCTGGCTCTTGGGTGCCTGGAGGGGGGGAACCCCAGCCAGGGGTGACTAGTTGGGGGTGGGGGGTAATGCCACGGCCACAGGGACCTACATAAATGTGTCCCCCGGCTGTGGCATTATGTCCCTGGCTAGTGAAGCCCGGTGCTGGTCTTTTGTCCCCCGTATTTTTTAAACCATTACCGGACTAAGAGCCCGGAGCTGGTTGTCTAAATACGGGGAACCCCTGTCCAATTTTTTTTCCAGTATTTAAACAACTAGGACCGGCTCAAAGAGCCCGAGGCTGGTTATACTTAGCAATTATTATTTTTTTAACCCATTCAGACCCTTCTCCATTAAGTTAATGGAAGCCCTGGACAACAAAATTGCATTCATGTCCTCCTCTCACTCCCTTCCCAGTCCCAAACACTAATTTTTTTTTTCTATAAAATTGTACAATATATCACAAGTATGATGAGCAGGCATGCAGTGGGCATTGGCGGCATCGGACTGAGATGCAAATTAGTGGCAGAGGGCTAGGTCAGTTGATGGTGGGCGAGTTTGTAAGCCATTGGTGGTGGCCACGGGCATCATCTCAGAGGCAGTAGTGGGCATTGGTTCGGCAGCAGTAGGGGTCATCGGCAGGATTCGGCAGACATTATGGCTGTAGTGCCTCACCAGCCACTGACCTCACCGTGTAGTATGGCTGTAGTGCCTCACCAGCCACTGACCTCACCGTACGCCACTGGAGTGTGGGCTGCATTAACAGCCAGGGGGGAGGGGAGGCCGGTAGTGTGTGCTGCAAGAATTATGCTCTATGATCATATGGGGGAGTGTGGGCTGTATTAACAGCTGGGGGGGTGTTATTAATTATGTTTTTATAAGGCTGTCCTGTGTAGCGAGCGATACATATATGGGGGAGTGTGATGCAGCTGCTGATAGCGGTCTAGGAGAAGATGGATTTAGCCGTATGATTAGATATGCTGTATTAACAGCAGGGGGGATGGGGGTGGTGTTATTATGTTTGCTATGAGGCTGTATTAACAGTGGGGAGGGATAGGGGGTCTTATTATGTTTTTATGGTGCTTAATGTGCTTTGAGGCTGTATTAGCAGGCGGGGGGGGGATGGGGGTGTTACTATATTTTTGTGGTGCTTAAGCGGCTTTACCTGGTGCAATGTGTGTATATAAGCGGCTTTACCTGGCGCAACGCGTGTATAAGCGGCTTTACCTGGTGCAATGCATGTATAAAGGGCCGCGCATCGCTATCGCTGTGGGGGTACACACGGAGATATCACTGCTGAAAATCTAAGCAATCTAGTCAGATTGCTAGATTTTAAGCAGCGATCGCTCCGTGAGTACTCCCCTTAAGCGGCTTTACTTGGCGCAACGCGTGTATAAGTGGCTTTACCTGGTGCAATGCGTGTATAAGCGGCTTTACCTGGCGCAACGTGTGTATAAGCGCCATTTCCTGGCACAACGCATGTATAAGCGCCATTTCCTGGTGCAACGCGTGTATAAGCGGCATGGTTTTTTAATGTGAGGGTCAACATGTTTTATTTAAAGTTTTTGCTTGCTTGCTATTTAAATAGTGTTGTTTTATTTTTCTCACAGCAATGGCTTCTGTCATGGACCAAGCGTTCACAACTGGATTCACTGATGTGTATTGGGCCAGAGAATGTCTGCGGAAGGTCCGCAGCAAGGATTTTTCAAACAGACAGAAGAAGGATCAGGCCTACAGACAATTGGTGGAGTACAGCAAAGCCCATAACAGTGACGCTGATCTAATTTGGGTGAAGAAGAAGATAGCGAACTTGCGGACGGTGTTCAAGAAGGAACACACACGAGTGATCTAGTCTAAACGTTCAGGAGCCGGAACTGATGATGTTTACCAGCCGACGCTATAGTATTATGAACAGATGAAGTTCCTTTTGGAGAGCGATTCGAAGGTACATGGACAGGGTAGCCTGGATAAAGAGTCTCCTAAGACCCCAGAGGAAGAGGAGAACCTTAATCCGGTAAGTTAAAACACTTTAAAATGTTCAACTTTATCATTGTTTAATCAACGCCCTAATGTTTTCTTTGCTTTTTTTTACAGGAATCTACCCCGGAGCTGGTAATGAACACTTCCGCTACAGAACTAGAGTTCAGTGGTGAGGAGTCAGCAGCATCTCAGGCAACAGCACCACCAAGGAGGAGACAAAAGACTTCATCATTGAGTTCCGATTTTGCATCCACCAGCACAGTTTAATTTATCCAGCAGGCGGAGGAAATGCTTAATAGGCCACCGGACTTCTTTTGTCAGTTTTCAAATACGATAGAATCTCAGATACATGTAATGCCCGAAACTGTTTTTAGAACTTTCAGGTGCATAGTATTTGATGCATTGAGAAGGGCCGAGGATAATGATCTATCCGATGACCTGGATCTAATGTCAAATCCTGTGCGGCGCCAGGGCCGAAACTAGGATTCTTTTCACCCGGGGCAAAACAGTAATCCGGCGCCCCACACACAAACACACACACACACACACACACGCACAGACAACCAACCAACCACCACCACCACCACCACGTGTAACTCTGTGCGAAGACTGACAATGCCATCAGCCAGTACCAGCTAACGGGCTATTTCCACTCATTGGTGTCCACGACACCCATAGAGTGGGAATAGAACCTGTGGCGAGCGCAGCGAGCCCACAAGGGGCTTTTTTACACTCACCCCTGACGGCATTCTGGTGGCCGGGATCCTGGCGTCGGTATGCTGACCGTGCACCGGCCACGTAACCCCAACCCATATATACTCCATGAGAGCAAAGGGCTGGTAGCTGCTATATAGCTTCTTTTCTAGACATTTAGCTGGACTCAGGGGGTCATTTTCGACCCGTTTGCACGCTGCGGTTCATTGCAGCGGTGCGAACGGTTCAGAACTGCGCGTGTGCGGCGGCCGCATTGTGCAGGCGCGTCATTGCCTGGTGATGGCAGTCTCCGGGCAGCGACGCCGCATACTAAGAAAGCAGTCGCAGCGGCGACCGCAAGAAGATTGACAGGAGGAAGGCGTTCCGGGGTGTCAACTCACCGTTTCCCAGACGTGGAGATCCGAATGCAAGTGTATCCAGGCGTTTGGAGGGCGGATGTGTGATGTCAATTCCGGTACCTTCTTCGCTAGATCCCTCGCACAGGGTAAGTAGGTCTAGGGCTGGTCTTGTTTTACACAAAACTTTTTTAGCATAGCAGGGCTGCACAAGTGATCACAACCCTGCTATGCTAAAATACACTCCCCCATAGGCGGTGTCTAGTTGATTGCTACGTGCGATCAACTCGGAATGACCCCCTTAGTTAGACATTTGGGCTACAGATTAAGTTAACAAGGAAATAATACCCCATACATTGATACATATGTAAAATCACACACATACATACTGTCACACATCTAAACACGCACGCATACATTAAATTCACTCACGTACATAGTCACACACTGTCCTGTATACATACATAGTCACACATACATACATACATACATACATACATACATTATACATACATACAGTGACACACAAGCACGCATACAGATATGTAGTGACACACCTATTCACATACAGTCACACACATGCACAACACATTCATACACACACACATATAGTAGTTGCACACACATAGTGTCACACTCACTATTTAGGCTTTGGTGTGTGCTGCTGCTGCTCCTCTCCCCTCCTCTCTTCGATGGTGCTGGCTGGCCTGGCACTGAGTAAAGTGCCGTGTAGCTCCGCCCCCTTTTTGGACCATTCATGTTTCCAGCTCAGCAGTGCAATAGTGCACTGCTGCGATTATCAAAGGCAGCAGGGGGGTCTGGGGTAACTTGTTCCATGTGCCCCGTCTTAGGGCACAACAGGCAGCACACGACAGTCAGCATATAAGAAACTGAAAGTAAACTACAGCTCCCGCAGCAAGGGCTTCTGGGAGCTGTAGTTTATTTTCAGTTTCATCACACACAGACTGGACTGCTTTGTGCTGCTCCTGCGAAGGGACCTGTGCGCATCGGGACTCGGAGGGGGTGTAAGCATTGCGGCGCCCCCTCCAATCCGGCGCCCAGGTCACATGCCCCCCTAGCCCCCCGTTAGTTACGGCTCTGGCGGCGCGCACAAAATGCCCCACAGTCCCAGTATCCTTATCCCCAACCATACTATTATCCGCCGGGTAATCCTCCGCCACAGCGCCCTTTTTTTCCGCCGGGAACCCCACCAACACCCACTCTGCCCACTCCTCCCACCAGCACTTTGTCCACTGGATTGTACTCAGCAATGCTGAGTACACAGCTCCCCCAGAGGACGTGGCTACTTTTTAAAATTATTAAATTATCATTTTTTTTGTTCTTTTTTTAGTTTCCGTTGGACAAATTGTTCCATGTTTCCTCGACTCTTTTGTTATCTTGTTCATAGTTACCATAGTGTCGGTTTTTTGTCCTGGACTTTTGAACGTTGGGATGTTGGTCATTCTTATTGATGAATCCAGTTGCATAAGTGTTAAAAATGAATATATTTTTATAAGTACATTATTTAAAAAAAAAAGAAAAAAAAAGTGTTGTGTCTTTTTTATGGTTTATCATTTATATATATATTTTTTTTTTTTGGGGGGGGGTTATGATAGGAATGCTGTTGGACCAAATTTGTCCTCACTTATCCCCCCTTAAAAAACTTTTTTTTAAGGTAAGATAAGTGAGGACAATCCTAACTTCAAGGTACTGTTAAAGGGGACATTTATTACAGAGGGATGCGGTTAAGATCTCTGCGCCGGGTTCCCGACAGCCACAATCCCGACATATTCTCCCCCTGTGGGTGTCCACGACACCCATAGAGAGAGACTAAAAGGGTCTTCTTTGCGCTTGACCTGCTGCTGGCATTCCGGTGGCCACCATCCCGACGTTGGGATTATGACTGTCGGGATACCTGCTGCCGGGATATCATACTGATTCCCAGGGCTGGTGCTATGGTGTCCAGCGCCCTCCTGCAAACTGTAAATTTGTGCCCCTTTCTCAGACACAGAGGTGATACAGTGACTGGGACGGAACACAGGGGTGATGGCACACACAGGTATTCCTGACTTGGTCCACACTGTTGGATCCTATTTGTCCTCACTTATCCCCCATAAAAAAATGACGCAGTCATGAAGTGTCCTGGGTATACTTGACCCCAGAGCTCCTCATGGCTACATTGTTTTTAATATACATGCAAAACACACACAGGTACATACTCTGACTACAGAAGTTTAAAACAAGATACATTTTTATTTTGAAAAAAAATAAATATACAATAAAATATAAAACCAATCAAGCATTTGTAATGTCTTTCAAACATAAAAACAGTTAAATGTAGGAGTCTTGCCAATCCACTGCACCTACTCCATTAAAAAGGTCAGGTAGTCGTCCCTGACCTTTCTAGCCTTTAAAGTGGGATTAGGGGCCTAATTCTGAGTTGATCGCAGCATCAAATTTGTTAGCAGTTGGGCAAAAGCATGGGGGTAATTCCAAGTTGATCGCAGCAGGATTTTTGATAGCAATTGGGCAAAACCATGGCCCTCATTCCGAGTTGATCGGTCGCAAGGCGAATTTAGCAGAGTTACACACGCTAAGCCGCCGCCTACTGGGAGTGAATCTTAGCTTCTTAAAATTGCGACCGATGTATTCGCAATATTGCGATTACTAACTACTTAGCAGTTTCTGAGTAGCTCCAGACTTACTCTGCCTGTGCGATCAGTTCAGTGCTTGTCGTTCCTGGTTGACGTCACAAACACACCCAGCGTTCGCCCAGGCACTCCCACCGTTTCTCCGGCCACTCCTGCGTTTTTTCCGGAAACGGTAGCGTTTTCAGCCACACGCCCCTGAAACGCCGTGTTTCCGCCCAGTAACACCCATTTCCTGTCAATCACATTACGATCGCCGGAGCGAAGAAAAAGCCGTGAGTAAAAATACTTTCTTCATAGTAAAGTTACTTGGCGCAGTCGCAGTGCGAACTTTGCGCATGCGTACTAAGCGGATTTTCACTGCGATGCGATGAAAAAGAACGAACGAACAACTCGGAATGAGGGCCCATGTGCACTGCAGGGGAGGCAGATATAACATGTGTAGCGAGAGTAAGATTTGGGTGGGTTATTTTGTTTCTGTGCAGGGTAAATACTGGCTGCTTTATTTTTACACTGCAATTTAGATTGCAGATTGAACTCACCACACCCAAATCTAACTCTCTCTGCACATGTTATATCTGCCTCCCCAACAGTGCACATGGGGGGTCATTCCGAGTTGTTCGCTCGTTATTTTTTTCTCGCAACGGAGCGATTAGTCGCTAATGCGCATGCGCAATGTCCGCAGTGCGACTGCGCCAAGTAAATTTGCTATGCAGTTAGGAATTTTACTCACGGCATTACAAGGTTTTTTCTTCGTTCTGGTGATCGGAGTGTGATTGACAGGAAGTGGGTGTTTCTGGGCGGAAACAGGCCGTTTTATGGGAGTGTGTGAAAAAACGCTACCGTTTCTGGGAAAAACGCGGGAGTGGCTGGAGAAACGGAGGAGTATCTGGGCGAACGCTGGGTGTGTTTGTGACGTCAAACCAGGAACGACAAGCACTGAACTGATCGCAGATGCCGAGTAAGTCTGGAGCTACTCAGAAACTGCACAGAGCAGTCTTTTCGCAATATTGCGAATCTTTCGTTCGCAATTTTGAGAAGCTAAGATTCACTCCCAGTAGGCGGCGGCTTAGCGTGTGCAAAGCTGCTAAAAGCAGCTAGCGAGCGAACAACTCGGAATGAGGGCCATGGTTTTGCCCAACTGCTAAAAAATTTCCTGCGATCAACTTGGAATTACCCCCAATGTGCACTGCAGGGGGGGCAGATATAACATTTGCAGAGAGAGTTAGATTTGGGTGTGTCGTGTTCAAACTGAAATCTAAATTGCAGTGTAAAAATAAAGCAGCCAGTATTTACCCTGCACAGAAACAAAATAACTCACCCAAATCTAACTCTCTCTGCAAATGTTACATCTGCCCCCCCCTGCAGTGCACATGGTTTTGCCCAATTGCTAACAAACTTGCTGCTGCGATCAACTCAGAATTACCCCCTAGGTGTGGACTGTGGCCTTTCAAGTACAGGCAACCTGGCAGAGTCCACATCAGAGTTGTCGGCCTGAGCAGGCAACCTGGCAGAGTCCACATCAGAGTTGTCTGCCTGAGCAGGCAACCTGGCAGAGTCCACATCAGGGTTGTTAGCCGGAGTAGTAGATGGGGGATATTTTGGGCCAGTCTTGCGCCTTTAGATAATTGTGTAGAACACAGCAGGCCAACACAACCCAGTCTATTTTATCCACCCTTAGGCCTATAGCAGAGTGGAAAATTCGGAACCTACTACTTAAGATCCCAAATGCGTTTTCAACTATGCGGAAGGCCCTTGAGAGCCGGTAATTGAAAATGCATTTCTCCTTGGATAAATTCCTTTGTGGGTAGGATTTCATGATGTGCTCGTGCAGAGCGAAGGCCTCATCTCTCACAAACACATAGTTCAAGCCATGCATGCAGTCCTCAGCTTTCGGTAGGTCCAATTGGTTGCAAAGCAGCCTCTCATGAAATACAGTATCTTTGATTAATCCGCCATCGGATGCTCTTCCATTTTTCCCCACATCCACAAATATGAACTCATAGTTAGCATTAACTATAGCCATCAAGACTATGTTAAAAATTGGATTTTAGTACCTACCGGTAAATCCTTTTCTCCTAGTCCGTAAAGGATGCTGGGGACTCCAAAAGGACAATGGGGTATAGACGGGATCCGCAGGAGCTTGGGCACACTGAAAAGACTTTGACTGGGTGTGAACTGGCTCCTCCCTCTATGCCCCTCTTTCAAACCTCAGTTATAGGAACTGTTCCCAGGAGAGACGGACATTTAGAGGAAAAGATTTTTGTTTAAACCAAGGGCGAGAAAACCTACCAGCTCACACCACAACATACCGTACAACCGGAGTATCAGGAAACCAGATAACAGTAAGAATTAACAACAGCAACAAGCTGAATACAACTAATACACAACCCGCGTGTAAACAAATTTAACCAGCAATAAAACACTGCAAGTAACAGTCCGCACTGGGAAGGGCGCCCAGCATCCCCTACGGACTAGGAGAAAAGGATTTACTGGTAGGTACTAAAATCCTATTTTCTCTTACAAAAGGACCATGGGGTCTATACCAATGCTCCAGAACGGGCGGGAGAGTGCGGACAACTCTGCAGCACCGAATGAGCAAACATGAGGTCCTCCTCAGCCAGGGTATCAAACTTGTAAAACTTAGCAAAGGTGTTTGAACCCGACCAAGTAGCAGCTCGACAAAGCTGAAGTGCCGAGACCCCTTGGGCAGCCGCCCAAGACGAGACCACTTTTCTGGTAGAATGGGCCTTTACTGACTTCCGAAACGGTAGTCCAGCCAAAGAATGAGCTTGCTGAATCGTACTACAAATCCAGCGTGCAATAGTCTGCTTAGAAGCTGGATTTTAATCTTCTTGGAAGCATACAGGACAAAGAGAGCCTCAGTTTTCCTGGCAAGAGCCGTTCTGGTGACGTAAATCTTCAAAGCTCTTACAACACCAAGAGACTTTGGAACTGCCACAGCATCCGTAGCCACAGGTACCACAATCGGTTGGTTAATGTGAAAGGAAGAAATCACCTTCGGCAGAAATTGTTGACGAGTCCTCAATTCTGCTCTACAGAATGGAAGCTCAAATATGGACTCCTGTGAGATAAGGCCGCCAACTCTGACACTCGCCTGGCAGACGCCAGAGCCAAAAGCATGACTACCTTCCACGTGAGAAACTTTAACTCAACCTTACGCAAAGGTTCAAACCAGGGAGACATAAGAAACTGCAAGACCACCTCAAGATCCCACGGCGCCACAGGCGGTACAAATGGAGGATGGATATGCACCACTCCCTTCACAAAAGTCTGAACCTCTGGAAGGACGGCCAATTCCTTTTGAAAGAAAATAGATAAAGCCGAAATCTGCACTTTGATGGAACCCAATTTCAGGCCTGCATCGACGCCTGCCTGCAAAAAATGGAGAAACCGACCCAAGTGAAATTCCTCCACAGGAGCAGTTTTGGTCTCATAGCACGAAATATACTTTCTCCAAATACGGTGATAATGTTTTGCCGTAACCTCTTTCCTCGCATTAAGGAGAGTGGGGATGACCTCCCCAGGAATACCTTTTCGAGCTAAAATTTGGCGCTCAACTTCCATGCCGTCAAACGCAGCCGCGGTAAGTCCGGAAATACGCATGGACCCTGCAGTAACAGGTCCTCTCTTAGAGGGAGCGGCCAAGGATCTTCCACCAATAATTCCTGAAGATCCGGATACCAGGCCCTGCGTGGCCAATCTGGAACCACGAGAATCGCCTGAACCTTTGCTCGTTGTATGATTCCCAGCACCTTTGGAATAAGAGGAAGTGGAGGGAACACATATACCAACTGAAACACCCACGGGGTCACCAGGGCGTCCACTGCACTGGCTTTAGTGTCCCTTGACCTGGAACAATACCTCGGAAGCTTCTTGTTGAGGCGAGACACCATCATGTCTATCAGAGGAATTTCCCAATGCTTCGTCACTTCTGCAAATACCTCCTGGTGAAGAGCCCACTCTCCCGGATGGAGATCGTGTCTGCTGAGGATGTCTGCTTCCCAGTTGTCCACTCCTGGGAGGAAGACTGCTGACAGAGTGCTCACGTGCTGTTCCGCCCAGCGAAGGATTCTTGTGGCCTCCACCATAGCCGCCATGCTTCTTGTGCCGCCTTGACGGTTTACATGCGCCACCGCTGTTATCTTGTCCGACTGGATCAGGACAGGTCGACCCTGAAGAAGGCTTTTTGCTTGTAGCAGGCTGTTGTAAATGGCACTTAACTCGAGGACATTTATGTGGAGACAAGATTCCTGGTTTGACCATTTCCCCTGGAAATTTCTGCCTTGGGTGACTGTGCCCCAGCCTCGGAGACTTGCATCTGTTGTCAGTAGGACCCAGTCCTGGATTCCGAATCGGCGCCCTCCTAGAAGGTGAGAGCTTTGTAGCCACAACAGGAGAGAAATCCTGGCCCTGGAAGATAGACTTATTTTCCGGTGCATGTGCAGTTGAGACCCGGACCATTTGCTCAGCAGATCCCACTGAAACACCCGGGCATGAAACCTGCCAAATGGAATGGCTTCGTACGTCGCAACCATCTTCCCCAGAACTCTGGTACACTGATGAATCGACACACTTGTCGGCCTCAAAAGCTCCCTGACCATTGTCTGTAGTTCCAGAGCTTTGTCTTCCGGAAGAAACACTCTCTGTAACTCCATATCCAGAATCATGCCCAGAAGGGGGAGCAGAGTGGTCGGGGTCAACTGAGACTTTGGTAAATTTAGAACCCAACCGTGTTGTCGCAGAACCGACAGAGACAATTCCACATTTCTTAACAATTTTTCCTTGGACCTCGCCTTTATCAGGAGATCGTCCAATTACGGGATAATTGTAACCCCTTGTTTGCGAAGGAGAACCATCATTTCCGCCATGACTTTGGTGAAAATCCTCGGGGCCGTGGAAAGCAAAAACGGCAACGTCTGAAATTGGTAATGACAATCCTGTATCGCAAATCTGAGGAAAGCTTGATGCAGAGGATATATCGGGATGTGTAAGTAGGCATCCTTTATATCGGCTGACGCCATAAAATCCCCCCCTTCTAGGATGGAGATCACAGCTCGAAGTGATTCCATCTTGAACTTGAAAACTTTTAAGTAAGGATTGAGGGATTTTAGGTTCAGAATAGGTCTGACCGAACCGTCCGGCTTCGGTACAACAAAGAGGCTCGAGTAGAACCCATCCCCCCGTTGGGACGGGGGAACGGGAACAATGACCCTCTGCTGACATAACTTTGTATTGCTGCCTTCACGACCTCCCTGTCCGGAAGAGACATTGGCAAGGCCGAAATAAAAAAAAGCGGTGAGGGGGCATCTCCTGAAACTCCAGCCTGTATCTCTGAGACATTATTTCTAGGATCAAAGGATCCAGGCCTGAGTGAACCTGGACCTGACTGAAGATCCGCAGACGGCCCCCCACCGGTCCGGCCTCCCCCCAGGGGAGCCCCAGCATCATGCGGTGGACTTGGTAGAGGCGGGGGGAGGACTTTTGGTCCTTAGCGCCTGATACTGCAGGCAACTTTCTTCCCCGTCCTCTACCCTTTGAAGCGAGGAAGGACGAGTCTTTTCCTCACTTGTATTTATTTGGATGAAAGGACTGCATCTGCTGATGGGGTGCCCTTTTCTGCTGCGTGGGAACATAAGGAAGAAAAGATGACTTACCCGCAGTCGCGGTAGACACCAGGTCAGTCAAGCCGTCACCAAACAAGACACTACCTTTGAAGGGGAGAGCTTCCATAGCTTTCTTGGAGTCGGCATCAGCATTCCATTGATGGATCCACAGCGCCCTCCTGGCCGAGACCGCCATGGCATTGGCTCTTGATCCCAAGAGACCAACATCCCTCGCCGCATCCTTCGGGTAATCTGCAGCGTCCTTGATATAACCAAGAGTCAAAAGAACATTATCTTTATCAAGGGTATCCAATCAGAAGCTAAATTATCAGCCCATTTAGCAATAGCACTAATCACCCATACCGAAGCCACAGCAGGTCTGAGCAATGCACCCGTATTAGCGAAAATGGCCTTCAGAGACGTCTCCAGCTTGCGATCCGCCGGATCTTTGAGAGCTGCCGTGTCAGGGGACGGAAGCGCCACCTTCTTAGACAAACGGGATAGAGCCTTGTCGACATTTGGAGACGACTCCCATTTTTCCCTGTCATCAGAGGGGAAAGGATACGCCATGAAAATTCTCTTCGGAATCTGCCACCTCTTGTCCGGCTACTCCCAAGCCTTTTCACAAAGAGTATTCATTTCATGAGAGGGAGGAAACTTCACCTCAGGTTTTTTCCCTTTAAACAAACAAATCCTTGTTTCCTGCACCACAGGTTTGTCAGAGATACGTAAAACATCTTTAATAGCCACAATCATGTACTGAATACTCTTAACTAGCCTAGGGTGTAAAGTAGCCTCAGTGAAGCGACATCGGAATAAGAATCCGTGTCGGTATCCGTATCTACCATCTGTGTAAACTAACGCTTTTGCGACCCTGACGGGGCCTGCACCTGAGACAAAGCATCCTCCATGGATTTTCTCCACACTTGTGTTTGAGACTCCGATTTATCCAATCGTTTAGACAATGAGGCCACATTTGTATTAAGAGTATTTAACATTGTAAGCAAATCAGGTGTCGGCTGTGCCAACAGAGACATCTCCAGACCCGTATCTGCGCCCCCAGCAACCTCCTCCGGGGAGTAGCACTCAGCTTCAGACATGCCGACACGTAGTACCGACACACACACTGCCTCAGCTAGGGGACAGACCCACAAGGAAGCCCGGATAGAGAAAACACAGAGGGAGTATGCCAGCTCACACCCCAGCGCCCATATATCCCACCAAACGATATATGTGGAAAGCGCTGCTGTTATTACAATATATATATATATATGCACCAAATACCTGTGACCCGCCCCCCCCCCCCCCACCCCCGATTTGCTCTCTTTCACTTGAATTGGAGCTTGGAGGTCCCGGGCCAGCGTCTCATACAGCGGCTGCGGATGAGAGAAAATGGCGCTGGTGAGCTGTGTGGCTAAGCCCCGCCCCTTCGCGGCGCGCTTCAGACCTGCTAAAATTTGAAATTGAAATGCTGGCAGGGGTACGGAAAACGGTGCCCGGGCACCGAAAATGCCTTCTGCCAGCCTCAAAAGATCCCAGTAACATGCTGCCCAGGGCGTCCCTCCCCCAGCGCCCTGCACCCGCAAGTGCCGTTGGTGAAGTGTATGGGAGCATGGATCGCAGTGCTACCGCTGCGCTGCTACCTCGTTACTGAAGTTTTCTGCCGTCTGATGTCTTTGGTTCTTCACATACTCACATGGCTTCTTTCTTCTGGCTTCTGTGAGGGGGGTGACGGCGCGGCTCCGGGAACAAGCAGCTAAGCGAACCAAGTGATCGAACCCTCTGGAGCTAATGGTGTCCAGTAGCCTAAGAAGCAGAGCCCTTAACTAAGTAGAAGTAGGTCTGACTTCTCTCCCCTCAGTCCCACGATGCAGGGAGCCTGTAGCCAGCAGGTCTCCCTGAAAATAAAAATCCTAACATAAAGTCTTTTCTAGAGAAACTCAGGAGAGCTCCCCTAGTGAGTGTCCAGTTACTCCTGGGCACAATTAGTGATGAGCGGGTTCGGTTTCTCGGAAACCGAACCCCCCCGAACTTCACGCTTTTTACACGGGTCCGAGGCAGACTCGGATCTTCCCGCCTTGCTCGGTTAACCCGAGCGCGCCCGAACGTCATCATCCCGCTGTCGGATTCTCTCGAGGCTCGGATTCTATCGCGAGACTCGGATTCTATATAAGGAGCCGCGCGTCGCCGCCATTTTCACACGTGCATTGAGATTGATAGGGAGAGGACGTGGCTGGCGTCCTCTCCGTTTAGAATAGAAATAGATAGTGAGAGTGAGACACTTGATTTACTGGAGCTTAGGAGTACTCAGAGAGTGCAGAGTTTACTAGTGACTGACCAGTGACCACCAGTGCAGTTTTATTATTATTTAATATAATCCGTTCTCTGCCTGAAAAAAAACGATACACAGTGACACAGTATACCATATCTGTGCTCAGCCACAGTGTGCTGCATCATCTATGTATATCTGACTGTGCTGAGTGCTCACTGCTCACACAGCTTAATTGTGGGGGAGACTGGGGAGCAGTTATAGCAGGAGTACATATATTTAACAGTGCACACTTTTGCTGCCAGAGTGCCACTGCCAGTGTGACTGACCAGTGACCAGTGACCACCAGTATATTGTGATTGTCTGCCTGAAAAAGTTAAACACTCGTCGTGTGGTGTTTTTATTCTATAAACGCATTCTGCTGACAGTGTCCAGCAGGTCCGTCATTATATAATATATACCTGTCCTGCAGTAGTGATATATATATATTTTTTATATCATTATCATCCAGTCTATACTAGCAGCAGACGCAGTACGGTAGTCCACGGCTGTAGCTACCTCTGTGTCGGCAGTCGCTCGTCCATAATTGTATACCTACATGTGGTTGTTTTTTTTTTCTATCTTCTTCATACTAGTAGTTAACTTTAGGAGTCTGCAGTGCTGACAGTGTCCAGCAGGTCCGTCATTATATAATATATACCTGTCCGGCTGCAGTAGTGATATATATATATTTTTTATATCATTATCATCCAGTCTATATTAGCAGCAGACGCAGTACGGTAGTCCACGGCTGTAGCTACCTCTGTGCCGGCAGTCGCTCGTCCATCCATAATTGTATACCACCTACCTGTTGTGTTTTTTTTTTTTTCTATCTTCTTGATACTAGTAGCTTACTTTAGGAGTCTGCAGTGCTGACAGTGTCCAGCAGGTCCGTCATTATATAATATATACCTGTCCGGCTGCAGTAGTGATATATATATATTTTTTATATCATTATCATCCAGTCTATATTAGCAGCAGACGCAGTACGGTAGTCCACGGCTGTAGCTACCTCTGTGTCGGCAGTCGCTCGTCCATCCATAATTGTATACCACCTACCTGTTGTGTTTTTTTTTTTTCTATCTTCTTGATACTAGTAGCTTACTTTAGGAGTCTGCAGTGCTGACAGTGTCCAGCAGGTCTGTCATTATATAATATATACCTGTACGGCTGCAGTAGTGATATATATATATTTTTTTATATCATTATCATCCAGTCTATATTAGCAGAAGACGCAGTACGGTAGTCCACGGCTGTAGCTACATCTGTGTCGGCAGTCGCTCGTCCATCCATAATTGTATACCACCTACCTGTTGTGTTTTTTTTTCTATCTTCTTGATACTAGTAGCTTACTTTAGGAGTCTGCAGTGCTGACAGTGTCCAGCAGGTCCGTCATTATATAATATATACCTGTCCGGCTGCAGTAGTGATATATATATATATTTTATATCATTATCATCCAGTCTATATTAGCAGCAGACGCAGTACGGTAGTCCACGGCTGTAGCTACCTCTGTGTCGGCAGTCGCTCGTCCATCCATAATTGTATACCACCTACCTGTTGTGTTTTTTTTTTCTATCTTCTTGATACTAGTAGCTTACTTTAGGAGTCTGCAGTGCTGACAGTGTCCAGCAGGTCCGTCATTATATAATATATACCTGTCCGGCTGCAGTAGTGATATATATATATATTTTTTATATCATTATCATCCAGTCTATATTAGCAGCAGACGCAGTACGGTAGTCCACGGCTGTAGCTACCTCTGTGTCGGCAGTCGCTCGTCCATCCATAATTGTATACCACCTACCTGTGGTGTTTTTTTTTTTCTATCTTCTTGATACTAGTAGCTTACTTTAGGAGTCTGCAGTGCTGACAGTGTCCAGCAGGTCCGTCATTATATAATATATACCTGTCCGGCTGCAGTAGTGATATATATATATTTTTTATATCATTATCATCCAGTCTATATTAGCAGCAGACGCAGTACGGTAGTCCACGGCTGTAGCTACCTCTGTGTCGGCAGTCGCTCGTCCATCCATAAGTATACTAGTATCCATCCATCTCCATTGTTTACCTGAGGTGCCTTTTAGTTGTGCCTATTAAAATATGGAGAACAAAAATGTTGAGGTTCCAAAAATAGGGAAAGATCAAGATCGACTTCCACCTCGTGCTGAAGCTGCTGCCACTAGTCATGGCCGAGACGATGAAATGCCAGCAACGTCGTCTGCCAAGGCCGATGCCCAATGTCATAGTACAGAGCATGTAAAATCCAAAACACCAAATATCAGTAAAAAAAGGACTCAAAAATCTAAAATAAAATTGTCGGAGGAGAAGCGTAAACTTGCCAATATGCCATTTACCTCACGGAGTGGCAAGGAACGGCTGAGGCCCTGGCCTATGTTCATGGCTAGTGGTTCAGCTTCACATGAGGATGGAAGCACTCAGCCTCTCGCTAGAAAAATGAAAAGACTCAAGCTGGCAAAAGCACAGCAAAGAACTGTGCGTTCTTCGAAATCACAAATCCACAAGGAGAGTCCAATTGTGTCGTTTGCGATGCCTGACCTTCCCAACACTGGACGTGAAGAGCATGCGCCTTCCACCATTTGCACGCCCCCTGCAAGTGCTGGAAGGAGCACCCGCAGTCCAGTTCCTGATAGTCAGATTGAAGATGTCAGTGTTGAAGTACACCAGGATGAGGAGGATATGGGTGTTGCTGGCGCTGGGGAGGAAATTGACCAGGAGGATTCTGATGGTGAAGTGGTTTGTTTAAGTCAGGCACCCGGGGAGACACCTGTTGTCCGTGGGAGGAATAGGGCCATTGACATGCCTGGTGAAAATACCAAAAAAATCAGCTCTTCGGTGTGGAAGTATTTCAACAGAAATGCGGACAACATTTGTCAAGCCGTGTGTTGCCTTTGTCAAGCTGTAATAAGTAGGGGTAAGGACGTTAACCACCTTGGAACATCCTCCCTTATACGTCACCTGCAGCGCATTCATCATAAGTCAGTGACAAGTTCAAAAACTTTGGGCGACAGCGGAAGCAGTCCACTGACCAGTAAATCCCTTCCTCTTGTAACCAAGCTCACGCAAACCACCCCACCAACTCCCTTAGTGTCAATTTCCTCCTTCCCCAGGAATGCCAATAGTCCTGCAGGCCATGTCACTGGCAATTCTGACGAGTCCTCTCCTGCCTGGGATTCCTCCGATGCATCCTTGCGTGTAACACCTACTGCTGCTGGTGCTGCTGTTGTTGCTGCTGGGAGTCGATGGTCATCCCAGAGGGGAAGTCGTACTCGTAAGACCACTTTTACTACTTCCACCAAGCAATTGACTGTCCAACAGTCCTTTGCGAGGAAGATGAAATATCACAGCAGTCATTCTGCTGCAAAGCAGATAACTGAGGCCTTGGCATCCTGGGCGGTGAGAAATGTGGTTCCGGTATCCATCATTACTGCAGAGCCAACTAGAGACTTGTTGGAGGTACTGTGTCCCCGGTACCAAATACCATCTAGGTTCCATTTCTCTAGGCAGGCGATACCGAAAATGTACACAGACCTCAGAAAAAGACTCACCAGTGTCCTAAAAAATGCAGTTGTACCCAATGTCCACTTAACCACGGACATGTGGACAAGTGGAGCAGGGCAGGCTCAGGACTATATGACTGTGACAGCCCACTGGGTAGATGTATGGACTCCCGCCGCAAGAACAGCAGCGGCGGCACCAGTAGCAGCATCTCGCAAACGCCAACTCTTTCCTAGGCAGGCTATGCTTTGTATCACCGCTTTCCAGAATACGCACACAGCTAAAAACCTCTTACGGCAACAGAGGAAGATCATCGCAGAATGGCTTACCCCAATTGGACTCTCCTGTGGATTTGTGGCATCGGACAACGCCAGCAATATTGTGTGTGCATTAAATCTGGGCTAATTCCAGCACGTCCCATGTTTTGCACATACCTTGAATTTGGTGATGCAGAATTATTTAAAAAACGAGAGGGGCGTGCAAGAGATGCTGTCGGTGGCCAGAAGAATTGCGGGACACTTTCGGCGTACAGGCACCACGTACAGAAGACTGGAGCACCACCAAAAACGCCTGAACCTGCCCTGCCATCATCTGAAGCAAGAAGTGGTAACGAGGTGGAATTCAACCCTCTATATGCTTCAGAGGTTGGAGGAGCAGCAAAAGGCCATTCAAGCCTATACAACTGAGCACGATATAGGAGGTGGAATGCACCTGTCTCAAGCGCAGTGGAGAATGATTTCAACGTTGTGCAAGGTTCTGCAACCTTTTGAACTTGCCACACGTGAAGTCAGTTCAGACACTGCTAGCCTGAGTCAGGTCATTCCCCTCATCAGGCTTTTGCAGAAGAAGCTGGAGACATTGAAGGAGGAGCTAACACAGAGCGATTCCGCTAGGCATGTGGGACTTGTGGATGGAGCCCTTAATTCGCTTAACAAGGATTCACGGGTGGTCAATCTGTTGAAATCAGAGCACTACATTTTGGCCACCGTGCTCGATCCTAGATTTAAAACCTTCCTTGGATCTCTCTTTCCGGCAGACACAAGTCTGCTGGGGTTCAAAGAACTGCTGGTGATAAAATTGTCAAGTCAAGCGGAACGCGACCTGTCAACATCTCCTCCTTCACATTCTCCCGCAACTAGGGGTGCGAGGAAAAGGCTCAGAATTCCGAGCCCACCCGCTGGCGGTGATGCAGGGCAGTCTGGAGCGACTGCTGATGCTGACATCTGGTCCGGACTGAAGGACCTGACAACGATTACGGACATGTCGTCTACTGTCACTGCATATGATTCTCTCCCCATTGAAAGAAGGGTGGAGGATTATATGAGTGACCGCATCCAAGTAGGCACAGTCCGTACTTATACTGGCAGGAAAAAGAGGCAATTTGGAGGCCCTTGCACAAACTGGCTTTATTCTACCTAAGTTGCCCTCCCACAAGTGTGTACTCCGAAAGAGTGTTTAGTGCCGCCGCTCACCTTGTCAGCAATCGGCGTACGAGGTTACATCCAGAAAATGTGGAGAAGATGATGTTCATTAAAATGAATTATAATCAATTCCTCCATGGAGACATTGACCAGCAGCAATTGCCTCCACAAAGTACACAGGGAGCTGAGATGGTGGATTCCAGTGGGGACGAATTGATAATCTGTGAGGAGGGGGATGTACACGGTGATATATCGGAGGGTGATGATGAGGTGGACATCTTGCCTCTGTAGAGCCAGTTTGTGCAAGGAGAGATTAATTGCTTCTTTTTTGGTGGGGGTCCAAACCAACCCGTCATTTCAGTCACAGTCGTGTGGCAGACCCTGTCACTGAAATGATGGGTTGGTTAAAGTGTGCATGTACTGTTTATACAACATAAGGGTGGGTGGGAGGGCCCAAGGACAATTCCATCTTGCACCTCTTTTTTCTTTCATTTTTCTTTGCGTCATGTGCTGTTTGGGGAGTAGTTTTTGGAAGGGCCATCCTGCGTGACACTGCAGTGCCACTCCTAGATGGGCCAGGTGTTTGTGTCGGCCACTTGGGTCGCTTATCTTAGTCACACAGCTACCTCATTGCGCCTCTTTTTTTTTTTGCGCCATGTGCTGTTTGGGGGGTGTTTTTTGGAAGGGCCATCCTGCGTGACACTGCAGTGCCACTCCTAGATGGGCCAGGTGTTTGTGTCGGCCACTTGGGTCGCTTATCTTAGTCACACAGCTACCTCATTGCGCCTCTTTTTTTCTTTGCGTCATGTGCTGTTTGGGGGGTGTTTTTTGGAAGGGCCATCCTGCGTGACACTGCAGTGCCACTCCTAGATGGGCCAGGTGTTTGTGTCGGCCACTAGGGTCGCTTATCTTAGTCACACAGCTACCTCATTGCGCCTCTTTTTTTTCTTCTTTGCGTCATGTGCTGTTTGGGGAGTAGTTTTTTGAAGGGCCATCCTGCGTGACACTGCAGTGCCACTCCTAGATGGGCCAGGTGTTTGTGTCGGCCACTTGGGTCGCTGAGCTTAGTCATCCAGCGACCTCGGTGCAAATTTTAGGACTAAAAATAATATTGTGAGGTGTGAGGTGTTCAGAATAGACTGAAAATGAGTGGAAATTATGCTTATTGAGGTTAATAATACTTTGGGATCAAAATGACCCCCAAATTCTATGATTTAAGCTGTTTTTAGGGTTTTTTGAAAAAAACACCCGAATCCAAAACACACCCGAATCTGACAAAAAAAATTCGGTGAGGTTTTGCCAAAACGCGTTCGAACCCAAAACACGGCCGTGGAACCGAACCCAAAACCAAAACACAAAACCCGAAAAATTTCCGGTGCTCATCACTAGGCACAATGTCTAACTGAGGTCTGGAGGAGGGGCATAGAGGGAGGAGCCAGTTCACACCCAGTCAAAGTCTTTTCAGTGTGCCCAAGCTCCTGCGGATCCCGTCTATACCCCATGGTCCTTTTGGAGTCCCCAGCATCCTCTAGGACGTAAGAGAAATAACCTTTATAGTTATAATATAGAGATCCACTTTTTGTAGGAGGAGAGATGCGGACATGCTTGCCGTCTATGGCACCTCCTCAAAGTCCCGGGCAATATCTTTCCACTCCTCTGCTTTAGTGGGAAACTAGAAAGCAAAAGTAGAAATCATTATTAAATATTGCAATTAAAAACACGTGACAGACGGCATTATTATGTGTAAACGGCATGCCCCCTCCTTATAGTAACATAGTTAATGAGGTTGAAAAGAGGCAAAAAGCCCATCGGGTTCATCCCGTATTCTGTATTAAGCAGTGCATCAGCCAAAATAATGGTTTTGAACCTATTGTCAACTATATTTCGTATCACCCCCATATACATAATGTCAATATATTAAATGCTATAGCCTTGGATACTTTTTTTTAGCTAGAAAACTGTCCAATCCGTTTTTTTTAAATGCATTTACAGAGTCTGCCATTATTATCTTCTCTGGCAGGGAGTTCCAAATCCTTATTGCCCTTACGGTGAAGAACCCTTTAAACCTCATATAGTCTGAGGATCAGGGCCGGTTCTGGCGCTATGTGCGCCTCGGGCGGCAATAGGGGGCGTGGCTTCGTACAGGGGGCGTGGTCATTTACGCCCCCCTGTACAGACTGAAATTATGTGTGGTGCGCGATGACGTCATCGCGCATAGCACAGTAAAGGACCTCTCCACGAAGGGAAACTAGACGCGTACGCGTCTAGTTTCCCTTCACAGCGGCAGCGGCCAGCGGCAGCAGGGGGGCAGCGGGCAGCGGGGGGCACACAGCAGCAGCGGATATTGCCCTGGTGCGGCGCCCTCCGGCTGGCACCCTGCGCCCTCCGGAAGGCAGCGCCCCGGGCAAAAGTCCTGCTTGCCAGTGGCAAGATCCGCTACTGCTGAGGATAGTCCATAACATACAACCTTAACATCTTAACACTTAATTATAATAAATAAAGACATGGAGACGTGAATTTGGCAGAAAATGTTAGCTATTTATTTAAGTGAACCATTAACTGTGAATAATTAAACTAAAGTATGGTGGCCAGAAAGAACGGCTAAAACAACCCTATCCCATAAACAAACTATCTTATAAAAAACTGACGTAAACCTTCCAACAAACAATAGGTATCCGCTCAACCTCCATCCTGACTACCCACCCGTGAAGGTGATGAGGCTGCCACCCGAGAAGGCGGTCCAGCAGATGTAAAACCAGTCAGCGAAGGAGAGCGCACCTAAAAATCAACCACCAAACGACCTCCAATCCACTCTTTAATACAACAAATGTTAACTTGCCGTTCTTTCCCGCCAACAGAGAAGTTCTGTTCCACAGAAACTATGCACCACCACCATACCCCTAACCTACCAAACCAACCACTGAAAACAGATCCTCCAAAAATATAGATAGTCCCTGTCCTGTCAAGTGCACCCCACCAGGTCTAAACAAGTAGAAGTACCGGAATTTGATCCGCTGGTGCCAAACTACCGCACCGCCATGGGCCACCACAAACTTAGCCACCGCGGCATCCACCTTCCGGCGAGCCACATCGATCGCCCGAATATCCACCACTCCATGCCAACACAACCGCGGCACTATACAAGACCAGATAAGCCTACAGCCTGGCTAAGCGCCCGTAATCACTTGCAAATCCTGAATAATGGCCAATCGAAGATTCACCGCCTTCCTCTTACCTAGGTCGTTCCCTCCTAAGTGAATCACCAACAGTTTGGGGATGCCAAACTGCCGAACCTGCTCCATAAGCCTCGCTTTCAGGTCATGCCAAAGCATACCCCGAACACCTATCCACCGTACGCCATCCGATCCAACAAAGCAAGGAGCCCCTTCCGCAGCCAAAAAATTGGCTGCCCAATAAACATAGGAATGACCAATCACCCACACACCACACACATCCTCCCACCAACCTATAAGGGGAAAAACAGATAAACAAATGTGAATATGTGAGATAAAACCAAACCCAGCCCAGAACAGGAACCAACTACCAGAACGAGGATCTGCCAAAAAGAAAGATTTAATAGAGGACTATAACTTTCCTCTTGGACAAGCTTCAGGCCAATCGAAGCAACAGAAAGAAACACATGGAAAAGCAAAATAATAAAAAAGGGGGGGTTAGAGCTGGGGGAGGGGGGGTGTAGGGACACACAGGGTAACTCGGCTGGAGGTGAAACATAAAAACCTGCTGAGGAACTTGTAATTAGATGCCAATTAGCCGAATTTAATGAATTAAGCCAAATCAGTTCGTCAGTTCAGGCAAAAAATCGCGAAGCACTCCAGACCCCCACTGCCAGCAGTGGCGAGTAGCTAGCCATCCGAGTAGGGAGGACAGGGGAGACAAACAATACAGCACGAACACTGAACTGAAACACACAACGCAGTAAACGAACAACATGTTAGTAGAAACAAACTCGCTTACGCAACAACGGGCCGAATGTAACGCTTATAAGCCGCCGACTTCCAGCGGCCCAAAGCCTTCATTTCGTCCACAGCGCGCCCTGCAGATGCTGCGGAAGTGGCGGCCCCGATCCTAAAGGAATGTGAACCAAAGTCCCTAGGCGAGAGGCCCAAATTGGACAGGCAGCGCCGCATCATCCATGTAAATTGGTACTTCAACAATGGCGACCCATCGTAATGCAGAAGCCAAGACCCCTCAGACGAGGGCCTGACCTCCACATACCGACCAGCCAATGCCACCGGACAACAGTCCCCACCACCCGATGGTGTCAAAGTGATCCAATCACCTCTACCCATCTGATCAGTTTTGGAGCGGCGCAGCCTGCACAGCACGGACCCCCCACCCACGACAACATCCGCGCACCGCATCATGGCCTCGGATTTCTTAGAAGCCGCAACCAGCTCAGAAACCCTGAACGCGCCATGGAAAGCCATGGAAAAAGCCAGCTGAAACAGGAGCACTTCAAAACGGGAGTCCGCCACCCCCGCCACTGCCCCTAAGAGGGAAGAAAGCAGGGACGCATCAATAGGGCGCCGGCCATCGGGAGGCACTGGTGCCGAGCGCGCCCAACCTCTAAGCACCCTTGCCAGCAGGAAACCCTTAGTAAAATCTGGCATACCCTTCAATTTAGAATAAAAGGATATCCTGGCGAGGTACCGAGACACCACGGCCCTCGATCTCCCCGTTATGAAGAGTTGCCAAACGAAGTCTAGAAACAAGCTCTGACCCCTCTTACCTCCCTCTCCTTCCAGGCCCGACGGTATCCAGCGAGAGTGGACGGAGCCAAAGACAGCTCTGCTAGCTCTTCCAATCCGCCATCATGACCTGCCAAACATAAGAAGGGCAGGGCAAACCTGCCGAATCAGCCTCCAGGGCCAACAAATGGAACCTATCCCACTGCCCCCTGGACAATGCATCGGCGATCCCATTATCGACCCCGGGGACATGTTGCGCCCGACACAGAATATTGCAGCGCAAACAGGTTAGCACGAGCCGCGACAACACTCGGAGGACCCGGAGGGCCTTAGCCCTTTGGTTGTTAACCGCGTGCACGACCCATAAGTTATCGCAGCGGAAGAGAATACTGCGATCGCGATGTCGCTCTCCCCAAACCTCCAAGGCCACCACGATGGGAAAAAGCTCCAGCAACAACAGGTCGCCGGTCAGCCCCTCCCTCGACCAAGACTCTGGCCAAGAGGCCGCGCACCAAGCCCCGTCTAGATAACAACCGAACCCCGATGAGCCCGCCGCATCCATAAACAACTGCAGTTCGAAACTGTCATCGAGCGGGGCCATCCAGATCAGCACACCATTGAAAGCCACCAGAAACGAAATCCACATAGCGAGGTCCCGCCTAATCTCCGCTGAGAAACGGACAAAATGGTGCGGCCTGGACACCCCAGCCGTGGACCATTCCAACTTCCGACAAAAAACCCTGCCCATGGGAATCACCCGACAGGCAAAGTTCAACCGACCTAGGAGGGATTGAGCCTCCCGCAACGTCACCTTACGTCGTTCCGAGCACTGCGCAATGGACTCCCGCAGCTTCACAACCTTGTCCTGAGGCGGCCGGCACGACCCCGCGACCGTATCGATCTCGATACCTAAAAAGGACAAACAGGAGAGGGGCCCCTCCGTCTTATCCTCGGCCACAGGGACGCCAAAATGCCCCAACAAGGCATGCAGCGAGAACAGCAGGAAACCACAGCGAGGAGAATGCGCGGGCCCCATGCACAAAAAATCATCCAGGTAATGTGCAATCCCGCTACCTCCGCAAGAAAACTCCACACACCAATGTAAAAAGGTGCTGAACTTTTCGAAAAAGGCACACGAAACGGAACACCCCATAGGCAGACACTTGTCTACAAAGTATTACTCCCCGACGCAGAAACCCATGAATCGAAACGACTCCGGGTGCAAAGGGAGCAAGGGAAAAGCCGATTCAACATCCAGCTTAGCCATGAGGGCCCCGGGTCCACACCCCCGGACCAAGCCCAGAGCATCCTCAAAGGACTGATACACCACCGAACAATAGTCCGGCGAAATTGCATCGTTCACCGAGGACCCAGGTGGATAAGACAAATGCTGAATGAGCCGAAACTTACCGGGAGCCTTTTTGGGCACAACCCCCACCGGGGAAATAATCAAATCCTCGACAGGCGGCAGCGCAAAGGGGCCCGCCATTCTCCCCAGGCGAACCTCCTGCTCAACCTTTTCTCGAAGCACGTCGGGGAAATCCCGGGCAGATTGCAGGTTCCTGGCGGCCCGAACTAAAACTTCCCCCACCACAGGCAAACGAAAACCCGATGCAAAACCCTCCCGCAGAAATCTTGCGTCGTCTGTGTTTGGGTACCATCCCAACCATTTTAGCATGGCCCCCAAACGAACCGGGGTCAGCGCCCTAACTAGTGGCAAGCCCCCCCGTTGTTTTTCCGGCTGGGCCCGCGGCCGCCCTGGCACCCGGTCGCCCCGCGCGGAAGCAATTGGAAGCAGGGTGGGATCCGTAACATCGTAAGCAAAGGTGGCGAAAACGACACCATTGCCCAAGGGGGCACGTGGAATTGTTGAACGCGAAACACTTCCCCTTCGCCGGCGTCTGCTGCGGAGAACGGGCCGCGTTCCAAGGGCGGCGCGGCGGAGCCTCAACCGCTGGCCGAAACTGACTCACCGCTGCGGCCTGCGCCACCGACGCCCCCTTAGCCACCATCTTCATATCCTGCGCTCACGTAACCCGAAGCCATACCTCCACATCCTTGCATCCGAAGTCAATGACGTGCAGGCAATCGTGCTTCTGACTGAACTGCTTGTCGTAATGCAGCCACGAATCGTCCTTAGACTGACGCTGCATGTCATGCACGAGGTGAATATACCTGATGACGTTCATGTGTTCATCAGGGCGAACCTCCAAGTAGCACGCCACGAAAACACAGAAACCCGCCAACCAGTTGTCATACGAGTGGAAGGCCTCCGTCCCAATACCGCCCTTCGCAAGCACTTCCTTACCTTCCCTCTTGGTGTCCTCCGTCAACGTAAAAAGGTCGATGTATTCCCCCCGTCTAATCTTCCTCCTGCAACTCTCCGGCAATCCCCGCAAGACTGCCGTGTAATCGCAGCGAACCACGCCAGGCAAATTACGCCTCCTCCTCATCCTTTCTCGGCGAGAACTACTACTACTCTTTCGAGACCGCCTCACGCCGCGCGTACTTGATAGCCCTCTTCCTAGCCTTTGCGGTGCTACTAACCGCAGACTGGCACGACGAAGAAGAGGAAGATCTACTCGACGTACTGCCGTACGAGGAAGAAGAGGACCCCAGTGACATAGCAACAGTATCGGCGTCCCACTCACCGGTGGGCCCGCTTCCGGAAGGCGAAACGTCGGCCACAACTGGCTCCTCATCCTGATCGCTATCCGGATTTGCACCTGAAAAAGAAGGGACAACCGCCCCTGGAGCCGAAGCCCCCCTGGCGGGAATGAAAGCAGACGCCCCTACGGGCGATGGGGTAGCGCTACCCAGCAACGCAGCGGCGGAGCCCAGACGGCGACATGCCTGTAGAAAGTTCGCCATGGCGGGGTCAGAAGCACCCACGTCGACTGAAGCGGGAACCAAGGAAACGCCACCCGGGGACAAAGTCGGCAAAAACGGCGCAAACACCGCCGTCATGGCCGACAGTGCCATCGCAACGGCAGAGGGATCCGGAGCCACAGCCGTAGGTCCAGAGGTCCCCCCGGCCACCGGGACCGAAGCAGGGATGGGTCCAACCGCGCTGGCATGCCGCCCAGGTCGGCTAATAACCTCCGTTCCCTCCTGCAGTGCACTGCGAGCCACAGAGCCGCTCCGGCCCCCACTGGCCCCACCCACCGGGAGAACCCGCTGCCCTCCGCCTCCAGACATCACCCCCCCCCCCTCTGGCCCCCTGCCGACACCACCAGAGGCCCCCGGGAGCCCCCCCCCGCCAGAGCGGGGAGAGCGCCCAGGAAGTCCAGCAGCCCCGCGGGACGGCCCGTGTAAGAACCACAGTCCCCATCTATAGAGGCAATCCCCTCATACTCCGGGGAGCCTCCAGTGACTCTCAGCGGTGGAGGGCGCAGGGAACGCGGGGGATTAACACCAGCGGGCACCCCGACCGGCTGCCCGCTCCATTCCGCCCTCGTCCGCCGCCCTGTCCCACGCCAGCCGCCGCCGCGTCGGAGGGATCCCCCGGTGGCCGCGGCCCAGCCGGCGAAGGGGCGGACGCACGCACCGCCGCGCGCGCCCGAGAACAGGCGCCCGCAGCAGCGCCAGCAGGCTCAGTCCCGGCCGTGAGCAGAGTGCTCCGGCCCGGGGCACCAGACGCTGGCTCCCGAGTAGGAGCCGCATCAAGGTAGCGGGCAGGGGGGGTAGAGGAGCGGCGGGGACGGGGCATGGCAGGCCACAATGTAATCCCAGGTAATGGGGACAGAGGGGGCACAGTACACAGCACTCTGTCACAGCAGCAGCACTCCAAAATTTAGATGGCAAGCAGCACAGCAAGAGACAAAGGGGGGAAAGCACTCACCCTCAAGACGACAAAAAGCAGAAGAGGCTGACCCAGCCCCTTTCCCAGGCTTAAGAACCCATTCCACCTATCTCCAACATTCATTCCTATTGGCTAACCATAAAACTCCCATAATGCCTTACCGTCCTGCCCCCAGACTAGCTGAGGTTTAACCCACTCCTCTCCTATTCTGTCAATTCGTTCACCTCCTATGTTGTGTATGGAATTTTCTCTCCTCCAGCCTCAGTGAGTGCCCACGTGTCCTATACAGACTTCTATTAATAAACAAATCCCCTGCCAACTCTTTGTATTGACCCTTTTCATATTTGAAGATATTAATAATGTGTCCTCTGTCTCCTCTTTTCAAGGGAATACATATTTAACCTAGTAAGCCTTTCCTCATACTCCAGTGTCTCTAACCCTTTAATCAATTTAGTAGCGCGTTCCCCGATATCTTTTTTATAATATTGTACCCAAAATTTAACACAATATTCCAGATGCGGATGTACCAGTGATTTATACAGGCAGGATTACATCCTCGTCCCTTGTCTAAATGCCACAGTTTATGCACGCAAGGACCCCTTTTTTTGGAACGAGACGCGTACACTGTCCCTTGGAAAAGTAAAGTAGGGCGAAATTTATACTTTGCAGGTGGGCAGTATCCTAGCACTGGCCCTACAGCAGATCTAAACATAATATGTGGGAAATGTGTGCTGAGCGAACCACTCAGCTCACATCTCTCCCCCCGCTCAGCACAGCGCGATGTGTGCTGAGCGAGGGACGATGATGGGGGACCGCTTATTTCACCCAGCGGGTGCTAGATTGAGCCTGAATGTAGCAATAGCGATTGCTTAGATTTTAAGCATGGCTCTCTCCGTGAGAACCCCCTTGTCTCTCCAGTTGATGTGAAACTACAAGTCCAAGCATGCCTTTATAAACTTTGGAAACAATTTAACTGTGATTAGGTATGATGGGACATTTAGTATTTACAACAACTACAGAGAGAAATGGTTTAACATTAAAATATGCTGCATTTAAATTCAGCACACACACAGTGTTCCCAAACTGTTGCTACTATACATGTTCTTTCAGATACTCCTTTCGGAGGATGCTGTATAAGGTCTTGCAGGTCTCTGGAATGATCACTCCCAAAGTCTGAGGGGAGATCAGGGTGGAGAACTTTAGGTCCTGTAGTGGTCTCCCAGTAGCAAGATAGTGCAGGGTAGCGACCAGCCATTCCTCAGCAGAAATGGCCCTGCGCATAACTGTGTCCTGCTTCACAATGAGAGGCGTCACCAGTCGCAGCAGCTCCATTCATGCGCAGGTAATACCTGTAGTCCTCAGGATTATTGTCCCAAAGCTCACGTAGCAGCGGTGTATAAAACATGGAGTCCCTCTCCAAAAGCCATTGCTTGGTCCAGCAAGACCGAGTAAGTCTCCTCTCCCTCCTCTCCCTCATCCTTCTCTCTCTGTCCAAATCAATCACTGCAACAGACTGGCAGTACAATATCCTCAGCTGGTACTCATCCATGATAAAAGGCAAGAAGCACTTTTAAATAAACAGCAAACTCTCAAAGCACAGTGCAGAAGTCAAACCAACTATACGGAGAGCGAAATGACTGCATAGGAATAGAGAGAGTTAAACCTCCTGTGAGGGGTGGACCTAACTGTGAGGAAAAGTACAGCCCATGGTAGAGAGGGGAGGGTTCAGTATATATAGGGACTGCTAGGCCTGCTTGGCCTCTCTTGCTGCTGAATTGCCTTTGGTGAGTGCTGCATTGCAGAGTCACTAGATTTTTAGCTTGTTTTTTTTACTATAGCTTTGCATTGCATTGTTTTTTCTTTCTGCAACCCTCCTTCAATTCACACCCTGTTGAGATGGCCGCCTCTCGCCCTCGCCGTGCCGCCGGGACCCCAGCTCGCTACCGCTCATCAGGCGGTGGGGCTGGGCCCGAGGATGGGCTGGCTGGCCCTGCTGCCGGCTACCCGTCTTCCGGGGCCGACGCTGGCGCCGGTGCGGCTGTGGCTCGGCGGACTCGGTCCTCCTTGCCGCTGGTTTCCGGTCCGGTGTTGCCGGCCGGACGCGGGCGGCGGTGAGGGCTGGGGGCACAGGCAGGACGCCCGGAGGTGGCCGGGCATCGGCCCTCACCTCCGGGTGCAGAGTTCGCGGCTCAGGAGCTGCGTTCGGGCGCCCGCGGGCGCGCGCATGCACGCCAAGTTGGCCGGCCGACGGAGGCTGCCGTTTCATCTCCCCTCTCTTCCCCCTTGTCGCGGCCGCGAGGTGGTGCCGGGCGAGGGGGGTGGAGCGGGCGGACGGCAGCGGCGAGTCGGACGAGGCCTGTCGCGGGGTCTCGTCCGACTGTCCTCTCAGCGGGGCCCAGTAGTGGAGGGTAAGTGGCGGGAAGCGGCGGGCAGCACGCACAGGGTGCGCGCACGCCCGCGCACTCAACAGGTGGCGCCGTTCACGCATGTGTGCGCGCAGCGGCGCCACTGGTGTCCTCATCTCCCCTGCTGCCTCCCTTGCAGCCGGAGGCTGGCGGGGAGCGGCGACGGGGGGGGGACGTAATGGGGGCAATCAAGGCAACATGGAGTCCCGCCGAGGCGCCCTCCCTGTGGGCGGAGGGAGCTCCGGCCCGCGGGGAGAGGGCGCGCGCGCGGGGGCCGATAGCGGCAGGAGCAGCGCTAGCGACGGCCTGCAGGCGCAAGTTCGGGGCAGTGACTGGTGGGGGACCGCGCCGCTTGTGGTCAGGGGCGCCAGCGGTTCCCCAGTGGGTCAGTCGGAGCTTCGGCCATCGGGCCCCCTGTTGGCGCCTGACGGGCGCCGGGCAGGGAGGCACGCGCCGGCATCTGCGGGGGCTCCCGCGGGTGCCGGCAGTGACTTTTGGGGAGGTCAGGACCCCTCTGGAGAGTTGGCGTCGGCCCTGTCAACGGTGGTGGCGGCATTGGGCCCGCTGGCCGCTGCCGCATCCCCGGGGGCGGCAAGGCGTTCCGGCACGCGCGCGGTAGCAAGCATGTCCGGTGCGCGGCCGGGGTCGGCGGCTCAGCAAATTGCTCGCGCTTTCCGTGATCTGGGGGCGGCCGCGGCGCAGCTGGGTCATCGTCCTGTGCGGGACGAGCGGGGGCACAAGGTGGGGACACCTTCGCCCCGGAGTGCTAGGCATGCGCCCCGAGTGGTTTCTGGGTCCTTTGCTCCGTCTTCTTCTTCAGGTGATCGCGGTGAAGTTGAGGTGGTTGGGAGCGACGAGGAGGATTTCGCAGTTTCCACACCGGAGGATTCCCAGTCCGAGCAGTCGACAGCATCAGGTGAGGTTGAGCAGTCGGCGTCTGGCTCCAGCACGCGCTCCAGTTCTCTCAGTTCTTCCTCTTCTTCTTCCCTGTCGTCGCCGGCGTCCGAAGTCAGTAGCACTACTAGGGCGAAAAAGCGCGCGACAAAATATGCCAAGAGGGCGGCGGGGCAGCAGGAGAGGCGGATGAGACGTAAGCGGCTTAGCGAAGACGCTCGCAGGGCCAAGAAGCGCCGTGATTTGCCTGGGGTAGTCCACTGCGATAACACGGCCGTGCTGCGGGGGTTGCGGGATAGCTGCCGTAGGAAGATCTGCAGGGGCGATTACGTTGATATGTTCATCCTGACGAAGGACGCAAAGAAGGACTATAAGTCAGCGGCAGCTAAGAAGGGCATCGGAGCTGAGGCTTTCCGTACCTTCGACAACTGGTTGGCCGGTTTTTGCGTCTTTGCGGCTTGTTACCTAGAAGATAGGCCTGACGAACATATGAACGTCATTAGATACCTGCACTTAATACACGATATGCAGCGCACATCGTCAGGCATCGAATGGCGGATGTATGACGAGAAATTCCGGGAAAAACAGGACTGCTTGCAGGTGATTGACTTTGGTTGCAAGGACGTGGAAGTCTGGCTCCAGGTCACCCGGACTTCTCAACCCATTAGGGAGCCCCGGAATCCAGGGGCGGACGGGCACAGCGCAGGGCCGTCCGCCCAAGGGACCGGCGCGGACGGCGGATCGGGCAAGACAGGTAGATTGGCCGTCCGTGGAGGGGGGCAGGCAGCCGCGAAAGGGAAGTGCTTCGCATTTAACAATGCGTCCTGTTCCTTCGGCAAGCAGTGTCAGTTTCGACATTTGTGCTTGCAATGTGGTGGCTCCCACCCAGCCTCTACCTGTTTTAAAGGCAGTCGCCAGGGTACATGGGGTAAGCAAAGTTACACAAGACCTGGCGCGAGCGGGAGCGCTCCGCAGGGCACCAACGCCAATTAATTTGGATGCAATGGCCAAATGGTTGGATTGGTATCCAAATAGTGTAGACGCTCAGTTTTTGTTTCAGGGTTTTCAGTTTGGTTTTCTCTTGCCTGTTGCGAGCGAGGTGTCGGTTCGGGCTCACCGGAACCTCCAGTCTGCTCGCGCCTTGCCGTCGGTTCTGCGAGAGAAAGTTGATAAGGAGTTACGGCTGGGTAGGATGGAGGGCCCCTGTTTAGCTCACCACCGGTGGATGACTTGGTCATCTCCCCAGTAGGGGTAGTTCCCAAGAAGACTCCAGGTGCTTTTCGGCTCATTCAGCATCTTTCTTACCCGTCGGGGTTGTCGGTCAACGACGCGATACCATCGGCTCATTGCTCGGTGGTGTACCAGTCGTTTGATGAGGCGCTAGAGTTGGTCCGTAGTCACGGCCCTGGGGCCCTGATTGCTAAGATCGATGTGGAATCCGCGTTTCGGTTGCCACCGTTGCATCGGGACTCATTCCGTTTTATGGGTTTTCGGATCGGAGCGGAGTATTTCATCGACAAATGTTTGCCGATGGGATGTTCCGTTTCCTGCTCGTTTTTTGAACGTTTTAGCACATTTTTACATTGGTGCGTGGAGTCTTCGTCAGGGGGTCATGGAGTTGCACATTACCTCAATGACTTCCTGTGTGTGGGTCCGGCGAATTCGCCACACTGCGGCGACTTGCTGTTCAGCATCCGAGCTCTGTTTTTTCACTTTGGCGTTCCTGTGGCCGAGGATAAAACGGAGGGGCCGGTTTCCTGTTTGTCATTCTTGGGGATCGAAATCGACACGGTAGCAGGATCGTGTCGCCTGCCTCAGGCCAAGGTTGCGAAGCTCCGTGAAGCTATCTGCCAGTTCGTAAGGTCGCGCAAAGTCATGCTGCGGAAGGCGCAGTCCTTGCTGGGCCTTTTGAACTTTGCTTGTCGGGTAATCCCGATGGGCAGGGTTTTCTGCCGGAAGCTGGAGAGGGCGACTGCGGGGTGTGCCAGGCTGCATCATTTCATCCGCTTGTCCTCCAAGATTAAGAGGGATTTGGCTGTATGGGCCTCGTTCATGGGGGACTTCAACGGGGTGCGTATCTGGCAGGCCCCAACGGTCGACAGCACTCGGCTGCAGCTGTTTACCGACGCGGCGGGTTCCTCTGGGTTCGGTTGCTACCTTGAGGGATCTTGGTGCGTGGCCTCGTGGCCGGAGGAATGGCATCGCGAGGGTTTAACTAAGGACCTTTTGCTGCTGGAGCTTTTCCCCATTATGGTGGCGCTGGAGGTTTGGGGCGATCGCCTGGCTCATCGCAGCATCTTGTTTAGATGTGACAATCTGGGCATGGTGCATGCGATCAATAACCAGAGGGCGAAGTCGCTGGTGGTCCTGAGGGTGCTGGGGCAGTTGCTGCTGACATGCTTGCATAGGAATGTGTGGTTCCGCGCGCAGCATGTGCCTGGTCTGGAGAACGGAATTGCCGACGCGTTGTCACGAGGTCAGTGGGAGAGATTTCGTTTGTTGGCACCCGAGGCTGATGAGCAAGGGTTTCAATGACCCGGTTATGTCTGGCAGGTGATCGGGCCGGACTGGAGGGTCTAGCGATGCGGTCAGTGGCTCCGAACACGCTCAAGGCTTACGGACAAGCTTGGAGCGAGTGGGAGGAGTTTGTCCGAGGACGAAGTCAACAAGGTAAGAACGGGCATCGGATGATACTTTCTTTTATTTGGCAGTTGTTTGTTACGGATAGGTCCAGAGCGGTGGGGTCCCGGTACTTAGCTGGTATTTTGTTCTTTAATAAATTCAAGGGTGTCCCTGACGTGACAAAGAGCGGGCTTCTGGTTAAGGCGATGAAAGTGTGGGCGCGCGTGGCGCCAACACCGCCTGATAGGCGACGACCCATCGATGCGGCCTTGCTACCGGCTGTCATCGATGCGGTTGGCGGTATCGCGTCGTCAATTTTTGAATCGCTTTTGTTCCAGTTGGCGTTCTCCATGGCTTACCACGGAGCCTTTCGGGTTTCGGAGCTGGTAGCGCCATCTAAGCGGGCGGATTCGCGCATGCTTCTCGAGGACGTGGTGGTGGGTGAGAGGTCCTTGCTGTGCAGATTGCGTCGCTCTAAGACAGACCAGGTAGGTAGAGGGCGATGGGTCACCTTGGTTCCGTCGCTGGAGGAGAGCATTTGCCCAGTGAGGTTGGCATCGAAATATGCGGCAGTTCGGCCCGGTGGTCGGGGGTCGTGGTTGCTGCATTATGACGGTCTGCCCTTGACGAAATATCAGTTTCGTTGGATGCTGGGTCGCTGTCTGGCGAGCTTGGGCCTTCCACCTGCTGCTTTCGGGACGCATTCCTTCCGCATTGGGGCTGCGACGTCGGCTGCGTCGGCAGGGCTTTCCGTGGCGGAAATCCAGGCAGTGAGGTGATGGAAGTCGTCGAGTTACAGACGATATATTCGCCCCGTTGCATGATTTGTTTGTTTGACTAACGGTTCTGTTTATTTGTAGTTGTATAAGTCATGTTGTAAAGTTCAGTACGTCCTTGTGTTGTGTGTCTGTTTGTCTCCCCTGTTTATCCTACTCAGGGATTAGCCACTCGCCGCTGCTGGCAGCGGGGGTCTGGAGTTCTTTTGCGATTTTTTGCCTGACTTGACGGACTGAATTCTAATCTACAATTCGGCTGATCAGCTCAAATCAAAGTCCCTCAGCAGGTTTTTACGCTTTCACCTCCAGCTGAGTTCTTACATGTTTTTTCCCATTTTATACCCCCCCCCCCCCCCCCCCGTTTATTTTCCTTATATTATTTTGATTTTTCCCATTGTGTGTTTATGTTCTGCTTCAGTTGGCTGGAAGCTTGTGCAGATTGGCTAGGCCGTGACTTCTGCAAGACACGAAAACCCCATTTTTTCTTTTGGCAGATCCTTCAGGTTAATGCGCTTTAATAAACTCTGCTTTAGATTCTTATTAACCAATTTTTTTACCCCTTTCCTTCTCTTCAGGTTGGGTAGAAGATGATTTGGCAATCTGGGTGGTTGGCCACTCTTATGTGTACTGGGCAGCCAGGTTTTTGGCCTCGGAGTGGGCACAGATGTTTCCTAGGGCTCATGGCGTTCGTTGGCTTGGTTGGCGGGGGATGATGTGGAAAGATCTGAAGAGTAGATTGGTCAGTCAGGTCAGCGAGCATGGAGTCCCTAGGGTGCTGGTTGTCCATTTAGGTGGCAACGACCTGGGGAAGAGGACATCTTTGGAGCTGCGGTGGGCCATGATGAAGGATCTGGCCAGTGTGGCCGCAGCGTGGACCAATTGTGTCTTGGTGTTCTCTATGATGGTGCCAAGGTTGAGTTGGCGAGGTGTGGCGGACGGTCGCCTGATTGATGAGGCCAGGCAAAAGATGAATGGGGCGGTGGCGAAGTGGGTGTTGACCCACGGAGGCAAAGTGGTTCGCCACCCTAGGATTCGGTTTCGTGACAGTCACCTTTTTCGGCCTGATGGTGTGCATCTGTCCAATGAGGGGATGATGCTTTTCCTGGAGGATCTGTTTCTGGTGTTGCAGGAGTTAGGTTGAGGGTATGGTGGCGGTGCGAAGACTCTGGGGAGGAGTCTTTCGCTGTTGGCGGAAAAGAACGGCAGGTTGTAGTTTGTCTTGTTAGTTGCAGTGATTTACAGTTTGGTGTGGTTTAGGTGCACTCACCTCCATTGACTTTTAAGGCCGCTTGACCACCCGTCCGGGGGCAGCCTCATCACCCATAAGGGTGGGTAGTCACCGTGGGGGGTCTGAGTCGGGCACCTATTACCTATTTTATAGTTTGTGTTAAATTAGGATCGTTTGGAAATTTAATGTTTTGAGGTTATCGTCAGTTGAATATAGCTGTTCTTTTTTCTGCCACCATATGCCGGCTGAATCGGCATGTTAACTAAAATTTTCATTTTACAGGTTTTCTAATGGTTAGGGTACAATAAATAGCTAACAATTTTCTGCCAAATTCAAGTCTCCGTGTCATTATTTCTTGGTATTAAAGGTACTGAATGCTTTACTTTTGAATAAGGGGTCCACACATTATCATTAGGAGGTTTAGGAGAGCGAAATGACTGCATAGGAATAGAGAGAGTTAAACCTCCTGTGAGGGGTGGACCTAACTGTGAGGAAAAGTACAGCCCATGGTAGAGAGGGGAGGGTTCAGTATATATAGGGACTGCTTGGCCAACTTGGTCTCTCTTGCTGCTGAATTGCCTTCCCGCCCTGCCACCCTGTTTGGTAGAGGTTCTGGCACGGAGTGCCTTGGCTTTGAATTGTTAGTATGGTTTTATCGTTGGCTATTTGTTGGCGGAAAAGAACGGCAGGTTGTAGTTTGTCTTGTTAGTTGCAGTGATTTACAGTTGTGGTTTAGGTGCACTCACCTCCATTGACTTTTAAGGCCGCTTGACCACCCGTCCGGGGGCAGCGTCATCACCCATCAGGGTGGGTAGTCCCCGTGGGGGTCTGAGTCGGGCACCTATTACCTATTTTATAGTTTGTGTTAAATTAGGATCGTTTGGAAATTTAATGTTTTGAGGTTATCGTCAGTTGAATATAGCCGTTCTTTTTTCTGCCACCATATGCCGGCTGAATCGGCATGTTAACTAAAATTTTCATTTTACAGGTTTTCTAATGGTTAGGGTACAATAAATAGCTAACAATTTTCTGCCAAATTCAAGTCTCTGTGTCATTATTTCTTGGTATTAAAGGTACTGAATGCTTTACTTTTGAATAAGGGGTCCACACATTATCATTAGGATGTTTAGCAGAGCAATGAAGGCACTGATTTTAAAATGGCCACTGCAACTCCACAACAGAAAAGACACACCCTCCCCTCCCCTATAATACCAACCCACTATTTAAATAGGACTTTTTTTTTTTGTTTAGAAAAAGAATCCCCCCCCCCTCTATAATACCAACCCACTATTTAAATAGGTCTTTTTTTAGCACAGATTGCTCAGCACAGATCTCACGTGTGTATGAGAGATCTAGACAACGGGGTTTTCAAGGACATCTTCCGTGCTAAATTGCTCAGCACACATTTCTTGCAGAAATCTCTCCGTGAGTATGGGCCTCTACTTGCTTTTTTATATTTACTCCAAATCTAGAATCAGTCCCAATAAATTGAAATATTGTAATAATTAGTCTGAGCCTTTGGATATATAGAGTTGTACAATACAATTATGGCTCAAGGCAAAATGGAACTATGAACTATGAAATACCCAGTATCCCTTTAACTGCAGTGGGAGATCCCCTGCTGAAATAGGGCCTCCACAAAAAGCAATCTATAGACCTAATTTAGTAAGGATTGTAAACTGTGCGATTCGCAATCTGTCCGATTATTGAACGACTGCACACGCACAGCATTCGCATTGCGAGCGCAAGAGCAAAAATAGCAACAGAAATTGCGTACAGATCATAATCGCAATGCAGACTCTGTTTGACTGACAGGAAGCCGGCATTTCTGGGTGGAAACCTTCCGTTTTCTGGGTGTGTCTGAAAAAACGTAGGCGTGCCCAGGTGTTTTTAAGGAGGGCCTCTGACGTCAGCAATGACCACTTCCAGCCTTTTGTGTCGCAAGAATTGTGAATGACATTGCCTGGTGCAGATAGGAAAAATCTTCGATGTTCTGGTAATTGTGTATGGTTTTGCGATCAGCCTGCATATTGCTATGCATTCACAATTTGAGCAATGGCCGTTTTTTCTATATTTCTGGGCAGCAACTATTTGATCGCAGCAACTACTTTTTAGCAGAAACTGTAATCCTTACTGAATTTGCCATAACCAAACAAACGCTTGCACCAGAAGTAACCACACTACAACTTTAATATTTAATTAAGTATTTTTACTGAAAATAGTGGCAGGATATGGTTGTGAATGACCCTTCAGGCCCTCCTTTGTGGAATCCCAATTTAAATGGGGTCCCACATGAGTGACAGCCATTACTGAGCTATAGCAATAGATGGTTCAGCTATTCAGACGGCCTATGAGTTTTGAAATGAGTGATGCTCACTTGTACTACACTATTATTATCATTTGAGTGCATTGCTGCCCGGAGTTCGACAGGATTAGGTTTCAGAGTACTTCTCATTTACCGGCCACCTGGAGATGGAAAGATATTTCTACAAGAAATTGCAGACACTGTTGCTGGCCTGGTTCTGGAACATCAAAGATGGCTCATCCTCTGGGATTTCAATGCATGGGTGGATGATGAGCTCTCACGCCTTGGCCAAGACCTCCTGTGCACAATGAATGGTCTGGGCTTCACACAGGTCATTCCCTCTGCCACACATAAAAGTGGTCACACTCTCGACCTTGTCTTTCAGATTGGATTAGAAGTCACTGACCTAAAAATAAACCCAGTCATCTGGTCAGACCACTACTCCCTCTGGTTCTCAGTTGCAGCCCCTCAATTAAGATCTCTGCCTGTGGAATTGACCAGGTATCGTCCAAGGAGGGGTATGACTCCCCAGGCTCTTTCAGCAAATCTGGATCTCTCTGCTATACTGGGTGCCTGTAAAGATCCCTGTTCCCTAGTCCGTTATTATAATAGGGATGTTATGGCTGCGAAAGAAAATAATAGGAGTAAGAAATCACAAGGCGCCACCAATTCAGTATATAGTACTACATTAAAATCATACGTCCCTTTTGTGGCTGAAATTCAATTTCATGCGTCCAGGCTTTCCCTCTCATTCATTGGACAGATTTATCCATGGATATGCAAAATTAGAGGGGAAATACCATCATGTGCAGATAACATAACATTTATTTATAACATCATGCAAGATGTAAACAGATTAAAATTTGAAATTTGAACAGGTAAAATTAAGCAATGGCAGCCACAGTAGATCCACAAAATAATTACCAGATGGTCTGAGAACCCAAAAAAGTTCTCAAACAAGCTCTTACATCACCAGTAAACCACCCGGATCTGGAAACTGGGAACAAGGACCTGGATCTTATTAGGCAGGATCTGCTGGATAAGGCTGGTGTAGATAGTCAGATAGCCAACGCGTTTCAACTCCTTCCTGGAGTCTTTTTCAAGGCATAATGGGCATATCAGCACAGTGTCCTATTTAAATGTGTAAATGGCCAATCACAATGTCCCTTTTCGGCGGGATATCCAAAGGACCTTGTTTTCTGTGGTCATGACGACCGCTCACAACGTATCGTCATTTCCGGTGTTCCTTCCCGCGGATCGTCACTTCCGGCGCGTCTGTGTATCGCATCCTGTAGTCATGACTGCAGGATGTTGTTGCTAGTACGCCCGGCGCGTCTGACATCGCTTCCGGTTAGTCATCACTTCCGCCATGTCCCCCGTGCGTGGATGACGAGATTCAAAGTCCCGCACTGGATTACAAAAAAACGGAAGTCCATTCCATATAGTGCAGACGAGGGAACATGTGAAAAGTCCTTTATAAGACTAAATCAACAGTTAAAATGCTGTAAAAATGAAACAAACAACACACATTTAAAAAACAGAAATGGTGTTCCGTTTCACCATTTAATAATAAAAGAAAAATAAATGACTTTTAAAACATCTTAAGTAAAAATGACAGATAAAATCCTTGTATATACATTTTACAGGCAAAACAGTTAGGAAGAGGAAGAAAAAGACCCCACCAAATTTCTAAATAAACCACTTTAGTTCGAAGTCTTTATTCAGACCCATAGGATGGAGAGTATTGCATTCATATATGAGTTGCATCTCATTCTTAGCTAGCAGCGTTGCACTGTCTCTCTGACGCTGATTGTTTTTCACTATTTTCATAGCTGCGAACTTTACAATTCCTCCAGTGGAACATTCATGTTTAGATTTAAAATGGTTTGACAGTGCATGTGTATCAAGGCCTTTTTTTAATATTCCTGCAATGTTCACTGAGGCGGATCTTAAGGGGTCGAGTGGTGCGTCCAATGTAGAAAAGATTACATTTACACTGGATAAAATACACCACATTCTTTGTATTACATGTAATAAAATCCAGAATTTTAACCGTATACCCATTGATACAGATGGATTCTAATTTCTTGGATCCATCACTAGGGATTTCCCTACATCCAATACAGGCTCCACAGCGATGGAAACCCTGTGTTGCAATTCTTGTATCTCATTTTTTAGGAGGTAGATAGCTTTTAACTCTTTCTCAGGTTGGGAGCCTTCTTGTAAATAAATCTTGGATGTGCCGGTAGTGATGTCCCTATAATTGGATCCTTTTTTAATATATCCCAATTTCTTCACACTGATTTTTCTAGTAATCTGTATTGGGAATTGAAGCTCGTGACAAATGCCCACTCGAACTTTTCCTGGTTCGGTTGTCTAGATTTACTTCCTTCTAGAAGGGCCTTCCTGTCAATCTTATCGACCTCCTGTATGGCATGCAGCACTTTCTCCTGATTGTATCCACTTCTTTCAAGCCTTTCTCGTAGACCACTGGTTTGTTCTTGATACATCTCTTCTGTTGTACAATTTCTTTTTAGGCGTTTTAATTGCCCTTGAGGAATGCTATCTAGCCAGTTAGAGTGGTGACAACTATCTATATGAATATAACTAAGAGAATCCGTATCTTTCGTGAAGGTCTTTGTGTGGAGACGGTTATTTTCAACATAGATGGTTAAGTCTAGGAAATTCACTGACTCCTTATCTATAGTGTACGTAAGGTTTATATTCAAAGAATTGTTATTTAGGTGGGAACAGAAAGAATCTAAAGATGACCTGTCTCCCCTCCATATAAATATAATGTCATCGATGTAACGTCTCCAGGACACCAGGTTCGCTCCAAATGGGTTGTTGTTAAAAACAAAATCCGATTCCCATTTGCCCATAAAAATGTTGGCATAACTGGGAGCGAACCTGGTGCCCATGGCTGTGCCTACTTTTTGAATATAATAATCATTCTCCACAATAAAATAATTGTTGGTAAGTATGAACCTGATACCCTCCAAGATGAATTTCTGAGTCTCCTCCTTCAATGAACAGGTCTCCAAAGAGATTTTGGTTGCTAGAATACCGCATCATGTTCTATAATAGAGTAGAGTGATTTAACGTCGGATGTAACTAACACGAAGTTCTCCTCCCACTCAATGTTAGACAGAAACAGTAAAGCATCCTTTGTGTCTTTAAGATGGGAGGGATTATTTAATACTAGCGGTTGGAGAAAAAAAATCAATATATTCTGATAAGTTGGCTGTAGCCGAATTGATCCCCGACACTATAGGTCGACCTGGGGGATGTTTCGCATCCTTGTGCACTTTGGGGAGCAGATAAAGAGTCGGGACTGTGGGAGTTAAATTCAAGATGAATTCTTTTTCTCTATCTTCTAATACCCCCATGGTATTATATTTCTCCAGCAGAGTTTGTAACTTGGAGACAATCTTTGATGTGAGGTCAGTCCTGAGTTTGGAATATTGGCTTTGGTCTTTTACATGTAGATCCAGTTCTTTACTATACCACTCACTATTCATGACCACCACTCCTCCGCCTTTGTCGGCAGGTTTAATTATTAGATCCTTATTGGATCTTAGTTCTTTTAGGGCTGTTCTTTCTTTATATGAGAGGTTGCATTTGAATCCTCTAGGTTTTATATTCCTAAGGTCCTCCTGCACCATCTCACAGAAAGTCTCAATGAAATTGCCCTTTACATGAGCAGGAAAAAAGGCCGACTTGGGTTTGAATGGTGTTGGATTAATTATCTCCACTTGGCCAAAATCTCCTATGAGTGATTTAGTTGCAAAAAACTTCTTTATACAAAGTTTACGGACAAATTTGTGTATGTCCAGAAATGTTTCAAATTTGTTAATAGAAGCAGAAGGTGCATACTTCAGCCCCTTTTCCAGCACACTTTTTTCATGCTTAGTTAATACATGTGAGCTGATGTTGAAGATTTTGACACCTTGAATTTCCTTTCCTGGTTCGATCTCCTCAGAATTAGACCCTAATGTGCCTTCTATAGGTAGAGGTTTTTTATTCTCCCTCTTTTTTATTCTATTTAGCTGGTTTCTTCTTTTCTGTCTCTCTTTTGTGTATTGTCTTCTTTCTTTCTTTTTCCCTCCTCTCTTCCCTCTGTGAGTTCTGAAATGTCCTACTTCCACCTTGTCGTCCTCTCTCGTTTGTCTAAAAAACGTAGGTTTCCCTCTCTTTCATTTAAAGCCCCATATCTATTCCTCAATTGTATCGGTCTGGCTTCTCTGGTTCTCCAGTCTTTTCCTTCTCTCTGTCCTTCCCCGCCATTTCTTCTTGTAGTAGAATGACCTTCATATTCCTCTCTTTCCAGATAGTTCCTATTCCGATTCTCCTCATCCCTTCTAAACCTCCCTTGTTGATATGGGTAGTTCCCTGGTTTATCTCGCCTGTTTTGGTGGGTTCTTGGTATATATCTATCTTCTTTATAATTTGGTGTATCATTCTCTCTTCTTCTATCCTTCCTGACGGATCTCCCTCTCTGGTGGGAGTTTACCCTCCTCCACTCTTGTTCAATATTGCGTTGTGGTGTTCTCTGTCTGTCAGGAGAACAGTCATCTATATAATTATTTGATGTGTCGGCAATATCTATTGGCTCCTTCTCGGATATATTAGATTCTTTTTTATCCCTTATAAATGTTCTGATCTTTCTGTCTACCAAGATCTTTTCTTGTTTTTTGATGTTAATCTCAATTCTATTTTCGAATTCTTTATAGTCAGTTAGATCACTAAAAGGGGCAATAAGGTCTTTATGTTTTTTAATCTCATCATCTAATTCACTGAGTTCCTTTTTTCTCTCACTGATGATAAGATTTATTAGGGAAAAGGAACACTCATTGATGATCCTGTCCCACTCATCTTTAAAGGTCTCAGAGGCCATATCAAAGGAGGCCCTCTTATTAATCTTTAGACCTTTTGGGATGAGATCGTGAGCTAGATATTTTTCTAGCGTCACGGTTTCCCACCAGATCTTATTTTCTTTAAGTAATGTTGATTCGAGCTTCCTCATGATGTTTTCTAAACTGACGTCTAATAAGTCAATATGTTCACCCTCATCTTTAAATAGATTATCGAGCATCGATCTTCTCTGGTCACGATATTTAAACATAATTGCTGCTATGTTAAGCACAGAAAAAATTGAGAGAAAGATATATGGTAGAATAATGGAATATTTCCTGTACACCACACACAGCGCAAAAATGTCAGATGTTGAAGGGCCGCCCCAAGACTAATTACCCCTGTATAAATGCCTCTCTCCAGACACCACAAATACAAGCGAAAGAAAATAATAGGAGTAAGAAATCACAAGGCGCCACCAATTCAGTATATAGTACTACATTAAAATCATACGTCCCTTTTGTGGCTGAAATTCAATTTCATGCGTCCAGGCTTTCCCTCTCATTTATTGGACAGATTTATCCATGGACATGCAAAATTAGAGGGGAAATACCATCATGTGCAGATAACATAACATTTATTTATAACATCATGCAAGATGTAAACAGATTAAAATTTGAAATTTGAACAGGTAAAATTAAGCAATGGCAGCCACAGTAGATCCACAAAATAATTACCAGATGGTCTGAGAACCCAGAAAAGTTCTCAAACAAGCTCTTACATCACCAGTAAACCACCCGGATCTGGAAACTGGGAACAAGGACCTGGATCTTATTAGGCAGGATCTGCTGGATAAGGCTGGTGTAGATAGTCAGATATCCAACGCGTTTTAACTCCTTCCTGGAGTCTTTTTCAAGGCATAATGGGCATATCAGCACAGTGTCCTATTTAAATGTGTAAATGGCCAATCACAATGTCCCTTTTCGGCGGGATATCCAAAGGACCTTGTTTTCTGTAATCATGACGACCGCTCACAACGTATCGTCATTTCCGGTGTTCCTTCCCGCGGATCGTCACTTCCGGCGCGTCTGTGTATCGCATCCTGTAGTCATGACTGCAGGATGTTGTTGCTAGTACGCCCGGCGCGTCTGACATCGCTTCCGGTTAGTCATCACTTTCGCCATGTCCCCCGTGCGTGGATGACGAGATTCAAAGTCCCTCACTAGATTACAAAAAAACGGAAGTCCATTCCATATAGTGCAGACGAGGGAACATGTGAAAAGTCCTTTATAAGACTAAATCAACAGTTAAAATGCTGTAAAAATGAAACAAACAACACACATTTAAAAAACAGAAATGGTGTTCCGTTTCACCATTTAATAATAAAAGAAAAATAAATGACTTTTAAAACATCTTAAGTAAAAATGACAGATAAAATCCTTGTATATAAATTTTACTGGCAAAACAGTTAGGAAGAGGAAGAAAAAGACCCCACCAAATTTCTAAATAAACCACTTTAGTTCGAAGTCTTTATTCAGACCCATAGGATGGAGAGTATTGCATTCATATATGAGTTGCATCTCATTCTTAGCTAGCAGCGTTGCACTGTCTCTCTGACGCTGATTGTTTTTCACTATTTTCATAGCTGCGAACTTTACAATTCCTCTAGTGGAACATTCATGTTTAGATTTAAAATGGTTTGACAGTGCATGTGTATCAAGGCCTTTTTTAATATTCCTGCAATGTTCACTGAGGCGGATCTTAAGGGGTCGAGTGGTGCGTCCAATGTAGAAAAGATTACATTTACACTGGATAAAATACACCACATTCTTTGTATTACATGTAATAAAATCCAGAATTTTAACCGTATACCCATTGATACAGATGGATTCTAATTTATTGGATCCATCACTAGGGATTTCCCTACATCCAATACAGGCTCCACAGCGATGGAAACCCTGTGTTGCAATTCTTGTATCTCATTTTTTAGGAGGTAGATAGCTTTTAACTCTTTCTCAGGTTGGGAGCCTTCTTGTAAATAAATCTTGGATGTGCCGGTAGTGATGTCCCTATAATTGGATCCTTTTTTAATATATCCCAATTTCTTCACACTGATTTTTCTAGTAATCTGTATTGGGAATTGAAGCTCGTGACAAATGCCCACTCGAACTTTTCCTGGTTCGGTTGTCTAGATTTATTTCCTTCTAGAAGGGCCTTCCTGTCAATCTTATCGACCTCCTGTATGGCATGCAGCACTTTCTCCTGATTGTATCCACTTCTTTCAAGCCTTTCTCGTAGACCACTGGTTTGTTCTTGATACATCTCTTCTGTTGTACAATTTCTTTTTAGGCGTTTTAATTGCCCTTGAGGAATGCTATCTAGCCAGTTAGAGTGGGGACAACTATCTATATGAATATAACTAAGAGAATCCGTATCTTTCGTGAAGGTCTTTGTGTGGAGACGGTTATTTTCAACATAGATGGTTAAGTCTAGGAAATTCACTGACTCCTTATCTATAGTGTACGTAAGGTTTATATTCAAAGAATTGTTATTTAGGTGGGAACAGAAAGAATCTAAAGATTCTCCATATAAATATAATGTCATCGATGTAACGTCTCCAGGACACCAGGTTCGCTCCAAATGGGTTGTTGTTAAAAACAAAATCCGATTCCCATTTGCCCATAAAAATGTTGGCATAACTGGGAGCGAACCTGGTGCCCATGGCTGTGCCTACTTTTTGAATATAATAATCATTCTCCACAATAAAATAATTGTTGGTAAGTATGAACCTGATACCCTCCAAGATGAATTTCTGAGTCTCCTCCTTCAATGAACTGGTCTCCAAAGAGATTTTGGTTGCTAGAATACCGCATCATGTTCTATAATAGAGTAGAGTGATTTAACGTCGGCTGTAACTAACACGAAGTTCTCCTCCCACTCAATGTTAGACAGAAACAGTAAAGCATCCTTTGTGTCTTTAAGATGGGAGGGATTATTTAATACTAGCGGTTGGAGAAAAAAAATCAATATATTCTGATAAGTTGGCTGTAGCCGAATTGATCCCCGACACTATAGGTCGACCTGGGGGATGTTTCGCATCCTTGTGCACTTTGGGGAGCAGATAAAGAGTCGGGACTGTGGGAGTTAAATTCAAGATGAATTCTTTTTCTCTATCTTCTAATACCCCCATGGTATTATATTTCTCCAGCAGAGTTTGTAACTAGGAGACAATCTTTGATGTGGGGTCAGTCCTGAGTTTGGAATATTGGCTTTGGTCTTTTACATGTAGATCCAGTTCTTTACTATACCACTCACTATTCATGACCACCACTCCTCCGCCTTTGTCGGCAGGTTTAATTATTAGATCCTTATTGGATCTTAGTTCTTTTAGGGCTGTTCTTTCTTTATATGAGAGGTTGCATTTGAATCCTCTAGGTTTTATATTCCTAAGGTCCTCCTGCACCATCTCACAGAAAGTCTCAATGAAATTGCCCTTTACATGAGCAGGAAAAAAGGCCGACCTGGGTTTGAATGGTGTTGGATTAATTATCTCCACTTGGCCAAAATCTCCTATGAGTGATTTAGTTGCAAAAAACTTCTTTATACAAAGTTTACGGACAAATTTGTGTATGTCCACAAATGTTTCAAAATTTGTTAATAGAAGCAGAAGGTGCATACTTCAGCCCCTTTTCCAGCACACTTTTTTCATGCTTAGTTAATACATGTGAGCTGATGTTGAAGATTTTGACACCTTGAATTTCCTTTCCTGGTTCGATCTCCTCAGAATTAGACCCTAATGTGCCTTCTATAGGTAGAGGTTTTTTATTCTCCCTCTTTTTTATTCTATTTAGCTGGTTTCTTCTTTTCTGTCTCTCTTTTGTGTATTGTCTTCTTTCTTTCTTTTTCCCTCCTCTCTTCCCTCTGTGAGTTCTGAAATGTCCTACTTCCACCTTGTCGTCCTCTCTCGTTTGTCTAAAAAACGTAGGTTTCCCTCTCTTTCATTTAAAGCCCCATATCTATTCCTCAATTGTATTGGTCTGGCTTCTCTGGTTCTCCAGTCTTTTCCTTCTCTCTGTCCTTCCCCGCCATTTCTTCTTGTAGTAGAATGACCTTCATATTCCTCTCTTTCCAGATAGTTCCTATTCCGATTCTCCTCATCCCTTCTAAACCTCCCTTGTTGATATGGGTAGTTCCCTGGTTTATCTCGCCTGTTTTGGTGGGTTCTTGGTATATATCTATCTTCTTTATAATTTGGTGTATCATTCTCTCTTCTTCTATCCTTCCTGACGGATCTCCCTCTCTGGTGGGAGTTTACCCTCCTCCACTCTTGTTCAATATTGCGTTGTGGTGTTCTCTGTCTGTCAGGAGAACAGTCATCTATATAATTATTTGATGTGTCGGCAATATCTATTGGCTCCTTCTCGGATATATTAGATTCTTTTTTATCCCTTATAAATTTTCTGATCTTTCTGTCTACCAAGATCTTTTCTTGTTTTTTGATGTTAATCTCAATTCTATTTTCTAATTCTTTATAGTCAGTTAGATCACTAAAAGGGGCAATAAGGTCTTTATGTTTTTTAATCTCATCATCTAATTCACTGAGTTCCTTTTTTCTCTCACTGATGATAAGATTTATTAGGGCAAAGGAACACTCATTGATGATCCTGTCCCACTCATCTTTAAAGGCCTCAGAGGCCGTATCAAAGGGGGACCTCTTATTAATCTTTAGACCTTTTGGGATGAGATCGTGAGCTAGATATTTTTCTAGCGTCACGGTTTCCCACCAGATCTTATTTTCTTTAAGTAATGTTGATTCGAGCTTCCTCATGATGTTTTCTAAACTGACGTCTAATAAGTCAATATGTTCACCCTCATCTTTAAATAGATTATCGAGCATCGATCTTCTCTGGTCACGATATTTAAACATAATTGCTGCTATGTTAAGCACAGAAAAATTGAGAGAAAGATATATGGTAGAATAATGGAATATTTCCTGTACACCACACACAGCGCAAAAATGTCAGATGTTGAAGGGCCGCCCCAAGACTAATTACCCCTGTATAAATGCCTCTCTCCAGACACCACAAATACAAGCGAAAGAAAATAATAGGAGTAAGAAATCACAAGGCGCCACCAATTCAGTATATAGTACTACATTAAAATCATACGTCCCTTTTGTGGCTGAAATTCAATTTCATGCGTCCAGGCTTTCCCTCTCATTTATTGGACAGATTTATCCATGGATATGCAAAATTAGAGGGGAAATACCATCATGTGCAGATAACATAACATTTATTTATAACATCATGCAAGATGTAAACAGATTAAAATTTGAAATTTGAACAGGTAAAATTAAGCAATGGCAGCCACAGTAGATCCACAAAATAATTACCAGATGGTCTGAGAACCCAAAAAAGTTCTCAAACAAGCTCTTACATCACCAGTAAACCACCCGGATCTGGAAACTGGGAACAAGGACCTGGATCTTATTAGGCAGGATCTGCTGGATAAGGCTGGTGTAGATAGTCAGATAGCCAACGCGTTTCAACTCCTTCCTGGAGTCTTTTTCAAGGCATAATGGGCATATCAGCACAGTGTCCTATTTAAATGTGTAAATGGCCAATCACAATGTCCCTTTTCGGCGGGATATCCAAAGGACCTTGTTTTCTGTGGTCATGACGACCGCTCACAACGTATCGTCATTTCCGGTGTTCCTTCCCGCGGATCGTCACTTCCGGCACGTCTGTGTATCGCATCCTGTAGTCATGACTGCAGGATGTTGTTGCTAGTACGCCCGGCGCGTCTGACATCGCTTCCGGTTAGTCATCACTTCCGCCATGTCCCCCGTGCGTGGATGACGAGATTCAAAGTCCCGCACTGGATTACAAAAAAACGGAAGTCCATTCCATATAGTGCAGACGAGGGAACATGTGAAAAGTCCTTTATAAGACTAAATCAACAGTTAAAATGCTGTAAAAATGAAACAAACAACACACATTTAAAAATCAGAAATGGTGTTCAGTTTCACCATTTAATAATAAAAGAAAAATAAATGACTTTTAAAACATCTTAAGTAAAAATGACAGATAAAATCCTTGTATATACATTTTACAGGCAAAACAGTTAGGACCAAAGAATGAACCAAACCTGGCGCTGTGATTTACACAAATGTTTTGAAGCTGCTCTCTATAGGGCTATTGGTATATATGCCCCAAATATAAAGCACAAAAAAGAAAATCAAGAGAGCGCTAGTTCACATTTGATGTGGATATTTTATTTATATTAAATGAAAAAAAGTTATAAGAAAAATTTATTATTTCTCTAGCAATGTTTAAAACATTTCAACTTATTGCCGGCCGGCAGAAACACTCTCACCACATAAAAAATAATAATAATTCTAAAACAGGACAATTCCCTTTCTTAAAAAAGAACAATTTGCATGAATCCTAAAAATACAGCTATTTATATAGTAATCAGTGAATGCTTCACAATTTTTCTCACAGATTGTATATGTATTAATTTTAACCATGGATGTAATACTAGTCACATATTTTAAGCAAAGTCTCTCCAGAGAATTGAAACCTGTATTCAGTTGCTTTTTGAAATCTTGCTACAATGTAACAGTCCACGTATCAAAATTGTGAAGGAATGCTGAAGATATTCCTGGGTATGTTTATGAAACAATGAAACAACATTCAAATGAGCTATAATGATTAGTGGCAATTGCTTTCACTGGTAATTATTTGCTCTTAGATGAATATGCTCGTTAAGCCAATATACTTTCACAGATGTTTGAGCCAGTTATCCGTAGCCTGTACTAAATATATAGAATGAATGTTTTGTCATGCAAAAATGTCTCCGAAGCAATCACCGTGCGTGTGATAGTGCTCCCGGCTGATTGACTCACCGATCACCTGTTAGCTGTGGGACTTAAATTTCTCATCTATCCACGGCAGCAGACAGTTCGTCCTCCCGGCTTTTGATGGTAATATCTTGTACCTTTAGCCTTATCCGGAGTCCGTGAATTCAAGCTGGTGGTAGTTTTCCCTTCTCAGGTGGTGTCGGTTTACACCGATCAGGCTGGTGTGAGTTCCTCCGTATGGATTCCTCCGCTATCTGTGCGGGCAATGATAGACAGACGCGTTTCTCCGCCTACTCCTCAGTATCGGCGGCTTCCTCAGTGTCATACCCTTAGCTCCCTTCAGCTTCCTTTATATATGTGTTTCATTGTCCAGATGGTGTGGATAATTTCTGATTGCTGTTCAAGCCTCACTTTCATCACATTGCTGGCTGTATACTTAACAACTTGATATGCTTAAAGGGAACCTGCAGTTATTTTATTTATTATCCTACATTCATAATAATCATTAAACAATATCAACAATATATATAAATAACAATTTAAAACATTGCTAGATATTTCTAAATATTTCATATATATATAAAAGGACACACACATAACTATATGATGAATTAATATTTACCATTTAAAAATAATAATAATAATAATAAAGATGATCGAGATTAACAAAAAACAACAACAAACAAATAGATACTTTCATTTTGCATAGAACTTCCTTCTTCCGATATATATTTTATACCATGCAAATACATATGGATCTACATGTATCTAATATACAAGGAAATTACTATGCATTATTATTTATAGAGCTATACTGGTATATTCACAGTTCTTCATTTTTGGAAAGAATATATACATATGTATTGTTACAAGACAAACAAAAATAAAATAATAATAAAAAAAACAAAAAATAATAAAAAATAAATAAAAAAAAAAAAAAAAAAAAAAAAAAAAATCCTCTTAAAAAATCCTTCTTTTTTGCCCGCCTCCCTCCCCTTTCCCCCCTCTTTTTTTATTATTTTTTTTTTTTTTATTATTATTTTATTTTTGTTTCCGGATCCCCTTTACCCATATAAAATCCATTCTCTTCTTTCCCAATCTCTCGTTTCTCCACCCCCCCCCCCCCCTCTATACCATTGATTCATTTAGTTTTCTCATACTCCACCTATATATGGTGGAAGGGGGGAAAAAAAGTCATTAGGTTAATGTGTATAATATGCATTTGAGAGAGAGACTTTTTTGATTAAACTTTTGTGTACATATATTTTTTCAATTTATGACTACTAATTGTTTGGTTAGAGTTAATAAAGTCTTGTAACAATACATATGTATATATTCTTTCCAAAAATGAAGAACTGTGAATATACCAGTATAGCTCTATAAATAATAATGCATAGTAATTTCCTTGTATATTAGATACATGTAGATCCATATGTATTTGCATGGTATAAAATATATATCGGAAGAAGGAAGTTCTATGCAAAATGAAAGTATCTATTTGTTTGTTGTTGTTTTTTGTTAATCTCGATCATCTTTATTATTATTATTATTATTTTTAAATGGTAAATATTAATTCATCATATAGTTATGTGTGTGTCCTTTTATATATATATGAAATATTTAGAAATATCTAGCAATGTTTTAAATTGTTATTTATATATATTGTTGATATTGTTTAATGATTATTATGAATGTAGGATAATAAATAAAATAACTGCAGGTTCCCTTTAAGCATATCAAGTTGTTAAGTATACAGCCAGCAATGTGATGAAAGTGAGGCTTGAACAGCAATCAGAAATTATCCACACCATCTGGACAATGAAACACATATATAAAGGAAGCTGAAGGGAGCTAAGGGTATGACACTGAGGAAGCCGCCGATACTGAGGAGTAGGCGGAGAAACGCGTCTGTCTATCATTGCCCGCACAGATAGCGGAGGAATCCATACGGAGGAACTCACACCAGCCTGATCGGTGTAAACCGACACCACCTGAGAAGGGAAAACTACCACCAGCTTGAATTCACGGACTCCGGATAAGGCTAAAGGTACAAGATATTACCATCAAAAGCCGGGAGGACGAACTGTCTGCTGCCGTGGATAGATGAGAAATTTAAGTCCCACAGCTAACAGGTGATCGGTGAGTCAATCAGCCGGGAGCACTATCACACGCACGGTGATTGCTTCGGAGACATTTTTGCATGACAAAACATTCATTCTATATATTTAGTACAGGCTACGGATAACTGGCTCAAACATCTGTGAAAGTATATTGGCTTAACGAGCATATTCATCTAAGAGCAAATAATTACCAGTGAAAGCAATTGCCACTAATCATTATAGCTCATTTGAATGTTGTTTCATTGTTTCATAAACATACCCAGGAATATCTTCAGCATTCCTTCACAATTTTGATACGTGGACTGTTACATTGTAGCAAGATTTCAAAAAGCAACTGAATACAGGTTTCAATTCTCTGGAGAGACTTTGCTTAAAATATGTGACTAGTATTACATCCATGGTTAAAATTAATACATATACAATCTGTGAGAAAAATTGTGAAGCATCCACTGATTACTATATAAATAGCTGTATTTTTAGGATTCATGCAAATTGTTCTTTTTTAAGAAAGGGAATTGTCCTGTTTTAGAATTATTATTATTTTTTATGTGGTGAGAGTGTTTCTGCCGGCCGGCAATAAGTTGAAATGTTTTAAACATTGCTAGAGAAATAATAAATTTTTCTTATAACTTTTTTTCATTTAATATAAATAAAATATCCACATAAAACAGTTAGGAAGAGGAAGAAAAAGACCCCACCAAATTTCTAAATAAACCACTTTAGTTCGAAGTCTTTATTCAGACCCATAGGATGGAGAGTATTGCATTCATATATGAGTTGCATCTCATTCTTAGCTAGCAGCGTTGCACTGTCTCTCTGACGCTGATTGTTTTTCACTATTTTCATAGCTGCGAACTTTACAATTCCTCTAGTGGAACATTCATGTTTAGATTTAAAATGGTTTGACAGTGCATGTGTATCAAGGCCTTTTTTAATATTCCTGCAATGTTCACTGAGGCGGATCTTAAGGGGTCGAGTGGTGCGTCCAATGTAGAAAAGATTACATTTACACTGGATAAAATACACCACATTCTTTGTATTACATGTAATAAAATCCAGAATTTTAACTGTATACCCAATGATACAGATGGATTCTAATTTCTTGGATCCATCACTAGGGATTTCCCTACATCCAATACAGGCTCCACAGCGATGGAAACCCTGTGTTGCAATTCTTGTATCTCATTTTTTAGGAGGTAGATAGCTTTTAACTCTTTCTCAGGTTGGGAGCCTTCTTGTAAATAAATCTTGGATGTGCCGGTAGTGATGTCCCTATAATTGGATCCTTTTTTAATATATCCCAATTTCTTCTCACTGATTTTTCTAGTAATCTGTATTGGGAATTGAAGCTCGTGACAAATGCCCACTCGAACTTTTCCTGGTTCGGTTGTCTAGATTTATTTCCTTCTAGAAGGGCCTTCCTGTCAATCTTATCGACCTCCTGTATGGCATGCAGCACTTTCTCCTGATTGTATCCACTTCTTTCAAGCCTTTCTCGTAGACCACTGGTTTGTTCTTGATACATCTCTTCTTTGTGGATCTACTGTGGCTGCCATTGCTTAATTTTACCTGTTCAAATTTCAAATTTTAATCTGTTTACATCTTGCATGATGTTATAAATAAATGTTGTGTTATCTGCACATGATGGTATTTCCCCTCTAATTTTGCATATCCATGGATAAATCTGTCCAATGAATGAGAGGGAAAGCCTGGACGCATGAAATTGAATTTCAGCCACAAAAGGGACGTATGATTTTAATGTAGTACTATATACTGAATTGGTGGCGCCTTGTGATTTCTTACTCCTATTATTTTCTTTCGCTTGTATTTGTGGTGTCTGGAGAGAGGCATCTATACAGGGGTAATTAGTCTTGGAGCGGCCCTTCAACATCTGACATTTTTGCGCTGTGTGTGGTGTACAGGAAATATTCCATTATTCTACCATATATCTTTCTCTCAATTTTTCTGTGCTTAACATAGCAGCAATTATGTTTAAATATCGTGACCAGAGAAGATCGATGCTCGATAATCTATTTAAAGATGAGGGTGAACATATTGACTTATTAGACGTCAGCTTAGAAAACATCATGAGGAAGCTCGAATCAACATTACTTAAAGAAAATAAGATCTGGTGGGAAACCGTGATGCTAGAAAAATATCTAGCTCACGATCTCATCCCAAAAGGTCTAAAGATTAATAAGAGGGCCTCCTTTGATACGGCCTCTGAGACCTTTAAAGATGAGTGGGACAGGATCATCAATGAGTGTTCCTTTGCCCTAATAAATCTTATCATCAGTGAGAGAAAAAAGGAACTCAGTGAATTAGATGATGAGATTAAAAAACATAAAGACCTTATTGCCCCTTTTAGTGATCTAACTGACTATAAAGAATTAGAAAATAGAATTGAGATTAACATCAAAAAACAAGAAAAGATCTTGGTAGACAGAAAGATCAGAAAATTTATAAGGGATAAAAAAGAATCTAATATGTCCGAGAAGGAGCCAATAGATATTGCCGACACATCAAATAATTATATAGATGACTGTTCTCCTGACAGACAGAGAACACCACAACGCAATATTGAACAAGAGTGGAGGAGGGTAAACTCCCACCAGAGAGGGAGACCCGTCAGGAAGGATAGAAGAAGAGAGAATGATACACCAAATTATAAAGAAGATAGATATATACCAAGAACCCACCAAAACAGGCGAGATAAACCAGGGAACTACCCATATCAACAAGGGAGGTTTAGAAGGGATGAGGAGAATCGGAATAGGAACTATCTGGAAAGAGAGGAATATGAAGGTCATTCTACTACAAGAAGAAATGGCGGGGAAGGACAGAGAGAAGGAAAAGACTGGAGAACCAGAGAAGCCAGACCGATACAATTGAGGAATAGATATGGGGCTTTAAATGAAAGAGAGGGAAACCTACGTTTTTTAGACAAATGAGAGAGGACGACAAGGTGGAAGTAGGACATTTCAGAACTCACAGAGGGAAGAGAGGAAGGAAAAAGAAAGAAAGAAGACAATACACAAAAGAGAGACAGAAAAGAAGAAACCAGCTAAATAGAATAAAAAAGAGGGAGAATAAAAAACCTCTACCTATAGAAGGCACATTAGGGTCTAATTCTGAGGAGATCGAACCAGGAAAGGAAATTCAAGGTGTCAAAATCTTCAACATCAGCTCACATGTATTAACTAAGCATGAAAAAAGTGTGCTGGAAAAGGGGCTGAAGTATGCACCTTCTGCTTCTATTAACAAATTTGAAACATTTCTGGACATACACAAATTTGTCCGTAAACTTTGTATAAAGAAGTTTTTTGCAACTAAATCACTCATAGGAGATTTTGGCCAAGTGGAGATAATTAATCCAACACCATTCAAACCCAAGTCGGCCTTTTTTCCTGCTCATGTAAAGGGCAATTTCATTGAGACTTTCTGTGAGATGGTGCAGGAGGACCTTAGGAATATAAAACCTAGAGGATTCAAATGCAACCTCTCATATAAAGAAAGAACAGCCCTAAAAGAACTAAGATCCAATAAGGATCTAATAATTAAACCTGCCGACAAAGGCGGAGGAGTGGTGGTCATGAATAGTGAGTGGTATAGTAAAGAACTGGATCTACATGTAAAAGACCAAAGCCAATATTCCAAACTCAGGACTGACCCCACATCAAAGATTGTCTCCAAGTTACAAACTCTGCTGGAGAAATATAATACCATGGGGGTATTAGAAGATAGAGAAAAAGAATTCATCTTGAATTTAACTCCCACAGTCCCGACTCTTTATCTGCTCCCCAAAGTGCACAAGGATGCTAAACATCCCCCAGGTCAACCTATAGTGTCGGGGATCAATTCGGCTACAGCCAACTTATCAGAATATATAGATTTTTTTCTCCAACCGCTAGTATTAAATAATCCCTCCCATCTTAAAGACACACAGGATGCTTTACTGTTTCTGTCTAACATTGAGTGGGAGGAGAACTTCGTGTTAGTTACAGCCGACGTTAAATCACTCTACTCTATTATAGAGCATGATGCGGGTATTCTAGCAACCAAAATATCTTTGGAGACCAGTTCATTGAAGGAGGAGACTCAGAAATTCATCTTGGAATGTATCAGGTTCATACTTACCAACAATTATTTTATTGTGGAGAATGATTATTATATTCAAAAAGTAGGCACAGCCATGGGCACCAGGTTCGCTCCCAGTTATGCCAACATTTTTATGGGCAAATGGGAATCGGATTTTGTTTTTAACAACAACCCATTTGGAGCGAACCTGGTGTCCTGGAGACGTTACATCGATGACATTATATTTATATGGAGGGGAGACAGGTCATCTTTAGATTCTTTCTGTTCCCACCTAAATAACAATTCTTTGAATATAAACCTTACGTACACTATAGATAAGGAGTCAGTGAATTTCCTAGACTTAACCATCTATGTTGAAAATAACCGTCTCCACACAAAGACCTTCACGAAAGATACGGATTCTCTTAGTTATATTCATATAGATAGTTGTCACCACTCTAACTGGCTAGATAGCATTCCTCAAGGGCAATTAAAACGCCTAAAAAGAAATTGTACAACAGAAGAGATGTATCAAGAACAAACCAGTGGTCTACGAGAAAGGCTTGAAAGAAGTGGATACAATCAGGAGAAAGTGCTGCATGCCATACAGGAGGTCGATAAGATTGACAGGAAGGCCCTTCTAGAAGGAAATAAATCTAGACAACCGAACCAGGAAAAGTTCGAGTGGGCATTTGTCACGAGCTTCAATTCCCAATACAGATTACTAGAAAAATCAGTGTGAAGAAATTGGGATATATTAAAAAAGGATCCAATTATAGGGACATCACTACCGGCACATCCAAGATTTATTTACAAGAAGGCTCCCAACCTGAGAAAAACACTGGTTAAAAGCTATCTACCTCCTAAAAAACGAGATACAAGAATTGCAACACAGGGTTTCCATCGCTGTGGAGCCTGTATTGGATGTAGGGAAATCCCTAGTGATGGATCCAAAAATTAGAATCTATCTGTATCAATGGGTATACGGTTAAAATTCTGGATTTTATTACATGTAATACAAAGAATGTGGTGTATTTTATCCAGTGTAAATATAATCTTTTCTACATTGGACGCACCACTCGACCCCTTAAGATCCGCCTCAGTGAACATTGCAGGAATATTAAAAAAGGCCTTGATACACATGCACTGTCAAACCATTTTAAATCTAAACATGAATGTTCCACTAGAGGAATTGTAAAGTTCGCAGCTATGAAAATAGTGAAAAACAATCAGCGTCAGAGAGACAGTGCAACGCTGCTAGCTAAGAATGAGATGCAACTCATATATGAATGCAATACTCTCCATCCTATGGGTCTGAATAAAGACTTCGAACTAAAGTGGTTTATTTAGAAATTTGGTGGGGTCTTTTTCTTCCTCTTCCTAACTGTTTTGCCTGTAAAATGTATATACAAGGATTTTATCTGTCATTTTTACTTAAGATGTTTTAAAAGTCATTTATTTTTCTTTTATTATTAAATGGTGAAACTGAACACCATTTCTGATTTTTAAATGTGTGTTGTTTGTTTCATTTTTACAGCATTTTAACTGTTGATTTAGTCTTATAAAGGACTTTTCACATGTTCCCTCGTCTGCACTATATGAAATGGACTTCCGGTTTTTTGTAATCCAGTGCGGGACTTTGAATCTCGTCATCCACGCACGGGGGACATGGCGGAAGTGATGACTAACCGGAAGCGATGTCAGACGCGCCGGGCGTACTAGCAACAACATCCTGCAGTCATGACTACAGGATGCGATACACAGACGCGCCGGAAGTGACGATCCCCGGGAAGGAACACCGGAAATGACGATACGTTGTGAGCGGTCGTCATGACCACAGAAAACAAGGTCCTTTGGATATCCCGCCGAAAAGGGACATTGTGATTGGCCATTTACACATTTAAATAGGACACTGTGCTGATATGCCCATTATGCCTTGAAAAAGACTCCAGGAAGGAGTTGAAACTCGTTGGTTATCTGACTATCTACACCAGCCTTATCCAGCAGATCCTGCCTAATAAGATCCAGGTCCTTGTTCCCAGTTTCCAGATCCGGGTGGTTTACTGGTGATGTAAGAGCTTGTTTGAGAACTTTTTTGGGTTCTCAGACCATCTGGTAATTATTTTGTGGATCTACTGTGGCTGCCATTGCTTAATTTTACCTGTTCAAATTTCAAATTTTAATCTGTTTACATCTTGCATGATGTTATAAATAAATGTTATGTTATCTGCACATGATGGTATTTCCCCTCTAATTTTGCATATCCATGGATAAATGTTAGGGTCTCCTGCCCTGTGCTGCCACGTCGTCATGGCAACCGGGAGACAAGTGCTAGTGGAGTAACCTGAGCGCAGCTGATACTCCGGTTCGGGTCTTTTGCTGTGCAGTGGTTATAGGCTCTGTGCACGGCAGGGGATCCGGTGCTGGTTTTTGTGCTCACAGTCTGTGAGGTCTGAGTGGGGCGTGGACAGCACCTGCTTTATAAGGCCTCTTTTCAGGGTAAGCAGATGCTGCTGAATCTCTGTTGGTTAGTCAGTTCATGAAAGTTAGCCAGTACTGTGTAGCTTTGTATTTGTTTGTTGCTTACTGCAAATAGGCCTGGGGATTTGGTATTACACTCTGCCAATCCAGACCTAGCAGTAAGACTGGAGTCAGTCGTTTAGCTTGCTGGGGTTCTGTTATTACTCTGTGAACTTAGCAAGTTTGCGGCTGTATTCTAACACTTGCCTGTCTAATCCTGTCTCACTGTGCTAGGTGTCAGGGGTCAGTTTAGTGGCAGTAAGCTTAAACCTGTGCACTGCAAGTGAGAATCAGGATTGTGGAGGCTCTCCTTGTGTCTATCATTCCATCTCTGACCAAGGAGTTTACTGCCACACCCGTTGGTAACCCTTTAGGGTTTTGCTGTTGCCCTTAGCAACAGCATTTCGGGTTCTCTACGTATTAAAACACAACATCTTGCTTTTTACATCTGAGCAGTTCTAATACAAGGGAGATACCCAGTTCCTTAGCCTCTGGGCTTCTCTGTTCACTGTGTGTGTATTTTGTTACCCTATCACCTTCTGTGTACGTTATGTCATATTCCCCAGTTTGTCTGTGAGTCCATTTGTTTTGCATAACAGTTCAAACACCAGTACATTCCTGCAGACACTGGAGTGCATAACAGTTCTGACACTAGTACTTTCCTGCAGGCACTGGTGTGCATAACATATTCAGCAGCCTAATACTCCTGTTGAAATTTTGTGGGAATATGGAGCATACCCCTCAAAATATGTTGCAACAGGTGGTCGATCAGGTGCAGGTCCTGACTCGGCAATTTAATGATTTGTCCATTAAAATGCACACCTCCCAGGCTGCTGGCGGAGCTCCCGCAGCAGCAGCACCTGCAGGGGTTAAGGAGCCGAAAGTAAATCTCCCGGATCGTTTTTCTGGAGATCGCTCGCAGTTCTTTTGTTTCAAGGAGAGCTGCAAGCTATACTTCCGGCTTAGGCCTCAGTCTTCTGGGTCGGAGATTCAGCGGGTGGGCATAGTGATTTCCTTGCTACAAGGAGACCCACAGGTCTGGGCATATGGGTTGCAGCCTGACTGTCCGTCGCTTAAAAGTGTTGATGCTTTTTTTATGGCACTGGGCATGTTGTATGATGACCCTGACAAGACGGCCTCAGCCGAGGCTCAGATTTCGATCCTTAAGCAAGGGCGAAGGCCAGTTGAGGTTTACTGTACGGAGTTTCGGAGGTTGGCCCATGATACCCAGTGGAATGACCCAGCCCTGAGACACCAGTACCGAAGAGGTCTTTCTAACCAGATAAAGGACCAACTGGTACAATATCCCTTGCCTGATAGCTTGGATCAGCTCATGCAGTTATCCATCCGGGTGGATAGACGGCTGAGAGAGCGTAGGCTTGAAAGGGAGACTGAGATTTCCTTCCTTCCCAAGGGAACCTCAGACTCTGAGGAATTTTCTGAGGAGCCTATGCAGATTGGGGCTACCCGCCTCTCCTCGCGTGAGAAGACGCGGAGGAGACAGCAGGGGTTGTGTTTGTACTGTGGGAATAAAGGTCATGTGGTAGTATCATGCCCAGAAAAGCCGGAAAACTTCAGGGCCTGAGGGTGATGGGAAATATCCTGTCAGGCCAGAAGTCAGAATTTCCCAAGAAGACTTTTATCATTCCGGTGACCTTGAAGATCCTCGGTCAAACTGTCAAGACTGAGGCCTTTGTGGACAGTGGGGCCAACGGGGTTTTTATGGACCGCCAATTCGCCCTAAAACACTCTGTTCCCTTAGTACCCTTGGCATCGGAAATTGAGATTTGTGGGTTAAACGGGGAACCATTATCCCAAGGTAAAATTACCTCTTGCACTAGCCAGATTTCTTTGTTTATTGGAGCCACACACTCTGAAAAATTGTCCTTTTATGTGACTGTCTGTACTTTTGCCCCATTGGTGTTGGGGTTACCCTGGTTAAGGGCCCACAATCCTCAATTTGACTGGGTCTCTGGGGAGATTCTTAGTTGGGGTACTGATTGTTTCAGGAGTTGCTTGAGCCTTCCAGTCAGGCTCTCGCAGCTAAGTTTGCCAGGATTGCCAGGGTGTTATGCAGATTTTGCGGACGTGTTCTCCAAAAAAGTTGCAGAGGTACTACCTCCCCATCGCCCCTATGACTGTGCCATTGATTTGTTGCCAAATGCTAAGCTTCCCAAGAGCAGGTTGTACTCCCTGTCACGTCCTGAGACTCAGGCTATGGCAGAGTACATTCAGGAGAACTTGGCTAAGGGATTTATCAGACCTTCACAGTCTCCAGTTGGGTCGGGGTTCTTCTTCGTGGGTAAAAAGGACGGTTCGTTGCGACCCTGCATCGACTTCAGGGAATTGAACCGTATCACGATTAAAAACTCATACCCACTGCCTCTCATTTCGGTCTTGTTTGACCAGCTTCGTACTGCCACCATTTTTTCTAAGATTGACCTACGCGGTGCGTACAATCTAATCCGAATAAGAGAGGGGGATGAATGGAAGACTGCCTTTAATACCCACTCAGGGCATTATGAATATTTGGTGATGCCTTTTGGGCTCTGTAATGCCCCGGCAGTCTTCCAGGATTTCATGAATGATGTGCTCAGGGAATATTTGGATAGATTCTTAGTTGTATACTTAGATGACATCCTAATCTTCTCCCATTCCCTGGAGGAACATCGGAAGCATGTACGCTTAGTCCTCCAGAAACTCAGAGACCACCGGCTTGGGGCGAAGCTGGAGAAGTGCGAATTTGAAGTTCAGCAAATCGCATTTCTAGGATATATTATCTCCCCAGAAGGTTTCCAAATGGAGGGTTCCAAGGTACAGGCAGTCCTGGATTGGGTGCAGCCCACTAGTTTGAAGGCGCTTCAGCGTTTCCTGGGCTTTGCGAATTTTTATAGACGATTTATCGCTGGATTTTCGTCTATAGTGGCGCCCTTGGTGGCACTCCCTAAGAAAGGGGCGGATGTTGCTCACTGGTCTTGTGAGGCTAAAGCGGCTTTTGCCCGTCTCAAAAGGGCATTTGTTTCAGCCAAGGTGCTGCGACACCCAGATCCAGAGCGTCCTTTTGTGGTGGAGGTGGATGCCTCTGAGATGGGTATTGGGGCAGTGCTTTCTCAGATGGGAGTGTCTGATAATCGCCTTCATCCCTGTGCTTACTTTTCCCGTAAATTTTCGCCTGCCGAGATGAATTATGACGTGGGTAACCGGGAATTGTTGGCTATTAAGGATGCACTCGAGGAGTGGAGACACTGGCTTGAGGGGGCTAAGTTTGTGGTCTCAATTCTCACTGACCATAAGAATCTGGCATATTTAGAGTCAGCGAAGCGTCTCAATGCCAGGCAGGCACGATGGGCTTTGTTTTTTGCTCGCTTTAATTTTTTGATAACATATCGCCCTGGGTCAAAAAACATCAAGGCTGATGCGCTCTCGCGGAGTTTTGCTCCAATCCAGGAGACCACCGAGGAGCCGTTGCCCATTGTTTCCCCATCATGTATTAAAGTGGGCATTACCCAGGACCTCTTATCATTAGTCCTTAGAGCACAGGAGCAGGCTCCTCCAGACCTTCCGGTAGGTCTTTTGTTTGTGCCTCCTAGGTTAAGACAGCGAGTGTTCCTGGAATTCCATGCCAAGAAGTCGGCAGGTCACCCGGGTATTGCCAGAACTCGGGAGTTGCTATCTAGGGCGGTGTGGTGGCCCTCGGTGGCTAAGGATGTGGATCAGTGGGTTCGGGCATGTGACATCTGTGCCCGAAATAAGACTCCTAGAGGGGTTCCTGTTGGCCCATTACATCCACTCTCTATCCCATCTAAGCCATGGACCCACATTTCAATGGATTTTGTGGTGGACTTGCCCAAATCCTCGGGGATGACAGCCATCTGGGTTGTCGTTGACAGGTTTTCGAAGATGGCGCACTTCGTTCCACTGGTTGGGCTGCCATCAGCCAGACGCCTGTCTGAATTATTTATGCTGCATGTTGTGCGTCTCCACGGGTTGCCACTTGATGTGGTCTCTGACCGCGGATCCCAGTTTGTGGCCAAATTCTGGAGGGCATTTTGTTCCGATCTCCAGATTTCTGTCAGCTTGTCGTCAGGCTACCATCCGCAGTCTAATGGGCAGACTGAAAGGGTGAACCAGTCCTTGGAGCAGTTCCTCAGGTGTTATGTCTCCAAGTGTCAGACTGACTGGGTTGCTCATCTGTCCATGGCGGAGTTTGCCTATAACAACGCGGCTCACTCTGCTACAGGGATCTCTCCCTTCCTTTGTGTGTATGGGCATCATCCTAAGGCCAATTCTTTTGACCCCCTGGACTCCACGCCTGGTGGTTCCTCTGTGGTTTCGGTCCTTAGAGGTATTTGGCGGAAAGTGAAGAAAGCCCTTGTGTCTGTGTCATTAGTGACCAAAAGGGTTTTTGATAAGCGGAAAAGACCCTGCAGCTTCAAATTAGGAGACTTCGTCTGGTTGTCTACCAAGAATTTGAAGTTGAGACAGCCATCTCATAAGTTAGGGCCCCGGTTCATCGGCCCTTATAAGATCACCAGGGTTATCAATCCGGTGGCATTTCAGTTAGATCTGCCCCGTTCTTTGGGTATCAATAAAACATTTCATTGTTCCCTTTTAAAACGGGCGATTAGTAATCCTTCTTCCAGTGGAAGACCTTCCCCTCTTCTGATACGTGGCCAGAGGGAGTTTGTTGTTGAAAGGATTCTTGACTCCAAGGTGGTTCGGGGTCGGCTGTCATTTTTGGTGCACTGGAAGGGGTATGGCCCGGAGGAGCGGTCGTGGGTGCGCAGTTGTGATCTTCATGCCCCCAGACTGATACGCTCTTTCTTCTCGCAGTTCCCCGATAAACCCGGTGGTAGGGGTTCTTTGACCCCTCGTCAGAGGGGGGGTACTGTTAGGGTCTCCTGCCCTGTGCTGCCACGTCGTCATGGCAACCGGGAGACAAGTGCTAGTGGAGTAACCTGAGCGCAGCTGATATTCCGGTTCGGGTCTTTTGCTGTGCAGTGGTTATAGGCTCTGTGCACGGCAGGGGATCCGGTGCTGGTTTTTGTGCTCACAGTCTGTGAGGTCTGAGTGGGGCGTGGACAGCACCTGCTTTATAAGGCCTCTTTTCAGGGTAAGCAGATGCTGCTGAATCTCTGTTGGTTAGTCAGTTCATGAAAGTTAGCCAGTACTGTGTAGCTTTGTATTTGTTTGTTGCTTACTGCAAATAGGCCTGGGGATTTGGTATTACACTCTGCCAATCCAGACCTAGCAGTAAGACTGGAGTCAGTCGTTTAGCTTGCTGGGGTTCTGTTATTACTCCGTGAACTTAGCAAGTTTGCGGCTGTATTCTAACACTTGCCTGTCTAATCCTGTCTCACTGTGCTAGGTGTCAGGGGTCAGTTTAGTGGCAGTAAGCTTAAACCTGTGCACTGCAAGTGAGAATCAGGATTGTGGAGGCTCTCCTTGTGTCTATCATTCCATCTCTGACCAAGGAGTTTACTGCCACACCCGTTGGTAACCCTTTAGGGTTTTGCTGTTGCCCTTAGCAACAGCATTTCGGGTTCTCTACGTATTAAAACACAACATCTTGCTTTTTACATCTGAGCAGTTCTAATACAAGGGAGATACCCAGTTCCTTAGCCTCTGGGCTTCTCTGTTCACTGTGTGTGTATTTTGTTACCCTATCACCTTCTGTGTACGTTATGTCATATTCCCCAGTTTGTCTGTGAGTCCATTTGTTTTGCATAACAGTTCAAACACCAGTACATTCCTGCAGACACTGGAGTGCATAACAGTTCTGACACTAGTACTTTCCTGCAGGCACTGGTGTGCATAACAATAAATCTGTCCAATGAATGAGAGGGAAAGCCTGGACGCATGAAATTGAATTTCAGCCACAAAAGGGACGTATGATTTTAATGTAGTACTATATACTGAATTGGTGGCGCCTTGTGATTTCTTACTCCTATTATTTTCTTTCGCTTGTATTTGTGGTGTCTGGAGAGAGGCATCTATACAGGGGTAATTAGTCTTGGGGCGGCCCTTCAACATCTGACATTTTTGCGCTGTGTGTGGTGTACAGGAAATATTCCATTATTCTGTTATGGCTGCAATTGATATTATCGCCCCTGTGCGTTTAAGACCTCGTAAACCACAACGTCAAGCTCCATGGTTCGACAACAGTGTTAGTGAGCTCAAGAAAAGGGGGCGTAGACTGGAAAGACGATGGAGGAAGACTAACCTAGTGGATGACAAAATAAAACTAATAAAGCATAACGAAGAATATCAATCGACAATCACTCGTAAGAAAGCACAGTTCCTGTCAAATGAGATCACAGCAGCAAACAATAGGCCAGCTCAACTTTTCCACACAGTGGAGATGCTTTACAAGCCAGCATGCCTGCAGACTGATGAGACCCTCTCCCAGGCAAGATGCAACGAGTTTGCAAACTTCTTTGCAGATAAAATATCCACCATCCGGGCTGGAATCTCCACAATGCCATCAAAGGAGTGTCAAACTACAAAGCCTGCCAATATAAGCTACCTGCCTTCATGGACCAGCTTTGATCCAGTGGATGTAAAGGACACTGCTGAAATTGCTCGGATTTTGCGTCCCACCACCTGTGATCTGGACCCAGCCTCAACCAAGCTTCTAATAGGTTGTATGGATATAATTGGTCCTGTCTTTACAAAAATTGTTCAATGCTCTTTGCAGACAGGCATTTTTCCTGGACCCCTAAAGGAAGCAATTGTTAGACCGCTTCTTAAAAAACCTAATTTAGATCCCGACTGCATGACCAACTACAGACCGGTATCAAACCTTCCTTTCCTAGGAAATGTTATTGAGAAAGTCGTTGCAAATCAACTGGAAACCCGCCTGACAACCCATGATATTTATGATCCATTTCAATCAGGATTCAGGAGAAGACATGTGTCCCACAAGGTTCTATACTATCCCCCATGCTTTTTGCAGTATACATGCTCCCATTGGGCGAAATAATCAGGCGCCATGGCCTGGTCTACCACTGCTATGCAGATGATACACAACTGTACTTGTCCTTTGCTCCGGGCACTGATAACCCAATAGCAACCCTAAATGGCTGTCTAGCTGAACTACAGGAATGGATGAGCGCCAGTTGGCTGCGACTGAACCCGGATAAAACAGAGGTCCTTATGATACAACCGCAACATCAAAGGACAAGACTGCAGCATAGCCAACCAACTGGACTTACACTCGGGGATTCAGAATTACAGACCAGGGATCGTGTGCGGAATCTTGGCGTTGTTCTGGATGGTGGCTTGACACTTAAACATCAGATATCAGCCACAATCAAATACTCATTCTTTCACCTGAGGAACATAGCCAGAATCAAGCACTTAATTCCCTCAGATGATATGCCAAAAGTCATACATGCATTTGTATCATCTCGTTTAGACTACTATAATGCCCTCTACCTCGGTCTACCAGCAAAATAATTGCAGCGCTTACAGCTGGTGCAAAACACAGCTGCCAGGCTATTAACCAACCAGCCCCGTTCTAGCCACATAACACCCATCCTCTACTCCCTTCACTGGCTGCCTGTACGATGGCGAATCATCTTCAAGATTGGCTTACTGAGTTTCAAAGCATTACATGACCAAGGCCCAAGGTACCTGAAACAACATATGACCCCATACTGCCCCACTCGATTACTGTGATCTGTAGATGAAGGACTTTTAGCAGTGCCTAGAATCTACCGTAATTCATCTGGGGATCGAGCTTTTAGTCATGCGGCTCCGACTCTATGGAACTCACTTCCCCGCACAGTGCGAGAGGCCCCAACTATAGAATCCTTCAAAAGTAGACTCAAGACTTTACTGTTTACTCAAGCATTTCCATAATGTCCCTTTTAGTATCTTCATGCTTCTGTATTTTATGAAAATGTACTTCATTATTTTCTGTACTATATTATGCTATGTATCTGTTAAGCGCCTTGAGTCCTATTGGAGAAAGAGCGCTATATAAATAAAATTATTAATAATAATAATAATAATAATAATAATAATATTATCTCTGTATATTTCTCTTACGTCCTAGAGGATTCTGGGGACTCCGTAAGGACCATGGGGTATAGATGGGCTCCGCAGGAGACATAGGCACTCTAAAGACTTTATATGGGTGTGCACTGGCTCCTCCCTCTATGCCCCTCCTCCAGACCTCAGTTAGATCCTGTGCCCAGAGGAGACTGGATGCACTGCAGGGGAGCTCTACTGAGTTTCTCTGAAAATGACTTTTGTTAGGTTTTTTATTTTCAGGGAGCACTCCTGGCAACAGGCTCCCTGCATCGTGGGACTGAGGGGAGAGAAGCAGACCTACTTAAATGATAGGCTCTGCTTCTTAGGCTACTGGACACCATTAGCTCCAGAGGGTCGGAAAATAGGTCTCACCCTCGTTGTTCGTCCCGGGGCCGCGCCGCCGTCCTCCTCACAGAGCCGGAAGATAGAAGCCGGGTGAGTATATGAAGAAAGAAGACTTCGAAGGCGGCAGAAGACTTCTGATCTTCACTGAGGTACCACGCAGCGGTAACGCTGCGCACCATTGCTCCCACATTCACACACACTGACGGCACTGTATGGGTGCAGAGCGCAGGGGGGGGGGGTGCCCTGGGCAGCAATCATAAACCTCTAGGGACACTGGCATATATATACAGATGTAGCCACCTTCATCTTGACCGATTCTCCAGCTAGACGGCCGTCTTGACACGCTAGGGCGATAGCTGAGTTTAATCGCAGGCAGACGCGTTGAGGCGGTCTAGATACTCAGCATGCATTACACATCTCCACCACTGGGTGGCTAATGCTCCACTAATCCAGTACTTTCGATTGTACAGTATAGCGGCGGATTGATCTACAGCTCTGGCAATTGGTCAGTGACGACTGTAATGTCAATACTGTAGGCGTAACGGGAGGCGGTGGAAAAAGATGGTGACCTACTGTACTGTATGGAGACGCAACTACAGTAATTGTGTAAAAGGAAGAATGTACAATACAAAGTATAAACACACAATACAATGTATAAACACCGTGCTTTTAAAATACATGTACAGTAAATGAGCGTCTGGGTATGGGCTAGTGGGAGACGATGGGAAAGACTGTGCTTTACAAATGCGAGCGTCCGTGTCCCCTAAGGCATAAACCAACACCAATGGGGAGGGGGCAGGGCGCTGCTTGCTGTACTTTCACACATGAAATTGGGAATCCTCAGCGGGCGTCGTGGGCTAGCGATGAAGGCTCCCACCTCCCACGCTGGGGGTCCAGGGTTCGAGACCGGATGTTTTTTTTTTGTTTATTGTAATAATATACTGTATTATGTTATTTTCATTGTAAGACAGTCAATGGAAGGGTGCACACAAGTTACATATAAATCAGAGTACATCTGCAGGAGCGATTCTTTACGCTAAATGCAACTACACAGCGGCAATGAGTTGAGCAAAACAGTACTGTAGATTTTCAGCGTTCGTGTATTGCACAGGGACCTGAATTCCCTCCCTGTCCACTGCATGATCTGTGCAGGCTCCCAGGGGGGAAGGGCGATGGGGGTAGGGGGAGACGATGGGAAATACCGTGGCTTTGAAATGCAATTATATGAGCGTCCGAGTCCCCTACGGCATAAACCATCACCAATGGGAAGGAAGTGCCAGCCTTTTTTTTTTGTTTATGTGTTCCCGTGACATTCACTTTAATATATTTTTTTTGTCTCTAATACTGTGCATCCAATGGAAGGATGTACACAAGTTTCACATAAATCAGAGTATATCTGCAGGAGCGATTCTTTACGCTAAATGCCACTACCCAGCGGCAATGAGTAGAATTGAGTGTATTCTGAGTGAGTAAAACAGTATTGTAGGCTCCCATTGGGGAAAGGCGATGGGGGTAGGGGGAGAAGATGGGAAAGACTGTGCTTTACAAATGCGAGCGTCCGTGTCCCCTAAGGCATAAACCAACACCAATGGGGAGGGGGCAGGGCGCTGCTTGCTGTACTTTCACACATGAAATTGGGAATCCTCAGCGGGCGTCGTGGGCTAGCGATAAAGGCTCCCACCTGCCACGCTGGGGGTCCAGGGTTCGAGACCGGATGTTTTTGTTTTGTTTATTGTAATAATATACTGTATTATGTTATTTTCATTGTAAGACAGTCAATGGAAGGGTGCACACAAGTTACATATAAATCAGAGTACATCTGCAGGAGCGATTCTTTACACTAAATGCAACTACACAGCGGCAATGAGTTGAGCAAAACAGTACTGTAGATTTTCAGCGTTCGTGTATTGCACAGGACCTGAATTCCCTCCCTGTCCACTGCATGATCTGTGCAGGCTCCCAGGGGGGAAGGGCGATGGGGGTAGGGGGAGACGATGGGAAATACCGTGGCTTTGAAATGCAATTATATGAGCGTCCGAGTCCCCTACGGCATAAACCATCACCAATGGGAAGGAAGTGCCAGCCTTTTTTTTTTGTTTATGTGTTCCCGTGACATTCACTTTAATATTTTTTTTTTTGTCTCTAATACTGTGCATCCAATGGAAGGATGCACACAAGTTTCACATTAATCAGAGTAGATCTGCAGGAGCGATTCTTTACGCTAAATGCCACTACCCAGCGGCAATGAGTAGAATTGAGTGTATTCTGAGTGAGCAAAACAGTATTGTAGGCTCCCAGGGGGGAAGGGCGAGGGGGGTAGGGGGAGACGATGGGAAAGACTGTGCTTTACAAATGCGAGCGTCCGTGTCCCCTAAGGCATAAACCAACACCAATGGGGAGGGGGCAGGGCGCTGCTTGCTGTACTTTCACACATGAAATTGGGAATCCTCAGCGGGCGTCGCTGAATGCGTGGAACGCACGACGTCTGAGACGCACGATGTCTGAGACGTACAGTGCGCATAAGGACGGAGTCATGGCTGATGCAAGAGACCGTCCTTATGCGCTCGGTGAGCTGCGTCTCCTCGTGCGCTGGCGGGACACAAGTCTCGCCAGCAACGAGGAGAAAGTGCGGGCCTACAGGAGGGCCAGCAGGGATACCCCCAGATGAAATGACACACCACAGTACTGCAACTTTATTCACATTATATCATGCAGTAGTGTCTCTTATTCTTGTTACAGTACATCATATGATAGTACCACATTACTCCTAACAGTATTGCCCCTTATTCACATTACACCCCACCACATTGATCTTTATTTACATTAGACCACAGGTTCTCAAACTCAGTCCTCAGGACCCCACACAGTGCATGTTTTGCAGGTCTCACAGAATCACAAGTGAAATAATTAGCTCCACCTAATGTATGGACCTTTTAAAATGTGTCAGTGAGTAATTAATACAGTACACCTGTGAACTTACCTGCAAAACATGCACTGTGTGGGGTCCTGAGGACCGAGTTTGAGAACCACTGCATTAGACCATGCAGTAGTGCCCTTTCCATATGTTACGCCAGAAAATATTGTAGCACACCTTATACACATAATGCTGCACATTAGTAATGCATTTCATATTTACATTTTCAGATTTCATTTCATAGAGCCGCAGTCACACACAGAATATAGGCATGTACTGTAGCATCTCATTTTATTCAGCAGAAGCTGATTATTCCTGTTTGGCTAGTTTGCCGCCTCTGTATATTACAATAGAAAAAAATAATAGTGTCAGTGAAAAAAACACCTCATGACAGATACTGTACACAAGCTTATGTCACATGGTATATGCAATTGCGGTCGAATTCCGACTGTGGGGGTTCAGGGGCGACGGCCATTTTGACAGTGTGCTATGCGATCAAGTCCGGTGTACCACAATGATAGACCTCCCTTATCCCTATCGCTTTGGCGAGGGGATTGTGACGCTTCTTCAGCATTGCCCCATAGCCTTCAAAACTACTGCTACTGTATCTCTCACTCCACTACTATCTCTCACTCCATCTCCGAGCGCTGGCTGCCACGTAGTGGGGGTTCAGGGGCGACGGCCATTTTGACAGTGTGCTATGCGATCAAGTCCGGTGAACCACAATGATAGACCTCGCTTATCCCTATCGCTTTGGCGAGGGGATTGTGACGCTTCTTCAGCATTGCCCCATAGCCTTCAAAACTACCGCTACTGTATCTCTCACTCCACTACTATCTCTCACTCCATCTCCGAGCGCTGGCTGCCATGTAGTGGGGGTTCAGGGGCGACGGCCATTTTGACAGTGTGCTATGCAATCAAGTCCGGTGTACCACAATGATAGACCTCGCTTATCCCTATCGCTTTGGCGAGGGGATTGTGACGCTTCTTCAGCATTGCCCCATAGCCTTCAAAACTACTGCTACTGTATCTCTCACTCCACTACTATCTCTCACTCCATCTCCGAGCGCTGGTTGCCACGTAGTGGGGGTTCAGGGGCGACGGCCATTTTGACAGTGTGCTATGCGATCAAGCCCGGTGTACCACAATGATAGACCTCGCTTATCCCTATCGCTTTGGCGAGGGGATTGTGACGCTTCTTCAGCATTGCCCCTTAGCCTTCAAAACTACTGCTACTGTATCTCTCACTCCACTACTATCTCTCACTCCATCTCCGAGCGCTGGCTGCCACGTAGTGGGGGTTCAGGGGCGACGGCCATTTTGACAGTGTGCTATGCGATCAAGTCCGGTGTACCATAATGTGCATAGACCTCACCCCTATGTATTTTAGAGAGGGGATTGTGACGCACCTTCAGCACTGCCCCGTTGTCCGCAAAATCTATGTCATCACTCGCTCCATAGCTGAGAGCCTCCATGGAGTCACAGGCAGTAGCCATTTCAATTGAGTCTGCCCTGCTACAGAATTGTATGTGTACCGTATGGTGCATAGAACCTTAACAGTACATCTGCTGCAGCTTTGCCCTGGTTTATGTGATTAAAAAAAATTATAAAGTGTCTGGAAAAAACTAACATGCGTTCGTACTGTACTTTAGGAATCGAACACGGGACTCTGAGTATACTGTAGGAAGCGGAACACTTCACCACTTCGCCGCAGACAGATGAATAAATCCATTAGTTTTGATTAAGACAAATGGCTATGGGATTAGGATGCTAACATACTGTACAATATTCCTAATATCATTAGGCAATAATGAACTTCTAACACGTCCATTTGCATCAGTGTACACTACTGGTTTTAGGTTGCACTAGTAAAGTAGTCCTTACTATACAGTACTGTACAGTATTTCAGTATTATATTTTACGGGAGCCCACACGCATGCGCAGTGGTGATTGTAAAAAGCGACATCTGGTGGATGATCACAGGTATTACACGTACAGGTACCGCCAAACGTCAAATGTCTGTCTCCGTGAGATTAGATAGCCTCTCTGTGACTAGGCGCGCCTCGCTACACCCCAGTACGCTGCGTATGCTCGAACGGGACAAACGCCTCAGCCACTCAAGATAAAGGTGGCTACATCTGTATATATACATCTGTATATATATATATATCTGTATACATACATATATATACATCTGTATATATATATATATATATATATATACTGCTGAGGCAGTATATTACAGAAACCGCCGCCAGTATAAAGATTTGAGCGGGACCGAAGGCTGCCGTTGAGGGGGCGGAGCTTGATCCTCCAGAACTAACCAGCGCCATTTTATCCACAGCACGCTGCAGAGAAGCTGGCTCCCCGGACTCTCCCCAGCTGAACACAAGTACAGAGTGCACAAAAGAGGGGGGGGGGCACATTTATTTGGCGCAGTGAGTGTATTATTATATATATATAAAGCGCTGTACTGACTGGGATTTTATTCCAGTGTCCAGTGGCGCTGAGTGTGTGCTGGCATACTCTCTCTCTGTCTCTCCAAAGGGCCTTATTGGGGGACTGTCTCCATATAGATATATAGCCCTGAGTGTGTGTGGGTGTCGGTACGTGTGTGTCGGCATGTCTGAAGCAGAAGGCTCATCTAAGGAGGAGGTAGAGCAGATGATTGTGGTGTCTCAGTCGGCGACGCCGACACTGGATTGGTTGGATATGTGGAATGTTTTAAATGCCAATGTGTCTTTATTACATAAGAGTGTCAAAGTCGAAAAATATTACAGAACACACAGCACGTATAAAATACACACACATGCCCACTGCGCGTGCACTTGTTCCGCCGTGCGTGCACATATCCGCAATTTGCGTATGGTCGCTCCCGTGGTCCTGCGCGTGGTATGGGTATGGGTATTTACGGCGGAGTTTGTAAACGCACGGAGGGCTATTAAAACATTACATATTTAATCCAAATAGTGCCCATTGTACACATAGTCCCCCTGCACCACATCAGCAAGTATCAACAGTTTAAATGATTCCAGAACAAAGGGATTCCCCTTTGCATGATAGGAGGGGACAGACTAAGGTTATAAGGTGGTGTCTGGTATCCAGCTGTAGGGTATTTTAAGGGTAACATTCCGGTGTTGGTTTGAGGCATGTTCCTGCGGATAGTTATGTGCAGAAGCAGAATATAGATATAAACTATATTTACTGTATATTAAGTATGCTGCGGGAATCCAGTGGAGACCACCCACAAGAACAGTTGAGAAAGCCATCGCCCACCTTTTCAAATCAACCTATGACCTCTCCTGTACTGTAAAGATGCATCCCTGTGTCCAATGGACAAAGGGATTACAGTATCTATTGTATTGCTTTTGGAAGTATTGTATAAAAAGCCTGTTGCTGCCTGGCCGGGCACACAAGACTCTCAATGCTATCTACCTGATAGCGGAGGACCGGACCGGGAAGCGCATGCGAATATTCTCACATATGTACATTGACTGTAGCCATTTACTCTGTTTGTATTGTGGTGCATAATTTGTATTGTTAACCCCCTTTCAGAAATATTACTCTGTGGTGTCGGAACCCAGTGATTAACTACAAATCGTGTTGTGTCCTCTTTTCCCTGCTAGGGTTTAAAGTGTATTACATTGCCTAACTGTATAAGGTTTAAAAGTGTATTAATTGAGTGTGTACGCGCTGCGTGTACTTTGTACCCCCAGCGCAGCGTTTGGTACGTAGAGTGCATATTAAGTTTAGCGGCCGCAGCGGCCCCATGGTAAGAGTGTGTTTAAAGGTATAGCTTTATGGTTTAAGATAATATCGACATTATCAATTTGGGGCATCGTCCGGTTTTTCCACATACCCGCAGCCTAGCAGGTTAAAGCAGACTTTATCAGCAAAGGGCGGACAGGTATCCTACGTAAACCTTTTTCTGGCAGCAGGATACACTGGAAACCCTATTTTATTGCTGATAAGATGGTGTCTGCTCTGCATGGTTTGTAGGGATGCTGGTGGGACCCGTAAAGTAAATATGCAAAGCTATTTAAAAAGTTTGTGAATTTCTGTTTGGCGCCAAATGCGCACACAACACAAGCGTACACCTGTACTCTGTATACCTGCTCATATTGTTGCCATAAGTACTGATTATTAGATTCATTTAGACCTGTGTGGAGAAATTTGTTGCTATTTAGTTAAAACATAGAATAAATATTAAAAAAGTAAACGTAAAACACAAACACAGTCTGGCCTTGTTACAAAGGTTTATACAGAAAGAAACTGTGTTGTGTTAAGTGAGCGATTATAGGTAATATCGCTTACAATTATAGAAGTGTGGGATTTGTACTATTGCGGACGTACGGTTTTTGTACACGTGTCTCGGACAAAGTACGGGACTGCGTATGCAACGTAAAGACATACACACGGTCGCGTGTTTACGCAACGTGCGTAAGTGTACGACCGCTAAGTACAATTACACAATAGCATTGTTTAGTTTAGGGGCGGGACAGTAGCCATGCTACATTAGCACAAATTGCTTGGTTTCCAAGATTTAGTTTAAATAAAACCTTTTTTTACTGTATTGCCTCTGGAAATAAAGCTGTTTATCTGAATGAAAGATAATTTTCTGTACAGAAAAACCAAAGTGTATTTGAATGAGCGAACGTGTGTGAGCAAATGTTACAGAGAACGTAGTGGACCCAGGAAATTCGGGATCCCGTCGAGTGGTACATCAAGTGAGTGGAGACTTGGTGGCGTGAGGCAGCTGACTCACATTAATATAGATTTAAGTGCAAAGGAGCAAGGTAGCCAATTGTGTTAGAGTACCGCGGCCCAGGGGGTTAGAGAAGGTTTACCTATTTAGTTTTTTTGGATACGCTCCGGCTGAGGTTTCGCAGCCTGAAAATCGATTCCAGTGGTCGTACGGCGGATAAGTAACAAGTACCTATACGCTGAGCCTATATGGACCGCGCGTTCGTGGGTGCAATATTTAGCGCAACGCGATACCCTTTTTACGAGCTTTGCGTAAAATAACGGTATCATTAGCGCTGTATATAGCATAAGCAAGCGTGATTTGTGTATAATAAAGGTTTAGGGAGTTTTCGCTGGTCTCTCTCAGGAAATCTCCAACAGTTTATATTTACTGGAAATGGTAAGTTATTCCCAGAAACTTCCAGTAAATAGAGGTTACAGAGGGCCCTAAGTTGGGTACATTGCCTTCGCGATCGACAGTGTATGGTAGTACTGGCCAACGTGGGCGGTGAGCGGGTGAAGAGCACTCGGAGAACTTTTACCGTTGCCTTATGTTGAGTATTTTGTTTTTTTTGTGGGATTAGCCGAAAGGACAATACCTGCAAAATATGGGGGACAGTTGCTCAAGTAAGGGACGTTCAACCAGGGTTCAGGTTGACATACCGCGGCCCAGGGGGGCAGCGAGGTTCATAATGTGTGAGAAGTATGGACCACACACAGAAATTTTGTGCAATGAATAGGAACGTATGACTGCAGGAGATAGGGAACCCTTCCCTAAAGTAGGCAGTTTTTAACCAGAGGTATTGCAGAATTTAAGGATTAGGATATGTCTGATAAAATCGCGAAAACAAAGGGTCAGACACACAAATTGTTTTAACTTATGGCAGCAAGAGGGCGATATGCAAAGAGAATTAGCTCACGCAGCAGGTTCCAAACCTAGCAGGAAAATGATGGAAACCGCACCACCACCACCGTATATTGTAGGGGAGAAAGTGGCTACAGACAATGGCATATTGGTATCCGATAAGAGTATAGTTGATAAATGTACTAACACTAACCCTTTCAAGTTGTATCCCATTTTAACTTTTCTTAGGACTGTGAGCAAGAAGATGAGCCCAGCACGATATTGGCACTCTCTCTAGCAGCCACCATACAGAATACTCAGGTGGGCACGGCCCAACCAGTAAGATCAGTAGTAAGACCCCCTAGCGGAGGGATAAGTGAGGTCGTGTCAACAGGTAAGTACGGTACCATACATTATGCAGAGACAATAGCACCTCAGATTGTGGAGTCAACTCAGAATTATGTAATTGAATTAAATCCTGTCAGGGTGATTGCAGTCCCCAATGGGAAGACTGACGCTCAGGGAGTCACTCCCATCAGGAACATTGCTATGCATTGTCCCTGGTCCCGGACAGAATTGAGGGAAATTATGTCAGAATTTCCCGATCCCAGAAAGGATCTAGTCGCATGCCAGAGGTTCATTAAAGAGTTAGGTAACGCCACCGAACCCACAAACAAAGATTGTCGAACAGTGCTACGAGTATGTTTACCTTCCAATATTGACCCCGCGAAATTAATTACTGATTGTAAATTAGACGCAGAAGTACCACTCACTGATGAATACACTCAGGAGAATGTACAACAAATCAATCTGCAATTAGGAGTATATTTCCCTACTGTTGTCAAATGGAATAAAATCTTTTCCATAAGACAAAAAGAAGGTGAAATAGCATCTGAATATTTCCACCGAGCACTGCAGGAAATTGCTAGATACACTGGGATCGAGTACATTAAGGACAATGTACATCACAGGGAGGTAGCTGTGTCAGTATTAATGGACGGGTTAAAAGAGACATTAAGTACAAGGGTACAAACCACTCTACCTAACTGGAGAGATATCTCGGTGGCTGCATTAAGAGAGTCCACTATCGAGCACGATCGGAATGTCATTAAGCACAGGGAGTCTCAGGGGGATAAGCTGATGACAGTAAATATAAATGCTCTTACAACAAAACCGCATCAGCCAAAACCCCAGACCCCTGATGGTAAGTCACGTGTAGTAGTATGCTATAACTGTCAGAAGGAAGGACATTTTGCACGGAATTGTAGGTATAAAAACACACATAAGGTATTCCGACCCCCTAGATCAGGATATGAACCACACTATAATACACATAATTGGGATCAGGGATTGCATAGGAGAAGTTATGAGCCACATGCAGGGGAAACAAGGAGGTATCCACCTAGGAGGGACTGGCAGGCCTCCGAAAATTCTCAGTTACCCCCCTCACATATGGTAGCTGCCAGTGCGCTGCGGGAGGGTCACAATATACAATAGGGGTTGGGCCACACCTGTAATTTGCAGCAAATGAAGTTGATTGCTAGCCTTGATATTGAACCTGAGGTCACAGTTGATGTAGCTGGTAGATCATTACATTTTCTTGTAGATACAGGGGCGGCCAGGTCAGTGTTAAATTCGACGGTAGGTATGAAAACCACGGGTAAAACAATTTTGGCAATGGGAGTAACAGGAGTAGTGCAACACTACCCTTTGAGTAGACCTGCGGAGATTACGATAGGGCCTTTGCAGACCAAGCATTCCTTTTTGCTAGCTGCATCAGCTCCGACTAATCTACATGGGAAAGGTTTATTATGTAAAATGAGGTGTGTCATATATTGTACACCTGAGGGTGTCTTCTTGGATATACCCGAGAATCACGTTCAGGAAGTGCAGGATATGTTAGACACCCCACAAAGGCTAATGTCACACTCTGCTGTTATAGACAGGTGTCCATCAAAGGTAGAGGAAATGATCTCACGAATACCGGGATCCCTCTGGACCAAAGATGGACAAGACACTGGATTGATGGTGAATGTAGCTCCCGTAGTAGTGCAAATAAAAGATGGTAGGATAGCTCCAAAAATCCCTCAGTATCCTCTGAAGCCAGAGGTGGAATTAGGAGTGTACCCAGTCATAGAGCGCTTGCTACAACAGGGCATCCTAGTCAGGACGTCCAGCACTGCCAATAGTCCCATCTTCCCTGTGAAAAAGAGTGGGGGGAGGGGTTACAGGCTAGTGCAGGATCTAAGGGGGATAAACAAGATAGTTGAGAGCCAATTCCCCTTAGTGCCAAATCCAGTTGTCATCCTCATGCAAATTCCCCCTACTGCAAAATATTTCACTGTCATTGACCTCTGTTCTGCCTTCTTTTCTGTCCCTCTGCACCCTGACAGCCAATACCTGTTTGCATTCACATACAGGAGAGTACAGTACACCTGGACTCGCCTACCCCAAGGTTTCATTGACAGCCCAAGTATTTTCTCCCAGGCTTTGCATGACTGTTTACAATCCTTTCAACCTGAGAGTGGATCAGTATTAATACAGTACGTAGATGACTTACTGCTGTGTTCTAATTCACTTGAATCGTCCTTGAAAGACACAAAACAGCTTCTGTTTCACCTTTCTAATACGGGACACAAGGTTTCAAAGGATAAGTTGCAGCTGTGCCAGACCAGGGTAAAAATTTGGGACATTGCTTGACGCAAGGACTTAAACACCTCACCACTGATAGAATACAGGCGATTCGCGACATGACACTGCCACAAACCCAGCAACAGATCCGCACTTTTCTTAGAATGTGTGGGTACTGCCAAAACTGGATCCCAGGGTTCTCCATACTGGCTTTACCTTTGCAAGAAATGGTCTCTTCGAACAAACCAGATCGTATCTCGCACACAGATGAGTCCGAACTGGCATTTGAGAGACTCAAACAGTGCCTATCACAGGCACCTGCATTAGGCATGCCAGATTATGGGAAACCCTTTGAATTGTACGGTACGGAAAGTGCTGGGTGTGCGGCATGTGTCCTAACCCAGAGACATGGTGATGCCAGCAGGCCGGTAGCTTACTACAGTGCACAGTTGGACACCGTAGCGCGGTCTCTCCCCACATGCTTGCGAAGTGTTGCAGCGATAGCGTTGCTAGTAAGTAAAAGCGAAGATGTAGTGTTAGGACACAACCTGACAATCCATACACCTCATGCAGTGTCAGCCTTACTGAACTCCGCCCAAACCAGACATGTCTCATTGGCACGGTTTACAAAGTGGGAATTAGCACTAATGGCCCCTGTAAACATCACCATAAAGAGATGCCGTGCACTAAATCCTGCAACTTATCTGCCAAGTGTGCCTGGACAGGCACAAAGGGTGGAGGATGAGAATGATGGTGAAGGAGGATTTAGTGCAGACACTGACACGCATGATTGTATGGAATACATGAACCAGACTTTCACTGCAAGACCCGACATTAGTGACAACCGACTGGAATGCGTAGATTTTACTTTTTACACTGACGGTAGTTGCCACAGACAGACGGACTTGGGAGATCTGTGTACTGGATATGCAGTCGTAGATGACAGAGGTATCATAGAAGCTGAGTCCCTGGGCCCACCGCACTCAGCACAAGTTGCTGAGCCGGTCGCCCTAACCAGAACGTATGAATTGGCCAATGGTAAGTCAGCCAATATATACACAGATTCTAGGTATGCCTTTGGAGTAGTGCTTGATTTCGGGGCCCTATGGCGCCTCAGAAAATTTATGACGGCAGCTGGCACACCTGTAGCGCATGCATCCCACATAAAAAGGCTTCTAACAGCGATACAAGAACCAGACAGAGTGGCTGTTATCAAGTGCAAAGCACACACTTACAACCAAGATCCAATCTCACTTGGTAACAGCCGGGCAGACGAAGCTGCTAAATGAGCAGCCAGCACCCCCATACAAACAGATATCACATCACTGATGACATTCAACACAATCAACACACAAAAATTAATTGAAATGCAAAATTTGTGTTCTCCACAGGAAAAGGCAGTCTGGAGGTCAAAGGGGTATGGCCAGGAGTCCTCAGGACTCTGGACAGGTGGACAGGGTAAGCCAGTGGCCCCCAGAGCATATCTTCCAAGCTTAGCTGATGCAGCACACGGTCTGACTCATCTGGGTAAAGAGGGTATGTGTAAGCTGGTGAGAGCCTACTGGTGTGCGCCAGGATTCTCTTCTCATGCGGGTAAGAGAGCAATGACATGTCTTACTTGCTTGAGGAATAATATTGGAAAGTCAATACCAACAGAACCAGACGGCCCTTTTCAGGTAATACAAATTGATTTCGTACAGATACCACTCTGTAGGAATTTAAAATATGTGTTAGTCTGTAATGATGTGTTTTCCAATTGGGTAGAAGCGTTCCCTGCTGCCACAAATACTGCTACGTTCACTGCAAAGAAAATTGTGCAGGAATTTGTGTGTAGATATGGTATCCCTAGAATAATTGAAAGCGATAGGGGTATCTATTTTACAGGTGAAGTCTTTCAGGTTATGTGCAAACTGATGGGAATTAATAGCAAGCTGCATACTCCGTACCGCCCACAGGCGAGTGCAAAGGTGGAGAGAGTGAACAGCACTATGAAGACCAAGCTGAGCAAAGTGATGGCTGAGACTGGATTGTTGTGGCCAGAAGCTTTGCTACTAGTATTGTACAGCATCAGAACCACTCCCAGGTCCCCCCTTAACCTATCACCCTTTGAGATTCTTTTTGGCCGACAACCCCATGTAATGATAGACCCCCAGGGTGATTTGAAATGCAATAACGAAGTGACTGCAAAATATTTGGTTAAGATGAGCCAGCAGCTGAGGAATCAAAATAGAAATCTAAAGCTGGTGATTCCTGACCTACCGAACAGTAATTGTCATGACATTGAACCTGGGGATTATGTAATGATTCAAAATTTTCTACGCTCAGGTTGCCTCATTGACAGGTGGGAAGGACCGTACCAAGTCTTACAAACCAGCACGACAGCATTAAAGGTTGCCGAAAGAGAGACTTGGGTCCACTCGTCCCACTGTAAGAAGGTCGCTGACCCAGAGAGAACCTGTGACAAAGAGCAGAGTGTAGAGAACATCGTATCACTAGAGTGTCTGTTCCAGGAAAGTTGAGAGGCAGGACTGTTGAGACGGCACCTGAGCGCGGAGAACAACAAGACCAGAGGCGGTTGTCACACCAGTTTTTCTTTTTTTTATTATTTTTCCCATCTCCCACTACCCTCCTTCTCTCCTTGCCTTTCTCCCCCTTCTTGTTTCCTTTCTCTTCCCTTAACAAGATGGACTTAGCCCAAGAGACTGCATTCCGGGTTTTCCTGTTAATCCTGTTGTTGACCAGAACAGTCTGTTTCGGTGAGGGTCCCAGAGAGGTCAAGAAAGGATCTGGAATGGGTTCTGATGGCGAGGATGGATTTGTAGAATCTCAAGAGCAACACATCACTCGAGCAAAGGCGAGTATCAGAAAGCGATCTGGTAGTCAGGGAGCTCGGAGGCACTGTGAAGGGTTATTGGCTGAGAAAAATTGCATATGTAAGAATTGTGAGAACATAGTCGAGGATGGGTGCATCCAGAGATGTCAGTCCAGCCTTAATATCAACATGGACCGTCATCTATTGAGTGATTACCACTCACTAGTGGGTAAGGTCTTAAACCAGACAGAATGCTGGGTGTGCTCACAAGTACCTCAAGGTCAGAGCAAGTCAGGATTAGTACCGTACCCTTCAGCAATAGATGAGGTACTCGAATTACGGGGTGGAAGACCGGTGGACAAGAAATTCAATATTTATAGGCCCCTAGTTTGAAGCTCCACCAGTATCATGTAGATAGATCCTTATTATGTTTCAATATTTCCAATCACCGAAAACCAGGAAATTGGGAGGTGACATGGAATAACCAGACCATGGCCTTTTTTGCACAGAGCTGATAGGATACCAATAGACTCTGAACTTGTACGCCAAATAGCCAACAGTGGAAGGTATTTTCGGTATAGGTATACTCGAGGAAGCAAGACCATGTGGGTTGGAGAAGTATCACCAGGGTACTGTGCTCATATCATCCAGCCTGATACTTGTACTGAGCAGATGGGAGAACTAGGGATTGGGTTTTTCACTTGGAAAGTTTGTAATATGGTAATGTCATATTCTGTCCCATATGTTCTCCCCGATGATGCCTATTTCATATGTGGGAGGAAGGCGTATAAGTGGCTTGCCCCAAACTCAGAGGGATTGTGTTATGTTGGAAGAGTGTTGCCAGAGGTCATGACCATAACCCATGATAAGATGAAAGATGTTCACCGCAGTGCTCAGGCTCCTTATACTCATACTCACTATGAACACATCGTCAAGAGACAACTCATAGATAGGACAGAGCACGTAGCCTCTGATTTGATCCACGAATCCACCGGGATTCAATTCCTTCTCGCATTAGACATCACCCGTACTGCCAAAGGAATTATAAATTATAGGTATATCCATGCGCTAGCGAACTTGATAGATAATATCACTGAGATGTATGACGACACCTTCAGGTATACGGGTAGGGAGTTACAAGCTTACAAGACAGAACTGATCCAGCACAGGATGGTCCTCAATTATATCACAGCCATGACGGGTGGGTACTGTGTCACTTTGGCAACTCAATATGGTGTAAAGTGCTGCACGTATATTACAAACAGCACTGATGACCCCACAGAGATTATCGATCAAAAGATGGATGATATATTGCAGTTGAAGTGGGAGTTCCGGAGGAGACACAATCTTACCCTGACCGCTGTGGGTAATGAGCTGACCGGATGGGTCTCATGGTTGAACCCACGAAATTGGTTCTCAGGATTAGGAGAGTGGGCTCAAAATGTTATTATGAGTGTAGGAAAGTTTCTCCTTTGTATCCTGGGAGTCGTCATAATTATTGGCTTGATATTTAGGTGTGTTCGAATTCTAACGCGGCGCAAGCACGGCACAAATTTGATGAGTTTAAGGAGCGGGGGCATTGTTACAGCAGCAGATTTAATTTACAACCCATCCATAGAGACAGTGTTTTGATAAGGATTGCAATTGAATTCCATGACCTGTTTCTTTCACCCATTTTTCCTTTGTCTCCCCCTCTGCCCAGATACACCGATCCGGAAAAGACATCGACCCTACCAAAGAATGATTATGAAAATGTTATGTGAATGTATTTTAGATATGTGTCTTATCTTCATCTCTGCAACCTTCAGTTAATAACACACATAGTCGACAGGTGATATCCACATTGTCAAAGTCAGAAAAATATCACGCTACACGTTGCCATATATTCACCTCATGCGCGTGCCTGCTGCACGTGCACATTCTCTCCCGTGCGTACGGATACTCGCAGCCGCGTGATGGCGCCTCGGCCATGCGCTCGAGCGCGTGGTATGTGCATTTACGGTAGAATTTGTGTGCGTCTAGCGAGCGACTCAATCACTAGATAATAAATCCATATAGCAGGTTTTATATGTAATGTTTCCTTTAGTAATAACTGTAAGTTTGTTTAATGTGACTTGTTCACGGACTTGGGAATCCCTCTTTGCGTCGTACAAAGGGTCTGATTAAGGTTGAACAGTGGTGTCTGGTACCTAACCGAAGAGTATTTTAATAGCAATAATCCGGTGTTGGTTAGGTAAAGATTAATCGCTCCTGCGTGTAGTTATTAGAGATGAGCGGGTTCGGTTTCTCTGAATCCGAACCCGCCCGAACTTCATGGTTTTTTTCACGGGTCCGAGCAGACTCGGATCCTCCCGCCTTGCTCGGTTAACCCGAGCGCGCCCGAACGTCATCATGACGCTGTCGGATTCTCGCGAGACTCGGATTCTATATAAGGAGCCGCGCGTCGCCGCCATTTTCACACGTGCATTGAGATTGATAGGGAGAGGACGTGGCTGGCGTCCTCTCCATTTAGATTAGAAGAGAGAGAGAGAGAGAGAGATTGACCTGATTTACTGGAGCTTAGGAGTACTGTAGAAGTGTAGAGAGTGCAGAGTTTACTAGTGACTGACCACAGTGACCACCAGACAGTGCAGTTTTATTTAATATATCCGTTCTCTGCCTGAAAAAAACGATACACACAGTGACTCAGTCACATACCATATCTGTGTGCACTGCTCAGCCCAGTGTGCTGCATCATCTATGTATATATATCTGACTGTGCTCAGCTCACACAGCTTATAATTGTGGGGGAGACTGGGGAGCACTGCAGTGCCAGTTATAGGTTATAGCAGGAGCCAGGAGTACATATTGGCCCTCATTCCGAGTTGATCGGTCGCAAGGCGAATTTAGCAGAGTTACACACACTAAGCCTACGCCTACTGGGAGTGAATCTTAGCTTCTTAAAATTGCGACCGATGTATTCGCAATATTGCGATTACTAACTACTTAGCAGTTTCAGAGTAGCTCCAGACTTACTCTGCCTGTGCGATCATTTCAGTGCTTGTCGTTCCTGGTTGACGTCACAAACACACCCAGCGTTCGCCCAGGCACTCCCACCGTTTCTCCGGCCACTCCTGCGTTTTTTCCGGAAACGGTAGCGTTTTCAGCCACACGCCCCTGAAACGCCGTGTTTCCGCCCAGTAACACCCATTTCCTGTCAATCACATTACGATCGCCGGAGCGAAGAAAAAGCCGTGAGTAAAAATACTTTCTTCATAGTAAAGTTACTTGGCGCAGTCGCAGTGCGAACTTTGCGCATGCGTACTAAGCGGATTTTCACTGCGATGCGATGAAAAAGAACGAGCGAACAACTCGGAATGAGGGCCATTATATTAAAATTAAACAGTGCACACATTTGCTGCAGGAGTGCCACTGCCAGTGTGACTGACCAGTGACCTGACCACACTGACCACCAGTATAGTTAGTAGTATACTATATTGTGATTGCCTGAAAAAGTTAAACACTCGTCGTGTGACTTCACTTGTGTGGTGTTTTTTTTTTTATTCTATAAAAAACTCATTCTACTGACAGACAGTGTCCAGCAGGTCCGTCATTATATAATATATACCTGTCCGGCTGCAGTAGTGATATATATATATTTTTTATATCATTATTTATCATCCAGTCGCAGCAGACACAGTACGGTAGTTCACGGCTGTAGCTACCTCTGTGTCGGCACTCGGCAGTCCATCCATAATTGTATACCACCTACCCGTGGTTTTTGTTTTCTTTCTTCTTTATACATACATACTACTACATCTCTTTATCAACCAGTCTATATTAGCAGCAGACACAGTACAGTATGGTAGTCCACGGCTGTAGCTACCTCTGTGTCGGCACTCGGCAGTCCGTCCATAATTGTATACCACCTACCCGTGTGTTTTTTTTCTTTCTTCTTTATACATACATACTACTACATCTCTTTATCAACCAATCTATATTAGCAGCAGACACAGTACAGTACGGTAGTTCACGGCTGTAGCTACCTCTGTGTCGGCACTCGGCAGTCCGTCCATAATTGTATACCACCTACCCGAGGTTTTTTTTTCTTTCTTCTTTATACATACATACTACTACATCTCTTTATCAACCAGTCTATATTAGCAGCAGACACAGTACAGTACGGTAGTCCACGGCTGTAGCTACCTCTGTGTCGGCACTCGGCAGTCCGTCCATAATTGTATACCACCTACCCGTGGTTTTTTTTTTCTTTCTTCTTTATACATACATACTACTACATCTCTTTATCAACCAGTCTATATTAGCAGCAGACACAGTACAGTACGGTAGTTCACGGCTGTAGCTTCCTCTGTGTCGGCACTCGGCAGTCCGTCCATAATTGTATACCACCTACCCGTGGTTTTTTTTTCTTTCTTCTTTATACATACATACTACTATATCTCTTTATCAACCAGTCTATATTAGCAGCAGACACAGTACAGTACGGTAGTTCACGGCTGTAGCTACCTCTGTGTCGGCACTCGGCAGTCCGTCCATAATTGTATACCACCTACCCGTGGTTTTTTTTTCTTTCTTCTTTATACATACATACTACTACATCTCTTTATCAACCAGTCTATATTAGCAGCAGACACAGTACAGTACGGTAGTCCACGGCTGTAGCTACCTCTGTGTCGGCACTCGGCAGTCCGTCCATAATTGTATACCACCTACCCGTGGTTTTTTTTTCTTTCTTCTTTATTCATACATACTACTACATCTCTTTATCAACCAGTCTATATTAGCAGCAGACACAGTACAGTACGGTAGTTCACGGCTGTAGCTACCTCTGTGTCGGCACTCGGCAGTCCGTCCATAATTGTATACCACCTACCCGTGGTTTTTTTTTCTTTCTTCTTTATACATACATACTACTACATCTCTTTATCAACCAGTCTATATTAGCAGCAGACACAGTACAGTACGGTAGTCCACGGCTGTAGCTACCTCTGTGTCGGCACTCGGCAGTCCGTCCATAATTGTATACTAGTATCCATCCATCTCCATTGTTTACCTGAGGTGCCTTTTAGTTGTGCCTATTAAAATATGGAGAACAAAAATGTTGAGGTTCCAAAATTAGGGAAAGATCAAGATCCACTTCCACCTCGTGCTGACGCTGCTGCCACTAGTCATGGCCGAGACGATGAAATGCCAGCAACGTCGTCTGCCAAGGCCGATGCCCAATGTCATAGTACAGAGCATGTCAAATCCAAAACACCAAATATCAGTAAAAAAAGGACTCCAAAACCTAAAATAAAATTGTCGGAGGAGAAGCGTAAACTTGCCAATATGCCATTTACCACACGGAGTGGCAAGGAACGGCTGAGGCCCTGGCCTATGTTCATGGCTAGTGGTTCAGCTTCACATGAGGATGGAGGCACTCAGCCTCTCGCTAGAAAAATGAAAAGACTCAAGCTGGCAAAAGCAGTAGCACCGCAAAGAACTGTGCGTTCTTCGAAATCCCAAATCCACAAGGAGAGTCCAATTGTGTCGGTTGCGATACCTGACCTTCCCAACACTGGACGTGAAGAGCATGCGCCTTCCACCATTTGCACGCCCCCTGCAAGTGCTGGAAGGAGCACCCGCAGTCCAGTTCCTGATAGTCAGATTGAAGATGTCAGTGTTGAAGTACACCAGGATGAGGAGGATATGGGTGTTGCTGGCGCTGGGGAGGAAATTGACCAGGAGGATTCTGATGGTGAGGTGGTTTGTTTAAGTCAGGCACCCGGGGAGACACCTGTTGTCCGTGGGAGGAATATGGCCGTTGACATGCCTGGTGAAAATACCAAAAAAATCAGCTCTTCGGTGTGGAGGTATTTCAACAGAAATGCGGACAACAGGTGTCAAGCCGTGTGTTCCCTTTGTCAAGCTGTAATAAGTAGGGGTAAGGACGTTAACCACCTCGGAACATCCTCCCTTATACGTCACCTGCAGCGCATTCATAATAAGTCAGTGACAAGTTCAAAAACTTTGGGTGACAGCGGAAGCAGTCCACTGACCAGTAAATCCCTTCCTCTTGTAACCAAGCTCACGCAAACCACCCCACCAACTCCCTCAGTGTCAATTTCCTCCTTCCCCAGGAATGCCAATAGTCCTGCAGGCCATGTCACTGGCAATTCTGATGATTCCTCTCCTGCCTGGGATTCCTCCGATGCATCCTTGCGTGTAACGCCTACTGCTGCTGGCGCTGCTGTTGTTGCTGCTGGGAGTCGATGGTCATCCCAGAGGGGAAATCGTAAGACCACTTTTACTACTTCCACCAAGCAATTGACTGTCCAACAGTCCTTTGCGAGGAAGATGAAATATCACAGCAGTCATCCTACTGCAAAGCGGATAACTGAGGCCTTGGCATCCTGGGTGGTGAGAAACGTGGTTCCGGTATCCATCATTACTGCAGAGCCAACTAGAGACTTGTTGGAGGTACTGTGTCCCCGGTACCAAATACCATCTAGGTTCCATTTCTCTAGGCAGGCGATACCGAAAATGTACACAGACCTCAGAAAAAGAGTCACCAGTGTCCTAAAAAATGCAGCTGTACCCAATGTCCACTTAACCACGGACATGTGGACAAGTGGAGCAGGGCAGGGTCAGGACTATATGACTGTGACAGCCCACTGGGTAGATGTATGGACTCCCGCCGCAAGAACAGCAGCGGCGGCACCAGTAGCAGCATCTCGCAAACGCCAACTCTTTCCTAGGCAGGCTACGCTTTGTATCACCGCTTTCCAGAATACGCACACAGCTGAAAACCTCTTACGGCAACTGAGGAAGATCATCGCGGAATGGCTTACCCCAATTGGACTCTCCTGTGGATTTGTGGCATCGGACAACGCCAGCAATATTGTGTGTGCATTAAATATGGGCAAATTCCAGCACGTCCCATGTTTTGCACATACCTTGAATTTGGTGGTGCAGAATTATTTAAAAAACGACAGGGGCGTGCAAGAGATGCTGTCGGTGGCCAGAAGAATTGCGGGACACTTTCGGCGTACAGGCACCACGTACAGAAGACTGGAGCACCACCAAAAACTACTGAACCTGCCCTGCCATCATCTGAAGCAAGAAGTGGTAACGAGGTGGAATTCAACCCTCTATATGCTTCTGTTAGGAATATTTGTGTTTGTTTTGCCTTGCATTACCTCATTCCTGCCTCTAGGGGTCTCACTTGTTGCCTCAGGTCTGAATGGCAGTTGCACACTGCCTCTGCAGGGTAATTACCTGATTGTGTGCACCTGGAGCCCAACACCCTGCTGCTATTTAACTCCAGCTCACAGGCACCTAGTTGCAGATCATTGCGGTTCCGTATGGAGTGAGACTGGGCTCTCTCCAGTAACCCTGTCCAGATTCTGCCTTATTTGCTTCTTGGAGACTTCCCTGCAGTTTGCTAAAACGCATGTGCCTTGCTTCTGGACTTCTTACCCTGCCGGTTCAACATCTTTCCAAGCACGCACACACAGAGAACTCTAGAAATCGTTACAGCTTCAGAGGTTGGAGGAGCAGCAAAAGGCCATTCAAGCCTTTACAATTGAGCACGATATAGGAGGTGGAATGCACCTGTCTCAAGCGCAGTGGAGAATGATTTCAACGTTGTGCAAGGTTCTGCTGCCCTTTGAACTTGCCACACGTGAAGTCAGTTCAGACACTGCCAGCCTGAGTCAGGTCATTCCCCTCATCAGGCTTTTGCAGAAGAAGCTGGAGACATTGAAGGAGGAGCTAACACGGAGCGATTCCGCTAGGCATGTGGGACTTGTGGATGGAGCCCTTAATTCGCTTAACAAGGATTCACGGGTGGTCAATCTGTTGAAATCAGAGCACTACATTTTGGCCACCATGCTCGATCCTAGATTTAAAGCCTACCTTGGATCTCTCTTTCCGGCAGACACAAGTCTGCTGGGGTTGAAAGACCTGCTGGTGAGAAAATTGTCAAGTCAAGCGGAACGCGACCTGTCAACATCTCCTCCTTCACATTCTCCCGCAACTGGGGGTGCGAGGAAAAGGCTCAGAATTCCGAGCCCACCCGCTGGCGGTGATGCAGGGCAGTCTGGAGCGACTGCTGATGCTGACATCTGGTCCGGACTGAAGGACCTGACAACGATTACGGACATGTCGTCTACTGTCACTGCATATGATTCTCTCACCATTGAAAGAATGGTGGAGGATTATATGAGTGACCGCATCCAAGTAGGCACGTCACACAGTCCATACTTATACTGGCAGGAAAAAGAGGCAATTTGGAGGCCCTTGCACAAACTGGCTTTATTCTACCTAAGTTGCCCTCCCACAAGTGTGTACTCCGAAAGAGTGTTTAGTGCCGCCGCTCACCTTGTCAGCAATCGGCGTACGAGGTTACATCCAGAAAATGTGGAGAAGATGATGTTCATTAAAATGAATTATAATCAATTCCTCCGCGGAGACATTGACCAGCAGCAATTGCCTCCACAAAGTACACAGGGAGCTGAGATGGTGGATTCCAGTGGGGACGAATTGATAATCTGTGAGGAGGGGGATGTACACGGTGATATATCGGAGGATGATGATGAGGTGGACATCTTGCCTCTGTAGAGCCAGTTTGTGCAAGGAGAGATTAATTGCTTCTTTTTTGGGGGGGGTCCAAACCAACCCGTCATATCAGTCACAGTCGTGTGGCAGACCCTGTCACTGAAATGATGGGTTGGTTAAAGTGTGCATGTCCTGTTTTGTTTATACAACATAAGGGTGGGTGGGAGGGCCCAAGGACAATTCCATCTTGCACCTCTTTTTTCTTTTATTTTTCTTTGCGTCATGTGCTGTTTGGGGAGGGTTTTTTGGAAGGGACATCCTGCGTGACACTGCAGTGCCACTTCTAAATGGGCCCGGTGTTTGTGTCGGCCACTAGGGTCGCTTATCTTACTCACACAGTCAGCTACCTCATTGCGCCTCTTTTTTTCTTTGCGTCATGTGCTGTTTGGGGAGGGTTTTTTGGAAGGGACATCCTGCGTGACACTGCAGTGCCACTCCTAAATGGGCCCGGTGTTTGTGTCGGCCACTACGGTCGCTAATCTTACTCACACAGCTACCTCATTGCGCCTCTTTTTTTCTTTGCGTCATGTGCTGTTTGGGGAGGGTTTTTTGGAAGGGACATCCTGCGTGACACTGCAGTGCCACTCATAAATGGGCCCGGTGTTTGTGTCGGCCACTAGGGTCGCTTATCTTACTCACACAGTCAGCTACCTCATTGCGCCTCTTTTTTTCTTTGCGTCATGTGCTGTTTGGGGAGTGTTTTTTGGAAGGGCCATCCTGCGTAACACTGCAGTGCCACTCCTAGATGGGCCCGGTGTTTGTGTCTGCCACTAGGGTCGCTAATCTTACTCACACAGCTACCTCATTGCGCCTCTTTTTTTCTTTGCGTCATGTGCTGTTTGGGGAGGGTTTTTTGGAAGGGACATCCTGCGTGACACTGCAGTGCCACTCCTAAATGGGCCCGGTGTTTGTGTCGGCCACTAGGGTCGCTAATCTTACTCACACAGCTACCTCATTGCGCCTCTTTTTTTCTTTGCGTCATGTGCTGTTTGGGAGGGTTTTTTGGAAGGGACATCCTGCGTGACACTGCAGTGCCACTCCTAGATGGGCCAGGTGTTTGTGTCGGCCACTAGGGTCGCTTAGCTTAGTCATCCAGCGACCTCGGTGCAAATTTTAGGACTAAAAATAATATTGTGAGGTGTGAGGTATTCAGAATAGACTGAAAATGAGTGGAAATTATGGTTTTTGAGGTTAATAATAATATGGGATCAAAATGACCCCCAAATTCTATGATTTAAGCTGTTTTTTAGGGTTTTTTGAAAAAAACACCCGAATCCAAAACACACCCGAATCCGACAAAAAAAATTCGGTGAGGTTTTGCCAAAACGCGGTCGAACCCAAAACACGGCCGCGGAACCGAACCCAAAACCAAAACACAAAACCCGAAAAATTTCAGGCGCTCATCACTAGTAGTTATGGCCATTAGTAGTTTCTGGACATATTCTATATTTGCAGTTCATTATCCATGCGGCGGGAATCCGGAGATTCCCTCCCACCTGAGCTGTTTGAAATAGTCACAGCCCACCTGTTCAAATCCACCTATGACCTTTTGTTATAGTGCAGAGAGACATTCCTGTGTCCAATGAACAATAAGGTTGTAGGGCCCTTTGAAGTACACTGTATGTTGTGTATATAAGGGTCACTGTCCCCAGACCGGCCAGTACTCTCTCTTCAACAGTTATCGCTGATAATTGAAGGACTGGATTCCGGTTGCGCCTGCGAGTGTTCCCCGTATGGTATGTTTCTCTGTTGCCACTTTGTTACCCGTGTAATGTTAGCCATTCATTCTTAGTCTATGTATTTGTATTTGCGATTGTTTACTATTGTGTATATTTCTGTCTAGATATCCTGTTAGAATTATATGTTAGCCTGTAGTGTATGACTTGTTAACTGTTTCTCTTTTCGATATAACTAAAAGCTTGTTAGTAAAGGTGTTGGAACCTTAGCAAGGTTTCGTGTGTTCATTACATTTGCAGAGGGTAATAGGAGCGTCCCGATCGCTCAAACAGCTTTGGTATTATTAAGGTTAAGCAGCGTTATATCGCTACAGTGTTTCAGTACAAGGTTTACAGCATAAGAGTATCCTTTCTGTGTGTTACATTCAAGGTTTACTGATTGTCATCCTGTGAGCGTCTGCGCCGCTCGTGATCTCCTCTTGGTCTCGAGCGTCCGCTACGCTGGTAGCGTAGCATTACGGTAGTCGCTCGCCTATAGCGTGCTCGACACCAAGCGTAAGCTGTGAGCGAGCGTGCCGCATGTGCGTCTCGATCACGGCCAAGCATCTGCTACGCTAAGTGCGTACCCTTACGGTACCTCATACGCCAATTGCATACTTAGTCTCTTACCCATATATAGTGAATATTATAAGGTAATCAAATCAGCATTATCAATTGAGGGCTCGTCCGTCCTCCACATATCCTCACTACTGTAATCAGACTTTATCTGTCAGCAAAGGGCGGGAACGCAGTATCCCTTCGTATCCGTATTGGTGGTGAGGGATACAGTGGTGCTGACTAGATAAGCGTCTGTTACGCTACGCTGTAGAAGAGCTGGGGTGGAATCCGGAACCGGAGGTAAGAACAATACGTTAGTATCTTTTAAAACTGTTTATTTCTGTTTTTGCATACGCACACACGCACGCACACATCTACATTGTTGCAGCTCACTTTCTTGTTGCCATTAGAATTGATTATTAGACACGTGCTGAAGAAATCTAGTGCTATTTAGTTGAGATTAAATAGGATAATTTTTAAGGGAATAATTGTAAAGGACACGCACACAGTATAGCAAATACTGTGTGGTGTACGGTAAGCGATTATAGTTGAATATCGTTTACATTGATAGAAGCGTGTTGATTATGTCGCTGTGGGCATATCTGCACTTTGTGCATACGTGTCTCGGGCAACGTGCGAGATCACGTACGTGACGCAAAGGCATACTCATGCGGCGTGTTTTACGCAACGGAGCGTACGGATACGCCCACTGAGACTCAAATCACACAATAACCTTGTTTAGGGTGGGCGGTATAGTACAGCCACCTGATAATAGCACACGGTTGTTCAGTTTTTCCAAAAAGTATTAGTTAAAAGAAAACCTTTTTCTACTGCAAAACCCAGGGATTAGACCCCTACCTGTATGAAAGGAATTTCTGTACAGAAAAAGATCAGTGTGTATATGAGTGAGTAGGAGTGAGTGTGGAACTTAAGGTATTATTTTTGTGAACCCACAAATCGGGATCCCGTCGGAGACCACATCAGGTGAGTGGACACTTGGTGGCGTGGACTGGCTTGCCCGCGTTAACATTGTAGAAGGTAAAAGGAGCAAGTAGTTTCCGCAGACAAAAGGACTGCGAGGTATTTAAGCGCAGCCCCGGGGGTTTGGCGTAGCACCCATATAGTCAAGTTAAAGCTCCGGCTGAAGGTTTCGCAGCCTAAACAACCGATTCCATTGGTCGTAAAGCGTATAAATATTTAGTTATTTATGCGCTGTGCGACTGGACCGCACGTAATTGTGTGCATTAGTTTGTTACCTTGATACCCATTAAAAATTTACTGTGGGATCATAAACGCTATTTGTACATTCTAACGTGATTTGTGTAGGTTTTTGTTATTTTAAGGGAGTTTCGCTGTTCACTAAGGAAATCTCCAACAACCAATACTTACTGGGGAGGGTAGCATACTCCCACACGCCCCAGTAAATAGAGGTTACAAAAGATCCCACGGATTGGATTGGCCAATTGGGGCGCAGAGTGAGTGAAGGCACTAGTTGAACTTTCACCGTCGCCTTACCGCGGGCAATCTGGTCTGTTTGTGAGAATTAGCTAAGACAGCAATATCTACAAACGATGGGGGCCAGTTGTTCAAAGAAGGGACGTCCAACAAGGGTTCACGTTGGTAGCTGCTGGCCCAAAGGGTCCGCAAGGTATATAATGTGTGAAAAATACGGATCACACACACAGGTATTATGCAACGAATGGGAACGTATGACAGAGGATGATGGGGAACAGTTTCCCCGGGTAGGCAGTCTGAACCCTGATGTATTGCAGAATCTAAGAAAAAGGATAGGTCTAATAAAATCTGCAAAGCAGAGGATTAGACATTATGATTGTTTACAGATATGGCAACAGGAAAGTGAAATACAACAGGAATTAACTCAGAAAGCAATTCCAAATCCTGGTAGAAATCTAATAGCAACGGCACCACCACCATATATAGTAGGGGACAAAGTGGCTACAGAGAATGACATGCGGGTGTACGATAAGAGTGCACTTAATCAATGTAGTAGTGATAAGGTTAAGATAAAAGTTAATGCAAATGTTGATACTAACGCTAACCCATGCAAGTTGTATCCTGTGTTAAACTTCCCCCAGGAATACGACCAAGAAGATGAGCCCACTACGATTTCAGCTCTCTCTCTAGCGGCCACCATAAGCGATACTTCAGTGGGCATCGCCCAACCAGTAAGATTGGCATCTAAAGCCCATAGCTCAGGGACAGGTGAGGTTGTGTCTACAGGTAAGTACGGCACTGTACAATATGCTGAAACTATTGCACCATACACTGAAGAATCAAACCAGAGTGAAGTAATTAATATTAATCCTGTTAGAGTGATAGCGGTCCCCAATGGGAAGACCGACACAAATGGAGCCACACCCATTAGGAATATTGCTATGCACTGTCCCTGGTCCCGAGCAGAATTAAGAACAATCTTGTCTGAATTTCCTGATCCCAGAAAAGATTTAGCCGCATGTCAGAGGTTCATTAAGGACCTAGGTAACTCCACTGAACCTAACAACAAAGATTGGCGGACACTACTGCGGGCATGTCTGCCCTCTAGTATTGACCCTGTAAAGTTTATAGCAGACTGTAAATTAGATGAGGAGGTACCCCTTACGGATGAATATAATCAAGACAATGTAACCAGAATCAATCTGCAGTTGGGAATATACTTCCCAGCTGTAGTAAAATGGAACAAAATATTCTCCATTAAACAAATGGAAGGGGAAACTGCCCCTGACTATTTCCACAGGGCATTAGAGGAAATGGCTAAATATACTGGGATCGTGGACATTGAGGCAAATATACACCATAGAGAGGTAGTGGTGTCCGTCTTGATGGACGGTTTAAAGGAGGTATTAAGGAGTAGAGTACAAACTACTCAACCTAACTGGAGAGGTATGTCGGTGGCCGCCTTAAGAGAGACTGCTGTTGGGCACGACAGGAACATCACAAGACGCAGGGAGTTACAGAGTGATAGACTGATGGCAATTAGTATCCAGGCCCTTACAACAAGGCCGCCTCAGTCCCGATCACAGACCCCTGGTGGTAAGCCGCATGTGGTAAAATGTTACAATTGTAACAGGGAAGGACATTTTGCATGTAACTGTACAAATAACTCACATAATGCACATAAAAACCCTAGACAACGACATGACATACGAAATTGGGATCAAGGACCGCAGAGACGGAGTTATGAGCCACACGCAGGGGAAACAAGAAGGTATCCCCCAAAAAGAGACTGGCAAGTCTCTGATAATACCCATTTACCCCCTTCACAGGTAATAGCTGCCACTGCAATGCAGGGAGGTCACCACGCACCATAGGGTGTGGTCACACCTGTAATCTGCAGCCAGTGAAATTGATTGCGAGCCTTGGAAGTGAACCCGAGGTTACAATTGATGTAGCTGGTAAATCTCTAAATTTCCTTGTAGATACGGGGGCGGCCAAGTCAGTGATAAATTCGACCGTGGGCATGAGAACCACTGGTAAAACAATTCCAGCCATGGGAGTAACAGGAGTAGTACGACAATACCCTTTAAGCAAACCTGCAGAGATTACGATAGGACCTTTGCATACTAAGCATTCTTTCCTGCTGGCTGCATCGGCTCCGACTAATCTCCTAGGGAGAGATTTACTGTGCAAAATGGGATGCGTCATATACTGTACTCCTGAAGGTGTGTTCTTGGATATACCCGAAAACCACGCTCAGGAAGCGCAGGATATGCTAGACTCCCCAACAAGATTAATGTCACACACTGTTGTTGTAAATAGGTGTCCGTCCAAGGTAGAGGAAATGATTTCCCAGATACCGGAATCACTTTGGACCAAGGACGGACAAGACACTGGATTGATGGCAAATGTAGCCCCAGTAGTTGTGCAAGTAAAAGATGGTAGGATAGCTCCAAAAATCCCACAGTACCCTCTGAAGCCAGAGGTGGAGTTAGGAGTTTACCCTGTAATAGAGCGCTTGCTACAACAGGGCATTCTGGTAAGGACTTCCAGCACTGCCAATAGTCCCATCTTCCCTGTTAAAAAGAGTGGGGGGAGGGGTTACAGATTAGTGCAGGATCTAAGAGGGGTCAACAAAATAGTTGAGAGTCAATTCCCCGTAGTGCCAAATCCAGCTGTTATCCTAATGCAAATCCCTCCCACTGCCAAATTTTTCACTGTGATTGACCTCTGCTCCGCTTTCTTCTCGGTACCTCTGCACCCTGACAGTCAATACTTATTTGCATTCACATACAGAGGAGTTCAATATACATGGACTCGCTTACCACAAGGTTTCATAGACAGTCCAAGTATTTTCTCACAAGCTCTGCATGATTGTTTACAGTCTTTCCAATCAGAGAGTGGATCAGTATTGATCCAGTACGTGGACGATTTACTACTGTGTTCAGATTCACTGGAAGCGTCCCTGAGAGATACGAAACAGCTCCTGTTTCATATTTCAGACACAGGACACAAGGTTTCCAAAGACAAGTTACAATTATGCCAGACCCGTGTAAAGTATTTGGGACACTGTCTAACACAAGGACTGAGACACCTTACCGCTGATAGAATTCAAGCAATTCGTGACATGACCCTGCCACAAACCCAGCAACAGATTAGAACGTTTTTAGGAATGTGTGGGTATTGCCGTAACTGGACCCCAGGTTTTTCCATACTGGCCTTACCTTTGCAGGAGATGGTCTCATCAAGCAAACCTGATCGGATTTCGCACACAGACGAATCCGAGATGGCATTTGAGAGACTTAAACAGTGCCTAACGCAGGCACCGGCATTGGGTATGCCAGACTATGGGAAACCCTTTGAGCTGTACGGAACAGAGAGTGCTGGGTGCGCAGCAGGTGTCCTAACCCAGAAGCATGGTGATGCCAGCAGGCCGGTAGCTTACTACAGCGCCCAGCTTGACACGGTAGCGCGATCCCTCCCCACATGCTTGCGAAGTGTTGCAGCGATAGCATTGCTAGTTACAAAGAGCGAAGATGTAGTGCTAGGACACAACCTCACAATCCATACGCCCCATGCAGTGTCAGCTTTGCTGAATTCAGCCCAAACCAGACACGTCTCATCAGCGCGGTTTACAAGATGGGAATTGGCACTGATGGCCCCCGTAAACATTACCATAAAAAGATGCAGCGCATTAAATCCTGCAACGTATCTCCCAGGTGTGCCTGGACAGGCACAAAGGGTGGAGGATGAGAGTAATGGTGAAGGAGGATTTAATACAGGGGATGACATGCATGATTGTATGGAATATTTGACCCAAAATTTCACGGCAAGGCCTGACATCAGTGACAACCCACTGGAAGATGTAGATTTTACCTTCTACACTGACGGTAGTTGTCACAGACAGATGGACTCGGGAGACTTGTGTACTGGATACGCAGTCGTAGATGACCAAGGTACCATAGAAGCAGAACCGCTAGGCCCACCTCACTCAGCACAAGTTGCTGAACTGGTTGCCCTAACCAGAGCATGTAAATTGGCTAAGGGCAAGTCAGCCAATATTTACACAGATTCTAGGTACGCCTTCGGAGTAGTCCATGATTTCGGAGCCCTATGGCGCCTCAGAAATTTCATGACGGCAGCTGGCACACCAGTAGCGCATGCAGCCCACATCAAAAGACTTCTAACAGCGATACAGGAACCCGACAGAGTGGCTGTTATCAAGTGTAAAGCTCACACATATAGCCAAGACCCGGTATCACTTGGTAACAGCCGAGCAGACGAAGCTGCTAAATTAGCAGCTGGTACCCCCAGACAGACAGACATCACACAACTGATGGTATTTAATACTGTAAACACACAGAAATTGTGTGAAATGCAAAATTTGTGTTCCCCACAGGAAAAGGCAGTTTGGAGGTCAAAAGGATATGGCCAGGAGTCCTCAGGACTCTGGACAGATGGACAAGGTAAACCAGTGGCACCCAGAGCATACCTTCCAAGTCTAGCGGAAGCAGCACACGGGCTGACTCATCTGGGCAAAGAAGGGATGTGTAAGCTAGTAAGAGCTTATTGGTGCGCCCCAGGATTTTCTTCCCATGCGGGTAAAAGAGCGATGACATGCCTTACCTGCTTGAGGAAGAATATCGGAAAGGCAATACCGACAGAGCCATCTCATATCCCTCCAACAGATGGCCCTTTCCAGGTGATACAAATTGATTTCATACAATTGCCACCTTGTAGAAATTTAAAGTTTGTTTTGGTCTGTATTGATGTATTCTCAAATTGGGTCGAAGCATTTCCCGCGGCCACAAATACCGCTGTATTTACTGCAAAGAAAATTGTGCAGGAATTTGTGTGTAGGTACGGTATCCCTAGAATAATTGAAAGTGATAGGGGTACCCACTTTACAGGTGAAGTCTTTCAAACAATGTGTAAGTTGATGGGAATTAATAGTAAGCTGCATACTCCGTATCGCCCCCAGGCGAGTGCAAAGGTGGAAAGAGTTAACAGCACTATTAAAAATAAATTGAGCAAGGTATTGACTGAAACAGGACTGTTATGGCCCGAAGCTTTGCCAATTGTATTATACAGCATCAGAACCACTCCCAGGTCCCCTCTTAATATGTCTCCTTTTGAAATTCTGTTTGGTCGACAACCCCATGTTATGATTAACCCCCAGGATGATTTGAAATGTAACAATTAAGTAACCGTAAAGTACTTGGTTAAGATGAGTAAGCAATTGAGGAATCAGAATGATAATCTAAAGTTGGTGATTCCTGATTTGCCAGACAGTAATTGTCATGACATTGAACCTGGGGATTATGTAATGATACGGAATTTTCTACGCTCAGGTTGCCTTATTGACAGATGAGAAGGACCATATCAAGTCTTATTGACCAGCACAACTGCTTTGAAGGTTGCCGAGAGAGAGACTTGGGTCCATACGTCTCATTGTAAAAAGGTTGCGGATCCAGAGAGGTCCCGTGACAAAGAACAGACGGTAGAGGTTGTATCACTAGAGTGACTGTTCAGGGAAGATTGAGACGACACCTGAGCGCTGAGGATAATAAGACCAGAAGCTTGTCGAGCCAGATTTCTTTTTCCCATTTGTTATTTTCTCCAGTTCCCACCTCCCTCATATTCCCTTTCCCCCTTCTTATTTTCTCCGTTTACTCCTCTAAGATGGACTTGCCCCAAGAGACTGTGATACGGATTTTCCTGTTTACCATGATGTTGACCAGAGCAGTCTGTTTCGGTGAGAGTACCATGGAGGTCGAGAAAGGATCGGGAATGGGTTCTGATGACCAGGATGCAGGCGTAGATTTCCAAGAACAACATAATCTCAGAGTAAAGGCGAGTATCAGAAAACGATCTGGTAGCATTGACAATAGAATGAATTGTGAAGGATTGTTAGCTGAAGAGAACTGCATCTTTAGACATTGTGACAATATAGTTGAGGATGGGTGCATAAAGAAATGTCAGTCCAGTTTTAATATCCATATGGATCGGCATCCATTGAGTGACTATCACTCCTTAGTGGGTAAAGTATTAAATCAGACAGATTGTTGGGTATGCTCTCAAGTACCTCAAGGCCATAGCAAATCAGGACTAGTTCCATTCCCTTTAACGGTAGGAGAAGTACTTGAGCTAAGTGGTGGGAGGCCGGTGGACAAGAGGTTTAATATCTCTAGTCCTCCCAGTTTGAAGCTCCACCAATATCATGTGGATAGGTCCTTAGTGTGCTTTAACATTTCCAATCCCCGAAAGACGGGAAATTGGGAAGTGTCATGGAGTAACCAAACCATGACATTCTCACATAGAGCCGACAGATTGCCCATAGACACAGAACTTATACGCCAGATAGCCGACCATAGGAAATTCTTTCGGTATAGGTACACCTTAGGAAGTAGGATCATGCGAGTTGGAGAAGTATCACCAGGATACTGTGCACAGATCGTACAAACTTATACGTGTACTCAACAGATGGGAGAATTAGGGCTAGGAGAGTTCACATGGAAAATTTGTAATATGGTTATGTCACACTCCGTCCCATATGTTCTCCCCGATGATGCATATTTCATATGCGGGAGGAAGGCGTATAAGTGGCTTGCCCCAAACTCAGAAGGGTTATGTTATATTGGAAAAGTACTGCCTGAGGTAATGACTGTATCCCACACTAAAATGAAAGATATTCACCGTGGTGCCCAAGCTCCTTATACTCACACTCATTACGAGCACATCGTTAAACGGCACCTGATAGAAAGAACAGAGCATCCGGCCTCTGACCTGATCCATGAATCCACCGGGATTCAATTCCTAATCGCATTAGATATCACTCGTACCGCCAGAGGAGTGATAAATTACAAATATATATCTGCGCTTGCAAATTTATTAGACAATATCACTGAAATGTATGACGACACATTCAGGTATACGGGGAGAGAGTTACAAGCCTACAAAACAGAACTGGTTCAGCATAGGATGATTCTCAATTATCTCACAGCTGTGACATGCGGGTATTGTGTTACCCTAGCGACTCAATATGGAATCAAGTGCTGCACGTACATTACAAACAGCACGGAGGACCCAGCCGAGGTCATAGACCAAAAGATGGATGATATTTTACAATTAAAATGGGAGTTCCGAAGGAAACACAATCTCACCCTTGCCGCTGTGGGTAATGAGCTGACCAGTTGGGTGTCATGGTTGAACCCACGAAATTGGTTCTCTGGTTTAGGAGAATGGGCCCAAGGTATTATCATGGATTTAGGGAAATTTCTTTTGTGTATTCTGGGTGTCATCATATTGGTCGGTCTGATATTTAGATGCGTTCGGGTTTTAACGAAGTGTAAACGTAGTGCCCGAGTGATGAGTTTAAGAAGTGAAGATACTGCAATAACAACGACTAATTTGATTTATGACCCAACGATAGAGACAATGTTGTGATGAAAATGTGATTCCACGGTCCGTTTCTTTCACTCGTTTCTCCTTTGTTTTCCTCCAAGGTACAAAGACATCCGCTTGGAAGAAGAATTTGACAACCTATTATACAGACCACTGATGGACAATGCCATAGACCCCCAATATCCCTAGTGACTTTAAAATTTTACGATAGCCCAACACTTTAAAGATTGTAAGTCTATGGACATTGAGAAAGCTTTTTGCTCAAGCAATTATAGCAAAAGCATCGGGAGACTACAGTCAACATGTACATCGAGACAAGACACAAGACAAGACCTCAATCAACAAATGTATATTAAACTCACATAGTTTATGACTGCATTTACCATAATTGCTTCTTATCTTCATTTCTACAACCTTCAGGTAATGACACACATAGTCGATAGGGAATATAGGCACAGATATCAGCACTCACATATCCCCCCATTCATGTATCATCAACTAAAATGTGCTCCCCCATTTTGTTGCAACCAAAAGCCGAAAAGAGCTCGGTAAAGTTTGACAGCCCATCCACAGGCCCGTAATACGGGATAAGAAGGAATTCAAATGTATACTTCGCAATACCTCGAAGCTTGATTTAAAACACGTACGGCACAATGATACATGACCCCTCAAACATGGACTCATACACACATGCTTCTACTATCTCACTAGGTCATACCTTTTTCCCACCTTCTTCTCTTCTCCCTTACCCAATCATAGAAATGTATTATACATGACATATATTTTTCTCTTTTTGAACTGTTTTAGGAAGTGGCAGTTATTGGTGACTGCCAAAGGGTGGACTGTCAAAGTCAGAAAAATATCACGCTACACGTTGCCATATATTCACCTCATGCGCGTGCCTGCTGCACGTGCACATTCTCTCCCGTGCATACGGATACTCGCAGCCGCGTGATGGCGCCTCGGCCATGCGCTCGAGCGCGTGGTATGTGCATTTACGGTAGAGTTTGTGTGCGTCTAGCGAGCGACTCAATCGCTAGATAATAAATCCATATAGCAGGTTTTATATGTAATGTTTCCTTTAGTAATAACTGTAAGTTTGTTTAATGTGACTTGTTCACGGACTTGGGAATCCCTCTTTGCGTGGTACAAAGGGTCTGATTAAGGTTGAACAGTGGTGTCTGGTACCTAACCGAAGAGTATTTTAATAGCAATAATCCGGTGTTGGTTAGGTAAAGATTAATCGCTCCTGCGTGTAGTTATGGCCATTAGTAGTTTCTGGACATATTCTATATTTACAGTTCATTATCCATGCGGCGGGAATCCGGAGATTCCCTCCCACCTGAGCTGTTTGAAATAGTCACAGCCCACCTGTTCAAATCCACCTATGACCTTTTGTTATAGTGCAGAGAGACATTCCTGTGTCCAATGAACAATAAGGTTGTAGGGCCCTTTGAAGTACACTGTATGTTGTGTATATAAGGGTCACTGTCCCCAGACCGGCCAGTACTCTCTCTTCAACAGTTATCGCTGATAATTGGAGGACTGGATTCCGGTTGCGCCTGCGAGTGTTCCCCGTATGGTATGTTTCTCTGTTGCCACTTTGTTACCCGTGTAATGTTAGCCATTCATTCTTAGTCTATGTATTTGTATTTGCGATTGTTTACTATTGTGTATATTTCTGTCTAGATATCCTGTTAGAATTATATGTTAGCCTGTAGTGTATGACTTGTTAACTGTTTCTCTTTTCGATATAACTAAAAGCTTGTTAGTAAAGGTGTTGGAACCTTAGCAAGGTTTCGTGTGTTCATTACATTTGCAGAGGGTAATAGGAGCGTCCCGATCGCTCAAACAGCTTTGGTATTATTAAGGTTAAGCAGCGTTATATCGCTACAGTGTTTCAGTACAAGGTTTACAGCATAAGAGTATCCTTTCTGTGTGTTACATTCAAGGTTTACTGATTGTCATCCTGTGAGCATCTGCGCCGCTCGTGATCTCCTCGTGGTCTCGAGCGTCCGCTACGCTGGTAGCGTAGCATTACGGTAGTCGCTCGCCTATAGCGTGCTCGACACCAAGCGTAAGCTGTGAGCGAGCGTGCCGCATGTGCGTCTCGATCACGGCCAAGCGTCTGCTACGCTAAGTGCGTACCCTTACGGTACCTCATACGCCAATTGCGTACTTAGTCTCTTACCCATATATAGTGAATATTATAAGGTAATCAAATCAGCATTATCAACATATACTAGCACTCACATATGTTCCCCCTCCATGTATCATCAACTAAATGTGCACCCCATTTGTTGGAACAAGAAGCCGGAAAGAGCTCGGTAGTGTTTGTTGGCCCACTTACAAACCCTTAATATGGGATAAGAAGGATTTAATGTATACTTCGCAATACCTCGAAGCTTATCTAGAACATATACGGCACGATGATATATGCCCCTCAGACATGGATTCATACATACATGCTTTTTACTATCCCACTAGGTCATACATTTCCCGCCTACAACTCTCCTCCTACCATCCAATCGTCTGTAGATATTGTATTGATATTTTTCTGTTTAGTGATTAGATAGTGGCAGTTATTTTTGACTGCCAAAGGGTGGACTGTCAAAGTCGAAAAATATTACAGAACACACAGCACGTATAAAATACACACACATGCCCACTGCGCATGCACTTGTTCTGCCGTGCGTGCACATATCCGCAATGTGCGTATGGTCGCTCCCGTGGTCCTGCGCGTGGTATGGGTATTTACGGTGGAGTTTGTGAATGCACGGAGGGCTATCAAAACATTACATATTGAATCCAAATAGTGCCCATTGTACACATAGTCCCCCTGCACCACATCAGCAAGTATCAACAGTTTAAATGATTCCAGAACAAAGGGATTCACCTTTGCATGATAGGAGGGGACAGACTAAGGTTATAAGGTGGTGTCTGGTATCCAGCTGTAGGGTATTTTAAGGGTAACATTCCGGTGTTGGTTTGAGGAAGATCGCATGTTCCTGCGGATAGTTATGTGCAGAAGCAGAATATAGATATAAACTGTATTTTCTGTATATTAAGTATGCGGCGGGAATCCAGTGGAGACCACCCACAAGAACAGTTGAGAAAGCCATCGCCCACCTTTTCAAATCAACCTATGACCTCTCCTGTAGTGTAAAGATGCATCCCTGTGTCCAATGGACAAAGGGATTACAGTATCCATTGTATTGCTTTTGGAAGTATTGTATAAAAAGCCTGTTGCTGCCTGGCCGGGCACACAAGACTCTCAACGCTATCTACCTAATAGCGGAGGACCGGACCGGGAAGCGCATGCGAATATTCTCACGTATGTACATTAACTGTACCCATTTACTCTGTTTGTACTGTAGTGCATAATTTGTATTGTTAACCCCCTTTCAGAAATATTACTCTGTGGTGTCGGAACCCAGTGATTAACTACAAATCGGTGTTGTGTCCTCTTTTCCCTGCTAGGGTTTAAAGTGTATTACATTGCCTAACTGTATAAGGTTTAAAAGTGTATTAATTGAGTGTGTACGTGCTGCGTGTACTTTGTACCCCCAGCGCGGCGTTTGTACGCAGAGTCCGTACATGGTACAGGACTCATTATGCAAATAGCGTAATAGGTACGTAGAGTGCATATTAAGTTTAGCGGCCGCAGTGGCCCCATGGTAAAAGTGTGTTTAAAGGTATAGCTTTATGGTTTAAGATAATATCGACATTATCAAGAGATTGGCAAAGCAGAGTCCAGGGAAGAAACAGGGAGTCAATCCATGACTTTGGCTGTGTCACAGGGCCCTTCAGGGTCTCAGAAACGTCCCCTGTCCACATAGCAGACACTGATACCGACACGGATTCTGACTCCATTGTCGACTACGATGATGCGAGGTTACACACCCAAGGGTGGCCAAAAGTATTCATTATATGATTATTGCTATAAAAGATGTTTTGCATATCACAGGTGACCCCTCTGTCCCTGACACGAGGGTATGCGTGTTTAAGGAAAAGAAACCTGAGGTAACCTTTCCCCCGTCTCATGAGCTGAGCGCTTTATTTGAAAAGGCTTGGGAAACTCCAGACAAGAAACTGCAGATTCCCAAGAGAATTCTTATGGCGTACCCTTTCCCCGAGCAGGACAGGTTACGGTGGGAATCCTCGCCCAGGGTGGACAAGGCTTTAACGCGCTTGTCCAAAAAGGTGGCGCTACCATCTCCAGACACGGCAGCCCTCAAGGATCCTGCTGATCGCAGATAGGAGACTACCTTAAAATCAATTTATACACATATGGGTGCCTTGCTCAGACCGGCAGTAGCGTCGGCATGGGTATGTAGCGCAGTAGCAGCATGGGCAGATAACTTGTCATCTGACATTGACACCCTAGATAGGGATAGCATTTTATTGACCTTGGGTCACATTAAAGACGCAGCCTTATATATGAGAGACGCTGCGAGAGACGTTGGGCTGTTAGGTTCAAGAGCCAACGCCATGGCTATTTCTGCTAGACGAACCCTGTGGACCCGCCAATGGACGGGTGATGCCGACTCAAAGAGACATATGGAAGTTTTACCTTACAAGGGTGAGGTCTTATTTGGGGAGGGTCTCACGGACCTAGGGGGTCATTCCGAGTTGTTCGCTTGTTGCCGATTTTCGTTATACTGCGATTAGTCGCTTACTGCGCATGCGCATGGTTCACAGAGCGCATGTGCTTAGTTATTTTACACAAAAGTTAGGTATTTTACTCACGGCATAACAAAACTTTTTCATCGCTGTGCTGATCGTAGTGTGATTGACAGGAAGTGGGTGTTTCTGGACGGAAACTGGCAGTTTTATGGGAGTGTGCGGAAAAATGCAGGCGTTCGAGTTGCAAAACGCAGGAGTGGCTGGAGAATCTGGGGAGTGGTTTGGCAAACGCTGGGTGTGTTTGTGACGTCAAACCAGGAACGAGGACTGAGCTGGTCGCAATGGCTGAGTAAGTCTGGAGCTACTCAGAAACTGCTAAGAAATTTCTATTTGCAATTCTGCTAATCTTTCGTTCGCACTTCTGCTAAGCTAAGATACACTCCCAGAGGGCGGCGGCTTAGCGTGTGCAATGCTGCTAAAAGCAGCTAGCGAGCGAACCACTCAGAATCACCCCCCTGGTTTCCACGGCTACTGCGGGTAAATCTTCTTTTTTCTTCTTTTTTGCCTTATGTTCCCCCACAGCAAAAGAAAACACTGCAATATCAGATGCAGTCCTTTCGGTCGCATAAGTCCAGAAGAGGTCGGGTCTCTTCCTTCCTCGCCAGAGGTAAGGGTAGAGGGAAAAGAATGCCTGCTACGGCTAGTTCCCAGGAGCAGAAGTCCTCCCCGGCTTCTACTAAATCCACCGCATGACGCTGGGGCTCCACTGAGGGAGTCCGCGCCGGTGGGGGCACGTCTTCGACTCTTCAGCCAGGTCTGGCTATGGAAATTGTATCCCAAGGCTACAAACTGGAATTCGAAGAGGTGCCTCCTCGCCAGTTTTTCAAGTCGGCTTTGTCAGCTTCTCCCCCAGAGAGGGAAATAGTTTTAGCTGCAATTCAAAAGCTGTGTCAACAGCAAGTGATTATCAAGGTTCCCCTAGTCCAACAGGGTAAAGGGTACTATTCAACCCTGTTTGTGGTCCCGAAACCGGATGGCTGGTCAGACCCACTCTGAATCTAAAATCCCTAAACCTGTACTTGAAAAAGTTCAAATTCAAGATGTAATCGCTCCGGGCAGTTATCTCCAGCCTGGAAGGGGGGGCTTTTATGGTGTCACTAGACATAAAGGATGCATACCTTCATGTCCCCATATATCCTCCTCATCAGGCGTACCTGAGATTCGCGGTACAGTTCTGTCATTACCAGTTTCAGACGTTGCTGTTTGGGCTTTCCACGGCCCCGAGGATTTTCACCAAGGTAATGGCGGAAATGATGGTGCTCCTGCGCAGACAGGGAGTCACAATTATCCCATACTTGGACGATCTCCTGATAAAAGCGAGATTGAGAGATCAATTGCTGAAAAGCATGTCGCTCTCCTTGAGAGTGCTACAGCAGCACGGCTGGATTCTAAATCTACCAAAGTCACAGTTGATTCCAACGACTCGGCTATCTTTCTTAGGCATGATTCTGGACACGGAACAGAAGAGGTTTTTTCTCCCAGTGGAAAAGGCCCAGGAACTCCAGAACATGGTCAGGGACCTGCTAAAACCAAAAAGAGTGTCAGTCCATCAATGCACTCGAGTTCTGGGGAAAATGGTGGCGGCCTACGAGGCCATACCCTTCGGCAGGTTCCATGCGAGGACATTTCAGTGGGACCTTCTGGACAAGTGGTCGGGGTCCCATCTACAAATACATCAAAAAATAAGCCTGGCCCCAGGGCCAGGGTGTCTCTCTTGTGGTGGCTGCAGAGTGCTCACCTTCTCGAGGGTCGCAGGTTCGGTATTGACTGGGTTCTGGTGACCACGGATGCGAGCCTCCGATGATGGGGAGCAGTCACACAAGGAAGAAATTTTCAGGGACTATGGTCAAGCCAGGATGCTTGTCTACACATCAACGTACTGGAATTGAGGGCCATATATAACGGCCTACGACAAGCGGAGAGTCTTCTTCGCAACCTACCGGTTCTGATTCAATCAGACAACGTCACAGCCGTGGCTCATGTAAACCACCAATGAGGGACAAGGAGCAGAGAGGCAATGGTGGAAGCCACCAGGATTCTTCGCTGGGCGGAAAATCACATAAGCGCTCTGTCAGCTGTCTTCATTCCGGGAGTGGACAACTGGGAAGCAGACTTCCTCAGCAGACACGATCTCCATCCAGGAGAGTGGGGACTTCATCAAGAAGTTTTTGCAGAGATAACAAGTCATTGGGGACTTCCTCAAATAGACATGATGGCGTCATGTCTCAACAAGAAGCTTCGGAGGTATTGTGCCAGGTCAAGGGATCCTCAGGCAGTAGTGGTGGACACCCTGGTGACACCATGGGTGTTTCAGTCGGTCTATGTGTTCCCTCCTCTTCTGCTCATCTCAAAAATATTGAGAATCATAAGATGAAAAAGAGTGCAGACAATACTCATTGTTCCAGATTGGCCTCGAAGGGCCTGGTATTCAGATCTTCAGGAAATACTCACAGAAGATCCGTGGCCTCTTCCTCTCAGGGAGGACCTGTTGCAGCAGGGGCCCTGCATGTTTAAAGACCTACCGCGGTTACGTTTGACGGCATGGCGGTTGAACACCAAATCCTAGCTGGGAAAGGTTTTCCGGAGGAAGTCATCCCTACTCTGATAAAGGCTAGGAAGGAGGTGACAGCGAAACATTATCACCGTATCTGGAGGAAGTATGTATCTTTGTGTGAAGCCAAGAGTGCTCCTACGGAAGATTTCCATCTGGGCCGTTTTCTTCACCTTCTACAGACAGGAGTGGATATGGGCCTTTGGTTAGGCTCCATTAAGATACAGATTTCGGCCCTATCAATTTTTTTTCAGAAGGAATTGGCTTCTCTCCCAGAAGTCCAGACTTTTGTGAAGGGAGTGCTGCACATCCAGCCTCCTTTTGTGCCCCCAGTGGCACCACGGGACCTTAACGTGGTGTTACAGTTCCTAAAATCTCACTGGTTTGAACCTCTTCAAACGGTTGAATTAAAATTTCACACTTGGAAGGTCGTCATGTTGTTGGCCTTGGCATCTGCAAGGCGGGTGTCCGAATTGGCGGCTTTATCTCACAAAAGCCCCTATCTGATTTTCCATTTGGATAGAGCAGAGTTGAGGACTCGTCCTCAGTTTTTGCCTAAGGTGATTTCATTGTTACATATGAACCAACCTATTGTGGTACCTGTGGCTACGGGTGACTTGGAGGATTCCAAGTCCCTTGATGTAGTCAGGGCCTTAAAAATTTATGTAGCCAGGACAGCTCGAGTTAGGAAAACAGAGGCTCTGTTTGTCCTGTATGCAGCCAACAAGGTTGGCGCACCTGCTTCTAAGCAGACTATTGCTCGCTGGATCTGTAACACGATTCAGCAGGCTCATTCTACGGCTGGATTGCCATTACCGAATTCGGTAAAGGCCCATTCCACTAGGAAGGTGGCCTCTTCTTGGGCGGCTGCCTGAGGCATCTCGGCATTACAGCTTTGCCGAGCGGCGACTTGGTCGGGTTCAAACACTTTTGCCAAATTCTACAAGTTTGATACCCTGGCTGATGAGGACCTCATGTTTGCTCAATCGGTGCTGCAGAGTCATCCGCACTCTCCCGCCCGGTCTGGAGCTTTAGTATAATCCCCATGGTCCTTACGGAGTCCCCAGCATCCTCTAGGACGTAAGAGAAAATAAGATTTTAAACCTACCGGTAAATATTTTTCTCCTAGTCCGTAGAGGATGCTGGGCGCCCGTCCCAGTGCAGACATATTTCTGCAAGGCTTGTATATAGTTATTGCTTACATAAGGGTTATGTTACAGTTAAGATCAGTCTTTGACTGATGCTGTTTTGTTCATACTGTTAACTGGTTGCGTATATTCCATGTTATACGGTGTGGATGGTGTGGGCTGGTATGAATCTTGCCCTTAGATTAACAAAAATCCTTTCCTCGTAATGTCTGTCTCCTCTGGGCACAGTTCTTTAACTGAGGTCTGGAGGAGGGGCATAGAGGGAGGAGCTAGTGCACACCCATCTAAAGTCTTTGGAGTGTCCATGTCTCCTGCGGAGCCCGTCTATACCCCATGGTCCTTACGGAGTCCCCAGCATCCTCTAGGACGTAAGAGAAATAATAATAATTATATATACCATACAAAATACACACACACACACACACACACACACACACACACACACACACACACACACACACACACAAACACACTTTCTCTCTCCCACTCACTCTCCCTCAACTTACCTATCAAAGGCGGTATCCGTTCCGATGGTCGACCATGTTATGGTCGACAGTCATTAGGTCGACCACTATTGGTCGACATTGACATGGTCGACATGGACACATGGTCCACATATGAAAGGTCGACACATGAAAAGGTCGACATGAGTTTTTTAACTTTTTTTCTTTTGGGGAACTTTTCCATACTTTGCGATCCACGTGGACTACGATTGGAACGGTAATCTGTGCCGAGCGAAGCGGCAGCGGAGCGAAGGCACCATGCCCGAAGCATGGCGAATGAAGCGAGCTATGCAAGGGGACGCGGTGCACTAATTGGGGTTCCCAGTCACTTTACGCAAAAAACGACACAAAAAAAGGTAAAAAAACTCATGTCGACCTTTTCATGTATCGACCTTTCATGTGTCGACCATTTTCATATGCCGACCATGTGTCCATGTCGACCATGTCAATGTCGACCAATAGTGATCGACCTAATGACTGTCGACCATAACATGGTCGACCATTCATACCGGAACCATCAGAGGCTGGCCGGAGCTGTAGCAGCCTGGTCCCGTGTAGCTCCGCCCTCTTTTCATGACAAGATCTGGCACTGTCACAGGAGAGGGGAGAGGACACTGCAAGCTTCTATTGAAAAGTCTCTGCCAAAATGGCCACCGCCTCAGAGGAGACAGTTATTAAAGATACTAGAGGAGCCTCCTCTAGTATCTTTAATAACTGTCTCCTCTGAGGCGGTGGCCATTTTGGGAGGGACGTTTACAATAGAAGCCTGCAGAGTCCTCTCTAGAGATGAGCGCCTGAAATTTTTCGGGTTTTGTGTTTTGGTTTTGGGTTCGGTTCCGCGGCCGTGTTTTGGGTTCGAACGCGTTTTGGCAAAACCTCACCGAATTATTTTTGTCGGATTCGGGTGTGTTTTGGATTCGGGTGTTTTTTTCAAAAAACCCTAAAAAACAGCTTAAATCATAGAATTTGGGGGTAATTTTGATCCCAAAGTATTATTAACCTCAAAAAACATAATTTACACTCATTTTCAGCCTATTCTGAACACATCACACCTCACAATATTATTTTTAGTCCTAAAATTTGCACCGAGGTCGCTGTGTGAGTAAGATAAGCGACCCTAGTGGCCGACACAAACACCGGGCCCATCTAGGAGTGGCACTGCAGTGTCACGCAGGATGTCCCTTCCAAAAAACCCTCCCCAAACAGCACATGACGCAAAGAAAAAAAGAGGCGCAATGAGGTAGCTGACTGTGTGAGAAAGATAAGCGACCCTAGTGGCCGACACAAACACCGGGCCCATCTAGGAGTGGCACTGCAGTGTCACGCAGGATGTCCCTTCCAAAAAACCCTCCCCAAACAGCACATGACGCAAAGAAAAAAAGAGGCGCAATGAGGTAGCTGTGTGAGAAAGATAAGCGACCCTAGTGGCCGACACAAACACCGGGCCCATCTAGGAGTGGCACTGCAGTGTCACGCAGGATGTCCCTTCCAAAAAACCCTCCCCAAACAGCACATGACGCAAAGAAAAAAAGAGGCGCAATGAGGTAGCTGTGTGAGTAAGATTAGCGACCCTAGTGGCCGACACAAACACCGGGCCCATCTAGGAGTGGCACTGCAGTGTCACGCAGGATGGCCCTTCCAAAAAACCCTCCCCAAACAGCACATGACGCAAAGAAAAAAAGAGGCGCAATGAGGTAGCTGACTGTGTGAGTAAGATTAGCGACCCTAGTGGCCGACACAAACACCGGGCACATCTAGGAGTGGCACTGCAGTGTCACGCAGGATGTCCCTTCCAAAAAACCCTCCCCAAACAGCACATGACGCAAAGAAAAAAAGAGGCGCAATGAGGTAGCTGTGTGAGTAAGATTAGCGACCCTAGTGGCCGACACAAACACCGGGCCCATCTAGGAGTGGCACTGCAGTGTCACGCAGGATGTCCCTTCCAAAAAACCCTCCCCAATCAGCACATGATGCAAAGAAAAAGAAAAGAAAAAAGAGGTGCAAGATGGAATTATCCTTGGGCCCTCCCACCCACCCTTATGTTGTATAAACAAAACAGGACATGCACACTTTAACCAACCCATCATTTCAGTGACAGGGTCTGCCACACGACTGTGACTGATATGACGGGTTGGTTTGGACCCCCCCCAAAAAAGAAGCAATTAATCTCTCCTTGCACAAACTGGCTCTACAGAGGCAAGATGTCCACCTCATCTTCACCCTCCGATATATCACCGTGTACATCCCCCTCCTCACAGATTATCAATTCGTCCCCACTGGAATCCACCATCTCAGCTCCCTGTGTACTTTGTGGAGGCAATTGCTGCTGGTCAATGTCTCCGCGGAGGAATTGATTATAATTCATTTTAATGAACATCATCTTCTCCACATTTTCTGGATGTAACCTCGTACGCCGATTGCTGACAAGGTGAGCGGCGGCACTAAACACTCTTTCGGAGTACACACTTGTGGGAGGGCAACTTAGGTAGAATAAAGCCAGTTTGTGCAAGGGCCTCCAAATTGCCTCTTTTTCCTGCCAGTATAAGTACGGACTGTGTGACGTGCCTACTTGGATGCGGTCACTCATATAATCCTCCACCATTCTATCAATGTTGAGAGAATCATATGCAGTGACAGTAGACGACATGTCCGTAATCGTTGTCAGGTCCTTCAGTCCGGACCAGATGTCAGCATCAGCAGTCGCTCCAGACTGCCCTGCATCACCGCCAGCGGGTGGGCTCGGAATTCTGAGCCTTTTCCTCGCACCCCCAGTTGCGGGAGAATGTGAAGGAGGAGATGTTGACAGGTCGCGTTCCGCTTGACTTGACAATTTTGTCACCAGCAGGTCTTTCAACCCCAGCAGACCTGTGTCTGCCGGAAAGAGAGATCCAAGGTAGGCTTTAAATCTAGGATCGAGCACGGTGGCCAAAATGTAGTGCTCTGATTTCAACAGATTGACCACCCGTGAATCCTTGTTAAGCGAATTAAGGGCTGCATCCACAAGTCCCACATGCCTAGCGGAATCGCTCCGTGTTAGCTCCTTCTTCAATGCCTCCAGCTTCTTCTGCAAAAGCCTGATGAGGGGAATGACCTGACTCAGGCTGGCAGTGTCTGAACTGACTTCACGTGTGGCAAGTTCAAAGGGCATCAGAACCTTGCACAACGTTGAAATCATTCTCCACTGCACTTGAGACAGGTGCATTCCATCTCCTATATCGTGCTCAATTGTATAGGCTTGAATGGCCTTTTGCTGCTCCTCCAACCTCTGAAGCATATAGAGGGTTGAATTCCACCTCGTTACCACTTCTTGCTTCAGATGATGGCAGGGCAGGTTCAGTAGTTTTTGGTGGTGCTCCAGTCTTCTGTACGTGGTGCCTGTACGCCGAAAGTGTCCCGCAATTTTTCTGGCCACCGACAGCATCTCTTGCACGCCCCTGTCGTTTTTTAAAAAATTCTGCACCACCAAATTCAAGGTATGTGCAAAACATGGGACGTGCTGGAATTTGCCCATATTTAATGCACACACAATATTGCTGGCGTTGTCCGATGCCACAAATCCACAGGAGAGTCCAATTGGGGTAAGCCATTCCGCGATGATCTTCCTCAGTTGCCGTAAGAGGTTTTCAGCTGTGTGCGTATTCTGGAAAGCGGTGATACAAAGCGTAGCCTGCCTAGGAAAGAGTTGGCGTTTGCGAGATGCTGCTACTGGTGCCGCCGCTGCTGTTCTTGCGGCGGGAGTCCATACATCTACCCAGTGGGCTGTCACAGTCATATAGTCCTGACCCTGCCCTGCTCCACTTGTCCACATGTCCGTGGTTAAGTGGACATTGGGTACAACTGCATTTTTTAGGACACTGGTGAGTCTTTTTCTGACGTCCGTGTACATTCTCGGTATCGCCTGCCTAGAGAAGTGGAACCTAGATGGTATTTGGTAACGGGGGCACACTGCCTCAATAAATTGTCTAGTTCCCTGTGAACTAACGGCGGATACCGGACGCACGTCTAACACCAACATAGTTGTCAAGGACTCAGTTATCCGCTTTGCAGTAGGATGACTGCTGTGATATTTCATCTTCCTCGCAAAGGACTGTTGAACAGTCAATTGCTTACTGGAAGTAGTACAAGTGGGCTTACGACTTCCCCTCTGGGATGACCATCGACTCCCAGCGGCAACAACAGCAGCGCCAGCAGCAGTAGGCGTTACACGCAAGGATGCATCGGAGGAATCCCAGGCAGGAAAGGACTCGTCAGACTTGCCAGTGACATGGCCTGCAGGACTATTGGCATTCCTGGGGAAGGAGGAAATTGACACTGAGGGAGTTGGTGGGGTGGTTTGCGTGAGCTTGGTTACAAGAGGAAGGGATTTACTGGTCAGTGGACTGCTTCCGCTGTCACCCAAAGTTTTTGAACTTGTCACTGACTTATTATGAATGTGCTGCAGGTGACGTATAAGGGAGGATGTTCCGAGGTGGTTAACGTCCTTACCCCTACTTATTACAGCTTGACAAAGGGAACACACGGCTTGACACCTGTTGTCCGCATTTCTGGTGAAATACCTCCACACCGAAGAGCTGATTTTTTTGGTATTTTCACCTGGCATGTCAACGGCCATATTCCTCCCACGGACAACAGGTGTCTCCCCGGGTGCCTGACTTAAACAAACCACCTCACCATCAGAATCCTCCTGGTCAATTTCCTCCCCAGCGCCAGCAACACCCATATCCTCCTCATCCTGGTGTACTTCAACACTGACATCTTCAATCTGACTATCAGGAACTGGACTGCGGGTGCTCCTTCCAGCACTTGCAGGGGGCATGCAAATAGTGGAAGGCGCATGCTCTTCACGTCCAGTGTTGGGAAGGTCAGGCATCGCAAACGACACAATTGGACTCTCCTTGTGGATTTGGGATTTCAAAGAACGCACAGTTCTTTGCGGTGCTTTTGCCAGCTTGAGTCTTTTCAGTTTTCTAGCGAGAGGCTGAGTGCTTCCATCCTCATGTGAAGCTGAACCACTAGCCATGAACATAGGCCAGGGCCTCAGCCGTTCCTTGCCACTCCGTGTGGTAAATGGCATATTGGCAAGTTTACGCTTCTCCTCCGACAATTTTATTTTAGGTTTTGGAGTCCTTTTTTTTCTGATATTTGGTGTTTTGGATTTGACATGCTCTGTACTATGACATTGGGCATCGGCCTTGGCAGACGACGTTGCTGGCATTTCATCGTCTCGGCCATGACTAGTGGCAGCAGCTTCAGCACGAGGTGGAAGTGGATCTTGATCTTTCCCTAATTTTGGAACCTCAACTTTTTTGTTCTCCATATTTTATAGGCAGAACTAAAAGGCACCTCAGGTAAACAATGGAGATGGATGGATTGGATAGTTTACTAGTATACAATTATGGACGGACTGCCACGGTTAGGTGGTATAAAAAAACCACGGTTAGGTGGTATATATTATAATAATAATACAATTATGGATGGACGGACTGCCTGCCGACTGCCGACACAGAGGTAGCCACAGCCGTGAACTACCGCACTGTACACTGGTTGATAAAGAGATAGTAGTATACTCGTAACAACTAGTATGACACTATGACGACGGTATAAAGAATGAAAAAAAAACCACGGTTAGGTGGTATATATTATAATAATAATACAATTATGGATGGACGGACTGCCTGCCGACTGCCGACACAGAGGTAGCCACAGCCGTGAACTACCGCACTGTACACTGGTTGATAAAGAGATAGTAGTATACTCGTAACAACTAGTATGACACTATGACGACGGTATAAAGAATGAAAAAAAAACCACGGTTAGGTGGTATATATTATAATAATAATACAATTATGGATGGACGGACTGCCTGCCGACTGCCGACACAGAGGTAGCCACAGCCGTGAACTACCGCACTGTACACTGGTTGATAAAGAGATAGTAGTATACTCGTAACAACTAGTATGACACTATGACGACGGTATAAAGAATGGAAAAAAAACCACGGTTAGGTGGTATATATTATAATAATAATACAATTATGGATGGACGGACTGCCTGCCGACTGCCGACACAGAGGTAGCCACAGCCGTGAACTACCGCACTGTACACTGGTTGATAAAGAGATAGTAGTATACTCGTAACAACTAGTATGACACTATGACGACGGTATAAAGAATGAAAAAAAAACCACGGTTAGGTGGTATATATTATAATAATAATACAATTATGGATGGACGGACTGCCTGCCGACTGCCGACACAGAGGTAGCCACAGCCGTGAACTACCGCACTGTACACTGGTTGATAAAGAGATAGTAGTATACTCGTAACAACTAGTATGACACTATGACGACGGTATAAAGAATGGAAAAAAAACCACGGTTAGGTGGTATATATTATAATAATAATACAATTATGGATGGACGGACTGCCTGCCGACTGCCGACACAGAGGTAGCCACAGCCGTGAACTACCGCACTGTACACTGGTTGATAAAGAGATAGTAGTATACTCGTAACAACTAGTATGACACTATGACGACGGTATAAAGAATGGAAAAAAAACCACGGTTAGGTGGTATATATTATAATAATAATACAATTATGGATGGACGGACTGCCTGCCGACTGCCGACACAGAGGTAGCCACAGCCGTGAACTACCGCACTGTACACTGGTTGATAAAGAGATAGTAGTATACTCGTAACAACTAGTATGACACTATGACGACGGTATAAAGAATGGAAAAAAAACCACGGTTAGGTGGTATATATTATAATAATAATACAATTATGGATGGACGGACTGCCTGCCGACTGCCGACACAGAGGTAGCCACAGCCGTGAACTACCGCACTGTACACTGGTTGATAAAGAGATAGTAGTATACTCGTAACAACTAGTATGACACTATGACGACGGTATAAAGAATGAAAAAAAAACCACGGTTAGGTGGTATATATTATAATAATAATACAATTATGGATGGACGGACTGCCTGCCGACTGCCGACACAGAGGTAGCCACAGCCGTGAACTACCGCACTGTACACTGGTTGATAAAGAGATAGTAGTATACTCGTAACAACTAGTATGACACTATGACGATATAAAGAATGAAAAAAAAACCACGGTTAGGTGGTATATATTATAATAATAATACAATTATGGATGGACGGACTGCCTGCCGACTGCCGACACAGAGGTAGCCACAGCCGTGAACTACCGCACTGTACACTGGTTGATAAAGAGATAGTAGTATACTCGTAACAACTAGTATGACACTATGACGACGGTATAAAGATTAAAGAATTAGAAAAAAACCACGGTTAGGTGGTATATATTATAATAATAATACAATTATGGATGGACGGACTGCCTGCCGACTGCCGACACAGAGGTAGCCACAGCCGTGAACTACCGCACTGTACACTGGTTGATAAAGAGATAGTAGTATACTCGTAACAACTAGTATGACACTATGACGGTATAAAGAAAGAAAAAAAAATACCACGGTTAGGTGGTATATATTGTAATACAATTATGGATGGACGGACTGCCTGCCGAGTTCCGACTGCCGACACAGAGGTAGCCACAGCCGTGAACTACCGCACTGTACTGTGTCTGCTGCTAATATAGACTGGTTGATAAAGAGATAGTATACAATACATACAACAATATACTACTATACTGGTGGTCAGGCACTGGTCACCACTAGTCACACTGGCAGTGGCACTCCTGCAGCAAAAGTGTGCACTGTTTAATTTTAAATTAATATAATATTATGTACTCCTGGGGGCTCCTGCTATAACAACCTGCAGTGCTCCCCAGTCTCCCCCACAATTATTATAAGCTTTGCCTTTTATACATTGATGTGCAGCACACTGGGCTGAGCTGAGTGCACACAGACTGAGTCACACTGTGTGACTGGCTGCTGCTGTGTATCGTTTTTTTTCAGGCAGAGAACGGATATAGCAGAGAACGGATATATATTAAAATAAATAAAAGTTAACTAACAACAACTGCACTGGTCACTGTGGTAAACTCTGTCTGACTCTGCACAATCTCTCTCTCTCTTCTAATCTAATTTCTAATGGAGAGGACGCCAGCCACGTCCTCTCCCTATCAATCTCAATGCACGTGTGAAAATGGCGGCGACGCGTGGCTCCTTATATAGAATCCGAGTCTCGCGAGAATCCGACAGCGTCATGATGACGTTCGGGCGCGCTCGGGTTAACCGAGCAAGGCGGGAGGATCCGAGTCTGCTCGGACCCGTGAAAAAAACATGAAGTTCGTGCGGGTTCGGATTCAGAGAAACCGAACCCGCTCATCTCTAGTCCTCTCCCCCTCCTTTGACAGTGCGAGAACTCTGTAATGAAAAGTGGGCGGAGCATCGCGGCGGCGGATGGCGGCATAAGCTGCCCGGGCCCTCTCTTCCTGTCAGAGAGGATGTCCCCTCCCACCCACCGACCGCCTATGCCTGTCAATCAGACAGAGGCGATCGCTTTACACTTTCTGGAACAAGAATACCTTCATTAACCAGTTTTTCATCACTGATGCATTTTGCTGCAAGGCATGTCTTTTTTACAAACATGTATCACTCACACTATAGCATACTTGCCTACTCTCCCGGAATGGCCAGGAGGCTCCCGAAAATCAGGTGACCCTCCCGGCTTCCCCGGAAGAGCAGGCAAGTCTCCCGATTTCAGTGGTCCCCCCTGTCCGGCCACCCACTTAGCGAGTAAAGTGAGCGGTCTGGGCAGGCAATGACGCGATTCTTGTTGAATCGCGTCATCATAGCCACACCCCCTGCTGTATAATGCCGTAATAGCGGCATTGAACAGTGGGCTGGCGTGGCTTACATGATGAAATCCCGCAGCCATGCCCCCATCCACCCCCCCCCCCTCGTTCTGCCTCTGGCCTGCCCCCCTCTGCACGCACGTCACTGCCCGCCCACCTGCTGAGCCGACTTGGCTGCTCTCTCCCGGAGAGAGCAGCCTTAAAGTCGGCAAGTATGCACTATAGACATGTGTGAGAGCTTACTAAACATCTTATAGTGAGATCTTTGTGTGAATGGCACATGATTTACACAAAGTGACAGCAATTTGACATTGTAATAAAACTTTGCAAGTGTGGCTTTAGGACTGAAAAATAACTCTAAATTGAAATTAAACCCGAAAAAATATTTTGACTTGTAGAAGATGTTGGTTGGTGAGAACAGATTTTCTTCTTTTTTTGTATACTGTGAAGATAATTCAGAAAATGCTCATTGATTACTGTTACATGTATCGGAGATGGGAAGCTGTCTGTTATTGACTCAAAAAATGCACTGTACTGTCAGCAAGAAAGTATGCTTTCTCAGTTATTTAACAGCCAAATGGAAAATGGGTATAGTAGATCACATATTTTATTTTGTGAGGCGTGGTCATAGTGCATACCTCCCAACTGTCCTGATTTTCGCGGGACAGTCCTGTTTTTTGGGGACTGTCCCGCTGTCCCACCCGCGGGCCGCAGTGTCCCGCGGTGGGGGGGGCAGTTGGGAGTCTCTGTGTCTCGCTGCCCTGCGGTGAATAGACGCTGTGCGCATGCGTACAGCGTCTATTCACTGGATTCAGATGGAGAGGGGGCATGCCAGCGGCTCACAGAGCGCTGGGCATGCCCCCTCAGTGACGAAAACGGGGCGTGGCTCGCGAGCGTGGGTCCTATCGTGAAGCCACACCCTTTATTAGGCCACACTCCTTTTTGGGGAGCGCACGCGGCTTCGCCACGTGTGTGTCCCTCTTTAGGTAACTGTAAAGTTGGGAGGTATGATAGTGTAGTAGCAGATAACAGATATAATAAATAGAGATGAGTGGTTAGGATTACAGTACCTTAAATCTGAACCGCTGTGTACTTCGAGAATGAACGTCATCCTCATGGTGTCGGATTTTCATGGGTTTTGGATTCTATATAAGGGCGCTGCAGCTGGAACTCAGTGCCATTTCATTTTCAGGCACGCTGCTGTATGCTGCGCTGTACTCTGCAGCACTGATTGTGCTGTGTTCATCTAAATTGGCTGTTCACAAACAGCACTACACTATGCTTTGTCATTGTCGGTTTTGAAAAAAAGTTTAAAAAAAAGAAAAAAGTTAAAACAATTTAAAAAGTTTAAATAAGTTTGCACAACCTGTGTGAGCTTGTATTGAAGGGACATGTCCATGCGGTGTCCATCCAGGGGTGCTGTGTTGTCCATCCAGGAGTGCTGCTGTGTTGTCCACCAAGGGGCTGGGGCTGCTGTGTCCTCCAGAGGTGCTCTCGGTGTTCGTCAAGGGGCTGTTGTGTCCTCCAGGGGTGCTCTGTCAATCTAGGGGTACTCTGCCCCAGTTTAAACAAAATAAAAACTAAATATATAATTTAAAAATATATATATATTTTTGGTGATATACCCCAGTGTACTATACTATTATCTTTCTGTGACACTGCCAGTCAGACCGCAGTGTACAATCTAGAGATGAGTGGGTTCAGTTCTCAGAGAACCGAACCCTACCGGACTGCACGTCATGAGCCCGAATCCGAGTCAGGCTCAGGTTTTCCCGCCTGACTCGGAAACCAGAACGAGGCAAAATGTCATCATCCCGCCGTCGGATTCTTGCGGGGTTTGGATTTCATATAAGGAGCAGCGCATCTCCGCCATTTTCACTCCAGTCTCGGAGAGTGTAGTGTGAGGACGTGTCCTCAGTGTCTGTGGGTGAGAAAAAGGGGTGGTTTCTGGTTTGTGCTGCTCAGTTCAGTGTAGTCTCTTATACTGCATCAGTCCAGCCAGTCACAGTGGTGGTGTCCTCTGCTGCCATATATCCAGTGTTACTGGCGTATAATTCCCGTGATACTGGCGTATAATTCCAGTGATACTGGCGTATAATTCCCGTGATACTGGCGTATAATTCCAGTGATATTACCAGTGGCGTAACTAGAAGTTTTTCTCCCCCAAGCCAAAAAATTCTTCAGCGCCCCCCCCCCCCATCCCCCATGAAAGGGACAGACATGCCAAAAAGGGTATGTGGCTTTGTTGGAATGGGCGTGGCTTTGCATAAAGGGGTGTGGTATTGCAGGAAAAGACTTCCTTATACCCCAGTTTTGCAACCTGCACGCCCAGACGTTAGCCACCACAGGAAAGAAAAATAATCCTGATTCATGCCCCTTACATTATTTGTCATTTTTCCTCCTTATAGTAATGCCCAGTATACATTATGCCACATACTGCAATGGCCCTTAGACATTATTCCACGCACAATAATGCACATGACACAATATGCACACACCATAATGCCCCCGACACATTATGCCACACACCGTAATGCCTGTGACACATTATGCCACACACCGTAATGCCTGTGACACATTATGACACACACCGTAATGCCTGTGACACATGACGACAGGAATCGCAAAGCCCGTTATACATTATGCTACACACTGCAATGCCCCTGATACATTATAGCACATACAATGTCTGTGACACATTATGCCACACACCGTAATGCCTGTGACACATTATGCCACACACTGTAATGCCTGTGACACATGACGACAGGAATCGCAATGCCCGTTATACATTATGCTACACACTGCAATGCCCCTGATAGATTATAGCACATACAATGCCTGTGACACATTATGACACACACTGCAATGACCCTGAGACATTATACAACATACCACAATGCCCGTGATATAGTATACAACACACAGTAATGCCCGACACATTATGACACATACCGCAATGTCCGTGAAACATTATGCCACACACTGCAATGACCCTGAGACATTATACCACATACCACAATGCACGTGATATAGTATGCCACACACTGTAATGTCTGTGACACATTATGACACACACCGCAATGTCCGTGATACATTATGCCACACACCGTAATGCCCATTACACATTAAGTCCTACAGTAAGGCTTCTAATTACTTTTAAATTACCTGCTCGTTGCCAGGGGTTTCATGCTCTTGGTTCCATGCACGGTGCCAGGGGTTTTCATGCTCAGGGTGTCATGCTCGTTGCCAGGTGTTTCATGCACTGGGTGTCATGCTCTTTGCCTGGAGTTTCATGCACTCGGTGTCATGCTCGTTGCTAGGGGGTAGTGCTTGTTGCTAGGGCTGTGCTCCCAGTGCCACATATGTCCCCAGTGCCACATTTTCCCCCACGGTGCCAGGTACTCACATGCCCCCAGTGCCAAATATAGCCCCCCCCCTCCCCCAGTGCCACATATGCCCCCAGTGCCAGATATTCCCCCACAGTGCCAGGTGCTCACGTGCCCCCAGTGCCAAATATAGCCCCCCCCCATGTGCCAGGTACACATGCAGTGCCATATATCCCCATCAGTACCCCCCCCAGTGACATACATGCCCGCTCAGTGCCATTTATGCCCCCACACTTCCCCCCCAGTGCCATATATACAACCTCAGTGCCCCCCCAGTGCCATATATGCCCCCTCAGTGCCCCCTGTGCCATACATGCCCCCTCAGTGCCATATATGTCCCCTCAGTGCCCCTGTGCCATACATGCCCCCTCAGTGCCATATATGCCCCCTCAGTGCCCCCTGTGCCATACATGCCCCCTAAGTGCCATATATGCCCCCTGTGCCATACATGCCCCCTCAGTGCCATATATGCCCCCTGTGCCATACATGCCCCCTCAGTGCCATATATGCCCCCTCAGTGTCCCCTGTGCCATACATGCCCCCTCAGTGCCATATATGCCCCCTGTGCCATACATGCCCCCTCAGTGCCATATATGCCCCCTGTGCCATACATGCCCTCTCAGTGTCCCCCCCCCTCCCCTCCCTCCCTCCCCTCGTTGCTGTGAAGGAGGGACAAGGAGGGCACAGCGCGCGCCTCTCTCATGTCCCTCCTGCATCTCCGTCTCTCTGGTCTAATAAAGGAAATGCCGGTTTGTGAGCCAATCAGAGCTCACGAACGGCACTTCCATTATTAGACCAGACGGACGGAGACGCAGGATGGACACTGGAGAGGCGCGCGCGGCGCGCTGTGCCCTCCGTGTCCCGTTACAGCAGGAAAGGAGAGGAGACAGCAGATTGACATGCGGACGCTCGTCCGCATGTCAATCTGCTCTAAATCAGTGGCGGCGCCCCCGCAGCCCCTCGCCCCCAAGCCACCGCGAGGGCTGCGGGGGCAGTAGTTACGCCACTGGATATTACTGTATAATTCCAGTGATATTGCTGTATAATTCCTGTGATGAAAGCATATAATTCCTGTGATATTGGCGTATATTTCCCATGATACTGCCGTATAATTCTCGTGATATTGCCGTATAATTCCTGTGATACTGGCGTATAATTCCAGTGATACTGGCTTTCAATTGCAGTGATATTGCCGTATAATTCCAGTGATATTGCCGTATAATTCCAGTGATACTGCCATATAACTCCAGTTATACTGCCGTATAATTCCAGTGATATTGGCGTATAGTTCCAGTGATATTGCCATATAATTCCCGTTATACTGGCGTATAATTCCTGTGATATTGCCGTATAATTCCTGTGATACTGGCGTATAATTCTTGTGAAACTGGCGTATAATTCCAGTGATATTGCCGTATAATTGCAGTGATATTGACGTATAATTCCTGTGATACTGCCGTATAATTCCTGTGAGACTGCCGTATACAGTAATTCCAGTGATATTGGCGTATAATTCCAGTGATATTGCCATATAATTCCTGTGATACTGGCGTATAATTCCAGTGATATTGCCGTAGAATTCCCGTGATACTGGTGTATAATTCATGTGATACTGCTGTATAATTCTAGTGATATTGCCGTATAATTCCAGTGATATTGCCAGATAATTCCTGTGATACTGCGTATAATTCCTGTGATACTGGCGTATAATTCCAGTGACATTGCCGTATAATTCCCGTGATACTGGCGTATAATTCCTGTGAGACTGCCGTATACAGTAATTCCAGTGATATTGGCGTATAATTCCAGTGATATTGCCATATAATTCCTGTGATACTGGCGTATAATTCATGTAATACTGGCGTATAATTCCAGTGATCCTGCTGTATAATTCCAGTGGTACTGGCGTATAAATCCAGTCCAGTGATCCTGCCATATATGTATAGTAGTACTGGCATATAATTCCAGTGATACTGCCGTATATATACAGTATATATACCCTGTTGCAAAGAGGATCACTGAGGCCATAACAACTATGCTGGTGATAGACGTGCATACGGTATCCATCATTAGTGCAGTGGGAGTGCAGTGCCAACCATAGAAGGGCCAGGTGTTTGTGTTGCACACTTGTGTTGCTTAGCTTAGTCATACAGCTACCTCATTGCACCTCTTTTTCATCTTTGCATGATGTGCTGTTTGGGGCCTTTTTTTTATATCTGGCCTCCTGTCTGACACTGCAGTGAAACTCCTAGATGTTTCTAATGCTTGTGTCGCTTAGCTTAGTCATACAGCTACCTCACTGCACCTCTTTTACATCTTTGCATGATGTGCTGTTTGGGACCTTTTTTTTATATCTGCCCTCCTGTCTGACAGTGCAATGCCACTCCTAGATGGGCCAATTGTTTGTGTTGCTTAGCTTAGTCATACAGCTACCTCATTGCACCTCTTTTTCATCTTTGCATGATGTTCTGTTTGGGGCCTTTTTTAATATCTGCTCTCCTTTCTGACACTGCAGTGCCACTCCTTGATGGGCCAGGTGTTTGTGCTGCACACTTGTGTTGCTTAGCTTAGTCAAATAGCAACCTTGGTGCACCTCTTTTTCATCTTTGCATCATGTGCTGTTTGGGACATGGTTTTTTAAAGTGCCATCCTGTCTGACACTGCCGTTTAAGTCCAGGGGTACTGTTGTATTAGTCCAGGGGTACTGCTGTATAAGTCCACCAATTGCAGAATTTTTAAAAATGACAGGGGCATGCAGGAGATGCTGTCAGTGGACTGAAATATTATGGGCCACTTTCGACATGCCACTTCTAGATGGGCCAGCTGGTTGTGTCACTCATCTTAGTCATACAGCAACCTCGGTGCACTTCTTTTTCTTCTTTGCATCATGTGCTGTTTGGGGACTAGTTTTTAAAGTGACATCCTGTCTGCAACTGCAGTGCCACTCCTAGATGGGCCAGGTGTTTGTGTCGCACACCTGTGTTGCTTTGCTTAGTCATACAGCTACCTCATTGCACCTCTTTTTCTTCTTTGTATGATGTGTTGTTTGGCAGAGCCATAACTACGTGTGTCCCAGGTGTGCCTGGCACACAGCGCAGTCGCCCTGAGGGCGCAACGGCCAGCATTCTATGTCAACGGCTTGTAATGAGTCAAATTGACTCATTACAAGCCGCCTGTGCTGTGTGCGCTGCGCCAGAAGAGAAGAGGAGAGGAGCCGCTCCGGAGGCTGGGGAGGAGGAGGAGGGAGGGGGAATGGAGCTGCAGCACTATGTAATTGGAAGCGGAGCCACTGCAGCTGTCCCTCTCCTTCCGCATTGGCTGGCTGGCGCTGCTGTGAATGCTGGAATGCGCTTCCCTCATCCCAGCATTCACAGTGGCGGCGGCGGCCAGCCAATGCGGAAGGAGAGGGACAGCTGCAGCGGTGCTATCGCCAATTACACTGCGCTGCTGCTGCTCTCGACTCCCCCTCCCTCCTCCTCCTTCTCCCCTGCCCAGGATCTGTCTGACTGACTGCCTGAGCCAGCGGGTAGAGATGGTAAGTATCTATCTATCTATCTATCTATCTATCTATCTATCTATCTATCTATCTGTCTATCTATCTCTGTCTATGTATCTCTCCATCTATTCTGTCTGCCGTAATGTATAAAAAGGGGGGCGCTGTTTTGCCGTAATGTGTAAAAAGGGGGACACTCTCTTGCCGTAATGTGTAAAAAGGGGGACTCTGTCTGCCGTAATGTGTAAAAAAAGGAACGTTGTCTGCCGAAATGTGTAAAAAGGGGGATGCTGTCTGCCGTAATGTGTAAAAAGGGGGACGCTGTCTGCCGTAATGTGTAAAAATGGGAAGCTGTCTGCCGAAATGTGTAAATAGGGGATGTTGTCTGCCTTAATGTGTAAAAAGGGGGACGCTGTCTGCCGTAATGTGTAAAAAGGGGAAGCTGTCTGCCGTAATGTGTAAAAAGGGGGGCGCTGTCTGCCATAATGTGTAAAAAGGGGGCGCTGTCTGCCATAATGTTTAAAAAGGGGACGCTGTCTGCCGTAATGTGTAAAAAGGGGGGCGCTGTCTGCCATAATGTGTAAAAAGGGGGCGCTGTCTGCCATAATGTTTAAAAAGGGGACGCTGTCTGCCGTATTGTGTAAAAAGGGGGGCGCTGTCTGCCATAATGTGTAAAAAGGGGGCGCTGTCTGCCATAATGTTTAAAAAGGGGGACGCTGTCTGCCGTAATGTGTAAAAAGGGGACGCTGTCTGCCGTAATGTGTAAAAAGGGGGCACTGTCTGCTGTAATGTGTAAAAAGGGGGACTGGCTGCCGTAATGTGTAAAAGGGGCTCTACCTGGTGTAGTGGCGCTACTGTGCAGCGCAATTTGAATAATGAAGACTACTGTGTACCGTAGTATGAATTGGTATTATTTTTGTGATCTCACCCCTTCCCCATGAAGCCACGCCCCTATAGTTTTTGTGCGCGCCTACGGCACCCACTGCCCCTGTTTTACATAAGGGGTGCCCCACCAATGCCGTTTCTTGCACACAACGCTAAAATGCCTAGTTATGGCACTGGTGCAAGGATGCTTTCTATCAGTGCCATAACTAGGTAGGTGCGCTGTGTGCCTTACACAGAGCGCAGGACGACCTGGGGCGCAATCAGCTGGCCACACAATCAACTCTCATGAGCAGTACTGCTAGCTCCGGCTTTGGGGCGGGGGAAGCCGCGAGTAATGCCCGTCCCCCGCCTCCACGATGATCTCTGCCTCCTCCCCCAGCCAAGCCAGAGCTTATAGTGCTGCACATAAATAGAAAATCATACCACGTGGTAAGCTGTGGCTGGCTGTGAGTGTGAGGATGCACTCCTGTACAGCCCTGCGTGTAGGAAGCTTAGGCTCTGATGCCGCCCTCATTAGGTCACAAACTTCCTCCTAGCGCCCAGTGCAGCTGGAACGCTCAAGCAGCAGCGGATTGCTAGGCCGGGATGGTTTGTCGGTGTGCTGAGGCTGAGCTCTGTTATCTCCATGGTGGCTGTGCTATCCCTCCCCCACCTCCCCCTCAACGCTGGCCCGATTCTTCTATGTACTGCTGCCACACTGGAGCCGCAGCTATGAGAAGTTGCTGGATGCCATAACCCATACGCAGCCAGCGCAGTGAGAGGCCGCCAGCCCGGATATGTGTGATGCCGGGCCTCTCACTGCACTGGCCGCTTATGGGTTATGGCATCCAGCAACTTTTCATAGCTACGGTTCCAGCGAGTATCAGCTGCGGAAATGATGGCCGAGGACCAGCAGCTCTATACCTGCTGCTGACCTCGCCCGGACACGAGCAGGATCCTTGTACAGATGTGTCCACTATTACCTTTCTGAAAAAATTATAATGGCCTGCCGTTCATGGCACGAGATAAGCTTTCCTCTCAAGATATACACGGCGAGCCATGTGTATCTCGTCTGAAATATAGTGCAGTACCACTTTTCAGACAGCAGGTGACATTTTCAGAAACTGAGTAAGCAGAAAGTCTGATAGAGAGATTCTAGAGGGAGTAGTTCAGACCTGACCCTAGCAGCATTTTATTTGCAAATGGGCAAAACCATGGGGGTCATTCCAAAATGATCGCACGCTAGTTTTTTTTGCAGTGGTGCGATCAGGTCGAAACTGCACATGCGTATGCACCGCAATGCGCATGCGCGTCGTACGTGTACAAATCGGATCATTGCTGAGCAATGGATTTAATGAAGAATTGATTCGCACAGCAGATCGCAAGGAGATTGACAGGAAGAGGGTGTTTGTGGGTGGCAACTGACCGTTTACTGGGAGTGTTTGGAAAAACGCAGATGTGTCCAAGCGTTTGTAGGGCAGGTGTCTGAAGTCAATTCCGGACACGAACAGGCTAAAGTGATTGCCCCGAATTTACATCAGACACCCACCCTGCAAACGTATGGACACACCTGCGTTTTTCCAAACACTCCCAGAAAACGGTCAGTTGACATCCACAAATGCTTTCTTCCAGTCAATCTCCTTGCGATTGTCTGTGCGAATGGATTCTTCATTAAATCCATTGCTCAGCAACGATCCACTTTGTACCCGTGCGACGCGCCTGCGTATTGCGACGCATGCGCAGTTATGACCTGATCGCAGCGCAGCGAAAAAACCTAGCGTGCGATCAGGTCTGCATGATCCCCATGGTGTTGCCCATCTGCTAACAAAATTGCAGCTATGGGGAGTCATTCCGAGTTGATCGTAGCCCTGCAAAATTTTGCAGGGCTACGATCAGGAACAGAGACATGTGGGGTGACGCCCAGCACAGGGCTAGTCCGCCCCGCAGGTCTCAGTCCCCCCCCCCCCCGCAGAAGTGAAGTGCAAAAGCATTGCACAGCGGCGATGCTTTTGTACTTCAGGAGTAGCTCCCGGCCAGCGCAGCTTTAGCGTGATGTCCAGGAGCTACTCGTTGCTACCCGGCCCGCAGCGGCTGGTCAGCAGCAGCGATTGGGTCAGAATGACCCCCATGAGCCGTATGTGCAGGGCAATTTATCCATCATGCACACGGGAATATCAGCTGCAGCAGCTAATTGAGAAGTATTAATATATTTCCAATACATCTCTCATACTAACTTCCAACATGTACCTGGCTCAATGTTGCCTATATGTTTGAAAAAATCTTTTCCCTTATGATTGATAATGTGCTGATGAAGAGTTCATACAAACTCCACACAGAGATTCGATATGGAAATTATGATACTAACTAAAAGGCACTATTGATACTTGTCATTTTTTGCAATTGTTTGGTGGTTAAGGTGTGAGTAGAGAGAATTTTTGGTATTTCAATACCGCATATATTTCACTGGGATCTGGTCTGAAGATCGACAGTGTCTGTCATACAAGTGGGTGCTGCATCTGTCTGCCACAAATCGGTCCAGTGCTGAGGCTGTGTTGCCATAATAAGTCACTGGGTGCTCTGTCTGCCATTCAAGTGGGTGCTGCACCTGTCTGCCACAAATCAGTCCAGTGCTTGGGCTGTGCTGCCATAATAAGTAACCGGGTGCTCTGTCTGCCATACAAGTTGGTGCTGCACCTGTCTGCCACAAATCAGTCCAGTGCTTGGGCTGTGCTCCATAATAAGTCACTGGGTTCTCTGTCTGCCATACAAGCGGGTGAAGAAACATGAGACCCAGGGACTGATCAGCCATAAGGCTGCAGCTTGGATGGCTGAGTCCTGGGGGGGGGGGGGGCAGCACTGGCACAATAGATGCTTAGGCTCTACCTACTACTGAAAGCTGCATATTCCATGCAGACAGCATGGAAGACTGCCCTTCTAGGAGACAGATGCCAGGGGTATTACTAGACCATTACCCAGCGCTACCCAGAATGAGCATGTAACCCCCTGGCACTAAGCATGTAACCCCTATGGCAACAAGCATATGTAACCCCTGGCAATGAGCATGTAACCCCTGGCAATGAGCATGTGACCGGGTCTGACTTCCGGTCAGCAGAATCACGGATGCTGGCGGCTTCTCCCACCTCTAGCCACCAACAGCACCGTGGGCAGCAACACGGACATCCGTATGCGCAGGGCAATTTATCCATCAGGCACACGGGAATGTCAGCAGCGGCAGCTAATTGTGAAGTATTAATATATCTCCAATACATGTGGGAGTGCCAGCAGTGTCCTCGGTGCAGAGGTGCAGGTGGTGTAATCAGTGCAGGAGGGCTGGCAGTATCCCCAGTGCAGGAGTGTCGGCAGTGCGGGAGATGTCCTCCTTGCACTTGGTTGGTGGTACCAAGGACACTTCTGGCACTCCCGCACTGCCAGCACCCCATAACTACTGCAAGGAGGACTCCTCCCACACTGCCGACACTGCCGGCACCCCTGAACTCCTGCACCGAGGACACTTCTGGCACTCCCACACTGCTGACACCCCTGAACTCCTGCACTAAGGACACCTCCAGTACTCCCGCACTGCCGACACTGCCGCCACCCCTGCACTGAGGATACTGCCGGCACTGCCAGCACCCCTTAACTCCTGCAAGGAGGACACCTCCTGCACTGCCGACACTGCCGGCACCCCTGAACTCCTGCACTGAGGACACCTCCCACACTGTCAACACTGCTGGCTCCCCTGCACCAAGGACACTTCTGGCACTCCCACATTGCCGACAGCCCTGAACTCCTGCACTAAGGACACCTCCAGTACTCCCGCACTGCCGATACTGCCGGCACCCCTGCACTGAGGACACCGCTGGCACTGCCAGCACCCCATAACTCCTGCAAGGAGGACACCTCCTGCACTGCCGGCACCCCTGAACTCCTGCACTGAGGACACCTCCCTCACTGCCAACACTGATGGCACCCCTGCACCGAGGACACTTCCGGCACTCCCACACTGCTGACACCCCTGAACTCCTGCACAAAAGACACTTCCAGTACTCCCGCCCTGCCGACACTGTCGGCACCCCTGCACTGAGGACACCGCCAGCACTGCCCGCACTGCCAGCACCCCTGAACTCCTGCAAGGAGGACACCTCCTGCACTGCCTACACTGCCGGCACCCCTGCACTGGGGATACTGCCAGCACTCCTGCACTGAGGACACCTCAGCAGGAGGCGTCCTGCTATGGAAAACCATTTTCTCCCGCTGACATCGCTGGGCAGGGGGAAAGTCGCTCAGTGTGTATGCGCTGAGTCATTTTCTGCCCAGCGATATCGGTGATCATACGGGCTCAGCAAGATCACTCAGCACACAGAGCTGCACCAGCGATGTGTGCTGAGCGATCTGTCACTGCCCGTGTTCGCAATAGAGAAAACATGGGCGATGACTAGATCTTTCAAGCATGCGGGGACGCGCATCACTATCGCTATAGTCCATACACACATAGCGATTTGTGCTCAATTTCTAAGTGACTCAGTCAAATCACTTCGAAAAGCAGCCCAAATCGCTATGTGTGTGTGATCGTATGCAGGTCGTTCTGATGTACAGTATGGCCAGCTTTAGAGTCCAATTCCTAATTGTGTAGGTGTGAAAATCTCAGTGTGAGAGGCCTTTGAAGTAGATTCCTTGGGGGACAGAGATACAGCACAGTAACATGTATTCTGGGTGGGGGAAGGGCTGCTGTCCTGGAATTTGAAATGAACAGTGAACTTTTAGCAATTCAGAGCCTCAGTTTATTTATGCAAAAATTGGAGTTATTTGTTACTCAGATCACAAAGGTGAAATGAAGTCTAAAGTGACATGAAAGAAAAAGTTAATTAAAACCTAATAGTGCTACAAAGTAACGGAACATATTATATGACTTTGCAATGCTAAAATAATTCCAAATAAAGAGTATAAATATACTGTAAGTTAGACGAAAATGAATGCAATCACTTGGATGCTTTGTACAATCCATACACAATTACAGTGTTGCAGAGGTGACTTTACTTTTTAAAAAAAAAAGCAATTTTCAAGATTGCATAACAAATGTAATACTAGGGTGAAGTACATGTTACAGATAAAATATAACAAATTAATTAATTTAAGCAGGTAGTCTAATTGTGATATTTCAAGCATTTGCAGAAAGGATGAGAACGATAGGTAAAGGGCCCTTTATGCAAATTCTATGCATTATTCGTTTGTGTACTGTCTTTTTTGATCTGTCGACCAATATTGGTCGACCTAATGACTGTTGACCTTCTTATTGTCGACAATATGACCCATTCCAATTACATGCAGCTGGCTTGTCCATTTCTTTCTATAATCACTGGCAGCACAGAAAATAAATGGTCTACATAATTATTACAGGTCAGGGGTCAGCAGTGTGGGAGTGCCAGAAGTGTCCTTGGTGCAGGGGTGCCAGCAGTGTTGACAGTGTGGGAGGTGTCCTCAGTGCAGGAGTGCTAGCAGTAGGTGTGCCGGCAGGGCTGGGGTGTTGGCAGTGCGGGTGGTGTCCTCATTGCAGGAGTGCCGGCAGTGTGGGTGGTGTCCACATTGCAGGAATTCAGGGGTGCTGGCAGTGTGGTAGTGCCGGAAGTGTTCTATGTGCAGGTGGCAGTGTCGGCAGTGCGCGAGATGTCCTCATTGCAGGAGTTATTGGGGTTCCGGCAGTGTGGGAGTGCCGGAAGTGTCCTCGGTGCAGAAGTGCCAGCAGTGCGGGAGGTGTCCTCAGTCCATGAGTGCTAGCAATAGGTGTGCTGGCAGGCCGGGGGAGTCGGCAGTGCGGGAGGTGTCCTCATTGCAGGAGTGCCGGCAGTGCGGGCGGTGTCCTCATTGCAGGAGTTCAGGGGTGCCGGCAGTGTGGGAGTGCCGGAAGTGTCCTCGGTGCAGGGGTGCCGGCAGTGTCGGCAAAGCAGGAGGTGTCCTTAGTGCAGGAATTCTGCAGTATCCCCAATGCAGGAGTGTCAGCAGTGCAGGCGGTGTCCTCAGTGCAGGGGTGCCGGCAGTGTCGGCAGTGTGGGAGTATTGGAGGTGTCCTTAGTGCAGGAGTTCAGGGGTGTCGGCAGTTTGGGAGTGCCAGAAGTGTCCTCAGTGCCGGGGTTCCAGCAGTGTTGGCAGTGTGGGAGGTGTCCTCAGTGCAGGAGTTCAGGGGTGCTGGCAGTGTCGGCAGTGTGGGAGTGCCGGAAGTGTCCTCGGTGCAGGGGTGCCAGCAGTGCGGGAGGTGTCCTCAGTCTAGGAGTGCTGGCAGTATCCCCAGTGCAGGTGTGCCGGCAGTGCGGGAGGTGTCCTCATTGCAGGAGTTCAGGGGTGTCGGCAGTGTGGGTGTGCTGGAAGTGTCCTCGGTGCAGAAGTGCCGGCAGTGCAGGAGGTGTCCTCAGTCCATGAGTGCTAGCAATAGGTGTGCTGGCAGGGCGGGGGTGTCGGCAGTGCAAAAGGTGTCCTCATTGCAGGAGTGCCGGCAGTGCGGGTGGTGTCCTCATTGCAGGAGTTCAGGGGTGCCGGCAGTGTGGGAGTGCAGGAGGTGTCCTCAGTGCAGGAATGCTGGCAGTATACCCAGTGCAGGAGTGTCGGCAGTGCGGGAAGTGCCGGCGGTGTCCTCAACTCGTAATGAGGCCCTTTATTTGGAAATATTTTATCATTGCAAAATCTTATAATATGTTCTTTTACTCTATAGCACTAAGGTTTTTATTAACTTATTATTTAATTTCACTTTAGACTTCATTCACCTCTGTGCTTTGAGCAACATACTGTATAGTAAGCAGGGACGTGCCCACCGCAATTCCCTGATAGTAACATCCCCCAGCCAGGATAAAATCTGTACCCCCCAAGGAGTCTACTTCAAAGGCCTCTCACACTGAGATTTTCACACCTACACATTTAGCAATTAAACTTTAAAGCTGGCCATACTGATTACAGTGTCTATTTAACAGCAATGTTAGTGCAAAGCTATGTTACGTGATGCACTGGCCACCCAGTGGTGAAACTATGAATTGTCATGAATTGTCACGGCACAATATGACGGCACAAAAACACAAAGCATATATGTCATGCCAAATTTACTACCATGGCACTGTTTTCAGAAAGGTAATAGTGGACACATCTGTAAGTGGGAGGCGGGCTGGCCGCCATTGCTGGTGGACGGATGCCCCTCTATTACTACCCTAGCTCTCTCCAACCCCACACTGACACACAGTCCCTATACACACACTGACACACACACACTGACAGACACCCAGCCCCCTATACACACACTGACACACTAACACAGTTAATATACACACACTGATACACTAACACACAGTCCCTATACACACACTGACACACACACACACACACACACTAACACACAGTCCCTATACACACACTGACACACTTACACTGACACACAGTCCCTATACACACACTGACAGACACACACACACACACACACACACACTGACACACAGCCCACTGAACCCAGCCTCTCACTAGCATCTCACACACTGCCCCCAATACCCAGCACCACACACACTGCCCCCTGTACCCTGCACCTCACACACACTGCCCCCTGTACCATGCACCTCATACACTGCCCCCTGTACCCAGCACCACACACACTGCCCCCTGTATTCAGCACCACACACACTGCCCCCTGTACCCAGCACCTCAAACACTGCCCCCTGCACCTCGCACACACTGCCCCCTGTACCCTGCACCTTGCACACTCTGCCCCCTGTACCCTGCACCTCACACACACTGCCCCCTGTACCTCACACACACACTGTCCCCTGTACCCAACAGCACACACACTACCCCCTGTACCCCTGTACCCAGCACCACACACACTTCCCCCTGTACCCAGCACCACACACACTTCCCCCTGTACCCAGCACCACACACACTGCTCCATTTACCCTGCACATCCCACACATTGCCCCCTGTACCCTGCACCAGTGCCGTAACTAGGTAGGTGTGCTGTGGGCCTTGCACACAGCGCAGGATGACCTGGGCGCAATCAACCGGGCCTCACAATCTACTCTCATGAGCTGTACTGCTAGCTCCGCCTCAACCCCCGCCCCAAAGCCAGAGCTAGCAGTACAGCTCATGAAGCCGCGAGTAATGCCCACCCCCCGCCTCCGCAATGATCTCTGCCTCCTACCCCAGCCAAGCCGGAGCTTATAGTGCTGCAGCGCGTGAAGCTGCAATGTCCGTCCTCCACCCAACTGCCTTCTCTCCCAGCCAAGCCGCTGCCACCCGCCCAATCGCCCCATCTGAAGCCGCCGCCCGCGCACCTGTGTCCCGCTGAAGCCGGCGCTGCTGCTAAGGTCCTGGCAGCGCTGCGGCTGAGTTCTGCCTGTGAAGTGGACTCTGTCAGGAGGAGTCAGGAGCCGGCAACAGCCCTGGAAGAGTGTACATATCATGTAAGTGCCTACACAGACACTACACTACACTACTCTACAGTATATTACACTACACTTCACGACAGTACACTTCACTACACTACACTACACTCTGAGAGTAGCGGGGATGTAAGGGGGAATCTGCCTGCTGTACTGTGTAAAAGGGGGACCTATCCTGCCGTAAAGTGTAAAAGGGGGACTCTGCCTGACGTAACATGTAAAAGGGGGACTCTGTCTGCCGTAGCGTGTAAAAGGGGGACTTTGCCTGCCGTAACGTGTAAAGGGTGGACGCTATCTGCCATAATGTGTAAAAAGGGGACGCTGTCTGCCGTAATGTGTAAAAAAGGGGACGCTGTCTGCTGTAATGTGTAAAAAGGGGACGCTGTCTGCCGTAATGTGTGAAAAGGGGACGCTGTCTGCCGTAATGTGTAAAAAGTAGAGATGAGCGCCTGAAATTTTTCGGGTTTTGTGTTTTGGTTTTGGGTTCTGTTCCGCGGCCGTGTTTTGGGTTCGACCGCGTTTTGGCAAAACCTCACCGAATTTTTTTTGTCGGATTCGGGTGTGTTTTGGATTCGGGTGTTTTTTTCAAAAAACCCTAAAAAACAGCTTAAATCATAGAATTTGGGGGTCATTTTGATCCCATATTATTATTAACCTCAAAAACCATAATTTCCACTCATTTTCAGTCTATTCTGAATACCTCACACCTCACAATATTATTTTTAGTCCTAAAATTTGCACCGAGGTCGCTGGATGACTAAGCTAAGCGACCCTAGTGGCCGACACAAACACCTGGCCCATCTAGGAGTGGCACTGCAGTGTCACGCAGGATGGCCCTTCCAAAAAACACTCCCCAAACAGCACATGACGCAAAGAAAAAAAGAGGTGCAATGAGGTAGCTGTGTGACTAAGCTCAGCGACCCAAGTGCCCGACACAAACACCTGGCCCATCTAGGAGTGGCACTGCAGTGTCACGCAGGATGTCCCTTCCAAAAAACCCTCCCCAAACAGCACATGACGCAAAGAAAAAAAGAGGCGCAATGAGGTAGCTGTGTGAGTAAGATTAGCGACCCTAGTGGCCGACACAAACACCGGGCCCATCTAGGAGTGGCACTGCAGTGTCACGCAGGATGTCCCTTCCAAAAAACCCTCCCCAAACAGCACATGACGCAAAGAAAAATAAAAGAAAAAAGAGGTGCAAGATGGAATTGTCCTTGGGCCCTCCCACCCACCCTTATGTTGTATAAACAGGACATGCACACTTTAACCAACCCATCATTTCAGTGACAGGGTCTGCCACACGACTGTGACTGATATGACGGGTTGGTTTGGACCCCCACCAAAAAAGAAGCAATTAATCTCTCCTTGCACAAACTGGCTCTACAGAGGCAAGATGTCCACCTCATCATCATCCTCCGATATATCACCGTGTACATCCCCCTCCTCACAGATTATCAATTCGTCCCCACTGGAATCCACCATCTCAGCTCCCTGTGTACTTTGTGGAGGCAATTGCTGCTGGTCAATGTCTCCGCGGAGGAATTGATTATAATTCATTTTAATGAACATCATCTTCTCCACATATTCTGGATGTACAGATGTAGCCAACTTTATCTTGACTGTTTCTCCGCCGAGACGGGCGTTTAGCCACGCTAAGGCGATAGCTGAGTTTAATCACAGGCAGGCGCGTTGAGACGATCTAGATACTCATCATGCATTACACATCTCCACCACTGTGTGGCTAATGCTCCACTAATCCAGTACTTTCGATCGTACAGTATAGCGGCGGATTGATCTACAGCTCTGGCAATACTGTAGGCGTAACGGGAAGCGGTGGAAAAAGTATGGAGTACAGTACTGTATGTGTATGGAGACGCAACTACAGTAATTGTGTAAAAGGAATAATGTACAGTACAATGTATAAACACCGTGCTTTTTAAAATATAAAATATACTGTATGAGCGTCTGAGTTCGCTAATGCATAATGGGAATGGAGGACTAGCAGGAGGCGGAGGAAAACACCGTGCTTTACAAATGCGAGCGTCCGAGTCCTCTAAGGCATAAACCAACAGCAATGGGGCGAGGGCTGGGCGCTGTTTGCAGTACTTTCACACATGAAATTAGAAATCTCTCATGAGGCGTCGTGGGCTAGGGGTGAAGGCTCCCACCTCCCTCACTGGGGGTCCAGGGTTCGAGACATGATGTGCTTTCTTTCTTTTTTTTTTTTTTTTTTTCTGTAATAATGCACTGTATTATTTTATTTCCATTGTAAGACAGTCAATGGAAGGATGCACACAGGTTTCACATAAATCAAAGTACATCTGCAGGAGCGATTCTTTACGCTAAATGCACCCAAACAGCGCGAATGAAATGAGTGTACTGTATTCTGGCGCTACCAACTAAGCAAAACAGTACTGTAGATCTTCAGCGTTTGTGCATTGCACAGGACCTGAATTTCCTCCCTGTGCAGGCCCCCAGGGGGGAAGGGCGATGGGGGTAGGGGGGAGACGATGGAAAATACTGTGCCTTTGAAATGCAATTACATGAGCGTCCGAGTACACTACGGCATACTGTAAACCAACACCAATGGGAAGGAAGTGCCAACCTTATTTTTAATGTGTTCCCGTGACATTCACTTTAACATTTTTTTTTTCTCTCCAATACAGTACTGTACATCCAATGGAAGGATGCACACAGGTTTCACATAAATCAAAGTACATCTGCAGGAGCGATTCTTTACGCTAAATGCAACCTACAGTACGGTACTGTAAGTGAGCAAAATAGTACCACAGTGGGCGTTTGTGTATTGCACATGACCTGCATTCCCTCCCTGTCTACTGCATGATCTGTGCAGGCTCCCATGGGGGAAGGGCAACAGGCTAGCAGGAGGCGGAGGAAAACACCGTGCTTTACAAATGCGAGCGTCCGAGTCCTCTAAGGCATAAACCAACAGCAATGGGGCGAGGGCCGGGCGCTGTTTGCAGTACTTTCACACATGAAATTAGAAATCTCTCATGAGGCGTCGTGGGCTAGGGGTGAAGGCTCCCACCTCCCTCACTGGGGGTCCAGGGTTCGAGACATGATGTGCTTTCTTTCTTTTTTTTTTTTTTTTTTTCTGTAATAATGCACTGTATTATTTTATTTCCATTGTAAGACAGTCAATGGAAGGATGCACACAGGTTTCACATAAATCAAAGTACATCTGCAGGAGCGATTCTTTACGCTAAATGCACCCAAACAGCGTGAATGAAATGAGTGTATTCTGACGGACTGTGCATCTTCGGTATTTGTGTATAGCATAAGACCTGTGAAGGCTCCCAGGAGGGAAGGGCGTAGGGCAAGACAGTGGAAAATACTGTGGTCAAAGAAAGGGCATATGTAAAACTAAGGGAAACTGTCACAAAGTACAGTAACTACAGTACTGTACGTTGAATGCCTGGAACGCACGACGCCTGAGACGCACGACGTCTGAGACGCACGACGTCTGAGACGCACGACGTCTGGATCGCTCATTGAGCATAATCATGGCAGCTGTACCTGTAGTACCTGTACGTGACCGTCCCTATGCTATGGGTGAGCTGCGTCTCCTCGTTCGCTGGCGGGACAGAACTCTCGCCAGCAACGAGGAGAAAGTAAGGGCATATAGGAGGGCCAGCAGGGATATCCTCCGGACCTACAACCGGAGGAGAACGGTGAGGTCTCTCCAGAGGAGGTGGAGTGACCTCGTGAGGCGGACCCCACGACGCCTGCAGGCCATAAGGGATTGTAAGTACAGTACATTACTGTAGATTACTGTACTTTAAGTTACTGTAGTTACAGGTACAGTACATTATAGCAGGGGCTGCTGTAGCAGCAGGTATCCGGTCTATACAGCACTGTACAGTATTTGTGGTAAACAAATGGTTAAACAAGGACCAAACGTTAACCCGGGTCAAAAGGTCAATTTGTTTTTTTGCGTCGACCTAGATGGTGCGGCTTTTGAAATTGGTTGACACCAGTTACTGTAGGTTGACATGGTCGTTAAGTTGACATGGAAAAAGATCGACATGCGTTTTACAAAAACAATTGTTATTTTTTTAAACTTGTGTATATACAGTAGTTCTTTACAATCCAGGTGGTCTACGATTGTGCAGTGTACAGTATCATGCAGTGTACAGTATATGCAATGTATCACAGTGTATCGTGCTGTGTGGATAAAAGAGCGTCTCAGTCACCGCCCCGCTACCCACTTTGCAAAGCTGTTTCCTCGTAGGCAGACTTGCTGTGTGGATCTTCTCCGACCTTTCAGAAATCTCCTGATAATTTGCTCTCCGTTTCTGCCTTCGAAAACTTCTTCACAGGCCATACTGTTCCAGCTCATTGACACAGTTTCGTCATACAGTATTTGACCGGTAATTCTTTCATTTACGGTTTACAATTATTTATATACAGTACTGTACTGTACGTAAATGATGAATGTCCCTGTGCATTGCTCCATGGCCTGTACAACTTATCCCGGTGTATTTTAAAATGTATACCATCTCTCACTACATATCCGAGCGCTGCCACGTGCTGGGAGTTCACGGTCGGCGGCCATGTTGTCAGGTTGCTAAGCGATCCAGCTCGGTATACCGTAATGTGCATAGACCTCGCTTATCCCAATGTAATTGAGCTAGGGGATTGTGACGCTCCTTCAGCATTGCCCCCTGAACTGTGAAATGTATGCCATATTGTATCTCACTACATATCCGAGCGCTGCCACGTGCTGGGAGTTCACGGTCGGCGGCCATTTTGTCAGGTTGCTAAGCGATCCAGCTCGGTATACCGTAATGTGCATACAGTAGACCTCGCTTATCCCAATGTAATTGAGCTAGGGGATTGTGACGCTCCTTCAGCATTGCCCCCTGAACTGTGAAATGTATGCCATATTGTATCTCACTACATATCCGAGCGCTGCCACGTGCTGGGAGTTCACGGTCGGCGGCCATTTTGTCAGGTTGCTAAGCGATCCAGCTCGGTATACCGTAATGTGCATACAGTAGACCTCGCTTATCCCAATGTAATTGAGCTAGGGGATTGTGACGCTCCTTCAGCATTGCCCCCTGAACTGTGAAATGTATGCCATATTGTATCTCACTACATATCCGAGCGCTGCCACGTGCTGGGAGTTCACGGTCGGCGGCCATTTTGTCAGGTTGCTAAGCGATCCAGCTCGGTATACCGTAATGTGCATACAGTAGACCTCGCTTATCCCAATGTAATTGAGCTAGGGGATTGTGACGCTCCTTCAGCATTGCCCCCTGAACTGTGAAATGTATGCCATACTGTATCTCACTACATATCCGAGCGCTGCCACGTGCTGGGGGTTCACGGTCGGTGGCCATTTTTTGTGTGCATAGAACTCGCTTATCCACATAGGCCCCTGTGTTTTTAACTACTATATTGAGATGCACATTTCTAGGCCTACAGTATTTAATATACAGTAAGCAGCATTGTTGTTAGGCAATAATTGAAGAATTTACATACAGTACTGACATGTACTGTATGTAATGCTTGTACATCATGTCAGTCGACCCTTATGCTGTACACTACTGTAAGTCTCACAGGGCCCATGCACTTCCAAGGAGGGTTATTTACTGTACTGTATCTGTTTCATACAGGAAACTAATTGCAGTCCATAACACTGAAGTTGTATTTTCAGTACTGTACAGTATACAATACTTAAATTTGAACATCAGGTACTGGATAGTAAACATGTACAGTATTAACTTCTATCATAAAACTCTTATGCATTTTCAGATGTGTAAATTTTAGACTACAGTATTCACAAATGTTTTCTCTCCATACAGGAATTATAGTTGGACAACATGCCAGTAACTATCAACAAAACGATGAGCAAGATAATCGCCAACATGAAAAAAGAAAATAAAACCATCAAAGAGATCCATGCATGGCTCAAGGAAAGTGGCATTATAGTCACTTTAGAAACGGTGCGCTATCATGCATTCGAGAGAACAACGCCCAGATTTGTATTTCCTACAAAATGCACATGGTACGTACTGTACACTACTGTAATGTTTAAATGACTTGCTTTATACCATAAACAATTTTTTTGAAATAAAATTAAAACTTCATCAATTGTAACTGTGATTGTGCTGTTCATGAATTCATATTTTTCATACTGTATTGTACTGTAGGAGAGTGCAACAAATTGTGGAGGAACTAACTCGTGAGGATGATGAGCGTACTGCTCTGCAAATAAAACGAATTCTCCATTCCAAGTATGACCTGGACATATCGGCCACCAGCATCAGAAGGATGCGACGGAAAATGGGATGGACCTTTGGCGCAACAAGGTAAAATACTGAAAGCAGTATAAACCATACAGTAAATGCACTGTTAATAATCCCTTGATACGTGATATAATAATGCCATAAATCATTATACAGAGTGTGTACTTTATACTATATACAGTATGTGTGTGTGTATATACTGTATATACAGTATTCTATCCCAAAAGAGATACCTACTGTATAGGCACTCAGAGACAGCAATGAAGCATTGCCGGCTTATTGTGATGATTACATACTGTATACTGTGTGTGTGTGTTTGTGTGTATGTACAGTATGTATATATATATTACTCTGTATGTAACTTAATGTACTGTATGTACAGTTTAATGTATACAGTAGGTATATAATACAGTATACTGCACATACAGTCTACTGTATATACAGTAATCTGTAAATCTGTAATTTCATAACTGTATCTGATTTCATTATTTTTGGCTCTTCACAGGATATCTCCAATGATAAGAGATGTGAATAAAGAAAAGAGAGTGGAACAGGCACGGCGATGGATTGAGAGTGGTGAAACATTTGATGATGTCATTTTCACAGATGAATCGTCTGTTGCCCTTGAGCGGTTCTCCAGAATGTCATTCAGGAAACGTAACCATATCTCTTTAAAACCACGCCCAAAGCATCCATTGAAAATCCATGTATGGGGAGGCATATCACGATTAGGAGCTGGTCCCCTATTATTTTTCGAAGGTACAGTACAGTACTATACTTTATTCTGTGCCTGTGTTCTGTAAAAATACATGTTGTACTGTAGAGTACGTGTAACTGCACAATAAAAGGAGTTGCTTATTAATGAACAACATTTTTTGATTTCTGTAGGAATCATGGATAAGAAATATTTCCAAGAAACAATAGTAGAGAAATGTATGGTGCCATTTGTGAATAAATATTACCCAACTCACCATAGGATATTCCAAGACAATGATCCTAAACACTCCGCCTCAGCCAAATTTATGGAAGAGAAAGGTATGAATTGGGAACGCACACCACCAGAGTGAGTATTCTTTCAACAGTGTACAAGTAAAATTTTGGATAGCACTCTAGTACTGTAAAAAAAAATTTTGTTTAATAAACAGTACAATATTGTATGTTTAATTTTCTCTATTTACTGTAATGTACTGTAATTAATTTTTTCTATACGCTTTTTTTTTTTTTTTAATTAGATCACCAGACATGAACCCAATCGAATTAGTGTGGGCTCAATTGAAGAGGTACGTTAGGAGTGTTGCAAAGCCAACAACAAAACAGCAACTGGTGGATGGGATAAAGAAATTTTGGCTAGAAGTACTCACACCTGAACATTGTAATAATTATATAAATCACCTGTATAAAGTATTACCTGTTGTAGTTGAAAGAAATGGTCAAGCCACAAATATGTAGTTCTGTATTTTCTGTTTAAAATTTTAAATTGGTGCATTATTAAAAAAAATGATAAAATTGCCTTTGTCTGATTATTGCATAAACTAATGTAGAATATTATACAGTAGTAATGTTATTGATGTGTACTGTATGAACAGTTATTTTCAGTTTTATAAGTCCTGAATAAGAGTACTGTACATTTTGATCAGTGCAGTACATGGAATCGGATGTTGTAATACTTTATTTTTACATTAATATTGATGTTTTTCCAATAAATATTCAATTTTACAGTATGGTACGGTACAGTACATGAGGGTACCTGTACAGTATGATACGTCATTATGGGGGAGAAATACTGTATCCACTAAATGTACAGTAAAATGTTTTTTTCTTATTACAAACACACAAATGCATCTCAGATGGAAATATGCTATACACAGCAGACAGCTTATGGTGACAGAACTTCCCTACTGTATCCCCACCCATAGTCGTGGTATATTTTAGATTGCCTAATGAGACACTCCTGCAGCATTGCCAATGATTCATGTAAAACCTGTGTGCAAACAGTATCTGTATTGAATGCAAAGTACAGTAAGAGTACAGTATACAGTATTATCAGAGCCAAACCTGACCAACATGATGCCCTAGGCTAGATTTTGGCTGATGCCCTCTTGCACAGATGCTACGTAGTTCCGCCTCTAACCCTGCACCCCTTTCCCAGCACCATCACCCATTTTGGCGCTCCTACCCCCTATAATCTAAATAAGAACAATGTGCACATTTAGTGCCAGCCCAAAACAGTGTACAGTATGTTCTTGCTGGGAAGGGGCATGGTAACACAATAATACCCGAAGATGAAATGACACAACACAGTACTGCAACTTTATTCACATTATATCATGCAGTGGTGTCTCTTATTCTCATGACATCATATCATAGTACCACATTACTCCTAACAGTAATGCCCCTTATTCACATTACACCCCACCACATTCATCTTTATTTACATTAGACCACAGGTTCTCAAACTCAGTCCTCAGGACCCCACACAGTGCAGGTTTTGCAGGTCTCACAGAATCACAAGTGAAAAAATTAGCTCCACCTACTGTATGGACCTTCTAAAATGTGTCAGTTAGTAATGAATACATCTGTGCACTTGCTGGTTTACCTGCAAAACATGCACTGTGTGGGGTCCTGAGGACCAAGTTTGAGAACCACTGCATTAGACCATGCAGTAGTGCCCTTTCCTTATGTTACACCAGAAAATATTGTAGTACACCTTATACACATACAGTACAGTAATGCCACACATTAGTAATGCATTTCATATTTAAATTTTCTGATTTAATTTCATAGAGCCGCAGTCACTCACAGAATATAGGCATGTACTGTAGCATCTCATTTTATTCTGCAGAAGCTGATTATTCCCGTTTGGCTAGTTTGCCGCCTCTGTACAGTACAGTATATCACAATAGAAAAAAGTTATAGTGTCAGTGAAAAAAGCACCTCATGACAGATACTGTACACAAGCTCATGTCTAAATACTGTATACTGTAAGCAGTGACATTAAGGGGTACAGTACTGTATATGCAATTGCAGTCGAATTCCGGAAGGAATACGGAAAAAATGGACACGGGATCCCCCATCTTTTTAGAACCAGCACCGGGCTCTGCGCCTGGTCCTGGTGCAAAAAATAAGGGGGACAAAAAAAGCGTAGGGGTTCCCCATATTTTTTGAATCAGCACTGGGCTCCACTAGCTGGACAGATAATGCACAGCCGGGGGAGACTTTTATACAGGTCCCTGCGGCCATGGAATTAAATACCCAACTAGTCACACCTGGCCGGAGTACCCTGGAGGAGTGGGGGCCCCTTAAATCAAGGGGACCCCCCTCCAGCCACTCGATTATCTCTATCACCCCTGTGTATTGTAGCTAGGGGATTGTGACGCTCCTTCAGCATTGCCCCGTAGCCTGCAAAATCTGTGCTGTTATTTGCTCCATAGCTGAGTGCCTCCTAGGAGCTACTGTAGGAGTCACAGGCGGTAGCCATTTCAATTGAGTGTGCCCTGCTATAGAATTGTACAGGTATGTGTACATTACCGTACGGTGCATAGAACCTTTACAGTAGAAACTCTCCTGCAGCTTTGGCCTGCTTTACTGTATGTACTGTAAAACTTGTGTTTTGTCAGTTTGCTATGCGACCGAGCCCGGTGTAACGTACTGTACAGTACTGTAATGTGCATAGACCTCGCTTACAGTATCTCTGTGTATTTTGGCTAGGGGATTGTGACGCTCCTTCAGCATCGCCCCGTAGCCTGCACAGCTTATGCCATTTCTCATTCCATACCCAACTGCTGCCTGCCACGAGGTGGGGGTTCAGGAGGTGGGGGTTCATGGGTAGTGGTCGTTTTGACAGTGTGCTATGCGATTGAGTCCGGTGTACCGTAATACTGTATGCAATCCTACAGTAGCTTATCCCTCCCCTGTGTATTTTGGCTAGGGGATTGTGACGCTCCTTCAGCATAGCCCCATAACCTGCACAAGGGTTCAGGGGCGGCGGCCATTTTGCCAGTGTGCTACAGTATGTCATCGAGTCCGGTGTACCATAATATGCATACTGTGTATTTTAGCTAGGGGATTGTGACGCTCATTCAGCATTGCCCCATAGTCTGTACAATCTGGACTATTACTTGCTCCGTAGCCTAGGGCCTCTGTGGGGCAAGGAGTCATAGGTGGTAGCCATTTCTATTCAGTCTGCCCAGCTACAGAATTGTATGTGTACTGTGTACGGAGCATAGTACCTTAACCTGCATAGAACCTGCAGATTATGGTACACCGGACTCGATCGCATAGAACCGCTCATGCAGCTACTGTATGCCCTGGTTTGCAGTATGTGAATAAAAAAAATAATAAAGTGTCTGAAAAAAACTACAGTAACATGCATTCGTACAGTACTTAAGGAATCGAACCCTGGACTCTGAGTATAGGAAGCGAAACACTTCACCACTTCGCCGCAGACAAATGTATAAATCCGTTGGTTTTGATTATGCTGTAATGGCTACGGGATTAGGACGATAACACTGTAGAAAATTCCTAATCTTGAGAGGCAATAGTGAACTTGTAACACACATCCATTTGCGACAGTGTACACTACTGGTTTTACAGTACTGTGTTTTGTCTGCGGGACTTGCACGCTCACATACAGTATTCATAAAGTATTGTAGATGGATCATATACTGTATGCTGTACTACTGTATTTGCGTCGGTGTCGTACTGTATATACTGTACAGTACTGTATTAAATAATGCAGCGTAATGAGTACAGTATTTGCTGTATGCAGCGTAATGAGACGCCTTAGTAAAGTAGTCCTTATTATGTATGTCAGTATTGTATTTTACGGGAGACCACACGCATGCGCAGTGGTGATTGTAAAAAGCGACATCTGGTGGCTGATCGCAGGTATTACACGTAAAGGTAACGCCAAACGTCAAATGTCTGTCTCCGTGCGATTAGATAGCCTCTCTGTGGCTAGGCGCGCCTCGCTACGCCACAGTACGCTGCGTATGGTCGAACGGGACAACCGCCGCGGCCACTCAAGATAAAGGTGGCTACATATGTAACCTCGTACGCCGATTGCTGACAAGGTGAGCGGCGGCACTAAACACTCTTTCGGAGTACACACTTGTGGGAGGGCAACTTAGGTAGAATAAAGCCAGTTTGTGCAAGGGCCTCCAAATTGCCTCTTTTTCCTGCCAGTATAAGTACGGACTGTGTGACGTGCCTACTTGGATGCGGTCACTCATATAATCCTCCACCATTCTTTCAATGTTGAGAGAATCATATGCAGTGACAGTAGACGACATGTCCGTAATCGTTGTCAGGTCCTTCAGTCCGGACCAGATGTCAGCATCAGCAGTCGCTCCAGACTGCCCTGCATCACCGCCAGCGGGTGGGCTCGGAATTCTGAGCCTTTTCCTCGCACCCCCAGTTGCGGGAGAATGTGAAGGAGGAGATGTTGACAGGTCGCGTTCCGCTTGACTTGACAATTTTGTCACCAGCAGGTCTTTGCACCCCAGCAGACTTGTGTCTGCCGGAAAGAGAGATCCAAGGTAGGTTTTAAATCTAGGATCGAGCACGGTGGCCAAAATGTAGTGCTCTGATTTCAACAGATTGACCACCCGTGAATCCTTGTTAAGCGAATTAAGGGCTGCATCCACAAGTCCCACATGCCTAGCGGAATCGCTCCCTTTTAGCTCCTTCTTCAATGCCTCCAGCTTCTTCTGCAAAAGCCTGATGAGGGGAATGACCTGACTCAGGCTGGCAGTGTCTGAACTGACTTCACGTGTGGCAAGTTCAAAGGGCATCAGAACCTTGCACAACGTTGAAATCATTCTCCACTGCGCTTGAGACAGGTGCATTCCACCTCCTATATCGTGCTCAATTGTATAGGCTTGAATGGCCTTTTGCTGCTCCTCCAACCTCTGAAGCATATAGAGGGTTGAATTCCACCTCGTTACCACTTCTTGCTTCAGATGATGGCAGGGCAGGTTCAGTAGTTTTTGGTGGTGCTCCAGTCTTCTGTACGTGGTGCCTGTACGCCGAAAGTGTCCCGCAATTCTTCTGGCCACCGACAGCATCTCTTGCACGCCCCTGTCGTTTTTTAAAAAATTCTGCACCACCAAATTCAAGGTATGTGCAAAACATGGGACGTGCTGGAATTTGCCCATATTTAATGCACACACAATATTGCTGGCGTTGTCCGATGCCACAAATCCACAGGAGAGTCCAATTGGGGTAAGCCATTCTGCGATGATCTTCCTCAGTTGCCGTAAGAGGTTTTCAGCTGTGTGCGTATTCTGGAAAGCGGTGATACAAAGCGTAGCCTGCCTAGGAAAGAGTTGGCGTTTGCGAGATGCTGCTACTGGTGCCGCCGCTGCTGTTCTTGCGGCGGGAGTCCATACATCTACCCAGTGGGCTGTCACAGTCATATAGTCCTGACCCTGCCCTGCTCCACTTGTCCACATGTCCGTGGTTAAGTGGACATTGGGTACAACTGCATTTTTTAGGACACTGGTGAGTCTTTTTCTGACATCCGTGTACATTCTCGGTATCGCCTGCCTACAGAAGTGGAACCTAGATGGTATTTGGTAACGGGGGCACACTGCCTCAATAAATTGTCTAGTTCCCTGTGAACTAACGGCGGATACCGGACGCACGTCTAACACCAACATAGTTGTCAAGGACTCAGTTATCCGCTTTGCAACAGGATGACTGCTGTGATATTTCATCTTCCTCGCAAAGGACTGTTGGACAGTCAATTGCTTACTGGAAGTAGTACAAGTGGGCTTACGACTTCCCCTCTGGGATGACCATCGACTCCCAGCAGCAACAACAGCAGCGCCAGCAGCAGTAGGCGTTACACGCAAGGATGCATAGGAGGAATCCCAGGCAGGAGAGGACTCGTCAGAATTGCCAGTGACATGGCCTGCAGGACTATTGGCATTCCTGGGGAAGGAGGAAATTGACACTGAGGGAGTTGGTGGGGTGGTTTGCGTGAGCTTGGTTACAAGAGGAAGGGATTTACTGGTCAGTGGACTGCTTCCGCTGTCGGCCCAAGTTTTTGAACTTGTCACTGACTTATTATGAATGCGCTGCAGGTGACGTATAAGGGAGGATGTTCCGAGGTGGTTAACGTCCTTACCCCTACTTATTACAGCTTGACAAAGGGAACACACGGCTTGACACCTGTTGTCCGCATTTCTGGTGAAATACTTCCACACCGAAGAGCTGATTTTTTTGGTATTTTCACCAGGCATGTCAACGGCCCTATTCCTCCCACGGACAACAGGTGTCTCCCCGGGTGCCTGACTTAAACAAACCACCTCACCATCAGAATCCTCCTGGTCAATTTCCTCCCCAGCGCCAGCAACACCCATATCCTCCTCATCCTGGTGTACTTCAACACTGACATCTTCAATCTGACTATCAGGAACTGGACTGCGGGTGCTCCTTCCAGCACTTGCAGGGGGCGTGCAAATGGTGGAAGGCGCATGCTCTTCACGTCCAGTGTTGGGAAGGTCAGGCATCGCAACCGACACAATTGGACTCTCCTTGTGGATTTGGGATTTCGAAGAATGCACAGTTCTTTGCGGTGCTACTGCTTTTGCCAGCTTGAGTCTTTTCATTTTTCTAGCGAGAGGCTGAGTGCCTCCATCCTCATGTGAAGCTGAACCACTAGCCATGAACATAGGCCAGGGCCTCAGCCGTTCCTTGCCACTCCGTGTGGTAAATGGCATATTGGCAAGTTTACGCTTCTCCTCTGACAATTTTATTTTAGGTTTTGGAGTCCTTTTTTTACTGATATTTGGTGTTTTGGATTTGACATGCTCTGTACTATGACATTGGGCATCGGCCTTGGCAGACGACGTTGCTGGCATTTCATCGTCTCGGCCATGACTAGTGGCAGCAGCTTCAGCACGAGGTGGAAGTGGATCTTGATCTTTCCCTAATTTTGGAACCTCAACATTTTTGTTCTCCATATTTTAATAGGCACAACTAAAAGGCACCTCAGGTAAACAATGGAGATGGATGGATACTAGTATACAATTATGGATGGACTGCCGAGTGCCGACACAGAGGTAGCTACAGCCGTGGACTACCGTACTGTACTGTGTCTGCTGCTAATATAGACTGGTTGATAAAGAGATGTAGTAGTAGTATGTATGTATAAAGAAGAAAGAAAAAAAAACCACGGGTAGGTGGTATACAATTATGGACGGACTGCCGAGTGCTGACACAGGGGTAGCTACAGCCGTGGACTACCGTACTGTACTGTGTCTGCTGCTAATATAGACTGGTTGAAAAAGAGATGTTGTAGTAGTATGTATGTATAAAGAAGAAAGAAAAAAAAACCACGGGTAGGTGGTATACAATTATGGACGGACTGCCCAGTGCCGACACAGAGGTAGCTACAGCCGTGGACTACCGTACTGTACTGTGTCTGCTGCTAATATAGACTGGTTGATAAAGAGATGTAGTAGTAGTATGTATGAATAAAGAAGAAAGAAAAAAAAACCACGGGTAGGTGGTATACAATTATGGACGGACTGCCGAGTGCCGACACAGAGGTAGCTACAGCCGTGGACTACCGTACTGTACTGTGTCTGCTGCTAATATAGACTGGTTGATAAAGAGATGTAGTAGTAGTATGTATGTATAAAGAAGAAAGAAAAAAAAACCACGGGTAGGTGGTATACAATTATGGACGGACTGCCCAGTGCCGACACAGAGGTAGCTACAGCCGTGGACTACCGTACTGTACTGTGTCTGCTGCTAATATAGACTGGTTGATAAAGAGATGTAGTAGTAGTATGTATGTATAAAGAAGAAAGAAAAAAAAACCACGGGTAGGTGGTATACAATTATGGACGGACTGCCCAGTGCCGACACAGAGGTAGCTACAGCTGTGGACTACCGTACTGTACTGTGTCTGCTGCTAATATAGACTGGTTGATAAAGAGATGTAGTAGTAGTAGTATGTATGTATAAAGAAGAAAGAAAAAAAAAACCACGGGTAGGTGGTGTACAATTATGGACGGACTGCCCAGTGCCGACACAGAGGTAGCTACAGCCGTGGACTACCGTACTGTACTGTGTCTGCTGCTAATATAGACTGGTTGATAAAGAGATGTTGTAGTAGTATGTATGTATAAAGAAGAAAGAAAAAAAAACCACGGGTAGGTGGTATACAATTATGGACGGACTGCCCAGTGCCGACACAGAGGTAGCTACAGCCGTGGACTACCGTACTGTACTGTGTCTGCTGCTAATATAGACTGGTTGATAAAGAGATGTAGTAGTAGTAGTAGTATGTATGTATAAAGAAGAAAGAAAAAAAAACCACGGGTAGGTGGTATACAATTATGGACGGACTGCCCAGTGCCGACACAGAGGTAGCTACAGCTGTGGACTACCGTACTGTACTGTGTCTGCTGCTAATATAGACTGGTTGATAAAGAGATGTAGTAGTAGTAGTATGTATGTATAAAGAAGAAAGAAAAAAAAAACCACGGGTAGGTGGTGTACAATTATGGACGGACTGCCCAGTGCCGACACAGAGGTAGCTACAGCCGTGGACTACCGTACTGTACTGTGTCTGCTGCTAATATAGACTGGTTGATAAAGAGATGTAGTAGTAGTATGTATGTATAAAGAAGAAAGAAAAAAAAACCACGGGTAGGTGGTATACAATTATGGACGGACTGCCCAGTGCCGACACAGAGGTAGCTACAGCCGTGGACTACCGTACTGTACTGTGTCTGCTGCTAATATAGACTGGTTGATAAAGAGATGTAGTAGTAGTAGTAGTATGTATGTATAAAGAAGAAAGAAAAAAAAAACACGGGTAGGTGGTATACAATTATGGACGGACTGCCGAGTGCCGACACAGAGGTAGCTACAGCCGTGGACTACCGTACTGTACTGTGTCTGCTGCTAATATAGACTGGTTGATAAAGAGATGTAGTAGTAGTATGTATGTATAAAGAAGAAAGAAAAAAAAACCACGGGTAGGTGGTATACAATTATGGACGGACTGCCGAGTGCCGACACAGAGGTAGCTACAGCCGTGAACTACCGTACTGTGTCTGCTGCGACTGGATGATAAATAATGATATAAAAAATATATATATATCACTACTGCAGCCGGACAGGTATATATTATATAATGACGGACCTGCTGGACACTGTCTGTCAGCAGAATGAGTTTTTTATAGAATAAAAAAAAAAACACCACACAAGTGAAGTCACACGACGAGTGTTTAACTTTTTCAGGCAATCACAATATAGTATACTATACTACTAACTATACTGGTGGTCAGTGTGGTCAGGTCACTGGTCAGTCACACTGGCAGTGGCACTCCTGCAGCAAAAGTGTGCACTGTTTAATTTTAATAATAATATGTACTCCTGGCTCCTGCTATAACCTATAACTGGCACTGCAGTGCTCCCCAGTCTCCCCCACAATTATAAGATGTGTGAGCTGAGCACAGTCAGATACGAGTGTTTAACTTTTTCAGGCAATCACAATATAGTATACTATACTACTAACTATACTGGTGGTCAGTGTGGTCAGGTCACTGGTCAGTCACACTGGCAGTGGCACTCCTGCAGCAAAAGTGTGCACTGTTTAATTTTAATAATAATATGTACTCCTGGCTCCTGCTATAACCTATAACTGGCACTGCAGTGCTCCCCAGTCTCCCCCACAATTATAAGATGTGTGAGCTGAGCACAGTCAGATATATACATAGATGATGCAGCACACTGGGCTGAGCAGTGCACACAGATATGGTATGTGACTGAGTCACTGTGTATCGTTTTTTTCAGGCAGAGAACGGATATATTAAATAAAACTGCACTGTCTGGTGGTCACTGTGGTCAGTCACTAGTAAACTCTGCACTCTCTACAGTTCTACAGTACTCCTAAGCTCCAGTAAATCAGGTCAATCTCTCTCTCTCTTCTAATCTAAATGGAGAGGACGCCAGCCACGTCCTCTCCCTATCAATCTCAATGCACGTGTGAAAATGGCGGCGACGCGCGGCTCCTTATATAGAATCCGAGTCTCGCGAGAATCCGACAGCGTCATGATGACGTTCGGGCGCGCTCGGGTTAACCGAGCAAGGCGGGAAGATCCGAGTCGCTCGGACCCGTGAAAAAAAACATGAAGTTCGTGCGGGTTCGGATTCAGAGAAACCGAACCCGCTCATCTCTAGTAAAAAGGGGTCGCTGTCTGCCGTAATGTGTAAAAAGGGGAATCTGTCCGCCGTAATGTGAAAAGGGGACACTACCTGGTGTAGTGGCGCTACTGTGCGGCGTAATTTGAATAATGGAGACTACTGTGCACCATTGTATGAATTGGTATTATTTTGTGGCCACACCCCTTTCCTGTGAAGCCACACCGCTACATATTTTTTTACACGTGCCTACGGTGCGCACTGCCGCCGGTTAATGTTATGGGGGGGTGAGGGCGCCGATGCCATTTCTTGCACACAGCACTAAAATGTCTAGTTACGGCACTGCTTTCTATGACTGCGTGCTTTAGCCAAGTGATTTCCTGCACATACTGTAGCAGGCACAGTAAGCACTGAGATTCTGTCACACAACAGCAGATACATTCAAGGGACAACTGCTGTTTCAATTCAAACAGAAAAAAGTCTGGTACTAGCAACAGTTGAGTGAAAAATTTATTTTTGCAAATAGTAGGAAAGAAATGATGCACAAAGGAGGGGGATTTTTCAGAAGATTTGCACAATTGGTCTTCAAACATTCCAACTATTTCTTCTGCATATTATTTAAAAGAAACAGAAAAAAAATTATAATGACTACAAATGTGTAATGGCATGGCCACCTTTGGACCTAACTAATCATTTCATGTGCCACTATTAAATAGTGTCATTGCCAAAGCAGTCTTATGATCTTCGTTCTATACCACAAATTATCGTTACACTTCCTAATTTTCACTGCTTGTCAGCTAGTGCCATCACCCGCTTTTCTCTTCTGCATGTTGGGAGCAGAGAGAGGAATGTTTACGTGGGAGTAGACCAAACTAATTGTCCTCTAGGGAAACATCACTTTTTTTTTTATATTATGGAAGGGGGGATTTGTTTTTCGGGTATGTCCACACTTGTCCCTGCTATGTGGCTTTTTCTGTTAGACTGACATTGGGGACAATTGCATGACCGGAGATCATAATTGCCCCATTACAGGGCAGGATTTATTATTGACAGGAGGTTTTCAGAATGGTATATTACAAAGGATTATGAACTGTAACAGGGTAATCTCTCTAATGTAATTCAAGTTCTTGTCATGTCTTATGGCTGTTTAATGGACCTCATACAGAAGAATTAGAGGAGCGTCCTCCCCTCCACGACTTGTCATCTCTTAAATGATTTAGGGGATTGCTGGAGGCCACATTTAGCTCTAGGTGATAACTCATTGCAATAAATATAAAGATGAGTGGAGCAGTGCTGCTGTCGTTCATTTTTGGCTCTTACCGAGGAATACATATGAAATCCTTACCTCTCACTTCCTATCTCTACTAACTATTCTTTTCAGTTAATACTGCACACAAAACCGAAACATAATAATCTTCATTTTACCCAAAACCAATCAGCTATAGACTGGGGTTGATGGGTGCTTTTTGTGCTTCTCACACCAACCTATCCATTCTGTGTCATTCTCTGTATTATCTTTCCCAGCTTCAGGGATTTACAGCACTTTCTGTAGCAGTGGTGATGGGCTGGAATATCTAGATCTGCATCTCATCTGAGAGATGCTCCCCTTGACCGGAATGCAGGGAAGAATTCTGTTCATGGCGAAAATATTCATCCAAACCTGGTGTAGCCTATGTCTAATAACATTTGGGATAGTGACCAATTAAGTTAATACAAAATATAGATTAAACTGTAATAATTTGCTCTATAGGGTCACCTTGCGCTTCTGATCCCAATAATCACTAAATGATGATTTGCAAAACAATAACATTATATATATATATATATATATATATATATATCCATATACAGTACACACACACATATAACTTGCTCGGTAAACCAGAACGCGCCCGAACCAACGTCATCATCCCAATGTCGGATTCTCGCGAGATTCGTATTCTTTATAAGGAGCCGTGGCAGCGTTCTTTCCACTGAAAAGCTCCGTAATCTGTGCTCAGTGTGCTGAAAATATCTGTGCTCAGTGTGCTGAAAATAATCTGTGCTCAGTGTGCTGAAAATATCTATGTTCTCTGCCTGAAAACGCTCCATATCTGTGCTCAGTGTGCTGCATTGTGGGGACTGGGGACCACCAGTATAATAATATATACTATTCTATAGCTGACATGTGTCACAGTTACACCACTCTGTACTGATATATATATATATATATATATATATATACAGTAAATGTAATATATATACTATTCTATAGCTTCTATACTGCTTGTCAGGACACGTGTCACAGTTACACCGCTCTGTACTGATATATATATACAGTAATATATATACTATTCTATAGCTTCTATACTGCTTGTCAGGATACATGTGTCACAGTTACACCACTCTGTACTGATATATATATATATATATATATATATATACAGTAATATATATACTATTCTATAGCTTCTATACTGCTTGTCAGGACACGTGTCACAGTTACACCGCTCTGTACTGATAGATATATATATATATATATATATATACAGTAATATATATACTATTCTATAGCTTCTACACTGCTTGTCAGGACACGTGTCACAGTCAGGGCCGGTTCAAGCCCTCACTGAGCCCCGGGCAGGGAATGGGGGCGTGACTTAATACAGGGGGCGTGGTCAGTTATGCCCCCTGTACAGTAGTAGCGCCGCTTAAATGCTGAGCGGTGCGCGATGACGTCATCGCGCACCGCACAGCAAAAAGGTCCTCTCCACAAAGGGAAACTAGACGCGTAGCGTCTAGTTCCCTTCACAGGCGACCCAGCCCGAGGACACAGCGGGCAACGGAGGGCACAGCAGTGGAGAATATTGCCATGGAGCTGCGCCCTCCAGATGGCACCAGCGCCCATCAGTTGGCGGCGCCCCGGGCAAAAGTCCTGCTTGCCTGTGGCAAGATCCGCTACTGGTCACAGTTACACCGCTCTGTACTAATATATATATACAGTAATATATATACTATTATATAGCTTCTATACTGCTTGTCAGGACACATGTTTTACAGTTACACCGCTCTGTACTGATATATATATACAGTAATAATATATATACTATTCTATAGCTTCTATACCGCTTGTCAGGACACATGTTTCACAGTTAAACCGCTCTGTACTGATATATATATATACAGTAATATATATACTATTCTATAGCTTCTATACTGCTTGGCAAAGACACATGTGTCACAGTTACACCGCTCTGTACTGATATATATATATATATATATATATATATATATATCTATATATACAGTAATATATATACTATTCTATAGCTTCTATACTGCTTGTCAGGACACGTGTCACAGTTACACCGCTCTGTACTGATATATACAGTAATATATATATACTATTCTATAGCTTCTATACTGCTTGTAAGGACACATGTTTCACAGTTACACCACTCTGTACTGATATATGTATACAGTAATAATATATATACTATTCTATAGCTTCTATACTGCTTGTCAGGACACATGTTTTACAATTACACCGCTCTGTACTGATATATATATACAGTAATAATATATATACTATTCTATAGCTTCTATACTGTATGTATATATATATATATATATATATATATATATATACAGTGGCAAAGACAAAAATATTACATAAAAAGAACATACAAACTACACACATCATGAGTCGCTATACTTGCAAATACGCGCAGCGAGCACAGCAATATATGGTAACACACGCATTTACACGGACATGCCACAGAGATGGATTTGACACTTATTTCATACAGTACATAACTATAATAATATCAAGCGCCAGACATTATGATGATTTAAAATTATATATTGAAGTAATGTCGTGTATGTGTATTATTTGAACTAAACCAGATACACCTGTCATATTTGGTATTAAAGCAAGCAGATTAATGTGTAGATTCATTTGATACTTGTTATTAAGTTGTAGGACATTGCAACAAATAATTATGATTAAATGTATAAAAGCTAAAATCACTTTTATTAGAACAATAGATATTCAAAACAGGTAGTGGACAAGAACCTCAGGCCAGCCCCTTTGGACGTCCCCAAGGCTGAACCTGTTTAGCATATACAAAGAGACTAGTGACTCATCATGAATGAGTAAGTTCCCTCCCCCAAACTAGGTAACACATTGCTGATCACACAGGAGTTCAGTTCCTGTTTTGGTCTCAGAGTAAGATGGAGTCCCAGCATGATTTTACAGAGAGAGAGAGACATAAGCATTGAGGGAATGGTATTGTATTGCTGGCCTGTAACTGTATGTAACTGTAACTGTATGTAACTGTATGTATTAACTGCTTACTGTATGAGTTGTAACTATAGGTATACTGTACATTGTAATATATTGAATACATATCCTTTTAATAACAAATATATACATCAATGAGCTTTGGAACTCAGATAATGTGTGGGTGTATTGTTTTCTTCTATGGGATGAAGTGTTTTGCGATGTACAGCGCACTTTTATCGTATATGGTAATAAGATGCACCTGGCGTCTGCAGTATATATTAGAGCTGGTATTTTAAATATTTGTGAGAAAGCAATTTGGCATTCACAGTAATAATATATATACTATTCTATAGCTTCTATACTGCTTGTCAGGACACATGTTTCACAGTTACACCGCTCTGTACTGATATATACAATAATATATATACTTTTCTATAGCTTCTACTAGTCATTTCAGTCACAGTCGTGTGGCAGATGACCCTGTCGTTGAAATGATGGGTTTGTTAAAGTGTGCATGTCCTGTTTATACAACATAAGGGTGGGTGGGAGGGCCCAAGGACAATTCCATCTTGCACCTCTTTTTTCTTTAATTTATCTTTGCATCATGTGATGTTTGGGGACAATTTTTTTAAGTGCCATCCTGTCTGACACTGCAGTGCCACTCCTAGATGGGCCAGGTGTTTGTGCCGGCCACTTGGGTCGCATAGCTTAGTCATCCAGCGACCTCGGTGCAAATTTTAGGACTAAAAATAATATTGTGAGGTGTTCAGAATAGACTGGAATTGAGTGGAAATTATGGTTATTGAGGTTAATAATACTATGGGATCAAAATGACCCCCAAATTCTATGATTTAAGCTGTTTTTGAGGGGTTTTCGGGAAAAAAAACCACCCGAAGCCGACAAAAAATTTTCAGGGAGGTTTTGCCAAAACGCGTCCGAATCCATAACACGGCTGTGGAACTGAATCCAAAACCAAAACACAAAACCCGAAAAATGTCCGGTGCACATCTCTAATTAATATATATATATATATATATATATATATATGATTGCAAGAGAATGCCGCGCCACTTGTGATACCACAAATTTCCAAATACTTAAAAACTCCCAGTTATTTGGGCATCAGCTGCCCCCTAAAAATGGTAAGTTGCCGCAAAACAGAAGATAGGAATACCGAATAGGGGTATAAGCGACCTGAGGTGTTTATATGTGACCAAGTGTAATAAATATATAAAAAGATATATAAAATATATAATATCAATTTATTTCACAACACTAAGAATAAATTAAAATACAGTACCAATGAATAAAAAAATTTTTACATATAAAAATAGAAAAATGAGAGTCTTTTACATAAAATGTAGTTCTAAAAACTGACTGTTTTTAGAAGGGAATGGACATGTATTAAATTCTCAGATAAAGTGCGGATTGTCTGTGCAAATGAGCTAATCAAATGTGGAAAAATAGCATATAGAGTCTTAACTGATATATCAGGAGGTCTCTGGGTGAAGGCCCAACGCGTTTCGTCTCCAAGACTTCTTCATGGGGTCTATGGGGTCTACTGTACTATACTGTACTATATATAAAAAATAATAAATATATATATATATATATATATATATATATCTATCATGGCAGGTATGGCACTCCTATCACTTTGTATGCCACAACACCAGTGCCTCCGTGAACAAAAGGATCCACAGCATACAGACGTGGCACTCACGGTGATAAATGATGACACTTCACAATTCCAGTCTGATAAACAGCTGTTTAGGTTAGCTGAAGGCTGCATAAGCCTGAGGCCATATAAAAGCCTAATTTTTTGTGATTGGTTGTTTAAGACTAAGCAGTTGCTAGGTAGTTTATGGTTTTAGGTTGTATTTTTCCTATAGGATTATTGGGCTGTCCGTCAAGGTGTTTTGAATGGCCCAGGAAGGCTGTGTACTTTTCCAGTTGATATTACCCTCGTGTACTGTTTCTGATTTCCTAATTTGTTATTCACTATATATATATATATCGTTTATCTGCCTCCCTTGCCTTCCTCCTGCTATTTGCTGTGCCCTGGCTTTGTGCTGTTTCCTCCATCATGCATCATGCCGCGTCTCCAAAGGTCCGCCCCCCCTCCCGTCGCCTCTTGGAGGCCGCGGGTACCCAGCGCCCGCGATCACGGAGCGCGCCCCCCGAATGTTACTCCCCGCATCTGAGGTGTCGCAGCGGGGTTGGGCCGCTGCGGCCCGCTCCCCTGCCGGAGCTGCTAGTGCGGCCGGCAGGCGCGCTATCCAGGCCGCCGCTGCGGTTGCGGGCGTCCCCGGCGACCATCGTTCGCCTGGCGGCTCCCTCGCCCGGCACGGCGGTCTTCAGCACGTCTCCCCTTTCCCCCCCGCCGGCGGCTACGGCCAGCGGCGTGGGCACCCACGTGGTGCCTGGCGTCCGCGGCCAGGCTGCGGGGGGTGAGGGGGAGCAACGGCTACAAAGGGGACCTGTCGCTGTGGGGCAGCAGGGGTCTCCTGTGCCCTCTAATCCTCTGGCCAGGGCTGCTGCTGATGGGCTCCCCTCTGCGGGGGGGCCGTTTTCACCCACCTATATTGTAGGAGATGGGGCTTTTAGTGCAAGCCCAAGTGTTTTAAGGGGGGTGGTGACTCAGCGGGGTGCCGCGTCGGAGGCCCCGCGGGCAGCTCTGGCGCTGGGGTCCCCGGCTGGGGTTCTCTCAGCGGGGACACTTCTGCATGGCTCCCGGTCACCCGCTGGGTCTCTGCGCTCGTCGGCGTCCCCTGTCATCGGGCTCCATGCGCTTCCTTCCGGCCCGGTCGGTGCGGTACAGACCGGGGGTCAGTTTTTCCCCATTGGCCTCCCCTGGCCAGTTGCGCAGGCATTTCCCGCGTCCTCTGGGGCTCCTTTCACAGGCCTCCCAGTTTCCTACACACAGCAATTTTCACCGTATTTCTCTAGTTCGGACGCTGGGGTCCAGCCCACGTGGTCAGTCGGCGGCCCTCGGGTTGCTATCCCCCCCCCCTGCTTTTGCGGGTTCGTATTTCGGGTCCTCCCCTGCTGGGGCGAACAGATTTGCCCAGTTTTGGCAGCCATCCCCCGCTCCTGCGCCGTTCCATCCAGTTTCGTCTGGGTTTCCGGGGTCGGCTGGGTATCCTTCCCCGCCCACGTGGCTTCCTGCCTACACCGTTAGTGGCATGCCTGGGGTCGGGGCTACCCCCCCCCCCCCGTCGTTTCGTCCTCCTCCACGGGGTTTCCTCTCCCGCCGCTGCCCACTGGCACTTCTCCGCCGAGCGAATGTGCTTTGCCCCCACTCCCGCCTGTTCCCCCCATTTCTGTTGATGCGCTGGTTTCTCCTGCGCCCGTTGTCCCTTCTGTTTCCTCCGCTCAGGTGATGGCGACTTCGGGGACATCGGAGGGGTCGGAGGTCAAGGAGGGTGACGGCCGTGGCACCAACAGGAGAAGTTTCGCCCCAACCAGTGGCGGGTGAAGCAGATGACGCAGCTCTGGGTCCTTCAGGCGCTGGTGAGCATGCTGTTCCTTCTCCTTGTTCTTCTAGCACTTCTTCTACCTCTTCTAGTAGTGTTTCTTCAGGTTCTCCTCGGCGCCCACGTAAACTGGCAAGGCTTATTGCGCAGTGCGTGGCTAAGGAATCTTGAAAGGCGCCGGCGACTTCGGTTCCCTCTGAGCCCCCCTGTTATACGGAAATGGTGCATTGCGCCAATACGGCCGTTACGCGGGGGGTTCGCAAGCGGATGCGGGAGAAGATCAGGAAGGGGAAGTACGTTGACATTTTCACCCTTACGGATGATATGCGGCAGGCTTTTGACGCGGCCAAGAAAATGGGGGGCATTGGGGAGAATGCTTTCCGTAATTTTCATCAGTGTTTCTTGGTTTTTACGGTTTGCTACACCGAATCGCGGCCCGCGGAGTATCCCAACTTGGTTAAATACCTCTTTCTGGTGCATGACATGTACTTGAACTCCAGGGGTACGCTTGGCGAGATTACGACGAGAAATTCCATCATAATCAGGATGGTAACGCCATTTTGCCCGTGGGTTTCAAGGATGTCAAGGTTTGGTTGGAGGTCACACAACAGGTTAAGCTCTCTGGGGACGCCACGGGCAAGAAGCCCCTTGCGACCGGTGCTTCAGGTTCCCACTCCTTGGGGAAGGGCAGGTGTTTCGCCTACAATGAGTAAAAATGCACCAGGGCTGTAAATTGTCGTTTTCGCCACTCGTGCAAGTCGTGCGGGTGCCGGTCACCTGTCCAAGGACTGTCCCTCGGCGGCGAGCGGTAAGCCCTCCAGCCGAGGCCGTGGGAGTTGGTAAGTAAGGCTCCCTCCCCTATTCGGGTTCCCGAATTGCGGCGCTGGCATAGTTTATACCCCGATAGGTCGGCCGCGTTATTCCTTTTGGAGGGTTTTAGTAACGGTTTTCGCCTGCCCATTTCAGATTTGGTGCATGTGGTGGCGCGCCAGAATTTGAAGTTAGCTCGCGAATTCCCGCATGAGGTTCGGCGGAAGGTGGACGCGGAGATCGGCTTGGGGCGCATGTGTGGGGGTGGTGCCCAAGAAGGCCCCGGGTAAGTTCCGCCTGATACAGCACTTGTCGCATCCTCATGGTGGTTCGGTTAATGACTCCATTCCCGAGGCCGTGTCCAGGGTGCGTTATCAGTCTTTTGATGAGGCTCTGTGCTTGGTTCGGGACTGTGGTCCGGGTGCCCTGTTGGAAAAATTAGACGTTGAGTCGGCTTTTCGGCTTCTTCCCCTGCACCCTGATTCCCTGCGGTTTCTGGGTTTCAAATTGGGGGCCGAGTTTTACGTGGATCGGTGTCTCCCCATGGGCTGTTCGGTCTCCTGCGCCTATTTTGAGAGATTTAGCACTTTTTTTGCATTGGTGCGTCCAGGCCGCCTCCGGCCACCCCGGGGTAGCTTACTACCTGGACGATTTTCTCTTTATGGGTCCAGGAGGCAGTTCCGTCTGTGGCGATATTCTGTCGGTTGCCAGGTCCTTGTTTGATAGGTTGGGGGTTCCCATTACGCCGGACAAGTGTGAGGGCCCCTCTAGTTGTCTGAGCTATCTGGGGATTGAGATAGACACTGTAGCGGGTTGCTGTCGCCTCCCCGCTGATAAAGTGCATAAGCTTTTAGGTCTAATTGACGATTGGGTAAGCGCAGGGTTCGGCTTAAGCAGGTGCAGTCGTTGCTAGGTTCTTTCAACTTTGCGTGCTGGATTATTCCCATGGGGAGGGTTTTCTGTCGCAAACTTGAACGGGCCACTTCGGGGACAGCCAGGCAGCATCACACAGTATACCTCTCCCACGAGATCAGGGATGATTTGCGAGTTTGGTCTTCTTTTCTTGTGTCCTTCAACAGGGAGGTTTTGTGGCCTCCTCCTGGTTGTTCCAACAGTTGGCTCCAGTTGTTCATGGATGCCTCGGGCAGTCACGGCTTTGGGGCATTTTTTGCCGGGTTCTGGTGCGCTGCTGCTTGGCTGCCTTCTTGGGTTGCACAGGGTTTCACTAGGAACCTCCTTTTGCTGGAATTGTTCCCGATCATTGTTGCCCTGGAGTTGTGGGCCTGCCAGTTCTCGAATCGGGACATTTCGTTCCATTGCGACAACTTGGGAGTGGTACACGCTATCAATAATCAGCGTTCTTCTTCTCCCCAGGCTTTGCGGCTGTTGCGACATCTTGTGCTTGTCTGCTTGCGACTCAATATTAATTTCAGGGCCTGTCACGTTCCCGGAATCGACAATGGGATTGCGGTTGCTTTGTCTCGGTTTCAGTTTGATAAGTTCCATGAGTTGGTTCCGGGAGCGGCGGCGGAGGGTTTACCGTGCCCGCCTTCTGTCTGGCAGATTGTCGAGTCGGGTTAGCTGCTCTGGCCAGGTGTGGGTTGGCTCCTTCCACGCTCAGGGCGTATGATGCGGCCTGGCATGATTGGTCGGCCTTTCAAAGTAGGTACGGTATGGCAGGTGAGTCCCCGGTAGACGTTTTGAAGGCCTTTGTTTGGGAGCATTATCAAAGGGGTAGGTCCAAAGCGGCCATGTCTTCTGCCCTTGCGGGCATTTCCTTTCACTCTCGGCTCCACAGGATGACGGACCCCACCGGGTCTTTTGTCCTTTCCAGAGCACTTAAGGGATGGGCTAGTGTGCGACCGGCGGCTGCGGACTCCCGTAGACCCGTGACTTTGCAGCTTCTAACGGAGTTGCTGGGTGTGCTGCCTCGAATCGTGGCCTCGGAGTTCGAGGTGGCCCTTTCTAGATTTGCTTTTGCCCTAGCTTTCTTTGGGGCTTTCAGGGTGAGCGAGTTAGTGGCTTTCAGTAAGTCATCCCATGATTCCGGTATGCTTTATGGGAATGTGCGCCTGCAGGATGGCCTGTTGCTCTGTAGGATTGTGCGGTCCAAGACAGATCAAACAGGTCGGGGTCGCTGGGTGTCCTTGGAGGCCCGGGAGGATGCAGGTGTTTGCCCGCTGCGCCTGGCACAGGAGTATTTCTGGTTGAGGCCTCCGGGTGGCGACCAGTTGCTAGTGCATGCACACGCCGATCTCCTGACTAAGTTCCAATTTGCTTTGGTGTTTAAGAAATGTTTGGAGGCTCTGGGTTTGCGCGGTGCGGACTTCGGTACCCATTCCTTTCGGATTGGGGCGGCTACCCATGCAGCGGCTATGGGCTCCTCCCCGGCGGCTATTCGGGAGCTGGGCCGTTGGAAGTCTGCCTCCTATAGGTCTTATGTTTGTTTTGATAAGATTTAAGTGCGCCTGTTGCGCTAACCCAAAAACCTGTTTACTTGTCGGTTTTTGAACGCTTAACGTTCAGGAATCGAGGGTGTGAAGTGAATTTTAAAATTTTCCTCCGAGGGGGCCTAATTTCAATTGGCTATACTCTGAAGGTCCACAGGAGGTTTTTTGAGTCTTCTCCTTCACTTGGGTTATTTTTGTTTTCTTGCATTTATCTAAGTTTTGTATTTCAATTTTCTGATGTTAGGGTGTTTTTCTTTTTCAGCCGTCGTCGATTTTGGGGAGCAAGTGTGGCTGGTTGGCCATTCTTAAATTTTTTTGGGCGGCAAGAGTAGATAAAGACAACCTTTCTGTCAAACTTGACAGGTGGTAACACCCCCTTTCTCCTAGGCTCCACCCCCTTTAATATTAAATGATAGTGTTTTATATCGCTTTAATATAAAATTTTATATAAAATTTTATATAAATTTATAGTGTTCGATATTAAACCGTATTAAAAATTGTCGCGTAACACCAGTCGCAGAGTGTCACGTAACACCAGTCGCAGAGTGTCACACACCAGGCGCAGAATGCTCAATAAAGATCACAAGCCAGTTTGTGATGAAAAAATTCACTATTTTGACTAGTCTGTGTACACTTTGTTATAGTTCACACATTCCAACAATTTAAACATCACGCTTGGTACACATGGCGCAGTTTTAAAAGTCATAATGACTAATGACCATGTCCATTTTCTTAGATGTACGGAAGCATCACACATGGCACTAATTTAAAAACATATTGCTTTTAATGGCCATGAGTAATGAATGATGATCTGACATCTTTTAATGGCCATGAGTGATGAATGATGATCTGACCATGGCCATTTTCTTAGATGTACGGAAGCATCACACATGGCACTAATTTAAAAACATATTGCTTTTAATGGCCATGAGTAATGAATGATGATCTGACATCTTTTAATGGCCATGAGTGATGAATGATGATCTGACCATGGCCATTTTCTTAGATGTACGGAAGCATCACACATGGCACTAATTTAAAAACATATTGCTTTTAATGGCCAGGAGTGATAAATGAGGACAGCACATTTAAAAAAAAAAAAAAAAAAAGCAGTTTGTTATCTCTATAGAAGAACATTAGCGCCACCTACAGGTTTATGTGTTGACTCAAATCGGATTTTTCCGTATTTTGGATTAATTAGATATCATAATGAGATATCATGGTGATGAGTCCTAAATCTAAGCACAGAATGCATTTATAGTACATGTACACATTATACACACATGGATATTTATGGAATCATAAAATAATTTGTATTCATGTACATTAGTTCATAAGTACTTCTGTATAATGCTTTTTATGAATTATTTTTGTTATTAAATAATTATATTCTAAATTTGGAAGGACAGCCATTCAATCTATACAAGCACTTCAAACACATACCAAATACTTATATATATGCATATATAAGTATTTGGTATGTGCTTGAAGAGCTGAGTATGGCATGTACGGTACCGCTAACAGATTATATCTTTATTGTAACTGAAAAGCATGATTACATTTACTAATGTATAAACCAAAGATTATATGTTTAAAAACCCCGCCCCAGCATCTTGGAAATGTGGGACGGCATACCACAGGTTGGTGGGGGCCATATGGCTCACAGTCATAGCTATAAGAATAGGACACGGCGCTGAATTGAGACAGAGCACTGAGAAGAAAATTCAAATGAGCTTGCATCGCTATACACACGTGAAGACATTATAGTAAGTGTTATTATTATTATTATTATTATTATTATTATTATTATTATTTATTATTATTATTATTATTATCATTATGGATCTAGCATGTTATATTTTATTTTTTATTTTTTTATTTTTTATTTTACAAATATGGCTGTGAAATAAGTATAATTGTCACCCACTGAAGGTTGTTTAAATATGTGGTAATAGCGCCATCTAGTGGTTCATTTTAGGAATGCACCAACATTTTTTTTATTTTTTTTTATTTTACAAATATAGCTGTGAATCAATATGTGTTAAGTGCAGAAATGATATATGAAATGTTAGGAAGCGCTTCCTAACATTTCAAATATCATTTCTGCACTTTAATCTACAATTGGTATTTAGTAAGTACCATTGGGAGCCGCTTAGTATTGTTAGTAAGTACCATTGGGAGCCGTTTAGTATTGATTAAATTAATTAATATTGTGTAAGATAAAACGCGCAGGCTACTTGATCACACGAACAACAGTCATTTATTTTGGTTTTTAATTAATATGATTGCCTGAATGTTGTTTAAAATGTGTCGAGTACCAGGCATTTGTTTTGGATTTTAATTAATGTGACTGCCTGAAGGTTATTTAAATATGTGGTAATAGCGCCATCTAGTGGTTCATTTTGGGAATGCACCGACACAGTATTTCATCTAATTCGTTTGACAGATATTAATCGTATCTCATTTTCATTATTGGTTCAGAGACAGACAATGCAGAACATCAACAGCAAAGATGCTTTCATGTGTAGATCCGGATCTGATGATGATGATGATGTTTTGCCAAGTTATCAAACGACCCATGGTAAGCTATGTCTATAAATGCCATTGACACGTTTTTATTTATATTTAAAGTTTAAATAGTATGAAATTATAGTCAAGGTCTACAATTTGTTCATTTTTACTTATTTTTAAAAGTTTAAATAGTATGAACGTACAACAGTCTGGATACATTGATAAGTAATTATTAAATAGTAATTATTAAATAATTATTATTTTCTCATTTTTATTTCCCCCGATTTGACAGTAATCACAAATACAGAGAATTTCGATTCGGTTGAAGATAGCCCATTTGGTTTAGATTTCAGCATTATACCCGATTTTACTAATATTTTGGAATTGGCTCCAGCCTGTGAGTAACATGATATTTTTTTTTTTTTTTTTATTATTAGTTTTATTTATTTATTTATTTATTTTTCCGGGCTAAAGAATTAAAAATAAACCTTGTACAGTTGTGCTGATTTGTTGTCAACTGTACACACTTTATATTCTCAATAATGCATCTCTTTTTCATGTTATTCTAATTTTATACCGTATGTAATATTTATTTTTTCATTTTTCACCGGCTAAAGATTCCACAAAAATGGATGATGCGACGGCTGACGGTATTCTACGGGACATATTGAACAAACCTGAATATTGTCACAACGCCGCTATACAGACCTGCAATGTTGTTGATGAGCGACCGTTTTCCCCCCACGCGACAGGGGGTCGGGCTAAAACATTCGAATATAAAGCAGGTGTGTAATCAAACACTGTTATATGGCATATTGTTATGCTGTGATTTAAATGCTGATTTACGTGCATCGACGTTTATATTTATTTTATAATATATGTATTACAGATGATGCTGTAGCAAGGCGATATGATCCTACGATACCAGCAGGCCGTGATACCGTCGCGCAAATACACAGGCCTAGTACAAGCGGGAAAACATCAAAACGCACAGCCGCAGCTGAAACGGAGAACCATCATTTCGCAACAGCAGGTATGTAATCAAACACTGTTATATGTTATATTGTTATGCTGTGATTTAAATGCTGATTTACGTGCATCGACGTTTATATTTATTTTATAATATATGTATTACAGATGATGCTGTAGCAAGGCGATATGATCCTACGATACCAGCAGGCCGTGATACCGTCGCGCAAATACACAGGCCTAGTACAAGCGGGAAAACATCAAAACGCACAGCCGCAGCTGAAACGGAGAACCATCATTTCGCAACAGCAGGTGTGTAATCAAACACTGTTATATGTTATATTGTTATGCTGTGATTTAAATGCTGATTTACGTGCATCGACGTTTATATTTATTTTATAATATATGTATTACAGATGATGCTGTAGCAAGGCGATATGATCCTACGATACCAACAGGCCGTGATACCGGCGCGCAAATACACAGGCCTAGTACAAGCGGGAAAACATCAAAACGCACAGCGATCGCTGAAACGGAGAACCATCAATTCGTAACGCCGGCAATTGTACATAAGGACGTTGCTAGGTCATCAGTTATGGTGGTGCATAACGGTTGTATCAACCCGAACAAACGAAGGCCTGCTCGACCAAGAACGAATGAGAGAAGTCATAATTCAGCATTTACAGATCTGAAAAGAAAATTGTCATATTCCGAAAATGATAAGCCGCAACGGAGAAGGATCGCGTTTCAAACTGTATCATGCGTAAGTAATGATGTTGCTGTAACATCAAAACACACAGCGTTTAACACTGCAGATCGGGATGTCGCTGGTAATACAAAGACTGTAAAGGTTAAGAGGGCATCGCGTCTCTCAAGAAGTAATGTTAAGCAATTGCAGCAATCAGCGGTAATCACAATTCCAGATACACAGGTTTGTTCTGAAACAGAAACAAGGCACATAGCAGGCATTGGTTTGTTATCAAATATTAACTCAAGAAGTAATGTTAAGTAGTCACAATCCGATGTCATCACTATTCCCGATACACAGGATTGCTCTGAAACAAGACACATAGCTGGTAATCCTGTGATATCAGATATTGATGACATAAATGGGCAAGAGCTTATTACAAACTGTGTAGAGTCAACGACACAAGAACCGCAGAATAGTTCTGATGAAGTATTATCAGCCGTTGCAGGAATACCTGGTAATACTACAACGGTTGATTGTGTAACATCAATGCCCAATATTTTTACAACGACAGCCATGGTACACGCATCGGCTGCTGCTTGTGCACCGGCGCGAGGGATAGAGCCCGACATAGTTGATGAATGTCAAAATTCAGAACAATTAGGCCAAGACGCTGAAATACAATTTTATGCGTTGTTGGGTAAGATACGGGAAGATGTTGAGAACATGGGTGTAAAAGCCGGATATTTGTTAAAACACATTAAAGGTGTGAGCCACCGCTGTAAATGTAAACAAGACATTGTTAAAGAAGTTGTTGAGACGTATATGAATGTCATGTCAAAATACATAGATCGGTCGGTTAAGACAACTGAATTTATTAAAGCCAACATACATCATTTTGCAGAAATAAATGAAACTGAGCCGTGACTAGGCATGCTAGGCAATGGTTTGAAACGTGTTTTAAATTTAAATGCCTGTAAAAAAAAACACGAATTAAACCTTGTTTAACATACAAGATCTCACAGTTATTCCGACGTGCAAAGGTGAAACAGGCTGTAACAACATTAACCAGATTGAGAAAGCGCAAGCGGCACAGGGAACATGTGGTAGGCGGGAAGCAGAGTGCGATGTATGTAGATTTAGATCAATCGCCACCCCAAGCATTACCGAATGACGAATCACAGGCTGACAATATTGAGCGCAATGCAAGCCCCATATATGATGATGCAGGCAGTGTTGAGTCACCCGGTAATGACGAAGGTCGGCAACATGTATACTTGGAGGCGATTAACTGTTATGAACGACAACGACCGTATTTCAGAGCCGTTGAGTACCACAATAACTATCGGTTTGTTAATTTGGACAGGGTTACATCATTTGTAGAGGGGGTTCGAGCCATTCATACGGCTATACAGGCCATGCTCGATGGTGTCCTTGCGGGCGTGGATCCAGCCGACCACGTTCAGCTTAGATTGGAGGGGGGTGGGTTACACAACGCCATCTATTCGCATCGTAAGCCGCAAGAAACATTAGACGCTGCCAGTTTTTTTAATCAGATTACAAACACGCTTCAAAGTAACGCTGAATTCTTATTATCCACAGGCTTAAGATTTGTGATCAGTATTTTTAGAAACAGATCAGGGTCTGGTTTGACTAGGAGGAGTTTACAACGCCTGCCCCAAAGTTTAATAATAAATAAAAGAAAGAGATATCTCTATGACTTCAGACGCATAGGTAATAACCTGTGTTTGGCCGCTAGCGTCTGTAAACTTCTGGATAAAGGTAACAATGCCAATGATCATGTAATACAGGAGAGAGCGATCCAACTACATAAAGCTTTGAATCTGCCGCTTGATAAAGCGGTCAGCTTTAGCGATGTTGCAATTTTTGAAAATTATTTAAATGTTTCGATCAACCTCCTCTATTACAGTCAAGGGAATTGGAAATACTACAGTACGGACAGTCGTTACAAAGACACGCTGTTTGTGCTATATCACGATTGTCACTTTTATGGGATACTCGATATCAAAGCGTTTCTTGGAGCCCGATATTATTGCATCCGTTGTCATAGCGCTTACCATCATAGAAATAATCACGATTGTCTTTTCTTTTGTAAGGCTTGTCACAGGCCGGATTGTATTGATGATGGTGTGACGGCTTTAAGGTGTTCGGTGTGTAGGGTATTTTGTCGATCAAACGAGTGTTTAGAGCTACACAAAGCTTTAGCTCTTGATCACAAAATATCCTGTCTTGAACATGTATATTGTGACAAGTGTTGTCTCTACAGGCGAACAGATCATAACTGCCGAGGCCTAAAGTGCCCCATTTGTAAGGTGTTCGTTGATGGGTTTTCGAACCATTTGTGCTATATACAAACCATCAAGCCGGAAGAGCCCACAAAGAAATACATCTTTTATGATTTTGAGTGTATGCAGGAAACAGGTGTGCACATACCAAACTACTGTTACGCTTTAACATTAACGGGGGAGAAAGACTGGGAGTTTAAGGGTGTTGCGTGTATCGAAGACTTTGTAAAGACGTTCATGAAACCAAAATTTGAGCATTACACATTCATAGCCCATAATGCAGGTCGCTATGATGCGTATTTTGTGCTGCGCCAGCTGATTAAGGAGAAATTAAAGATGGAATTATTATCTAGAGGCGGCAACATAATGTGCATCACGGTAAAAGATTTGAAGATAAGATTTATCGACTCTTTAAATTTTTTACCCATGCGGCTTAGCAAGTTACCAAAGGCGATGGGGTTTGACGGTACCAAAGGCTATTTCCCACATTTTTTTAACACAGCTGATAACCAAAATTACATGGGCGCTATGCCATCAATAGAGTATTTTGGTCCACAATACATGATGCCTGATGAATTATCTGAGTTTACAGCCTGGTATAAACAGCATGTACACAAACTGTTTAACTTTTAAAAAGAGCTTGTACGATATTGTAAAGAAGATGTGAAAATATTACAAAAAGCTTGTGATGCTTTCAAATCGGCTGTTATAGCCATGACAGAACAGGAATTTCTAATAACAAAGAAAAAAAAAAAGGTTGTGGTTAAACGTCACATCGAAGCTTTTCAATTAGTCACGTTGGCTTCCGTATGCATGGCCATGTACCGTTGTAAATTTTTACAGGAAAAGACACTGGCCCTTGTACCGGGTGATAACTATCACAAGACTCAGAAGCGTTACTCAACGCCAGCCATACAGTGGTTAATGTACATAGAACACAAAGAAGGTGTGAGTATAAGACACGCTTTACAAGGGGGCGAGAAAAAAGTTGGTAAATACAGCCTGGATGGTTACGCCGTGATTAACGGAACACCCACTGCATTTGAATTTCAAGGTTGTTTTTATCACGGCTGTGGTGCTTGTTACAACGCCGATGATAAAAACAAACTGACTAAAACGACCTACGGTCAATTACACCACAAGACGCAGGTAAAGTTGCACTACCTTAAACGTTGTGGATTTCAGATACGTGAAATCTGGGGTTGTGAATGGAAGTCTATGCTAGATTCTGATGCGGATCTACAGGCTTTTCTGAAGGGCAAAGAATTACCCGAGCCCTTGGAGCCGCGTGATGCTCTTTATGGCGGGCGCACAAACGCCATAAAGCTGTATTACAAAACAGGCTGTGATGAAAAAATTCACTATTTTGACTTCACCAGTTTGTACCCATATGTTAACAAAACCAAAACGTATCCTATACTGCACCCACGCATTATTTATAAGGACTTTGGTGATGTCACAAAGTATTTTGGTTTTGCCAGGGTTAAAGTTTACCCGCCTCGTGGCCTATTTTTTCCGGTTCTGCCGGTTAAAATGGGTGGCAAGTTAATGTTTCCATTATGTCGCACATGCGCTGAGTCTGTACAGACTGAGCCGTGCGTTCATGATTCAGAAAAACGTGCACTCATCGGTACATGGTGTACCGTGGAACTAAACTTGGCTGTAGAAATGGGGTACATGGTGTGTAAAATCTATGAGGTGTGGCATTTTGATGAGAGCTCTGACAAATTGTTTTCAGGCTACATTAAAACGCACCTCAGGGATAAACAAGAGGCCTCTGGTTATCCCGAATGGTGTACAGACGCCGAGAAACGCCAAGAGTATATAGACGCCTATCAAAAAAATGAAGGCGTGTCTTTACGACCCGATCACATAGAAATCAATCCCGCTAAAAGACAAATTTCAAAATTGTTTTTAAATTCCTTATGGGGTAAATTTGGTCAACGTAGCAACATGCCCAATACGTGTCTAGTGACCGATCCCAACAAACTTTTTGAATACGCGTTCTTACCGTACTATGACGTGTCCGCTTTGGACTTTGTTGACGATGATACAGTTATGGTAAATTGGAAGTATGCCAAAGATCATTACACCAGGGGCGCAATTTCAAATGTAACTATAGCTATCTTTACAACGGCTTATGCACGTGTTGAACTGTACAAACTACTGTATAGATTACAAGATAGATGTCTTTATCACGACACAGATTCTGTAATTTTTGTCAGTAGACCCGGTGACTGGTGTCCGCCATTGGGTGATTATTTAGGCGAGTTGACCAGCGTACTACCCACAGGCACCCATATAACAGAATTTGTCTCAGCCGGTCCCAAGTCATACGGCTATCGACTAAACAACGGAAAGACCTGTTTAAAAGTTAAAGGTATAACGCTCAATGTTGATAATGCGCAGCACGTTAACTTTGACAGCCTGAAAGAACTGGTCTTAGATTATCCTTTAAATCCCGAAGGCGATGACCAGAAAAAGGTTGTGATCCGTCAACCCGGTATAGTACGTGTGAAAAAGTGCTGGCAGATAGAGACGCGTACTTTGCAGAAGACGCAAAGGTGTGTTTATACTAAACGGTCTCTTACGGACAACTTCACAACACTGCCGTTCGGCTATTAAGATGGACACCAGATTTCAGCACCCTTTCTCATGTATTTTAGCGGGTCCGTCCAATTCGGGTAAAAGTTATTTTGTGAAAACGCTGTTGCAACACGCTGCAACACATATGACTCATGTACCTGATAATGTTGTTTGGTTTTACACCTGTTGGCAGCCAATATACGACCAACTTCTGCGTGATTACCCCGGTACGCGTTTTATAGAGGGCTTACCAGAGTCTTTTAGCGATGATCAACTTTTTCCCCCTGATAAGATTAATTTAACAGTGATTGATGATTTGATGGACGCGGCAAGTAATAATTCTGAGGTTGAGAAAGCTTTCACAAAGTATGTACACCATCGTAATCTCAGTATCCTGTACCTTGTCCAAAACATATTTTGTCAAGGTAAAAAGAGCAGAACTATACATTTAAACACAAAATATATGGTCCTGTTCAAAAACCCCAGGGATAAAATGCAGGTGGGCATTCTGGCTAGACAAATGTACCCATCAAAACATCGTTTTTTTCTCGAAGCCTATGAATCCGCGACGGCTGCCCCTTATGGTTATTTACTGGTTGATTTAAGAAACAACGCTCTTGACGATTATCGTTTACGAAGCGGCTTATTCCCACCAGACACGCCTTTTGTTATTAAGAAGCGTAGTTCTATAAAGCTATAACCGTACAACCTTTAGTCATTTGTTGTCATTCTAACAACGGTGAACATGTCGGGGCGGATAAGACGTAATTGGGTGCTTTTAAAAACGTTAATTAAAGCAACACCATTCCAAAGAAATGCTATTTTATCCAACGCTTCAAACGATTTAGTCACGGCTATTTGTGAGATAGCGCTCAACACGCTTAAAGGTAAAATACCGCTGTCTCAACGACAGTTGAACTACCTTAAAAAGAAGCGAGCGCTTATAAAATCACTTTGTAATAAGAAATGTGCCATTGGAAAAAAGAAGAGGTTGGTTAAACAGTCGGGTGGTTTTATCGGTTCACTGCTTGGTTTTGCTATACCGCTAATTACAGGACTATTGTCTAATCGCTGATGGAGTACGCTGAGAAAATGTATCTGGTACCTCAGAATCAGATAGACCGTTTACATAATAAACCGAACAGCGACGACATACGTAAAACAGCAACGCATGGTCTAGATGTAGAGATCGTGAAAATACTACAGAATAATGATTTATCAGAATATTTTTTCATATTCTGATAAATCATTATTCTGTAGTATTTTCACGATATACAATGTTGTTGCAGAGATACCTGGTGTTGAGTAAACAGGCTGATAGTGAAATGTCAACTTTAGCTCTTTTATCACCCGTTGCAAAATCTGTTGATGAATCAAATAATACGACACAGCCTATTGCACCCGATGCTGTTTATCATGAGCTTTTGAGCGGTGTTAATGACCGGTATAAGAAAAACTGTGAAATACTATTGAGTAAAATGACATGCTCTAAACACATCACAGACTGGAACAGTAAAGGGGAATTTCTGTACAAAGGCATCACTGTGCCTGGTTCCAACATGTTAGATTTAATAAGAAGCATCACGCAAAGTAACGGTGTGTCGATCCGTAATATACCGAATGGGTGGCCTGAATTTATGCGGGCAATGTCTGAATTGAATATTCCCTCAACCGTCATAGCCAATGCGGCAAATAGAATGTGTTTAGAACGATTAAAAGCTGAGAAGCAGGATGACTCTGATGGCGCTGTGACATCGCCCATGTCGTTACAAACCCTTAACAAAGGTCGAATAAATGTTTTAAGTCCCCCAGGTTTAACAACACCGCACGGTTACTTACTGCCTAGGAAAAGATCCGTAAATCTATTTCAGGATTCACAGTGGCTGAAACTATAACATATAACTGTTAGGGTCTCCTGCCCTGTGCTGCCACGTCGTCATGGCAACCGGGAGACAAGTGCTAGCGGAGTAACCTGAGCGCAGCTGATACTCCGGTTCGGGTCTTTTGCTGTGCAGTGGTTATAGGCTCTGTGCATGGCAGGGGATCCGGTGCTGGTTTTTGTGCTCACAGTCTGTGAGGTCTGAGTGGGGCGTGGACAGCACCTGCTTTATAAGGCCTCTTCTCAGGGTAAGCAGATGCTGCTGAATCTTTGTTGGTTAGTCAGTTTCTGAAAGTTAGCCAGTACTGTGTAGCTTTGTATTTGTTTGTTGCTTACTGCAAATAGGCCTGGGGATTTGGTATTACACTCTGCCAATCCAGACCTAGCAGTAAGACTGGAGTCAGTCGTTTAGCTTGCTGGGGTTCTGTTACTACTCTGTGAACTTAGCAAGTTTGCGGCTGTATTCTAAGACTTGCCTGTCTAATCCTGTCTCACTGTGCTAGGTGTCAGGGGTCAGTTTAGTGGCAGTAAGCTGAACCTGTGCACTGCAAGTGAGAATTAGGATTGTGGAGACTCTCCTTGTGTCTATCATTCCATCTCTGACCAAGGAGTTTACTGCCACACCCGTTGGTAACCCTTTAGGGTTTTGCTGTTGCCCTTAGCAACAGCATTTTGGGTTCTCTACGTATTAAAACACAACATCTTGCTTTTCCCATCTGAGCAGTTCTAATACAAGGGAGATACCCAGTTCCTTAGCCTCTGGGCTTCTCTGTTCACTTTGTGTGTATTTTGTTACCCTATCACCTTCTGTGTACGTTATGTCATTTTCCCCAGTCTGTCTGTGAGTCCATTTGTTTTGCATAACAGTTCAAACACCAGTACATTCCTGCAGGCACTGGAGTGCATAACAGTCCTGACACCAGTACTTTCCTGCAGGCACTGGTGTGCATAACAATAACTAATTTATAATATTTTTATACACTGTATTTTGTGTTGGTATTTTGCGCCACAATGTTTAACTTATGTCAATAATATTTTATGTAATGTTTTAAATGCTTCTTTACCGTGTTATATATATATATATATATATATATATACATATATCAATAAAATATGCTTATGCTTTATAAAACAACGTTTTGTTCTTTGTTTCTATTGCTGTAAACGGAAGAAATTTCAAGCACGCGATATAAAGTTTAATAAACAACGTTGTTTATTAGAAAAACATCATAGATATGATGCGTTGTACATAAAACGTATCAAACAGAATGTTGATTACAAGTTACACAAACAATACAACGTTGTGCGTAACACGCTTCACACACAGCGTTGTGCGTGAAACGTTTTATGTACAACGTGTCATAGTTATGACACGTTGTACATAAAATGCTTCACGCACAGCATTGGTTACAAGTTACACAATTCTGTATATATCTATATGCATAATGACTCAGACAATGGCTTCTTGGGAGTCGTCTTACAAAATTTGAAACAAAACAATCATTACGTTTTGTGTCATCACTAAAACGGGCCAGTACATCCACATATTTGTATTTTTTACACATGTAAAATATAAAGTATATGCAATATTGACCGCAAACGGTACTGTTAAAATTTTGCAACTGCTTATTTTGGTGATAAACACTTTTTGAATTCAAGTTTAAAAAATGTATTATTGTTTTTGGGAATAGGGGGCTGTCAGGGGCTAACCCGTAAGAATCAAAAAAGTAACATTCACGCTGTTCGTTAAAATAAGCGGCCAACCAGTGCTCACCCTGCTGCCCGCTGCTATGCGTATTGATTACAAACGCGCAGGGATATTGCGACAGTTTACTGACCGGCAACATATCGCACGGATACGTTCCTTTAAAAATATGCCTTGTGCTTTGCACGGCGTACAGAATACAGTTTATCTGTAATGTGTTCATTTTTTCAGCAGCGTAGTGTTAGTTTATTTCATTTATAGATAATCGTACAGCACATCGCGCCTTTGATTAATCTCGATGATGTTATCAAATAGAGCGTATATTATCACATTGACTGTCCGGTCCAACGCTTCTGCAAAGCGGAATTCGGCACGTAGATTGCCTGTTCTTATCAGGGAAAGGTGTTCTCCACACTCCTGTTCTGGTGAAAGGTCAAAAGCAAATAGCGTGTAGCCCCTGAGGTACTCTTCGCGGTCAATCAGTATACCATTGTCAGATTTCTGCTTATTTGTGATCTGTATGAGTGACATATACTCTCTTACAGCATTACCACTTTCAAAGTCGGGTTGAAATGGCTTGGCGGGATGCGGCGTTCCATCCAGATAAAGGGACGCAAAACTTATATTTTTATGTTCAAAGCACAGGGGGTTCCGGTTATGGATTCCTGAAAATGATTCGTTATCCACAAAACCGACTATAACTGTTTTCGGCACTTGTCCTAAAAATAAATTTTCTAGATTAAATACTCTACTGCCTGTTGGCACGCTGTAGATTTTCATCCCAACGCGGTCAATCGCGTATTTCGCGTTACCGTTTAACAGAGCCTGCGCGTGCCCAATCCGCACGGTCGGTGAGACCTGAACTCTTTTCACGAACAGGGATGCAGCTGTGATCTGTATTTTAAAGGCGTCCGCCTCAGACGACATTAAGCAGAATGCGTCTTTGTTTCTGGTTAGTTTAATCTTCAGATCAACGGCGTTTAAAATTAGTTTATGTTGATGGAAAAGGTCGCAGTGAAGCGGGCCTAGCAGTTCAACAGTGCGACTCTGCGCTGTTGCGCCTGCTCGTTTTTTGAATCCCGTATTCGGCCCGTCCAGCGCCGTGTTGTTAAATTCACCATCCGCACCTTTGTAAAATAATCCTGTTGTGTGTTTTGTTGACAATGCATCCGAGCTGTAATTCAATATAGTCTCAATGTACGCGCGGTATGCGTAAAGATTGTTGGATTGTGATATGAGCCTGTCGCTCAAAGTTACATCCACTTGGTTGAATAAAGTAGCTATTGGGTAATTAATAAGTGCGACCCGCGCACCTTGCGGTATCGGCGTGTTATCGGTTCGTACGATCTTGCATGTCACGTACAACAGCGTGTTGTTCAGATCGTAGTAGTGTTCACCGCTGGCTGCTATATAAAATTCAAGCGGAGCTGTGTCGGATAACGCCGCTAAAGGTTGAACTTCGACGTATAGACTTTTCTCTATGCTAGTTTGTGTCGGGGGCACGTCAAAAAGATCCAGCTCTGTTTTTGCACATTCAACGGATTCGTGGTGTATGAAAGACATGTTTAAAAAATATCACCAACGGCACTCTTCGGCTTTCTCTTCTTCTTTGAGTTGTGTCGTCTCTGTTTTTTATTTAAAAAGGGTATGTCCCAAGGCGGAAGCGTTATCATACGCTTCCGTTTTCTTTTAGACATGCCTTTTCTTGTATATATTAGGCCTGAACCGTCTTGCTTTGCTTGGTTCGCCTCGTGTATCTTATTCACAACGGCCGTTGTGGCTTGCCCGATAACATCTTTCGCTATATCACGAACCGCTGTCTTCATATGCGGTTTAGCCAACTCTAAACCTCTCCGGAAAAGAGGAACAGCTTTTCTGAAAAGACTTCGAAAAATACCGCCTAAACCGCAGCCGTACATGTATGCGCTGCTGTGAAAACCTGGTAATCCATTACCGGCTTGAGATTTATAATATTGCGCATAGAGGCCCGGATCGCCATAATTTTTAACAGCGACCATTCTGCTTAGTTAATAAAATTCAGTTTTGCGGCGTCTGAAGTGTAGCTTCACGATCGCTTTCCCAAACTTAAATGCCATGTTCTCGTTTTGGTCGTTCTTTATCTCTATGGCTATCGTGTCAAAATGTGTTTTGCACAATGGTACGTAATCGGGTTTCTCGTATCGTATTGTGACAACCTCATTGTTATAACCCTTCATTTCAACAGTGCGAAGTAGCGGTACATAACTATCCCCGACCCGTTGGTGTTCGATAATGTCTGTGTACACGTACATCGTATATTGGCCGCCTTTGATGTCGGCGCATGGTTTAGAAATATTAGTTTTAGGCTGTAAACCCAGTATCCATGTCAGCTTAGAACCGGCGTGGATTTGATACAACAGTTTACTGTCACATGTTACAACGCGTGCAAATGGATCATACGTTAGTCTTAATCCAACGTCCAGTTTCAGTTGTACAATTTCAGCGTTGATTACGTTCAGTAACGCCTCGATTGTTTCATAAAAACCGGGTTTAATGCACAAACTCGCGACTCTCGCCACCGGCTGGTCCGCCGTTCCATCCCATGATAATTGCAGTCTACAATCTTGTAAATCCAATGTATTCCACGTATGCGGGTATTGTATCTCAGTAAGTGCCACTTCCCATTCGCCATTTTAGTCTATCGGTTTAGCCAACTTTGTCGTATAGTTAGAAATTTTATTTTGTGGGAAGGTAACAGCCGATGCGTTGCTGGGTAAGGTTATGTAGAACGACTTGTCATCCATCGCTCGTCTTGTTTAGATACTGCTGATCTTTATATGTCTTTTATCACCGATGCTGCGACCCAACTGTTAAATTTTGCGGGGTACCCGCGCCACTTGACTAACGCGTATTTACGGCCTCTGACCGTCTTATTTTTAAAAATCTTTTCCACTTTGTAAACTCTGTTATAGTTTTTTGGTATGCTTTGAAGCTCTTCGGGGTAAAAACTACCTGTTATAACTTCACCATACAGATCTGCCAACTTATAAAGCGGTTTAATCCCTTTAGTGTTCACACTATGTACAACAAAAATCTCCTCAGAAAAGCTCTGTTCGTAACCTTTCTGAAATATGTCCTTATATTTAGAAATATGGACGTGGTCACCGATTCCTAAACAAACGGGTGCTTTCTTACTTCTAAAGTAATCACCATAGGTCGTTTTGAAGACACTCAATGCGTTAGATTCATTCACAGCGTTTGGAGCGCACTTAATCGTTCTATGGTATGTGTTATTATAGCTGCGTATGAAGTCTTGTAAAACGTCTATATATCTGTAGGTATTCTTTGCCGTGAAAGAGCGCCACATGCGCATTTTTAAAGTCCTATTGAAGCGCTCTATAACAGCCGCTTTCACATCGTTATTGGTCGTGAAATGTTTTATACCGTATTTTTCTAACACCTTTTTTAGGTTTCTGTTTAGAAACTCTTTACCATTATCGGTTTGTAGCTTCATCGGCACATCACCGCGCTGGAATATTTTTTCAAAAGCATTAGCGACTGTTGCTGCATTCTTAGCGGTCAGACTTTCACCCCACACCCTCTTACTGAATATATCGATGATTGTTAATATGTATTTAACGCCATCGTTGTATTTTGACAAATCTATCAGCGAGACCAAATCACATTGCCACTGTTGGTTTATACCCGATACACAAATCATGTTCCTTTTATAGTTTTTTCTTGCTGGCTTGTGCAGCGTGTATGCGTCTTGTTCTTGTAACCACTTTCTTACGTCGGATCTTTTAAATTTATTTTTAACCGACCCATAATATTTATCAATGCCGCTAAAACTACCTGGTTTTAACACTGTGTAATATGCATCTTTCATCCGCCTGATTTGACGCACTGCGTTGCGTGACATTCTGCGACTGGTGTTGCGTGACACTCTGCGACTGGTGTTACGCGACAATTTTTAATACGGTTTAATATCGAACACTATAAATTTATATAAAATTTAATATAAAATTTTATATTAAAGCGATATAAAACACTATCATTTAATATTAAAGGGGGTGGAGCCTAGGAGAAAGGGGGTGTTACCACCTGTCAAGTTTGACAGAAAGGTTGTCTTTATCTACTGGCAAGGCATCCTATGGTACTTAGGGCAGCTAACGTTTTTGGGGCTAGGGAGTTTCGTTGGTTAGGTGTTCGTGGTATGCTTTGGGGTGATTTGTTACGGCTCCTTTTTCACTGTGAACGCCACTGGGGTCGCCCCAGCTGTATTGTCCTGCATTTGGGCGGCAATGATTTGGGCCGAGTTAAAGGCATCGACTTAATTTTGTCCATTAAGGCTGATTTGGTGGCGATTCGTTGTCACTGGCCGGGATTCCGTATTATGTGGTCTGAGATAGTTCCGCGTTTTCATTGGCGGGGTGCAGTGCGTTTCTCGGCTCTTGAGAAGGCTCGCAAGAAGGTGAATTCATCGGTGTCGCTATTTGTTAGGGCCATAGGTGGAGTGGCTGTCAGGCATCCTCTACTTGTGCTGCGTAATAGGCAGTTCTACATGGAGGATGGGGTTCACCTTCCTCCGGACGGAGTTCAGGTTTTTCTGGATGATGTTTTTGGTCCTTTTCATTAGGGATCTTTAGTTTTTTCTAGTTTTCTTGTTTGGATGGCGGTGGCGGTTTGTTAAACCTTTGTGGCGGGAAGTCGCTACCAACCAGCAGTCAGATAGGCATAAATGGTCATTGTGGGGCACCCTCTTTAGAAGGACGGCAGGTGTGTCCTTCCCTTGCGGGTGGACATTTAGACGTTCCCTTGCGGGAACAGAACGTTTGCCAGAGATAAGAGTGGTGAGGCCAGCACAATGCGGGTTATGCAGGTAGGAGGAGGTGTTGTTGGTTAGTCCCCTTCTTGGTTTGTTGGATTTCATCTAAGTGACTGGAGCTGGTATCTGGTAGCGGCTTTTCCTTTGCTATCCTACAATCTAAATTTAACTTCACAATCAAATTAATTTCAATTTCAATTATAGTTTAAAGAGTTGGTCAGCGATCAATAAATATCGTCTGACCTTTAACTCCAGCTACCGTGTCCGTGTCTTTATTTCAGTGTGTGTCATTTATTTTAGTGGTAAGCTAGCTTAAGAAATGTTTATGTTAATCGCAATAAAATTATGGGAGCCTTATCAGACTGGAATTGTGAAGTGTCATAATTTATCACCGTGAGTTCCACGTCTGTATGCTGTATATATAATATATATATAGGAAGACTGTGAGGACCGGCACTCCCCCTCCTGGACTTAGTGCTTGGGTGCCATCTCAGATAAAACTGGATAGTAGACAACAAAGCAGGCGGCACTCCAAGTCTGTTTGAAATTCAAGTGTATTTCACACACAAAACATGATCCGACGTTTCGGGGTCCAAGCGCCCCTTTGTCAAGGTGAACAATAACAAATGTAATGAAATTCATACCTTATATTGAAAAAGAAAACCCGCCAAGTGCTCCGTTCACGCCCGCCCGGCCGTTTGCGGTCCGTCCCTTCTTCCGTCTCCATTGAGTGACGTCATGCACAGTGCGCTCCGTGCATACGTCGTTGTCATGGTTACCCGACGCTGGAAGTGGCCGGGCTGCGGCGCTAGTAAAGGGAAAAATGAAGTGCAAAGACTTTAACATACAGAACCCCACACCAAAATAATAAATAAGTTATATAGATGTTGTGTAAACATTTGGTTTAACTGAGGTGTTAACTGAAGGTGCACCCAAAAAAAAAAACAGTACATGTAGATAAAACCTAAGGTGGAAACCCCTTGCTGCCCGCTGGGATCATACCCTCAGTAGAGCGGACCTTGTGTTTAGATAATATCAATTAGATTAAAATCTATCAAAGATTCTATCAAGAAATGCAACGGGGATATACACTTTCATACTCCGGATTTAACCCGGCTAAATTCAACTAGGTAACTTCAGATATCACCTCCGTCAAAATCCAGCCATAAATACTACGGGAAACAGTTCCTGTTTAAGTACATCGTGCTTAACTCAAGCTATCCTACTTAATATTACTGCAGAACATGCTAACACTCTGCAATTAATCAAAGCCTCCATTCTAGACGTCTGGCATTTTATTTGAAGATATTCCAGCTCAGTTTCTCATTCAGTCCATGAGGATTGGTTGTATTTAACTCAAAGATCCATTTAGCTTCTAATCGCAAAAGGCTGCCATCTCTATCCCCTCCTCTAATGTGCTTGGGGACATGGTCGATAATCATATGTCGTAGGTCATTCATAGTGTGGTGGGCTGCCGCAAAGTGCCTTGCCACTGGTTGCTCTGACTCCTTACCAGCCAGTGCCTGTTTGATGGCCGAGCGGTGGAGTGCCATCCTCTCTCTCAATGTTCTTACTGATTTGCCCACATAGTGGAGTCCACATGGGCATTTTATGAGATACACTATATGAGTGGTAGTGCAAGTAAGTACAAAATTGATCTTGTAGGTCTTCTCCCGATGTGGGTTGGTAAAGTTGGAGCCAGTTATCATGTTCTCGCAGGTAGTACATTTAATGCACTTATAGCATCCGGGCTGTCTGCCCAGAAAGGCTCCAGGAGTCTGTTTTTGATGTTTCATGTCCTGGAATCCAGTAATGTCGGAATGGACTGTTACATCCTTGATGTTTTTGCCCCTTGAAAAGCACATCATTGGACGTGTCCCCCTGAATGTTGGTAACGATTGATCAGAAGATATAATGGGCCATAGAGCTCTCGTTGCTCTCTGCACAACCGGACTCGTGGTATTAAATCTAGAGATGAAAGGTATGGCCGGCCTCTTTGGGCGATCACTGGGATAGAGGAGAGATTCCCTGGATAACTGCATCACTTCCTGCTTCTGTTTGATAAGAAGTGGACGGCCATATCCTCGCTCTGTAAATTTCACAATCATCTTGTCAAGTTCCATCTCCAACTTGTCACGGTCACTGATCAGGCGCGACACCCTGATCATCTGGGAACGTGGTAAGCCATTTTTGAGGGCCTTAGGGTGATGACTGTTGGCCCTCAGCAGGGTATTCCTGTCTGTAGGTTTGGTGTATACTCCTGTGTGCAGTGCCCCCTCCTGGATTGAAATCTGCACATCCAAATAATGTGTTGAGCTGATGCTGGTCTGGTAAGTATATTTAACACCTATCGGTCTAGAGTTGGTGGTATGCATTAGCTGTTCAAATTTTTCCACGCCCCCTGTCCATAGGAGGAACAGGTCGTCTATGTAACGAGAAAAAAATAATATGTGCTGGGAGATCGTCTCATCCTGGAAAAACACCTTCTCCTCGAACATGTAGATGTTGGCGAACGATGGGGAGACGTTGCTCCCCATCGCACACCCCGTCTTCTGACGGTAAAATCTTCCGTTGAACAAGAAGTAGTTCTTTTCCAGAGTCATCCGGAGGAGGTCCATAAACAGCGGGATGTCCAACCCCTTCATATTTTCTTTTTTCAAGAATGCTTCCATTGCTGTTAGACCTGCCTCATGTGGTATGTTTGTGTAGAGGCTGACTACATCAACCACACACATGAGGGTTCCCATCGGTATCTGTTGTATCTCCCTTAGCCGAGTAAGGAAACTTGTGGTGTCTTTTATAAAGTGCTTGTGCTTCAAAACCAGGGGTTGCAGTATGCTGTCCAGGAAAACTGATATTGGTTGGAAAATTGATTCTCTGGCAGCAATAATAGGTCTGCCTGGTGGAGCGTGTAGATTGTTATGCAGTTTAGGGACCGTGAAAAAAATCGGCACTAAGGGATGTTCCTGAAAAAGTGCCTTGTGCAGTTTTGTGGTTAATTTACCACTCTCTTTGGCTGCATCTAAAGTGCTCTTCAGTGCTTTCTGGTATTCAAGGGTAGGATCACGGGTCAACTCCTCATATACCGCAGTATCCGCTAGTTGGTTCTGTATTTCTTCCACGTAATAATCGAGGTCCAGTACCACCACCCCTCCTACCTTGTCCGCGGGACGGTTGACTATGTCCCTATAGTTACCCAATTGCTTTAATGCTGTTTTCTCCGCTTTAGATAAATTGTGGTGTGTTGGAACAGTAGCCACTGCATTGTTGTATTTGTGAACAGAGTCATCCAGCAGTCTGGTAAAGGCTTTGATAGAAGCATTGGTGGACATGGGGTCAAAGGTGGATGCTGACCGTTTATTCAGGAAGCTTTGATGCATATGATCCAAGCTGATAGGTGAAGGTTCATTTCCTGGTGTGTTTTGGAAGAACTCCTGGCGTCTGAGTTTGCGTGCATAGTGATGTAACTCAATATGCCACCTAAAGTCATTAAAAGTGTTGGTGGGGACGAATGATAGGCCCTTCTCCAAAACATTCTGCTCGGCTTCGGATAGTGTTCTTTTGGAGAGATTATAAATTAACGTTTTTTGTTTGCCGAGGCACCTCTGGTTCCGCGTGCATTGGCCGCCCCTGCGGGTGGCCTGCCGATTCATCCTTTTTCTATTTGAGGTACTGTTGGGGTCCCTAAAGGGACACTGGACTCCCGCACGGGTCCTTCAGAATCACCTAGGCCGAATTCGCTGTCACTATTGGAGGTGCCGGCTGTGCTCTGTTGCATTTCACTTCTCTTACGCCAGCTGTGTCTGCTTCTGTGGTTGTATGGGCCCGATGCTGGTACATTTTCTCCCATCAGCCATCTGTACACCCTGTTAGTGTCATAATCTTCCTTCACCGTGTGTTGCTTATTCCTTTTAAATTTTACCAAATCTCCCTTGTACCGTTCTATCTGATGCTGCAGCTTGATTAACCATTCCTTGTTTGTATCATTCTGTAACACCGATTTATGCACGGTTTCAATGGCCTGTATTTTATCTCGTGTTCCACTGAGTTCCTTGCCTGCTTCTTCCACAACGAGTAGCATGAGATCTAAACTGCATTTGTTTAAGATCCCTACCCATTTTCTGCAGAACTCTGGGCTGTGTCTACCTATCGTGGGCACGTTCCTGACACGAAAGCCCCGGGGGATCATTTTTTGCCTATGATATTCCAACACAGAGATCCCATGCAATAGGAAATCAATTTCCCTTCGTTTTAATTTGAGAAGCTGATGGTATACATCCTCAATATTGCCCTCAGTGCCATGGGGGTCCAGCTGTTCTTTGAATCGGAGACGCTCCGCATCGTCATCTGTATAACTGAAGGACTCTCCCAGCGTGGGATACATCCCTCTGCAGCCCGGGGAATCATCTGTAACCACCGAATCCATAAGTGCTTAGTGCAAAGTGCTGGTGCAAAAGTGCTGTGATGCTGTGCAAATAATGCTCACTCCTGGCCAGAGGTATACTTCAACAAGCAAAGATATGCTTTGATAACTTTTGGGGGTGCCCTGACCCAGGATGGGGTACTGAGAGCCAAGCTTCCAATATCTCCAAGTATCATAGGAAGACTGTGAGGACCGGCACTCCCCCTCCTGGACTTAGTGCTTGGGTGCCATCTCAGATAAAACTGGATAGTAGACAACAAAGCAGGCGGCACTCCAAGTCTGTTTGAAATTCAAGTGTATTTCACACACAAAACATGATCCGACGTTTCGGGGTCCAAGCGCCCCTTTGTCAAGGTGAACAATAACAAATGTAATGAAATTCATACCTTATATTGAAAAAGAAAACCCGCCAAGTGCTCCGTTCACGCCCGCCCGGCCGTTTGCGGTCCGTCCCTTCTTCCGTCTCCATTGAGTGACGTCATGCACAGTGCGCTCCGTGCATACGTCGTTGTCATGGTTACCCGACGCTGGAAGTTGCCGGGCTGCGGCGCTGGTAAAGGGAAAAATGAAGTGCAAAGACTTTAACATACAGAACCCCACACCAAAATAATAAATAAGTTATATAGATGTTGTGTTAATTTATAATCTCTCCAAAAGAACACTATCCGAGGCCGAGCAGAATGTTTTGGAGAAGGGCCTATCATTCGTCCCCACCAACACTTTTAATGACTTTAGGTGGCATATTGAGTTACATCACTATGCACGCAAACTCAGACGCCAGGAGTTCTTCCAAAACACACCAGGAAATGAACCTTCACCTATCAGCTTGGATCATATGCATCAAAGCTTCCTGAATAAACGGTCAGCATCCACCTTTGACCCCATGTCCACCAATGCTTCCATCAAAGCCTTTACCAGACTGCTGGATGACTCTGTTCACAAATACAACAATGCAGTGGCTACTGTTCCAACACACCACAATTTATCTAAAGCGGAGAAAACAGCATTAAAGCAATTGGGTAACTATAGGGACATAGTCATCCGTCCCGCGGACAAGGGGGGAGGTACTGGACCTCGATTAATACGTGGAAGAAATACAGAACCAACTAGCGGATACTGCGGTATATGAGGAGTTAACCCGTGATCCTACCCTTGAATACCAGAAAGCACTGAAGAGCACTTTAGATGCAGCCAAAGAGAGTGGTAAATTAACCACAAAACTGCACAAGGCACTTTTTCAGGAACATCCCTTAGTGCCGATTTTTTTCACGGTTCCTAAACTGCATAAGAATCTACACGCTCCACCAGGCAGACCTATTATTGCTGCCAGAGAATCAATTTTCCAACCAATATCAGTTTTCCTGGACAGCATACTGCAACCCCTGGTTTTGAAGCACAAGCACTTTATAAAAGACACCACAAGTTTCCTTACTCGGCTAAGGGAGATACAACAGATACCGATGGGAACCCTCATGTGTGTGGTTGATGTAGTCAGCCTCTACACAAACATACCACATGAGGCAGGTCTAACAGCAATGGAAGCATTCTTGAAAAAAGAAAATATGAAGGGGTTGGACATCCCGCTGTTTATGGACCTCCTCCGGATGACTCTGGAAAAGAACTACTTCTTGTTCAACGGAAGATTTTACCGTCAGAAGACGGGGTGTGCGATGGGGAGCAACGTCTCCCCATCGTTCGCCAACATCTACATGTTCGAGGAGGAGGAGAAGGTGTTTTTCCAGGATGAGACGATCTCCCAGCACATATTATTTTTTTCTCGTTACATAGACGACCTGTTCCTCCTATGGACAGGGGGCGTGGAAAAATTTGAACAGCTAATGCATACCACCAACTCTAGACCGATAGGTGTTAAATATACTTACCAGACCAGCATCAGCTCAACACATTATTTGGATGTGCAGATTTCAATCCAGGAGGGGGCACTGCACACAGGAGTATACACCAAACCTACAGACAGGAATACCCTGCTGAGGGCCAACAGTCATCACCCTAAGGCCCTCAAAAATGGCTTACCACGTTCCCAGATGATCAGGGTGTCGCGCCTGATCAGTGACCGTGACAAGTTGGAGATGGAACTTGACAAGATGATTGTGAAATTTACAGAGCGAGGATATGGCCGTCCACTTCTTATCAAACAGAAGCAGGAAGTGATGCAGTTATCCAGGGAATCTCTCCTCTATCCCAGTGATCACCCAAAGAGGCCGGCCATACCTTTCATCTCTAGATTTAACACCACGAGTCCGGTTGTACAGAGAGCAACGAGAGCTCTATGGCCCATTATATCTTCTGATCAATCGTTACCAACATTCAGGGGGACACGTCCAATGATGTGCTTTTCAAGGGGCAAAAACATCAAGGATGTAATAGTCCATTCCGACATTACTGGATTCCAGGACATGAAACATCAAAAACAGACTCCTGGAGCCTTTCTGGGCAGACAGCCCGGATGCTATAAGTGCATTAAATGTACTACCTGCGAGAACATGATAACTGGCTCCAACTTTACCAACCCACATCGGGAGAAGACCTACAAGATCAATTTTGTACTTACTTGCACTACCACTCATATAGTGTATCTCATAAAATGCCCATGTGGACTCCACTATGTGGGCAAATCAGTAAGAACATTGAGAGAGAGGATGGCACTCCACCGCTCGGCCATCAAACAGGCACTGGCTGGTAAGGAGTCAGAGCAACCAGTGGCAAGGCACTTTGCGGCAGCCCACCACACTATGAATGACCTACGACATATGATTATCGACCATGTCCCCAAGCACATTAGAGGAGGGGATAGAGATGGCAGCCTTTTGCGATTAGAAGCTAAATGGATCTTTGAGTTAAATACAACCAATCCTCACGGACTGAATGAGAAACTGAGCTGGAATATCTTCAAATAAAATGCCAGACGTCTAGAATAGAGGATTTGATTCATTGCAGAGTGTTAGCATGTTCTGCAGTAATATTAAGTAGGATAGCTTGAGTTAAGCACGATGTACTTAAACAGGAACTGTTTCCCGTAGTATTTATGGCTGGATTTTGACGGAGGTGATATCTGAAGTTACCTAGTTGAATTTAGCCGGGTTAAATCCGGAGTATGAAAGTGTATATCCCCGTTGCATTTTTTGATAGAATCTTTGATAGATTTTAATCTAATTGATATTATCTAAACACAAGGTCCGCTCTACTGAGGGTATGATCCCAGCGGGCAGCAAGGGGTTTCCACCTTAGGTTTTATCTACATGTACTGTTTTTTTTTTTTGTTTTTTTGGGTGCACCTTCAGTTAACACCTCAGTTAAACCAAATGTTTACACAACATCTATATAACTTATTTATTATTTTGGTGTGGGGTTCTGTATGTTAAAGTCTTTGCACTTCATTTTTCCCTTTACTAGCGCCGCAGCCCGGCCACTTCCAGCGTCGGGTAACCATGACAACGACGTATGCACGGAGCGCACTGTGCATGACATCACTCAATGGAGACGGAAGAAGGGACGGACCGCAAACGGCCGGGCGGGCGTGAACGGAGCACTTGGCGGGTTTTCTTTTTCAATATAAGGTATGAATTTCATTACATTTGTTATTGTTCACCTTGACAAAGGGGCGCTTGGACCCCGAAACGTCGGATCATGTTTTGTGTGTGAAATACACTTGAATTTCAAACAGACTTGGAGTGCCGCCTGCTTTGTTGTCTACTATATATATATATATATATATATATACAAATAGCCTTTAAATAGTCTTCATGGCAAATTAGAATGTTGCTTCCAGAGGTCATCACTGATACTTCTGCAGTCTTTATAAAGGACCATTCACACTATGTGATACACTTCATGAGTGTTATCGCATAGTGTTTCCCCTTTCCCTCCCTGGCTGCCGACATAGTGCATGCACACTGTACGGTGACGTCATGCAGTGTCCAGCCTGTGCATGCAGTTTTGGACAATACAGTAAGTCCAAATTGATCTGCATGCACAGCCGACGGAGGGGGACGATAACACTGCGCAGGACCACACATCGTTCATCGTCCATATGATACACACTGGCCGATATCACATACGATATCGCTCAGAGGGCTGAAAATGAGCGATATTGTGTGTGATATCGCATAGTTTATACAGACCTTATGAAACAACTGTAAATATGCTGAAAGTAATAACTAGAGATGAGCGGGTCCGGATTTATTCTGTTTTACTCGGATTTACTCGGTTCTCAAAACAGCATCTTATTGGCTCATGGATGCAGGGCCGTAACTACGTGTGTGCCAAGTGGGCTTGGCACACAGCGCAGTTGCCCTGAGGGCGCACGGCCAGCGGCATGTAATGAGTCAAATTGACTCATTACATGCCGCCTCTGAAGTCTCTGCGCCGTGCGCCGCAGCCGCGCTGGAGGAGAGAGCAGTGCCGGGCAGGTGAGAAGGAGGAGGAGGGAGGGGGAGCAGGGAGCCGCAGCAGCGCTATTTCATTGGTAGTAAGCGCCGCTGCAGCATCCCCCTCTCCTCCGTATAGGCTGCCCGGCGCTGCTGTGGATGCTGGGATGCGGTTCCTCCATCCCAGCATCCACAGCAGCGCCGGGCAGCCTATACGGAAGGAGAGGGGGATGCTGCAGCGGCGCTTACTACCAATGACATAGCGCTGCTGCGGCTCCCTGCTCCCCCTCCCTCCTCCTCCTTCTCAACTGCCTGCACAGAGAGGGAGATGCCAGCACGAGGAGCCTGTCGGCGGGGAGAAGGTAAGTATGGCTCTCTCTCTCTCTCTCTCTCTCTGGGGGACACCGTCTGCCATAATGTGTAAAAAGGGGTCCTGGCTGCCGCAATGTGTAAAAAGGGGGACTGGCTGCCGCAGTGTGTAAAAAGGGGTCCTGGCTGCCGCAATGTGTAAATAGGGGTCCTGGCTGCCGCAATGTGTAAAAAGGGGGACTGGCTGCCGCAATGTGTAAAAAGGGGGCCTGGCTGCCGCAATGTGAAAAAAGGGAGACTGGCTGCCGCAATTTGTAAAAAGGGGTCCTGGCTGCCGCAATGTGTAAAAAGGGGTCCTGGCTGCCGCAATGTGTAAAAAGGGGGCCTGGCTGCCGCAATGTGTAAAAAGGGGGACTGGCTGCCGCAATGTGTAAAACGGTGGACTGGCTGCCGCAATGTGTAAAAAGGGGGACTGGCTGCCGCAATGTGTAAAAAGGGGGACTGGCTGCCGCAATGTGTAAAAAGGGGTCCTGGCTGCCTCAATGTGTAAAAAGGGGGACTGGCTGCCGCAATGTGTAAAAAGGGGGACTGGCTGCCGCAATGTGTAAAAAGGGGGCCTGGCTGCCGCAATGTGTAAAAAGGGAGACTGGCTGCCGCAATGTGTAAAAAGGGGTCCTGGCTGCCGCAATGTGTAAAAAGGGGGCCTGGCTGCCGCAATGTGTAAAAAGGGAGACTGGCTACCGCAATGTGTAAAAAGGGGGACTGGCTGCCGCAATGTGTAAAAAGGGGTCCTGGCTGCCGCAATGTGTAAAAAGGGGGCCTGGCTGCCGCAATGTGTAAAAAGGGGGCCTGGCTGCCACAATGTGTAAAAAGGGAGACTGGCTCCCGCAATGTGTAAAAAGGGGAACTGGCTGCCGCAATGTGTAAAAAGGGGGACTGGCTGCCGCAATGTGTAAAAAGGGGGACTGGCTGCTGCAATGTGTAAAAAGGGGTCCTGGCTGCCGCAATGTGTAAAAAGGGGGACTGGCTGCCGCAATGTGTAAAAAGGGGGACTGGCTGCCGCACTGTGTAAAAAGGGGGACTGGCTGCCGCAATGTGCAAAAAGGGGGCCTGGCTGCCGCAATGTGTAAAAAGGGAGACTGGCTGCCGCAATGTGTAAAAAGGGGTCTTGGCTGCTGCAATGTGTAAAAAGGGGGACTGGCTGCCGCAATGTGTAAAAAGGGGGACTGGCTGCCGCAATGTGTAAAAAGAGGGACTGGCTGCCGCACTGTGTAAAAAGGGGGCCTAGCTGCCGCAATGTGTAAAAAGGGGGACTGGCTGCCGCAATGTGTAAAAAGGGGGACTGTCTGCTGTAATGTGTAAAAAGGGGGACGCTGTCTGCTGTAATGTATAAAAGGGGCTCTACCTTGTGTAGTGGCGCTACTGTGCAGCGTAATTTGAATAATGGAGACTACTGTGCACCGTAGTATGAATTGCTATTATTTTGTGGCCACGCCCCTTCCCCATGAAGCCACGCCCCTATATATTTTTCACGCGCCTACGGCGCGCACTGCCCCTATCTTGCATTGAGGGGGGCCAATGTCGTTTCTTGCACACAGCGCTAAAATGCCTAGTTACGGCACTGCATGGATGTCACGTGTTTTGAATAGCCAATAAGAAAAATCCGAATAAAACCGAACTGGAGTTAATTCTGGCGTTACATCCAAACCCACTCATCTCTAGTAATAACTTATTTAGAGTTATGCTGGGTACACACTATCAGATATCCCTTATTAAAGGGGCAATCACTTACAAGGCAAAACCATGCCTTGTATGTAATTGCCCCTTTAAAAAAACATCCGGGATCGGGCACCTCCAGCGATCTCGGGCGTCATTACATCCGTGCCCATGTCTCCCTTACAACACTAAATAAGGATGTAATTTGTAACTTTGATACCTCTAAATCAGATCTAAAATATATCAGCATGTGCATAAATAAAATAATATTTGAACAACTTTATAATATTGTCTATGAAATAGCTCTTCACACTAATTTGCATATACTGTAGACCCAAATTAAGTTGTGATCACTGCAGCTAACGAAACCAGTGAATAACATACAGATATGTCCTCATACACCAAGCTTCAAAATGCCATGCAGTGTGAGAAGCCCAGTAAGAGTGAGTCGCACTGAGTGGTGTAATATAGTGACCTTTTCTTTAAATTGGCATATTTTTTGCACCGCAGTTGTAGCGTAACACCCCTCAATATGTACCAGAGATGTTGGCCTGTGATAAAGGTAACCCCAGGACAGGGCACCCCTCGTTGATCCAAGCTCAAGTACACACTCAATCGGTCAGCATCAGGTTCATTCATGGCTGCAGCCAGTTAAATAAAGAGAGTGAAGTAGGAAATAGCAGAAGCAGATGCAGAAGCAGATTTTATTTCCTGGAAACAGCATATTATAAAGGAATACATATTTGCATACAGTGTCGTAATTTCCTTACACAAAGCTTAATCCTATTGGTTAATAAAACTCCTATCTTATACGTAATATATTTGCCAACGTCTATATTTTTTATACTGTATGTGCTTTTAAATGGGTTAGTTAGGGGAATTTTGCTAAAAGTGAGACATGCTATGTCTAGTTATGTTTTCACACCTTCCATACCGCAAACTACTGGACACCTGTGAAGCCTATATGTCTAGCTGCTGACATTTATATTTTACTCAGAAAAGTAATAAAAATAGATCATAAGAAGGTTTCAATATAGTTCACTCAAAGTGCAACGCCTTGCAGTTCTTTCCTATATCAACTCTGATCTGATAAACAATTATAAACAGCTTAGCAATATGGAGTCTATGAACAAAGATGGTTTCCATCTTTATCAATTTCCCATCTTTGTTTACAATTTTTACCTCTATTTTATCCTTCCTTTACCAGGCCATTGATTCTATAGGGACACCTACTTTCACGACTTGTGTACCATAAGGGCACTCCAGGCATGGGCTAATCCATTCAACATCCCTATGCTCGGGCAGAACCAATGTTCCCTATTCTCTTATCCCTAACCACAAGAGAAAGTTCATAAAGCAGAGGAGTCTTTTGAGGATGGAATCATTATAATGTTCATAGTCCTTGAAAGTCTTTTTGACTCAATATTGTGACAGCAAAGTTCATTAGATTACGTCATCATAACAGTAGGGACAGCTGGAAGCTTCTGTGTATCTGGTATGGCAGGTCTCACAGTAGAAGAATGTGGAATTGTATATTATAGCTCCTCCAATAAGTTTCATATAAATTGGTTGCGGTTTAGCAGTTTCAGCAATGCCTTAGGTATAAAAACATTTTAGTGTCAGTATCCACATAATAAGCCTTAAAATATGCAATTAATAGCAAAACAAGTCCCTTAGAAACAATAGATAATATTCCTGAAAAGCAATTGGTTGTATAGTGTTTATAAAACCAAGAAAAGAAAGAATCTGGAAATACACTGGTATAATTATGTATTACTTCATTCATCTTTTCATCAATAATATCTTCTGGGCTAGTATAATTTATTAAATAAGCACAACATTTTACTCCATACATGGTCTGCAAAGTGACATACTAGCCTGCAGATACAGTAAACAATTGGTGACAACTGTTTATATTGGTCCTGTTTTACATTTAATGACTAGCATCTTCTATGCCTATTTGTCTTTACCTGGGTAATTGTTAACATCCTATGTGTATTCCCTTTTGTTCTGTTATTTTTGGCATAGTTACTGATTATTGCACTATCACTTGACTCCTTATATAAGTGAGGTTCAATCATTACTGTTTATATAAGAATAACCATGCTAACAAGAAGAACTGAGTAACACATTACACATCCCCCCAGACCCTTATATGGCCTGGGGCCTCTTAAATTGTATCTATATATTTTGATTATGTATCGTGATTGGATAATACTTCCTTTGTCACTTTCTTGCAATGAGATGCGTCTATTCATGAGTCTCTTTCACTCAACGTGACTGAAGTGGCGGTAGTCAACAGAACTTAAAACGGTCCTTTGAATTTGGGTTCAAGAGACTTTCTCTTTCTTAGTGACCACCCAATCACCTTGCTTTAGTTCATGTGAGTCTTGGGAACAGTTGGTGTCTGGAATAGAATAAAAAAAACTTTGCCATGCAATTTGGTTAGTTGCTGTTATATATGCATTACATAATAAGTTAAGTTACCATGCTCATGTTGCCGTTGCTGTGGAAAATAACTTACTGTCCTATCAACAATACCAAAATAAGATTTCATATGGTATTAACCTATGCTTTCCACTTGAAGTATTTGTGAGAACAAAGCAATGGGTAAACATTTTAACCATGTTTTGCCTGTTTCTGTAACTTATTTTTATAGCTTTAGTTTTAAGGTAATAGATACGTTTTTGTTTTTTTACATGTCTACTACTCTGCCTATAGGGAGTGTAAAAGGCCTGAGTAACACCTAAATCTGACAGAATTTTGCCTAATACTTCTCCTGTGAAATGGGTATCTCTGTTGCTTTCAATAACTTAAGGTACTCCATATCTACATATTACTTTTTGCATTAACTTCTTTGCAACTGTTTTTGGCATTTGCTGCTCTACAAGGCCAAGCTTCAACCCAATTTGAGAATAGGTCTTTGCACACAAGTACATTTTCATACCCAGAACATTTGGGTAACTGGATAAAGTCTATTTGTAATCTCTGAAAGGGGTAGCAAGTTTGTGGGCTACTTTTTGCTGGGACCTTTACAACCTTTCCTGGGTTATGTAAAGCACAAGCTACACACCCTGCAACATAAGCCTGTGCTGCCTGTGTGAAACCTGGTGCCACCCAATGCTGGTTCAGAATCCTCACCATTGCATCTCTTGATTGGTGAGTTTTTTATGCAATATTTGTGCTAAGACTGGGTAAAGTGAGCGTGGTAAACAGAGACGGTTTCCCACCATCCAACTGTCACCGTGTATTCGCCCACCTAATTTTTCCCAATCCTTTTTCTCCTTGCCTAAGGCCTGTGCTTGTAATTTGCACAATAACTGTAAGTCTAATGACTCTGGTGTGACAGTTAACATCACCTGAGTGTCCGGCAGAGGCTGGACTGCTGCAGCTTTTGCAGCCTGATCAGCTAGAGCATTTCCTCTGACCTCTGCAGTATCCTCTTTAGTGTGCGCTTTGACCTTTATAACGGCTAATTTCTTTGGCAATTTTAATGGCAGCAAATAATGCCCTAATGCAGTCTGCATGTTTTATTGGTTTTCCTGAAGAGCCTATAAAATCTCTGCTCTTCCAGATAACCACATAGTCATGAGCAATACCAAAGCAGTACCTTGAGTCTGTATAAAGTTAACTGTTTGACCTTCAGCATAAATACAGGCTGCTATCAGTGCCCTAAGTTCTGTCTCCTGAGCTGAACTACCTGATGGCAAGGGTTCCTGTATTAAGATGTCTGTTTCTGTGGTAACTGCAAAACCTGTATGCGGTTCCCCATCCACATAGTACCTGGAGCCATCCACAAATAAATATAAATCTGCATTTAGTAGAGGATGTTCCTGTATGTTCGGTGTACTTGCGGTTTCAAGATTCATTAACTCTATACAATCATGTTCTTGATCGTGTATAGAAATTGAAAAATTTGATCGGTTTTCTGTGCCTTTCATTTCATCATTTTGAAACCAGCGGCAATAATGTAGCTGGGTTCAAAGAAGTACAACGTTTGATAGTGACATTGGATGGTGTAAGCAATGCTACTTCAAATTTGGTTAGTCTAGCAGCAGATAAATGTTTAGTCTGCGCTTGGTTCAGATTTTTAGTCCCTGAGTGAGGCACCTGTACAGTTAAGGGATGACCCAGAACAATATCGGCAGCCTTTCTAACAGTAACGCTGCTGCTGCTACTGACTTGACACATGTTGGTGCTGCCCATATGACTGGGTCTAACTGTACTGAGTAATACACTAGGGGTCGCTGTTTGTCACCATGTACCTGCGTTAATATTTTTTTTTCCGCATGGCATGAAACTTCACAACAAAACAAGTTGAAAGGCCTTGCATAATCAGGAAGTCCCACTGCTGGTGCCGATATTATGTCTGTTTTTAGCTGACAAAAAGCATCTAGCTGTTCTTGTGTCATGAGTAATGCACCTTGTGCATTTTGTCCCTTTAGGGTATCATATAACACTTGTAGTTTCTGTGATGCGCCTACAATCCACTTTTTGCAATAAGTGATTAGTCCTAAAAGGATATGAGTTGTTTACATGTTTGAGGAGGTTTAACTTTTGAAATAATTTTCCTCCTTTTTGTAGTGATATGCTTACTATAAGCAGAAATGCAGTGTCCTAGAAATTGTACTTTGTTTTGTGCATATTATAACTTATTTCTATGTACCCTACATTTCTTTTTTATATAGGAATAGCAATAAGGGTTGACATCTGGGTTCTATTTAAAAATACCTTACACTTGTTCTTTTGATGGCATCATATAAAACTTAATTTTCTGTGATGCCCTTGGAATGTATTTTGTACAATAGGTGATTAATTTTAGAAATGACTTAAGCTGTTGTAAGGTGCGTCATAGAGATATTTCTAAAATAAACCTCCCACCTTTACTGTTATATGCCGAGCATCAGCAGTAATGCAATGTTAATATATGTTCACTTAACATCTTTCAGAGGTATCATTTATGCATTGTTACAGTTTACAGTTACAATCTTGATTTTATACCATGTAAATGTAATTGTATCATGAGGGCAGACTTCTATCTTAGGGGTATGGACTATAACTACAGTTCTGCTCACTTCTCATACCTAGTTTACCTCATCACTTGGCCCCACCCCTTGTATTAGTTACCCAAACACTTCCTGATTCTCTGGCATTTCATTACACACTGTAACTGGAACAGTAACGAGCTGTACATTAAAGAAAATATTTTTTTACATCTGTAACATGTTTCTAATTATCTACCTATGAACTGTTACTGTTTTAGACACAGAGATATTAATTTTACTGTAGAGATCTTTTTAATAAAAATACATGTCATATTTTTAGTTTTATGACAGCCCTTTGCTATTGGCTGAGGCAATATTCATTTGGCCACAACACATTTCATTATACTTATTTAAAACTGTATACTAAGAGAATACTATTTTACACACACAAATAAAACGTTGAGAGTGAGCCAGCACTCTCCCAACTCCGAACAGGGGTTAGCTGGAGTTTAATGATAAACCATTAGAACTTACATAATACATTATATTACACACTTCCATTGAAGTCTACAACTCGTTTGTAACCACTGATTCAATACATATTTACCAATCTAATTTACAGACTATATATTTTGCTATTCTGTGGCACAAAATGACAGAAAAGTGCAAACACACTGACTACAATTCATGAATAATCTCTTTACACAATTTGATAAACATGCAGTTTCAGAGACAAAAGCAGCCTGAAACTGAGACCTTTGGACCCCAGTTTTACCTAATGACGGACCAGACCAGCCCACATGGGAAGGCAAAAAGGAGTAAAGAATAGATTACCACCAGCTGGTTTTATGTTTGCATTTCCATGCCACCTGAGTCCAATTGTCCATCACTAAGCAGGATCCAGAAAACTCATAACCCTTTTTGGATTCTATTTTTAGGTTTAAATTATTTTTAATTTTCTTACATATCTAATGAAATTCATAAATTGTTGTTTAACATCAGGGAGTTTTGTAACTGTTATGTTAACAGTTCTGAATTTTTTTATATTATGCAGTGGTAGAGTGCAACTCTTGGCGCGCTGGATTAGGTCTGTCAGCAGCTACACCAGGTGTGACAGCATCTTATGTGTACACCGGATATAGTTTGCAGGGACCAAATCCTTAAGTAAATTATACACTGGAGGTGCAGATGCCAAACTTGAGACCATACATAAATTTTTGTTAGGAGACATTTTTGGTCTCTTGACATTACATGCTGTACAATTTTTAGTCTACCAATGTATTAGTCTGGGGCATGCATATCTTCAGGTATAATTAGTAGGTCTTTTATTTTTTTAACACTGGCAACCATTTACTGATTAACTTTTTAGATTTAACAGATTTCCTAACATTTGGTCTTTTACAGGGTTTACATTTGTAAGACCAGGGTGTCTGACAAACTGGACATATTGTGTCATCTGGTGGGTTACAATGTCCACAATTTGGACATGCCCAATAAGGATACCCTTTGGTTTTCTTGGGACCTCTATGTACCATTGTTTCCTGTCCAGATATGTCTGCATCTTTAAAATCATCCATATTAATTAGAGCCATTTGTTCTTGAGTTTGTCCTAACTCTTCTAACTTTTTCTTATACTGAAGTAATTTACCTGTTTTAATCCACAAATCAAGACTCTGTTCCAGATTATTATCCTTCACATATCTCCCATAGGTTACTCTAATTTGTTTCAACCTATCCGGGGTAGAGTGCCATTAGTAGTCACTTTTGCCCATTGAAACAATCGTCTCATACCCTTCAAGCATTGCTCACCATGTACATTCTTCATAATGTCCATGGCACTCCAAGGTGCTTCATCCGAAGGATAAGTATTTGTATTTCCCATACTAATGGCCAGTAAGTATTCAATAAAATCCGGAAAATATCAGTAACCTGGATCTAACGGATCCTCAGAGATATAACTGTGAGGAAAATTGCCTGGAACAGCGGTGATCTGTAACCAATTTTTACCTATGTCACTATCCTTTGGAATGAAATGACATCCCATCAATATGAACACATCATCTGCGTTTTCTCTATTTTCCCAAACCCCTTCTTTTGCAGAGTACACTACTGCTTTTAAAACAAATGGATGTCCCTTTCCTAACTTATGTATGATTGCTATGCAGACACAATCCTGACAGGACATTTAACGTGCATTCACCGTTCGCACCAGTCTGTGTTTACAGATCACAGAAGAAAGAAAGAAAAGTTTTAAACGACTTCCGTTCCTCTTTTTTTTCTTAACTCTGTACGCTATAATTTTTAAAGCGACAGGAAGTGCTTTATGGTACTAACAAGGTATGCAAGTCAGATGCAATGATATTCTATCGTGACTGTAACTTAGACTCGTATATTATGTACAATATATTGTTCTGAACCTTCCAATTCAGACAGTATATCTGACCAATCCTTTCCAATATTTTTTACTTTAAGAATAAAATGACAACCTATTGGTACAAAAATGTTAAACCCCTCTTCCCACGGTTCAGAGAATAAGGGTGATTCTCCTGGATTACAAATATAATGTAAATACATTTTCTGATCGTGGTGTGCCTTTACTAAGAGTACTACACACTTACAAAAGGGGACATTTCTGTTTCATAACTCTGACCTATTTCTAAAGTCTTTCTACAATATCCTACACATATAAACACAAATAAGTGAATAGAAGGAAAATGAAAAAAATCAACCTGATTACTGACCAACAATTATGCACAATCCCCGATCCCTGTCTGACAACAGAACAGCTGGATAGTTAAAGGAATGACAGTCTGGAGATAAAATATCTCTACGTATCATGCACATGGTTTTTGTGAGTCTCAGTCCAGCAACTATCCACCCAGCCGTCCATTGCTCAACAGGTGATGAGGATCTCGGTGGGACCTCCAAATTGATAAAGGTAACCCCAGGACAGGGCACCACTCGTTGATCCAAGCTCAAGTACACACTCAATCAGTCAGCATCAGGTTCATTCATGGCTGCAGCCAGTTAAATAAAGAGAGTGATGTAGGAAATAGCAGAAGCAGATGCAGAAGCAGATTTTATTTCCTGGAAACAGCATATTATAAAGGAATACATATTTGCATACAGTGTCGTAATTTCCTTACACAAAGCTTAATCCTATTGGTTAATAAAACTCCTATCTTATACGTAATATATTTGCCAATGTCTATATTTTTTATACTGTATGTGCTTGTAAATGGGTTAGTTAGGGGAATTTTGCTAAAAGTGAGACATGCTATGTCTAGTTATGTTTTTACACCTTCCATACCGCAAACTACTGGACACCTGTGAAGCCAATATGTCTAGCTGCTGACATTTATATTTTACTCAGAAAAGTAATAAAAATAGATCATAAGAAGGTTTCAATATAGTTCACTCAAAGTGCAACGCCTTGCAGTTCTTTCCTATATCAACTCTGATCTGATAAACAATTATAAACAGCTTAGCAATATGGAGTCTATGAACAAAGATGGTTTTCATCTTTATCACCTGTGACTTTAACTACACAGGAATTAGTTTCAAATACTGTATGTACAAAGTCACAGATGAAACTCAACAGATCTTGGCATGAATAAAACAGCCACGGTATCGTAGGACTTTGTATATAGATTTAGATTCATTTGCACACACATGTACAAGTGTCACATATCAAATTATTCAGTGCAATCTCATTAATGGGTTAGGGAGCATACAATTTTTAATTTGTGTGAATAAGATATACATTTGAGTGAAAAAGACGCCTAGTGCAATCCAAGTTGCATTGGACCTGACGCATCCGAGAAGCGCTGTTTGGCATGACTGCGGCAGTAATATTTGAGGTCACATATGTAGCTAGGAAAACTGTACATGTTACCTTCTCATCCATCCTACAAGCACAGGAGTATGCTTTTACAACATTTGAATTTTAGCATCAGGGCCGGCGCTTCCATTAGGCAGCTTTAGGCAGCTGCCTATGGGCGCCTGGACCTGAGGGGGCGGTATGCTGAGGCTGAAAGGAGCACCCCCCACCTCCCCCTGCCATGTAGCCCCCACGCAATAGCAGCAGAAGGGCACCCGGTGGCATAGACACACCTAGCAGAGCTGCGGGTAGTCCTGCAACGCTGCTAAGCCGACTGACAGGCAGCTGATGCACTATACACTACCTGGAGCATTCACCACCGCACCGCTATGCAGTGCGAGCAGAGAGGTGGTTTCCCCCTTGGCCAGTCCCGTGTTCCCTCTCTGCCGAGCGGCTCCATAGCCTGCTGCTTGATGGTTTTTTTAAAGGGGCGTGGCCACACCTCTGTAATTAGGCCACGCTCCCGAGTATGCTAGGTTCTCGGTGGTCTGTCTGTGGCTCTGCTGCCTGGCATGCCTACTCTTTTGGAGACTGGTTCCTGTGATTTGAGTTGCCTGGAGGTTACTACTGTGCTAGTTTGTGTGTCTTAGTATGAGTGTGTGGGTGGCTCTGTCTCAGTATGTGTCAGTGTGTGTGTGCCTCTCAATATCAGTGTGTGTGTGTGTGTCTTACTATGAGTGTATGTGTGCCTCTGCCTCAGTATGAGTGTTAGTGTGTGTCTCAGTATCACTGTGTGTGTGTGTGTGTGTGTGTGTGTGTGTGTGTGTGTGTCTCAGTAAGAGTGTGTGTACCTCTGCCTCTGTATGAGTGTCAGTGTGAGTGTGCCTCAATGTGTGTGTGTGTGTGTGTGTGTGTGTGTGCCTCTGCCTCAGTATAAGTGTCAGTGTGTGTGTCTCAGTATGAGTGTGTGTGTGTGTTGTGTGTGTCTCAGAATCACTGTGTGTGTGTGTCTCAGTAAGAGTGCCTCTGCCTCGGTATGAGTGTCAGTGTGAGTGTGCCTCAATGTGTGTGTGTGTGCCTCTGCCTCAGTATGAGTGTCAGTGTGTGTCAGTATCACTATGTGTGTGTATCAGTATGAGTGTGTGTGCCTCTGCCTCAGTATGAGTGTTTGTGTGTCTCAGTTTCAGTATGAGTGTATGTGTGCCTCTGCCTCAGTATTAGTGTCAGTGTGTGTGTCTCAGTATCAGTGTGTGTGCCTCAGTATGAGTGTATGCGTGCCTCTGCCTCAGTATAAGTGTCACTGTGTGTGTCTCAGTATGTGTGTGTGCCTCTGCCTCAGTATGAGTGTGTGCGTGCCTCTGCCTCAGTATGAGTGTCAGTGTGAGTGTGTCTCAGTCTCAGTATAAGTGTGTGTGTGCCTCTGCCTCAGTATGTGTGTCAGTGTGTGTGTGTGTGTGTGTGTGTGTGTGTCTCAGTATCACTGTGTATGTCTAAGTATCACTGTGTGTGTACCTCTGCCTCAGTATGAGTGTCAGTGTGTGTGTGTCTCAGTATGAGTGTGTGTGCCTCAGTATGAGTGTATGTGTGCCACTGCCTCAGTATGAGTGTCAGAGAGTCTCAGTATCACTGTGGGTGTGTCTCAGTAAGAGTGTGTGTACCTCTGCCTTGGTATGAGTGTAGGTGTGTGTCTCAGAGAGTGTGTGTGTGTGTGTGTGTGTCAGTATCACTGTGTGTGTGTGTGTGTGTGTGTGTGTGTATCAGTATGAGTGTGTGTGTGCCTCTGCCTCAGTATGAGTGTGTGTGTCTCAGTATGAGTGTATGTGTGCCTCAGTATGAATATATGTGTGCCTCTGCCTCAGTATTAGTGTCAGTGTGTGTGTCTCAGTATCAGTGTGTGCGCCTCAGTGTGAGTATATGTGTGCCTCTGCCTCAGTATAAGTGTCAGTGTGTGTGCCTCAGTGTGTGTGTGTGTGTGTGTGTGTGTGTGTGTGTGTGTCTCAGTATCACTGTGTGTGTAACTCTGCCTCAGTATGAGTGTCAGTGTGTGTGTGTCTCAGTATGAGTGTGTGTGCCTCAGTACGAGTGTATGTGTGCCACTGCCTCAGTATGAGTGTCAGTGTGTCTCAGTATCACTGTGCGTGTGTCTCAGTAAGAGTGTGTGTACCTCTGCCTTGGTATGAGTGTCAGTGTGAGTGTGTCTCTGTGTGTGTGTGTGTGTGTGTGTGTGTGTGCCTCTGCCTCAGTATGAGTGTCAGTGTGTGTCAGTATCACTGTGTGTGTGTGTGTGTGTGTGTGTGTGTATCAGCATGAGTGTGTGTGCCTCTGCCTCAGTATGAGTGTGTGTCTCAGTCTCAGTATGAGTGTATGTGTGCCTCAGTATGAGTGTATGTGTGCCTCTGCCTCAGTATTAGTGTCAGTGTGTGTGTCTCAGTATCAGTGTGTGTGCCTCAGTATGCGTATATGTGTGCCTTTGCCTCAGTATAAGTGTCAGTGTGTGTGTGTCTCAGTATGAGTGTGTGTGTGCTTCTGCCTCAGTATGAGTGTCAGTGTGAGTGTGTCTCAGTATGAGTGTGTGTGTGTGCCTCTGCCTCAGTATGAGTGTCAGTGTGTGTGTGTGTGTGTGTGTGTGTGTGTGTCTCAGTATGAATGTGTGTGTCTCAGTATCACTGTGTGTGTCTCAGTATGTGTGTGTGCCTCTGCCTCAGTATGAGTGTGTGTGCCTCTGCCTCAGTATGAGTGTCAGTGTGAGTGTGTCTCAGTCTCAGTATGAGTGTGTGTGTGTGTGTGTGTGTGTGTGTGTGCCTCTGCCTCAGTATGTGTGTCAGTGTGTGTGTGTGTTAGAGATGAGCGGGTTTGGTTCGTCGAGATCCGAACTCCCCCCGAACTTCATGTGGTTTTCACGGGTCTGAGGCAGCCTCGGATCTTCCTGCCTTGCTCGGTTAACTCAAACGAGACCGAACGTCATAATCCCACTGTCAGATTCTCGCGAGATTCGTATTCCATATAAAAAGCCGCGCGCCACTGCCATTTTCACTCATGCATTGGAGACTGAGCGGAGAGGACGTGGCTATGTTCTCTGCCTGAAAAGCTCAATATCTGTGCTCAGTGTGCTGCAAATATCTGTGCTCAGTGTGCTGCATTGTGGTGACCACCAGTATATTATAGTAGTACAGTACAGTAGGCCATTGCTGTATCTTGCAGCTCCGTGTCAGACTCAGTTCTAGACAGTATCTGGATCAGTGCTCAATATCTGCTGCATTTTTGTGTGACCAGTATATACTATATAGTAGTACAGTGCAGCATTTTGGTGACCACCAGTATATATAGTAGTACAGTACAGTAGGCCATTGCTGTATCTTGCAGCTCCGTGTCACTTCTAGTATCCATATCTGTGTTGCATTGTTGTGAGCAGTATATAGTAGTACAGTGCAGCATTTTGGTGACCACCAGTATTTATAGTAGTACAGTAGGCCATTGCTGTATCTTGCAGCTCTGTGTCACTTCTAGTATCCATATCTGTGCTGCATTGTTGTGAGCAGTATATAGTAGTACAGTGCAGCATTTTGGTGACCACCAGTATATATAGTAGTACAGTACACCATTGCTGTATCTTGCAACTACGTGTCACTTCAAGAATTCATATATGTGCTGCATTGTTGTGAGCAGTATATAGTAGTACAGTGCAGCATTTTGGTGACCACCAGTATATATAGTAGTACAGTACAGGAGGCCATTGCTGTATCTTGCAGCTCTGTGTCACTTCTGGTATCCATATATGTGCTGCATTGTTGTGAGCAGTATATAGTAGTACAGTGCAGCATTTTGGTGACCACCAGTATATTTAGTAGTACAGTACAGTAGGTCATTGCTGTATCTTGCAGCTCTGTGTCACTTCTAGTATCCATATCTGTCCTGCATTGTTGTGAACAGTATATAGTAGTACAGTGCAGCATTTTGGTGACCACCAGTATATATAGTAGTACAGTAGGCCGTTGCTGTATCTTGCAGCTATGTGTCACTTCAAGTATCCATATCTGTGCTGCATTGTTGTGCGCAGTATGTAGTAGTACAGTGCAGTATTTTGGTGACCACCAGTATATAGTAGTACAGTACAGTAGGTCATTGCTGTTTCTTGCAGCTCCGTGTCACTTCTAGTATCCTGAACAGTGCTCAGTATCAGTGGTCAGTAACATGTCAGAACAAAATGTTTTGGAGGTTGTGAAGGTGTCTTCCTCAGAGAAGTCTGTACCAGGTACTCAGGATTGCCTTGAGTTGTTTCATCCCATTAGGAAGGAAACAGAATGGCTGGATAGCCTAGGAAATAAGATTCCTCAGAGTTCATTAGGGCATACTCTATTAAGTTGCTGGAAAAAAGCTACGAAGAATGCTCTAGATATGGATCAGTCCATTTCATCTAGGACCCCCTCAGCTCCTGATACACAGGTCTTGCAGGCCAACACGGACATTGATGCTGACACAGGGATCGACACAGACGTTAGAGGGGGGCACTATGATAGATTGGAATATAAAATTCAGCAATTTATCAATGCCATTAGGGATGTGTTAGAAATACCTATACAAATAGAGGACAATAAACCTCCTAATGATACTCTGTGGACCCCTTCGTTCAAAAGTAAAGCATTCATTACCTTTAATACCAAGAAATAATGACACGGAGACTTGAATTTGGCAGAAAATTGCTAGCTATTTATTGTACCCTAACCATTAGCAAACCGGTAAATTGAAAATTTAGTTAACATGCCGATTCAGCCGGCATATGGTGGCAGAAAAAAGAACGGCTCTATTGAACTGACGCTAACCTTAAAAACGTTAAAAAAAAAACTATCTTAATTTAAATACAAACTATAAAATCGGTAATAGATGCCCAACTCAACCCCCACGGTGACTACCCCACCCTGATGGGTGCTGCCGCTGTCCCCCGGACGGGTGGTCGAGCGGCCTTAAAAGTCGATGGAGGTGAGTGCACCTAAACCACACCAAACTGTAAATCACTACAGCTAACAAGACAAACTACAACCTGCCGTTCTTTTCCGCCAACAGCGAAAGACTACTCCCCAGAGTCTTCGCACCGCCACCATAACCTCAACCTAACTCCTGCAACACCAAAAACAGATCCTCCAGGAAAAGCATCATCCCCTCATTGGACAGATGCACACCATCAGGCCGAAAAAGGTGACTGTCACGAAACCGAATCCTAGGGTGGCGAACCACTTTGCTTCTGTGGGACAACACCCACTTTGCCACCGCCCCATTCACCTTCTGCCTGGCCTCATCAATCAGGCGACCGTCCGCCACACCTCGCCAACTCAACCTTGGCACCATCAAAGAGAACACCAAGACACAATTGGTCCATGCTGCGACCACACTGGCCATATCCTTCATCATGGCCCACCGCAGCTCCAAAGATGTCCTCTTCCCCAGGTCGTTGCCACCTAAATGGACAACCAGCACCCTAGGGACTCCATGCTCGCTGACCTGACTGACCAATCTACTCTTCAGATCTTTCCAGATCATCCCTCACCAACCAAGCCAACGAACGCCATGAGCCCTAGGAAACATCTGTGCCCCCTCCGAGGCCAAAAACCTGGCTGCCCAGTACACATAAGAGTGGCCAACCACCCAGATAGCCAATTCATCTTCTACCCAACCTGAAGAGAAGGAAAGGGGTAAAAATTGGTTACTAAGTATCTAAAGCAGTGTTTATTAAACGCATTAACCTGAAGGATCTGCCAAAAGAAAAATTGGGTTTTTGTTTATTGCAGAAGTCACGGCCTAGCCGATCTGCACAAGCTTCCGGCCAATTTGAAGCAGAACATAAACACACAATGGGAAAATCAAATTAAAATAAGAAAATAAACGGGGAGGGAGGAGGGTGGGGAGGGGGTATAAAAATGGCAAAAACATGTAAGAACTCAGCTGGAGGTGAAAGCGTAAAAACCTGCTGAGGGACTTTGATTAGAACTGATCAGCCGAATTGTAGATTAGAATTCAGTCCGTCAAGTCAGGCAAAAAATCGCAAAAGAACTCCAGACCCCCGCTACCAGCAACGGCGAGTAGCTAATCCCTGAGTAGGATAAACAGGGGAGACAAAACCGATACACCACACAAGGACGTACTGAACTTACAACAGGACTTATACAACTACAAATAAACAAAACCACATTCAAGCAAACATCTCATGCAACGGGGCGAATATATCGTCTGTAACTTGACGACTTCCATCGCCCCACTGCCTGGATTTCAGCCACGGAAAACCCTGCCGACGCAGCCGACGTTGCAGCCCCGATGCGGAAGGAATGCGTCCCGAAAGCAGCGGGTGGAAGGCCCAAGCTCGCCAGACAGCGACCCAGCATCCAACGAAATTGATATTTCGTCACTGGCAGACCGTCATAATGAAGCAACCACGGCCCCCGACCCTCGGGCCGTACTGCCGCATACTGAACTGCCAACCTCACTGGGCAAATGCTCTCCTCCAGCGCCGGAACCAAGGTGACCCATCGACCTCTACCTACTTGGTCCGTCTTAGAGCGACGCAATCTGCACAGCAAGGACCTCTCACCCACCACCACGTCCTCGAGAAGCATGCGCAAATCAGCTCGCTTAGAAGGCGCCACCAGCTCCAAAACCCGAAAGGCACCGTGATAAGCCATTGAGAACGCCAATCTGAACAGCAGCGACTCAAAAATGGACGACGCGATACCGCCAACCGCCATGATGACAGCCGGAAGCAAGGACGCATCAATGGGCCGCCTCCTATCAGGCGGCGTCGGCGCCACGCGCGCCCATCCCTTCATCGCCTTAAGCAGAATCCTGCTCTTTGTCACATCAGGGACACCCTTGATTTTGTTAAAGAACGAAATACCAGCCAAGTACCGGGCTACCACCGCTCTGGACCTACCCGTAACAAACAGCTGCCAAATAAAAGAAAGCATCATCCGATGCCCGCTCTTACCTTGTTGACTTCGTCCTCGGACAAACTCCTCCCACTCGCTCCAAGCCTGTCCGTAAGCCTTGAGAGTGTTCGGAGCGACTGACCGCATCGCTAGACCCTCCAGTCCGGCCCGATCACCTGCCAGAGATAACCGGGACATTGAAAACCTTGCTTATCGGCCTCGGGTGCCAACAAACAAAACCTCTCCCACTGACCTCGTGACAACGCGTCAGCAATTCCGTTCTCCAGCCCAGGCACATGCTGCGCGCGGAACCACACATTCCTATGCAAGCATGTCAACAGCAACTGCCCCAGCACCCTCAGGACCACCAGCGACTTCGCATTTGGTTATTTATCGCATGCACCATGCCCAGATTGTCACATCTAAACAAGATGCTGCGATGCGCCAGCCGATCGCCCCAAACCTCCAGCGCCACCATAATGGGGAAAAGCTCCAGCAGCAAAAGGTCCTTAGTTAAACCCTCGCGATGCCATTCCGCCGGCCACGAGGCCGCGCACCAAGCTCCCTCCAGATAGCAACCGAACCCAGAGGAACCCGCCACGTCGGTAAACAGCTGCAGCCCAGCGCTGTCGACTGTTGGGGCCTGCCATATACACACCCCGTTGAAGTCCTCCAGGAACGAGGCCCATACGGCCAAATCCCTCTTAATCTCGGAGGACAAGCGCACGAAATGATGTGGTCTGGCACACCCCGCAGTCGCCCTTTCCAGCTTCCGGCAGAAAACCCTGCCCATCGGGATTACCCGACAAGCAAAGTTCAAAATGCCCAGCAAGGACTGCGCCTGCCGCAGAGTGACTTTGCGCAACCTTTCGAACCGGAAGATAGCCTCGCGCAGCTTTGCAACCTTGTCCGGAGGCAGTCGACACGCTCCCGCCACCGTGTCGATTTCTATCCCCAAAAATGACAAACAGGAGACCGGCCCCTCTGTTTTATCCTCGGCCACGGGAACGCCGAAGTGAAAAAACAGAGCTCGGATGCTGAACAGCAAGTCGTGGTGAATTTGCCGGACCCACACACAGGAAGTCATCGAGGTAATGGGCGACTCCGTGACCCCCTGACGAAGACTCCACGCACCAATGTAGGAATGTGCTAAACCGTTCGAAAAACGAGCAGGAAACGGAACATCCCATCGGCAAACACTTGTCGATTAAATACTCCGCTCCAATCCGAAAACCCATAAAACGGAATGAGTCCGGATGCAACGGCAGTAACCGAAACGCTGATTCCACATCAATCTTAGCCATCAGGGCCCCAGGCCCATAACTACGGACCAATTCTAGCGCCTCGTCAAACGACTGATACACCACCGAGCAACGAGCCGGCGGTATCGCGTCGTTGACCGACGACCCCGACGGGTAAGAAAGATGCTGAATGAGCCTAAAAGCACCTGGAGTCTTCTTGGGAACCACCCCCACTGGGGAGATGACAAAGTCATCCACCGGGGGTGAGATAAACGGTCCCTCCATCCTACCCAGCCTAACCTCCTTATCTACTTTCTCCCGCAGAACCGACGGCAAGGCACGAGCAGACTGGAGATTCCGTTGGGCCCGAACCGAAACCTTGCTCGCAACAGGCAAGCGAAAACCAAGCTGAAAACCGTAAAACAAACACTGCGCGTCCGCCCTATTTGGATACCAATCCAACCACTTGGCCGTTGTATCCAAATTAATTGGCGTTGGAGCTCTGCGGAGTGCTCCCGCTCGCGCCAGGTCTTGGGTAATTTTGCTTACCCTGGGCGCCCTGGCGACTGCCTTTAAAGCAGGTAGAGGCTGGGTGGGAGCCGCCACATTGCAAGCACAAATGTCGAAACCGACACTGCTTGCCGAAGGAACAGGACGCATTGTTAAACGCGAAGCACTTCCCTTTTGCGGCGGCCTTCCCCCCTCCACGGACGGCCGACCTACCGGTCTTGCCCGATCCGCCGTCCGCGCCGGTCCCTTGGGCGGACGACCCTGCGCGGTGCCCGTCCGCCCCTGGAATCCGGGGCTCCCTAGCCTGTTGAGAAGCCCAGGTGACTTGGAGCCAGACTTCCACGTCCTTGCAACCAAAGTCTATCACCTGCAAGCAGTCCTGCTTTTCCCGGAATTTCTCGTCATACATCCGCCATTCGATGCCCGACGATGTGCGCTTCATATCGTGTATTAAATGCAGGTATCTAATGACGTTCATATGTTCTTCCGGCCTATCTTCTAGGTAACAAGCCGCGAAGACACAAAAACCGTCCAGCCAGTTGTCGAAGGTACGGAAAGCCTCGGCCCCGGTGTCCTTCTTCGCTGATGCCGACTTATAGTCCTTCTTTGCGTCCTTCGTCAAGACGAACATATCAACGTAATCTCCCCTGCAGATTTTCCTATGGCAGCTGTCCCTCAGTCCCCGCATCATGGCAGTGTAATCGCAGTGGACTACCCCAGGCAAATCGCGGTGCTTCTTGGCCCTGCGAGCGTCCTTGCTAAGCCGCTTCCGTCTCTTCCGTCTCTCCTGCTGACCCGCCGACCCGCGTATTTCGTCACGCGCTTTTTCGCCCTAGTCGTACTACTGACTTCGGACGCCGGCGACGACAGAGAAGACGAAGAGGAAGAGCTGCGAGAACTAGAGCGCGTGCTGGAGCCCGACCCCGACTGCTCCACCTCACCTGATGCCGTCGACTGCTCAGACATGGAATCCTCCGGTGTGGCAAATGCGACATCCTCATCCTCTGTCCCCACCATCTCCACTTCTCCGCGATCACCTGAAGAAGAAGACAGAGGAAAGGACCCAGAAAACGATCGCGGCGCATGCCTAGCACCCCGGGGTGCAGGCGTCCCCGCTTCGCGCCCCTGCTCGTCCCGCACGGCACAATGATCCAGCTGCGCCGCGGCTGCCCCCAGCTCCCGGCAGGCGCGAGCAACTCATTGCGCCGCCGACACCGCCCGCGTACCGGACCCGCCTGCTACTGCATGCGAGCCGGAACGCCTTGCCACCCCCGGGGATGCGGCCGCGGCCAGCGGCCCCAATGCCACCACCACCGTTGACAGGGCCAACGCCAGTGTTCCGAAGGGGTCCTGACCACCCCAAAACTCATTGCCGTCCCCCGTGGGTCCCCCCGCCGGTGTCGGCGCGCGCCTTCCTGCCCGACAGGCGCCAACAGGGGCCCTGACGTCCGGAGCCCAGACTGGCCCGGTGGGGAACCGGCAGCGCCCCTGACCACCAGCAGCCCGGTCCCCCACCAGTCACTGCTCTCCCCTTGTGACTGCCTGAAGGTGCCAGCGCTGCCCCCTCTATCAAACCCCCCGCGCGCACCCTCCCCCCGCAGGCCGGAGCTCCCTCCGCCCGCTGGGAGGGCGCCGTGGCGTGACTCCCCGCTGCCCTGTGCAGCACTGCTGCCTCTGCCCCTCATCCTGTCACTCCCCCTCCCCTGCTCCCCGCCAGACTCCGGCTGCCAGGGAGTGAGCTGGGGAGACAGGGAGACCAGTGGCACACGTGCGCAAACGGCGCCGCCTGTGAAGAGCGCGGGCGTGCGCGCGACCCGCCTCTTCCCGCCACCAAGTCCCCGGCCGTGCCGTCTCGTGCCTCTGACGGACGAGATCCCCGCGACGGGCCTCGTCCTACTAGCCGCCGCCTCCCGCCTGCTCAACCCCCCTCGTCTGGCACCGCTTCGCGGCCGCGACGAGGGGGAAGAGACTGGGGACGATTCCGGCTCCATCGACGGCCGCCCACCGCTGCGCGCATGCGCGCGCCCACGGGCGCCCGGCATGGAGGCTTCCGCTGTACCCGGAGGTGCGGGCCGATGCCAGTCCACCTCCGGGCTTCCTGCCTGCATTCCCAGCCCTCCCCGCCACCCGCGCCCGGCCGGCAAAACCGCCCCGGCACCCAGCGGCCAGGATGACCGGGTCCGCCGCGCTCCGTCTCTACCCGCGCCCGCGTAGGCCCCAGAGGACGGGAAGCCGTCCACAGGGCCAGCCAGCCCGTCCTCGGGCCCAGACCCACCGCCTGATGAGCGGTAACGGGCTGGGGTCCCGGCGGAACGGCAAGGGCGAGATGCAGCCATGATAAACAATATAGTTTAATGAAGGGAAGTGGCTTGTATTAACTGAACTAAAATTAGTACACAGGCCAAACAATGGGGAGACTCTGCTATGCAGCACTCACCAAGGCAATTCAGCAGCAAGAGAGACCAAGCTGGCCTAGAATTCCCTATATATATTAACCCTCCCCCTTTTTCCATAGGCTGTACTTTTCCTGACAGCTAGGTCCACCCCTCACATGAGGTTTAACTCTTTCCATTCCTATGTAGTCATTTCTCTCTCCTTCTTGTATGCTAACTGCAAAATCATTAGTGACATTCCCGGTTTCGGAAGAGTTGAGTACCCTATTTGAAAGTTCCTGGTTAAACCCAGAAGAGGTTTTTCACATCCCCAATAAAGTGCTTAAGACATATCCCTTTCCTGAGGAGGATAGAAAGAGATGGGAGATTCCTCCCATAATGGACATTTCGGTGTCCAGGCCATCAGGGGTAATTACATTACCTGTACCAGGCTCGGCCTCGTTAAAGAAGTCGACTGACTGCAAGATAGAGACAACTCTAAAAATCCATTTACACAGCTACTGGAGCTGCCCTTAGGCCCACTATTGCATGCACTTGGGTAGCTATGGCTATGTTAAAATGGTCAGACAATTTAATAGAAGACCTTGATACAATCCATAGGGACGATGTTGTCTTAATTCTAGGTCACATAAAGGATTCGGCTAAATTCATGGTGAAAGCCATTAGGGACATTGGGCTGATGAATTCTAGAGCATCCTCCATGGCAGTAGCGGCTCGCAGAGGTCTCTGGATCCGCCAATGGAACACAGATGCCGAATCGAAGAGGTACCTCCCCTTCGCAGGTGAGACACCGCTTGTGGATACTCTGAATACAAATCCTTCCACAGCACCACCTGTGAGAAGACGTAACTCTGCTTCTCTGATGCAGTTACCTTGGGCTGCCAGATCGATAATATTCGGGAGGGCCTACTTCTGCACGAGGCTAGGCCATAGAAAGAGCAGAAAGTCTGCACCCTCTACAGGTGCACGGGTTCAGAGGTTGGATTATACTTCCTTAGCGTCTTCAGCGTGACGTGGAAGGACTCCCATGTGGGGGTCCACTGAAGGGGGGGGGGGAAATCTCATCTACATCACTACAGGGGAGCCTTAGTAATTATAATTCTATCCGGGTAATAAAAATTATCACCCAGGGTTAAAAACTGGATTCAGGAGTTTCCCCCTGGCTGTTTGTTTAATCATCCCTGCCAATTGTTAGGACGGTGGGTTTGTCCCTGTCATATAAAAAAAAGTTTTTTTTAAAGTACCATCATGTCTGACACTCCCGTATATGTCCAGTGGTACTGCCATTTGATATAATTCACCACATTACTGCCATTTAATTCCAGTGATTTTGTCATTTTCTTCCAGGTATTTGGACCAATAATACCATTGATTAGAACGAATAATTCCTGTGATACTGGATTTTCATTATAGTGATTTTGTCATTTTCTTCCAGTGATTTGGACCAATAATACCATTGATTAGAACGAATAATTCCTGTGATATTGAGGTGTTTGTGTCGCTTAGCTTAGCCATCCAGCGATCTTGGTGCACCTCTTTTTTTTTCTTTGCATCATGTGCTGTTTGGGGACTATTTTTTTAAGTTCAATCCTGTCTGACACTGCAGTGCCACTCCTAGATGGGCCAGGTGTTTGTGCCGGCCACTTGGGTCGCTTAGCTTAGCCATCCAGCGACCTTGGTGCACCTCTTTTTTACTTTGCATCATGTGCTGTTTGGGGACCGGCACTTCTGCGCATGCGTATGCTCACGCGCGACGTACTTTCACAACGGCCGATGTATTTTTATACAAGGTCTAGCGAAGCTTTTCAGTCCCAATGGCCGCCGCAAAGAGATTGACATGAAGTGGTCGTTTCTGGGTGTCAACTGACCGTTTTCAGGGAGTGCTCGAAAAAACGCATGCGTGCCAGGAAAAATGCAGGCGTGGCTGGGTGAATGCAGGGCGTGTTTGTGATGTCAAATCCGGAACTGAATGGTCTGAAGTGATCACAAGCGCTGAGTAGGTCTGAAGCTACTCAGAAACTGCACAATGGGGGTAATTCCAAGTTGATCGCAGCAGAATTTTTTTTTAGCAGTTGGGCAAAACCATGTGCACTGCAGGGGGGGCAGATATAGCATTTGCAGATAGAGTTAGATTTGGGTGGGTTATTTTATTTCTGTGCAGGGTAAATACTGGCTGCTTTATTTTTACACTGCAAATTATATTGCAGATTGAACACACCACACCCAAATCTATCTCTCTCTGCACATGTTATATCTGCCTCCCCTGCAGTGCACATGGTTTTGCCCAATTGCTAACAGAAATCCTGCTGCGATCAACTTGGAATTACCCCCAATATTTTTTGTAGCCGTTCTGCGATGCATTCAGTCGTACTTCTGCTAAGCTAAGATACACTCCCAGAGGGCGGCGGCTTAGCGTTTGCACGGCTGCTAAAAACTGCTAGTGAGCGATCAACTCGGAATAACCCCCTATGTGTCTGCAGCCTGATCCCACTGTCACCGTGGGACTAGCACCAGCACGTGATCCTACTACAGACTTTTTTTTTACTTTGTCCTACAGAGCAACGGAACACCTGTAGGTACAAAGGCTGTGATGGATGCTGACTGATTGCTTCTCCATCTGACAGTTTCTCTTCCTTGCAAGTAGGTAGTGGAGTTTTTTTTTCCATGTGTCACCTGTAGCTGATGTAAAACTACATTTCCTAGTATGCCCTGTTTCTTTTTGTCAGGATATGCTGGGACTCGTAGTTCCACATTGGCTGGGAGTGCCACATTTCCCTATATTTGCAACATAAAAACGATTTGTTAATGAACCAACATAGTATATCACCAGCTGTATAGTGTATGGCTGAACAAGACATCTGTACCTGCTGCTCAGAAAACGTATTTGTCAGTTTGTCGTGTTCTATTTTTTTGCCATATATTAGTACTGAAATCTAACTGCACACACTAAAAAAACGTTCTGCCCAACAATGCTCAGAATCCTGATGCCGGAATCCCAAGCATCAGCATACTGAATATAAGTATGCCGGAGAGCGTTACAGTTAGACTGTGGGGGATAGGGTTAGGCATCAGTGGGAGGGTTAGAGTTAGGTTGCAGGAGGGAGGTTAGGGTTAGATTGCAGGAAGGGGAGAGGAGAGGATTAGCATACTTTCCAACGAGGTGTTGGGATTCTAAGCGGCAGGATCCTTTTCCCAACCTGCTGTAGGGTGTATTCTCTATACAGCCTGCACCATTTTTTATACGTTATAATCCAATCAGCGTCACGGTGGCATAGGGGATAATTCCAAGTTGATCGCAGCAGGATTTTTTTTAGCAGTTGGGCAAAACCATGTGCATTGCAGGGGAGGCAGATATAACATGTGCGAAAGAGTTAGATTTGGGTGGGTTATTTTATTTATGTGCAGGGTAAATACTGGCTGCTTTATTTTTACACTGCAAATTAGATTGCAGATTGAACACACCACACCCAAATCGAACTCTCTCTGCACATGTTAAATCTGCCTCCCCTGCAGTGCACATGGTTTTGCCCAACTGCTTAAAAAAAATCCTGCTGCGATCAACTTGGAATTACCCCCATAGTGTAAGCATTACTGCCTCTGCACTCAGGTCATGAGTTCAGTTCCTGGTCATGGCCTTTCTGTGTGGAGTTTGCATGTTCTTTTTATGTTTGTGTGGGTTTCCTCTGGGTATTCCTGTTTCCTCCCACACTCCAAAAACATATGGGAAGGTTATGTGGATTTGTCTGTGTGTGTTTGCATTTTAGGGAATATCACTCTCATTCCAGTGGAACAGGGGGGGGGGTCATTCCGTTGATCGCTCGCTAGCAGTTTTTAGCAGCCATGCAAACGATATGCCGCCGCCCACTGGGGAGTGTATTTTTGCTTAGCAGAAGTGTGAACGCTTGTGCAGCCGCGCTCTGCAAAAACGGTTTGTGCAGTTTCAGAGTAGCTCAGAACTTACTCAGCGCTTGCGATCACTTCAGCCTATTCGTGTCCGGATTTGACGTCACACACCCGCCCAGCGTTCACCCAGCCGCGACTGTGTTTTCCTTGGAACACCTGCGTTTTTCCAAACCTTCCTGAAAACGGTCAGTTGACACCCAGAAACGCCCACTTCATGTCAATCACTCTGCGGCCATCAGTGCGACTTAATTTTTCGCTAGAGCCTGTGCAAAATCACATCGTTCGTTGTACCCGGACGTCGCGCGTGCACATTGCGGGGCATACGCATGCGCAGAAATGTCGGTTTTGCCCCGATCGCTGCGCTGCTAAAATCGGCAGTGAGCGAACAACTCGGAATGACCCCCAGGGAGTGATACGAATTCTGATGTTCTGTGCACAGTGCTGTGCAAATTAGTGCCACTATCTAAGTAAACAATAACAATAGTTTGGATACTTTAAGAATGGGCCTTGCACACATGTTGGAGAAGCCATCACATTTTCCCTTTGTACTTAGCAGGAGCACATTATTTTGATGTTCTGTCAATAATAAAGGGGTAAATGCAAATGATGTACTGTGGAGCATTGTGGGTTTTTTCCTGTGAGGGCAAATGTGTGTGTTTTTAATTCTGTGGAGGACAAAGTGTTTTTTTATTCTTTCCTGAAAGGGGCCACTGTGTTTGTTATTATTTTTCCTGTGGATGCCAATGTGTTTTATTTATTCCAGTGGTGCCCAATGGGGGTGGCGGTGGAAGGGGGAGGGTCTGAAGTTTTGTCTAGGGTGCCAAGAAACCTTGCACCGGCCCTGTTTAGAATTTTATTACATTATAGGATATTTCCAACATGCACCTAGTTGACATTAGTAAAACAATATTTGTGCCACAAGAATTTGTAGTAAAAAAATGTACAGTATTACTGGTATTTTGTACTCATCATGATTCATTACTAATATATTGCATTCATTCTACTCCGGGTTTCTAGTTATTTTGTCTGATATTGCAGGGTTTCCATCCACTGTCTCTCATCTCTGTCCCCTTACTGACCCTTTTCCCTGTCTCTCATCTATGTCGCCCTCAGACCTACTGTAAAGTGCTTTGTGTACAAATCACCATAGGACTCTGGAGAGCAGCAGAAGTGGGATTTCACCCAAACCAGTCATGCTGAACACTGGCTGCTGAAGCACTTATAACAAGTACAAGTGGATGTTAGTGATGCAACTTCCTGCCCTCCATATTAAAGCAATACAGCACACATCTACACCAACCCCTGTCTCCCTATCCCTCGTCTGTCGCCCTCTTCCCATCTCATCCACATCTGTTTCTACACACATAATAATAGCACCTAATTTGGGTCACACATTTATTTATGTATTTCTATATTGAGAGCTAACTCTTCTGGGTGCACCACAGGATCCTCCAATATGGCACTTCAAGAATCAGCATACCCTCCAGCCACTGATTACATACCTGTCTCTCAGACTAGCATACCTCCCAACATGACCCTCTCCAGGAGGGACACAATGCTCTGCTTCTGGACTTCTCTCTTAATTTATAATTGCCAGCACCTGTAGTGAAACACCTTTCTTATCCATTAACCTGTTCAACACAGGTGCCGGCAATCATACATTAGGGAAAAAGTCCAGAAGCAGAGCATCGTGTCCCTCCTGGAGAGGGTCATGTTGGGAGGTATGGACTAGTAATATACAGAATGGCAGTTGCTCAATCAATTTATTGATCCATCACAGGTGCATGTAAGGGAGAGGCTAATCTAGAGGGGACAAAAGCAAAAAACAACAAGTTACCCCAGCAGGTGAATTAAATCTCAATTTAGAAATACATAAATGTATGACCCAATGTAGGTAGTGTAGGACCACCAGAGCAGAGACGTCTTGCCCTGGCTGGTGGTATACATATCATTTACTGTTCCTTTGCAGTGTGCCATGGGAACTTTTTTGTTATTTTTTCTAATACAATATTAAAACAGGACTGGATATTAAAGACTGAGATACAAACAGAGAGATAAGATGGTCCTTCTTGCAATCTTACAATCAGTGCCGGCTCCAGGCACGTTTGAATAGAGCGGCCGCACAGGTTGCCGGGCTACTAAGGGCGCCTGGTCATTTTTTTATGTGGTGCAGGTTCATGGCTCCTTCTCCCGGCTCAAATTCCAAACAGTTTACTCCTTTACCTCCTCCTCCCCGTCTCCCGGCTCAGCGCCAGGTGGAAGCAGCAGTTTTGTTGTGGGAGACAGAGCAGAGCTGAGCGAAGCGCATTGTCAATATCGCGGCTGGCTGAATGACACAGAGGCAGGCTGGCTGACTGTAGGAGCTGTTCCTCCCACTCGCAGTTCCCGCTGGGTGACTCACTGGTTCTCCGGCGCTTTGTACCAGAGCCGCAGGTGTGTGGTTTGTGTGTGATTGTGAGGGGTGTTGTTGCGGGAGGGGGATCAACAGGGGTGTCAGCTGTATATATCTCCCTGCATATGTGTTTTTAAGTGAAAGCTGTGTGGTGTGCTACAGTATGCTATGCTTTTGTGTATGTATGATGTGCTATGTCTGTATGATATGTTGAGATGTGCACCGGAAATTTTTCGGGTTTTGTGTTTTGGTTTTGGATTCGGTTCCCCAGCCGTGTTTTGGATTCGGATGCATTTTGGCAAAACCTCCCTGAAATTTTTTTGTCGGATTCGGGTGTGTTTTGGATTCGGCGTTTTTTTCCCAAAAACCCCTCAAAAGCAGCTTAAATCATAGAATTTGGGGGTAATTTTGATCCTATAGTATTATTAACCTCAATAACCACAATTTCCACTCATTTCCAGTCTATTCTGAACACCTCACACCTCTCAATACTATTTTTAGTCCTAAAATTTGCACCGAGGTCGCTGGATGACTAAGCAAAGCGACCCAAGAGGGCGGCACAAACACCTGGCCCATCTAGGAGTGGCACTGCAGTGTCAGACAGGATGGCACTTAAAAAAATTGGCCCCAAACAGCACATGATGCAAAGAAAAGAGAAAAAGATGTGCACTGTGGTCGCTGGACGGCTAAACTAAGCAACACAAACATCTCAATATCACAGGAATTATTTGTTCTAATCAATGATATTATTGGTCCAAATCACTGCAGTGAGAATAGTGGGGATGGCGGTAGATGGCGGTAGTAAACGAAATGGGGGAGAAGTTGGGGGGAGGGTAAGAGCAGGCGGTAAGGTTACTAACATGGGTACTAAAAGGGATTTTACCAAAGCACTAACCAATGACGATTACAGGTCATCCTTGCTACATAAGGTGAAAGATGTCCCTAACGCAAGGGAAAATACTTATCTTAGTTGTATGTATGGAAACGCCAGAAGCATTACTGGTAAAAAGGGGGAACTAGAAATACTTGCAGCAAGCAAACAGTATGATATTATAGGCATTACTGAAACTTGGTGGGATGAATCTCATGATTGGACAGTCAATCTAGAGGGCTATACACTGTTTAGGAGAGACAGACTAAATAAAAAGGGTGGAGGGGTGTGTCTTTACGTAAAGCCGTTTTTAAAACCTAATATATGGGAAGATATTCAGGAGGGGACTGTAGACACTGTCGAGACATTATGGGTAGAAATTGCATGCGGGGAAAAAGGAATAAAAAAGTTAGTATTGGGTGTATGCTATAGGCCGCCTGGTATCAACGCATCTGATGATGAATTGTTACTAAAGCAAATTGAAAGAGCAGCAGGAGTAGGAGGAACAGCTCCTACAGTCAGTAATGATGGGAGATTTTAACTATCCAGAGATAAACTGGAAAAACGACTTATGTGATACTGCTAGGGGCGATATGTTTTTAAACACACTTAATGATAACTACTTAGTCCAACTAATTGAGGAACCAACTAGGTACAATGCAATCTTAGACCTGGTATTAACAAACAATGGGGATTTGGTATCAGATATTATAGTAGGGGAACCCATAGGAAACAGCGACCACAATATGTCACATTCAATATCAGTTTCTATAAACAGCCCTATACTGGCTCAACTAGGACTTTAAACTTTAGCAAAGCAAATTTTGAAAAGATGAGAGTATTTTTCAGGGATATTGAATGGGAAGGTTTGTTTTTAGGAAAAAATACTACGGAGAAATGGGAGGTACTAAAATTCCTGCTAGCTAAAAATACACTCAAATGTATTCCTATGAGAAGCAAAAAAAGGAATAAAAATCATAAACCGATGTGGCTTAACAAAAAGATTAAGGAACTTATGGGCAAGAAAAGGCGAGCATTTAAAAAATACAAATCTGACGGGGAAGCAGAGTCATTTCAGCACTATAAGGAATGTAACAAAATTTGCAAAAAGGAAATAAGAGCGGCTAAAATAGAAACTGAAAAACTAGTAGCAAAGGAAAGCAAAGCGAATCCCAAAAAATTCTTTAAATACATTAATAGCAAGAGATTAAAGAAGGAGAGTATAGGCCCTTTAAAAGACAAGTTGGGAGTCTTAAGCAAAAATGATATTGACATAGCGGACACACTAAATGAGTTTTTTTCAACAGTATTCACTAGAGAGGACCCAATTCAGGGACTGACACACAATCTCAATAATGAGAATATCACACTGATAGGTACTTATTTAAGCGAGGAAGTAGTATGTGACCGATTAAAACATTTAAAGATTAATAAATCACCAGGGCCCGATGGCATTCATCCAAGGGTTCTAATGGAGCTTCACTCTGAACTGGCAAAACCGCAATCTTTGATCTTTAAGGATTCAGTTATATCAGGTATGGTTCCCAAAGACTGGCGTATAGCGGAAGTAGTGCCTATATTCAAAAAGGGAAGTAAAGCTGAACCAGGTCATTATAGACCAGTTAGTCTTACATCTATAGTGGGGAAAGTATTGGAAGGTATTCTAAGAGATAGTATTCAGAAGTTCCTTGAAACCAATAAGGTCATTAAAAGGAATCAACATGGGTTTATGAAGGACAGATCCTGTCAAACCAACTTACTTGGCTTTTATGAAACAGTAAGCGCAAACCTAGATCAGGCTAAAGACGTGGATGTAATCTTTTTAGACTTTGCCAAAGCGTTCGATACTGTACCACACATGAGACTTATCTACAAGCTACAAGAATCAGGGCTAAGAAGCACAATATGCACTTGGGTCAAAAACTGGTTAGATAATAGGGAGCAGCGCGTTGTGGTTAATGGATCTTTTTCAACTTGGACTGAAGTGCTAAGTGGTGTGCCGCAAGGCTCAGTATTAGGACCGCTATTGTTCAATATTTTCATTAACGACCTAACAGCAGGTCTATAGAGCATGGTGTCAATTTTTGCAGATGATACCAAATTGTGTAAGGCTATAAATACAGAGGAGGATGCCGAGTCTCTTCAGAACGACTTAGTTAAATTAGAAGCATGGGCAGCCAAATGGAGAATGCGCTTCAACACAGACAAGTGTAAGGTAATGCACTGTGGTAACAACAACAAAAATTACACCTACCTACTAAATGGGGTAAAATTAGGGGATTCTGTACTGGAAAAGGACTTAGGTGTCCTCATAGATAGCAAGCTAAGCAGTAGTACCCAAAGTAGGACTGCAGCAAAGAAGGCTAATAAGATATTAGCATGCATAAAACGGGGTATTGATGCTAGGGACGAGACTATTATACTCCCGTTATATAAATCACTAGTGAGGCCACACCTTGAATACTGTGTACAATTCTGGGCACTGTACTACAAAAAGGATATCCTGGAGCTTGAAAAGGTACAGAGGAGGGCGACCAAACTAATTAAGGGCATGGAGATGATGGAATACAAGGAAAGGCTTGAAAGACTAGGCATGTTTACTTTGGAAAAGCGGAGACTAAGAGGGGATATGATCAACATCTACAAAAATATAAGGGGACAATACACAGAGCTTGCGCGGGACCTGTTTTTGGTTAGATCAACACAGAGGACTCATGGACACTCGCTCAGGTTAGAGGAGAGGAGATTCCGCACAATACAGCGTAAAGGCTTTTTCACGGTAAGGACAATACGTGTTTGGAATTCCCTGCCCGAGGGAGTTGTAATGGCGGAATCTGTCAACACCTTTAAGAATGGGTTAGATAAATTCCTAATGGATAAGGATATCCAGGGGTATGGTGCATAGTCATGCATTATAGTTACTATAAATAGGGATAAAATGCAACGGCTGACAGCAGCATCAGTCAGAAATTTTAGTCAAATCATCATGCATAGGAGACCACAAATAGGTTGAACTCGATGGACAATTGTCTTTTTTCAACCTCAGATACTATGTACTATGAAACTGGAAGAAAATTACAAAATCACTGGAATTATTCGTTCTCATCAATGGTATTATTGGTCCAAATCACTGGAAGAAAATGACAAAATCACTGGAATTATTCGTTCTAATCAATGGTATTAATGATCCAAATCACTGGAAGAAAATGACAAAATCACTGGAATTATTCGTAAACATTTGAAGAAAGTCGCTGCTTTCTGATTACAGAAATGCTCAGATATTCCTGCGAATCCACAATCCCTTCCCAGAGGAAAAAGAAATTGAGAAACCGTTGTTTGAGAACATTTGTTCTCTTTCCCTTACAAAGGAACAAACCACTTTCCAAGAAGACTGACGTTTTTGGTATTATGGAGACATAATGTTTTTGAATATAAATCCTAAAGCAGGTGGTGTATTAGAGCAAAAGAGTGCAAGAGACCAGCCATGCAGTTTCTGAAATATTATGACAAAATGTTACTGTATTTCATAAGCACTCATTCCTAACTCTGCTCAGTAATGTTTGGTATACTGTATCTGGCTTCCATGAGGTAGTTGTCCATTATTTCAGCTTCCATTGACCTTTTTGAAAGTGGTAGAAGTTATTGATTCTTTTTTTTATTTTTATTCTCCCCTATTTTTAATTTTCTCCTGCATAGCCCAGTAAAATGTTGCAATGTTAAGTATTGACTTGTGCCTTCTGGGGGTCCACTTCTTCACCAAACCCAGCCAAATCTCATCCTAAGCCTCTGTTCCACGTTCTCTGTGTACCCCATCTGTGTCACCCATGTCTGTCTACCCCTCCCCTTTAGATTGTAAGCTCTCACAAGCAGGGCCCTCTTCCCTCATGTGCTTATCCTTTGTCTTACTTTAATAATCTTCAACTGTACCACGTCCAGCAGTCTTCTGCCACCTGATACTTATTCCAGTGTCATCTGCTGATGTAACTATGTGTATTTACCCTGTACTTGTCCTATACTGTCATCAACTGTAAGTTGCTGTTTTCCTGCTTGATTATTTATGTACTCTGTAATTGGGTGCTGCAGAACCCTTGTGGCGCCATATAAATAAAGGATAATAATAATAATAATAATATAGGGTGTATAATCCCCAGGTGTATCTCACACATCACACAGTACAGTATATAGGGTGTATAATCCCCAGGTGTATCTCACACATCAATCAGTACAGATTACAGGATGTATAATCACCAGGTGTATAACACACGTTGCACAGTACAGTATACATACTTGATGCGGCTTTGGGGCTTAAGCACACATTTGCGCAAATATGTGTAACGAAGATCTCTGAATTCTGTTATTATGTGGAATTTATATCTGGTTACTGTTATCATTCAGGGTGCTGGAGGAAACAAAATGCCTTTTTTTCTTGCTCAGAAATACCCCTCCCTTTCGAGCATCTGAATGATATCACTAAGCTAATTGAGCATCTACCAATATATATGTCAGAATACATACTTGTCACTAGTGATGTGCACCGG